>NC_057812.1:446692732-447892732 GCF_018294505.1 Triticum aestivum | reverse complement strand
TGCGAGTACTTTGGATGGGTACTCACGGTTTCTTTGCTCCCTCTTTTCCCCCTTTCTATACCTGATTGCTGCAACCAGACGTTGGAGCCCAGGAGCCAGACGCCACCGTCGATGACGACTACTACTACTCGGGAGGTGCCTACTACTACGTGCATCCCGCTGACGACGACCAGGAGTAGTTTAGGAGGATCCCAGGCAGGAGGCCTGTGACTCTTTCGATCTGTATCCCAGTCGTGCTATCCTTCTTAAGGCAAACTTGTTTAACTTATGTCTATACTCAGATATTGTTGCTTCCGCTGACTCGTCTATGATCGAGCTCTTGTATTCGAGCCTTCGTGGCCCCTGGCTTGTAATATGATGCTTGTATGACTTATTTTATTTGTAGAGTTGTGTTGTGATATCTTCCCGTGAGTCCCTGATCTTGATCATACACGTTTGCATGTATGATTAGTGTACGATTGAATCGGGGGCGTCACAAGTCGGTATCAGAGCCGACTGCCTGTAGGAATCCCCCTTCCACACTCCTTGGCCGAAGTTGAGTCTATTCGATGAAAATTGTTTTACTAACTTGGCTGTGCGGCCCCTGGGCCCACGTCGCCATCGGGTGTTATTAGGATCTTTTATTCCTCGATCTATACACTGGGACTCTGATCTCTCTTCTATTTGGGTTAAATGATTTTGCTAAAATCTAACTCTAGGTTCTTGTTACCACTTCCTGCTGGAGAACCCTTTCATTACGGATGATCGACTGCTTCAACAGAAGATTCTGACAATACTCTCCGATATTTTCTCGAGACCTTGTGCATGTTTCTTTTGCAATTCCCTACCACCGAAAAATCCCTATGGATAAATACTTACACGTGTCGTTCTTACTTTTATTCCCAGTTGGTCTTGTTATTACAAGATACCCCAAAATACTCGTCGTTGTTTCGATAATCCTTTGAGCTTACTGCCTTGCTGTTCTTTGTCACCTGAATATCCCTATGGATAATTCTCGCACTTATCGAGTGTTCGCTCATCCCCCAGTTGTTCATGTGTTTCACAATGGTCATCGAAATACTATTCGATCCTCCAAAAATCCTTAGTAGCTTATTGCTGTACAATACTTGTCTGCTTGCGTGATGGATGCTTTCCATATGTCTGGCAATATTCGTTAGTATCCTTAGGCACCGTCATTTTGATCCCTTTGATTCAACATGAGTGCGAATGCACGCAATCATTAGTTGATCCTTTTAAATTAGCTTTCCGGCTCAGACGTCATTTTAAACATGAGCTGGTTCTCAACAAATCCAATTGCCGTCGATTGTACCCCTAAGGCTATTCAACTTATCCATCCCTAATCAGAACATTGCTTCTGATCCCTTGATTTGAAAATCATAATTCCTTTGCATTTGAGCTCTGGATTAGTCAGTTGTTTCCATAATCCAATGCCTTTGCATTGTTACTTCCTCTGGTTGTGTGCCGATGCTCACGTCAGCTCTCTTATGGACCGATAGATCCTTTAATGGATTTTATCCGACATCTCCTTCATATTCAATAACCTTGTGAGCCTTCCCTCGGATACATAACGCCTTTGGTAAATTGTATCATCTACTTTCTCAACCTTGCTCTACTTTCGAGCTTGTGATATTTACTCTTGAAACTTGTGGTATAGGTTTCTAAGAAGCCCCTATGGGTTGAACATATGCCTTCTCTAAACTGTGTTAACTCAAAAGTTTTCACGAGTCATACACTTCTGGTATTTTGCCAGATAAAATTTCAACACTACAACTTCTTCGAAAGTGAGAAGTGAATGAAAGGTTATGCATTGGAGAAGTGGGAGTCGACCTTGAACTTTGTGTTCATGCCCATGGACACGATGTAGATCTTATCATTAAAGCTTCTCTTAAATTAAATTATTCCTTTGGTATAAGTTCATCTTATATCTGGGATCTGGCCTTTTGCAATCGTGGTTCTGACCATGTTCTCCTTTAAATACCATTTCGCGTGCAAGTTTAAGCGCTTGTCTTCTGTAGAGAAATACCCCAGTCCAACCTCTACTTTGATCTGTCATCGAGTATTACCCCCTCTGGTATCTCGAGATTATCACGGAACTGCATAACTTCTTATGAGTTCTTCTTCAAGTATTATTTGACTTTCGTTGCATCATCATTCGACTTGATGTCATAGCCGACCGATTACATCTTCATGGAATCTCTCGACAACTATGTCGTGATCATCATCAACATCCTAAGCTCTTCCAAGATATATATCGAATTCTTGATGGGAAATACCATCCTAGCCCCTCGATGATTCATGTTATCATCAACCACTTTATTGCATTCCGTTCAACACAAACTTGTTCGTGTTTTGTGTTATACCATGAGATCATGCTACCTAAGCCCATATTTCGGGTGCACCTTTCAATCAATGATTAACTATGTATGTTTCCCTCGAGCATACATCATTATATCATTTGATCCGACAAATGATATTTCCTTGTTCACATAATTGTGGAAATCAGTCCTTTGGAAATCTCGATGATTTGTTGCTGAGCCTATCAGCCACCTCCTCATCCTCACCTTGGTTTAATGATGAACTCTTGTTTTTGACTCGCTCCCATAGTTCATTTGTCGAGAATCTTACATTGTCATCCAGTCAATTTGTGTTGCACCTTTTCTTCTCTGGCATCCTAAGTCAAAGGTATCCTGACACCAATCGGATCTGAACCTCGGTCAGATATGATGGTTGGGACATATTTTCAAGAGTTACAACATTGGTCCTTATATGACTTGGTAAGGTGAGGTCACGGCTAGCACACCTGGCCATAGAACCTATTGTTATAGTTTCCTTTTTAGCAATGTTATCCATTTTTCCATGAGGAAACTGTAAGACTTTTTCCATAAGTTGTTCCTGATGGATCCTTTGTGTATCCAAAGTCTGACCTTTGCTTGAAGAGCATGTCAATGCTATCTCGAAGCATGTCTATGGTATTATGATTTTCAACAAGAACATTTGAAGCCCAATGCTAAATGTTTCCTACTCAATTATCCAAACACCGTGGGTAATGTCATGAAATTTCTCTCCCCTTACCTAAATGGTTTTCTGCTTTCTATCCTGTCATGGATATCATGCTCTACTTTTCCCCTGGAAGGATACACCCTTGAAATTTGTGTTTAAACACATTTTCCTTTCCATTGTTCTGTTTAATCTGATAAACATATTTTTCCTTTCCATTGGTTGGTTTAACGTTTCTTGTGATCTATATGATCTAAGCAGTAATATTCTCCTTCTTATGTAAACACCTCGGTGTACAATTCTATCAGCAAGACCCTGTTACTATGTTGATAACATTCCGGTAGCCACCGATGGACGAGAACTTTGCCTATTGGTCTGCCTCATTCAACGAGCAGGAAAATGGTTCTCTTCGTCCCTCGCCCTTGGTACTGATGTTGTTGCCGACATAACTGACAGGCTATCCTCTGACATGCCTTTCTTACATGATCGTGTAAGACGTCATAGCCTTCCTACTTTTAACCCACATGGTGGGCCCATAACCCACAGATCCACAGGATCGAAACTTGACTCTCCTATACACCCTGTTATCAAAGTTATTCCTCGAGCTTGACTTCGTATGTAATTCACGGGCCACATGCCTAGTAATCTATTTTGGTATCAGACGCAATACTTACTCTCGCCGCTCTGAACCCCTTTCTCGCTCTGCTTCAGACTTCGAGCAACTATCTATCCGTTGGGAACCTCTTATTGTACCTTCGTACCTTACTCTCGATGTATTTTATATGTTCAACTCGAGAGATAATCTTATGCTCATTCATGGGTTAACCCCAGATTGTTTTCCCTCATAAGAATTTTGTCATAGCCGAGCTGCCCCTTACCTATTCGTAAGTACGCTGGAGTTCCCGAAGAAAAGGACGACTTCACCATGAGGACCTGAAGCAGAGAAATGGAGACGTCAATGTAAGGGATCGACCTCTTTGAGAAGAGCAACCAAGATCAAGAATGCTCGTTAGAATATCATAACCAGACCTTTCCCCCTTGCTCTACCTCTTAAATCTCTGGATGAGATCTCTTGTAGTGGAGGAGAATTGTGACGCCCGGATAATCAAGCTACAGTAAACCTCTGCTAATGAATCCACGTCACCACGATTACTGTTGTTAAACTCGCGTTGATTCGAAACCGGTCCAAATTCAAATTCAAAGTCACGGCAAACAATAAAAGTTTTCAAACAGTAAAACAAAAATGTTGGTGATGGCCCATAAAACTCCTAAGTAATTATCATGTTGAAACCAACCTCGTTTTAATTCCCAAATTGCCCCTGGTAATTAATTAATAGGATCGGCATCAAAATATTTGAAATTTTGAATTTCTAAAATTATTTAAACATTTTCAAATGCTCTGAAACTTTTTGCGCAACACCCAATATTATGCTAGATTTATGTGCAAGATTTCACATTTAACAAACATCAAATATTAGCAAAACAAAATACAAAATAGAGGAGAAAAATACAAAATAGAAAAGTAATAATAAAAAGAAAGGAATAGCCGGGGCACTGTGTCCTTGGCCCATCACCTCTACTTCTCCTGGCCCAGCCCACTATCACCTCGTCCTTGACCTCCAGTTCACATGGACGCGTTGGACGCACACGCAGCGTCCATGGCGTGGATCCTCCACACGTCGAGCATCCGACCGACCCCGGCGTGGATAAGGGTACCACCGGCCGCCTCATCCCCTCCCACAAACCCTAACGCCGCTCACTTTACCCTTGCTTCGATTTCTTCTTCCCCTGCGAGGAACCGAGCCGCCGTTGCCATGGGTTCCCTTTCCCGCGCGGTCATCGTCATTGCCATTGCCCGAGGACTTGTCCTCCTTGACCGTCTGCGTCGCCTACGTCGTCTACGAGACCGGATCGCGCCTGCATCGACACTACCACCGGATTGGTCGTTGTCTTCCCCGTCGGCCGCCGCACAGCCTCGTCATCGGTTCGTCGTCCCCAAGGCATCCCCGAGCCCACTGACTTGCCCTAGAACCCCGATGTGAGCTCCTCCCCCGATCCCCCTTTTTCCCGTGCTCATACGCGCCGCTAGCCCCAATTTCGTTTGCTAGCCGCTGCCCTCTGTTGCCACCGCCGTCCCCGAGCTCGTCCATGGCCGCGCCGTGATGCGCACATCCTGCTCACGGCCGCGAGCCCATCGTCCCG
The DNA here is from genome assembly GCF_018294505.1 of Triticum aestivum. Lineage (NCBI taxonomy): Eukaryota > Viridiplantae > Streptophyta > Magnoliopsida > Poales > Poaceae > Triticum > Triticum aestivum. The sequence continues at coordinate 447,887,533 of NC_057812.1, read as the reverse complement.
GCGTTGAGCTGCGCCCTGCGCACGCATAGCCGTGCCCTGGCCTCGCCGTGATGCGCACATCCTGCTCACGGCCGTGAGCCCATCGTCCCGGCATTGAGCTGCGCCCTGCGCACGCGTAGCCGTGCCCTGGCCTCGCCACCGCCGTCCCCATACCTCGCACTCTCCTCTCCTGCTTGGCCGCGCCCCGGCAACCGCGCGCCACGCCCACTGGCCGCGCTAGGCTTGCCCACTCGACCCTGCGAGTTGCTTCCCCGCCGATGCCCTGGCACCACTCACGCCCGCCTGGTGTCGTGTGCGCTGTTGCCGGCCGCCTGCGAGCGCGCTCACCGCAGCCCTACGCCGGCCGTGTCCACCACGTCCAGCCAGCGCCCGCGCGGCCCCACGCTCGCCCGCTCGTGCATGGCCGCGCCCACGCCCTTCTTCCTGCAGCCTCTGCCGCCACACACGCACCCGCTTGCCCCTGCTGCCGTGCCGCCGCCTCGCTGCTGCTGCATCGCTGCCCCGAGCGCCGCTGCTTGCTTTAATGCTGCTGCTACTAGTGCAGCGCTGCTACTAGTGCACCGCTGCTACAGTAACATTCAGTTACTGTAGCAGCTGCTAGCTTTTCTAAAATTGAACTGGTTACCCCCTAAACAGCCTCAAAACAGGATCTAAACAAAGCTCAACATAGCTAAAATAAATATGTGCAGGTAGTACACTTGACAAGGTTCAATTCTTTCCATTGTACCAAATCCAAAAGTTGCGTGGATTAATTCCTATGAAAATGACAAAAGTCTATATTATGTTAACTGGCAGAACTAAAAACAGATATACTGCTATAGCAACTTTGGAGCAGAAAATAAACATGATACAAGGATCTAACAATGATGCAATTGTTACCATCTTGTAGACCACATGAAAGTGATCAATATTGGTATAAGGCACCAATTCATAGGATGAATAGAAGACTAGTTATAGCCTCTGGTAAACAGCTAAATGATATTTAAAACTGAGGACTTAGCAGAATTTCAGTAATTCTGGAAAATGAATTAAAACTTTAAAAATTAATATAAAATAAAATGTAGCTCGAATGAAAAGACTTTGTACATGTAAGTTGCTCAGAATGACGAGACAAATCCGGTTACGCAGCCCGTTAGTCCGCCATACATCCCTAGCATAGCAGACACGCAACTTTCCCCCTCCGGTTCACTGATCCGAAAACGCGAAACACCAGGGATACTTTCCCGGATGTTTCCCCCCTTCGCCGGTATCACCTCCTACTGCGTTAGGTCACCCCTAGCACCGCGTATCACCATGTTATGCTTTGTGTCGCTTTGATTGCTCTGTTATTTATTATGTTCCCCCTCCGTTACTTCTTTTCGGTAGACTCCGAGACTACTACCGATGTCCGTGTGTTCGACTACATTGAAGATGACCCCTCTCTCTTGCAGAGCAACCAGGCAAGCCCCCCCTTGATCACCAGATATCGCCTATTCTTCTCTATACTGCTTGCATTAGATTAGTGTAGCATGTTAATGCTTTCAGTTAATCCTATACTGTTGCATAGCCTGTCCTTGCTACTACTGTTGTTACCTTTACCTGCTATCCTACTACTTAGTATAGGATGCTAGTGTTCCATCAGTGGCCCTACACTCTTGTCCATCTGCCATGCTATACTACTGGGACGTGATCACTTCGGGAGGTGATCACGGGCATATACTATATACTTTACACTGTTACATTACCGGTGATACTGTTTGGAGATGGGGGCTGAAGAGGCAGGTGGCTCCATCCAGGTAGTGGTGGGCCTGAGTTCCCGACGGCCCCCGACTATTACTTTGAGGCGGAGCGACGGGGCAGGTTGAGACCACCTAGGAGAGAGATGGTCCTGGCCCTGGTCGGCGTTCGCGGTTATTTCAAGATAACACTTTTAACAAGATCTTGGTATTTGATCTGAGTCTGGCTACTGGTCTATACGCACTAACCATCTATGCGGGGACAGATATGGGCACTCGACGTCGTGGTATCAGCCGAACCCTTCGTGACGTCAGCGACTGAGTGGCGCGCGCCGGGTTGGACCGCGTAACGCAACTTCCTTTGTAATGGAGGTTTCCAGGTCTGCTCTCCGGCCGCGTACGCAACATGCAGGTGTGCAATGGGTGATGGGCCCAGACCCCTGCGCGCATAGGATTTAGACCGGCGTGCTGACCTCTCTGTTGTGCCTAGGTAGGGCTGCGACGTGTTGATCTTCTGAGGCCGGGCATGACCCAGAAAAGTGTGTCCGGCCAAATGGGATCGAGCGTGTTGGGTTATGTGGTGCACCCCTACAGGGAAGTTAATCTATTCGAATAGCCGTGATCTTCGGTAACAGGATGACTTGGAGTTGTACCTTGACCTTATGACAACTAGAACCGGATACTTAATAAAACACACCCTTCCAAGTGCCAGATACAACCGGTGATCGCTCTCTCACAGGGCGACGAGGGGAGGATCATCGGTTAGGATTATGCTATGCGATGCTACTTGGTGAACTTACCATCTACTCTCTTCTCCTGCTACAAGATGGAGGTTACCAGAAGCGTAGTCTTCGATTGGACTAGCTACCCCCTCTTATTCCGGCATTCTGCAGTTCAGTCCACATATGATACACTTATTCCATTTGATATCAATGCATACATATGTAGTGTAGCTCCTTGCTTACGAGTACTTTGGATGAGTACTCACGGTTTCTTTGCTCCCTCTTTTCCCCCTTTCTATACCCGATTGCTGCAACCAGACGTTGGAGCCCAGGATCCAGACGCCACCGTCGATGACTACTACTACTACTACTCGGGAGGTGCCTACTACTACGTGCAGCCCGCTGACGACGACCAGGAGTAGTTTAGGAGGATCCCAGGCAGGAGGCCTGCGCCTCTTTCGATATGTATCCCAGTTGTGCTAGCCTTCTTAAGGCAAACTTGTTTAACTTATGTCTGTACTCAGATATTGTTGCTTCCGCTGACTCGTCTATGATCGAGCTCTTGTATTCGAGCCTTCGAGGCCCCTGGCTTGTAATATGATGCTTGTATGACTTATTTTATTTGTAGAGTTGTGTTGTGATATCTTCCCATGAGTCCCTGATCTTGATCGTACACGTTTGCGTGTAAGATTAGTGTACGGTTGAATCGGGGGCGTCACACCTATCTTTGTTACTGATAAGGATTATGAATTCTCTATTGATCGTGATATAATTACTTTGGTTGAATCTGATCCTTTTCATGGTTATGAATCTGAAACTGTTGTGGCACATCTTACTAAATTGAATGATATAGCCACCTTGTTCACTAAAGATGAGAGAACTCATTACTTTTACATCCTTAAAATATTTCCGTTCTCATTAAAGGGTGATGCTAAGATATGGTTTAATTCTCTTGATCCTGGTTGTGTGCGTAGTCCCTAGGATATGATTTATTACTTCTTTGCTAAATATTTCCCTGCTCATAAGAAACAAGCTGCTTTAAGGGATATATATAATTTTGTGCAAATTGAAGAAGAGAGTCTCCCACAAGCTTGGGGGAGGCTTCTCCAATTACTTAATGCTTTGCCTGATCATCCTCTTAAGAAAAATGAAATACTTGATATCTTTTATAATGGACTAACTGATGCCTCCAAAGATTACCTGGATAGTTGTGCTGGTTCTGTTTTCAGGGAAAGAACGCCGGATGAAGCTGAAATTCTATTGAATAATATGTTGACAAATGAAAATAATTGGACACTTCCGGAGCCAACTCTTGAGCCTATTCCTAAACCAACTCCGAAGAAGAGGGTATTCTATTTCTCAGTCATGAAGATATGCAAGAGGCAAAGAAATCTATGAAAGAAAAAGGTATTAAAGCTGATGATGTTAAGAATTTACCTCCTATTGAAGAAATACATCGTCTTAATTTACCGCCTGTTGAAGAAACATATAATCTTAATCCTTTACCTATTGAAGAAACTCATGGTCTTGATAACCCGACACATGTAGTAAAGGTAAATTCTCTCTATAGATATGATAAAGCTGAAATCCTGTTTACTAAATTTGCTAGCCCATGGTTAGATGAGTTTGATAAATTTATGGCTAAGCAAGAAGACTTTAATGCTTATTTTGGTAGACAATTGAAATACAATTCAAATATGCTTGAACACTTGGGTGATTATATGGCTAATGTTAAAGGTGAACTTAAACTTATTAGTAAACATGCTTATATGGTTACCACTCAAATAGAACAAGTACTTAAAGCTCAAAATGATTTGCTCAATGAATTGAATAGTAAAGATAATGATAATGTTGTTAGAGTGGCTACTAGAACTGGTAGAATGACTCAGGAACCTTTGTATCCCGAAGGCCACCCTAAGAGAATTGAGCAAGATTCTTAGAGAAATAATATAGATGCACCTAATCCTTCTAAAAGGAAGAAAAAGAAAAATGATAGGACTTTGCATGCTTCTAGTGAACCTGTTATTGAACCACTTGAGAATCCAAATGATATTTCTATTTTTGATGCTGAAACTCAATCTAGTAATGAACCTAAAACTAGTAATAATGTTAATGGTAATGTTCATGATGATGCCAAACCTAGTAATGATAATGATATAGAAATTGAACCTGATGTTGATCTTGATAACCCACAATCAAAGAATCAACGTTATGATAAGAAAGACTTTGTTGCTAGGAAACATGGTAAAGAAAGAGAGCCTTGGGTTCAGAAACCCATGCCTTTTCCTCCCAAACCATCCAAGAAAAAGGATGATGATGATTTTGAGCGCTTTGCTGAAATGATTAGACCTATCTTTTTGCGTATGTGATTAACTAATATGCTCAAAACCAATCCTTATGCTAAGTACATGAAAGATATTATTACAAATAAAAGAAAGATACCGGAAGCTGAAATTTCCATCATGCTTGCTAATTATACTTTTAAGGGTGGAATACCAAAGAAACTTGGAGATCCCGGTGTACCCACTATACCATGCTCTATTAAAAGAAACTATGTTAAAACTGCTTTATGTGATCTTGGAGCCGGTGTTAGTGTTATGCCTCTCTCTTTATATCATAGACTTGATTTGAATAAGTTGACACCTACCGAAATATCTTTGCAAATGGCTAATAAATCAACTACTATACCTGTCGGTATTTGTGAGGATGTGCTTGTTGTAGTTGCAAATGTTACTATTTTAACGGACTTTGTTATTCTTGATATTCCTGAGGACGATAGTATGTCTATTATTCTTGGAAGACCCTTTTGAATACTGCAGGGGCTGTTATTGATTGTACTAAAGGCAATGCCACTTTTCATGTTAATGGTAATGAGCATACGGTACACTTTCCGAGGAAACAACCTCAAGTTCATAGTATCAACTCTATTGGGAAAATGCCATCGATTATATTTGGAGGTTTTGAATTTCCTCTTCCTACTGTCAAGAAGAAATATGATATTCTTATTATTGGGGATGTGCATATCCCCGTTGAGGTAGCATAGTGTTATTCTAAATTTCTCCTGTTCCATGTTATTCGGAATGAGTTCGTTAACAAGACTTGATCAACCTTGTTAGTGGATTCCTTTTGATGATCATGAGATGGATGAAACTAGAAGGCACAACCTTCTGTACCCCACTTTTACTTTCTGTTATTTATATTAAGTAAAATAAAAATAAATATTTTTCTGTCTGTTATCTGATTATCCGTGCAATGAAAAATACCTCGAAAATAAAAGTTCTCCAAATGCCCTGAAATTTAAATATGATTTTTTCTAGAATATTTGATAATATTTGGCACTCAGAACACAGGAGGGGGGTCAACCACCTGCCCACGAGGGTGGAGGGCGCTCCCTACCCCCTGGGTGCGCCCCCTGCCTCCTGGGCCCATGGTGGCCCTCCTCCACTTATTCCTGCACCCACACACTTCATCTTCCTCCCTGTAACATCCCAAATTTTCAATTTGGAATGTTATACAATAGATCATCATTGCATATCATATTTTATTGCATTTTGGTTGATCCTAGAAATTTCACGCAACTCAAGGACACTCGGAGAGAGTTGGGGATTTCGCTATTTTCATATTTGAGTTTTCTCAAATTTTGAACATAGGATCATTTGATTTTATTTATTTTATCTTCAATTATTTCTATTACAAAAATATGAGAGAGGGAATAAAATGACTTTCCCAAAATAAAGAAATATTGAGGATTTAATAATAAAATCAAACAAGATTTTATTTTGGTTTTATTTGCTATTTTATTTGAATTTAGGAAAAATGCGTGTTTTCTAAAATTGCATTTAAGCCTCAAATAAATGTTCATCCTGTGCGGCTTGATTTTAGAAGCTGGGGAAAATTTATTTTGGGATTTTTGGAGTCCGTTTAGTATTTCTTTTGTTTTTTCTAAGCATAATTATTAAAAAAACGCGAACCGACCTACGGGCCGTGTTAGGCCCGGACTCCTCCGGGGGAGGCTTTATATAACGCCGCCCCGAGCCCCGCAGCCCACCCGAGCCGCGCCCCAAGCCCAAGCCGCCGCCGCCTAAACCCTAACCCTAGCCGCCGCCGCCGCCCCGCCACCGACGAGGTCGAACCGCCGCCGCCCGCCACTTTTTTTTAGAAAACCGTTGGTTTTCACCGTTTTTTTGTTTTTTTAGATTCGTTTTTTAGATAGATCGGTTTTTTTCTCGGTTTAGTTAATTAGCAAGCGTTCACTCATTCATTCGTTTTAACGAACACGTTCTTTGTTTAGATCCGGATAACGAACGTTCGTTCGTTAATCTGTTCGTCGTTTTTCTTTTTCTCGGATTTGTTCTGTGATTTTTCTGATCGCGATTCCTGATCCGATTTTCGTTCTAGTATAACTTTTCGCTCGTTTATCGGAATCAGGCGATTCAAGCGCCTGGAGTTTTGTCTCGAAACCCTCTTTCCATTTAACCAACTCAAACAAGTTTTTGCCTCTGTAAAATTTGACTTAGATCCAGATTAGTAAATGAAGCTTGTTTCTTTTGCTGATTGTCTTTCGTTGCTTCGTTCGATTTGGTTCTTTTTGCCAACCGGAGTTCTTAAGTTGAACTTTCTGGTTAGATCTCTTATTTGAGTTTTACCTGTGCATTAGTTGAGTACTTATTGTATCCTTGTTTGTTTGCGATAGAGTACCCGGAGTGCGCCGCTTGCTACTTCGAATCGCTAGGTTTTGCGGATCATCGGCAAGGCAAGTAACACTTTGATCATACTTCTTATTACCCAGTTTTTATTGCATTAGATCAATCCTCACACATTGCATGATTAGGATCTAATTAAATTGTGGGTTTGGGAATAGATGAGGTAGAACCTATTACCTGTTATTATCAAACCTTTGGGAGTTACTTCTACGTTTGCTTATTATGCCATGCTATGCTAGCAGACGTGGATTGGGTGAGTGTATCCATGACAGATGTGAGATTGTTAAATTAATGGTTTATCTAAGGTGGAAACTTAAATACACATCTGGGTGGATTGAGGTACCTGGGTATTCCAGCGATTGCCTGTTTTTCTTTTGGACCGCCACCCAGGCTCAAAGGGATCATGAGATTATTCATACTAGAAACTTCTGTGTGCAGCCACAAGCTACTATGGGCTCTAGCATAGTTGATTAAGTTGTGTGAACTCTTACAGTGGTAGACTAGCAGATGTAGGGGAAAGTAGGTGTAACGGTCTACCCGATCGTAAGGTGCTAGCACTTCTGAAAGACTATGTCTCGGTCATCCGTTTCTCAAACACCATGTAATGCGAGAATCCCAATGGAGGAGATCGAGTCTTGTGGGGAAAAGTGCGCAAACCTCTGCAGAGTGTATAAACTAATCATGGTTAGCCGTGTCCCCGGTTATGGACATCTTGAGTATCTAGTACTTGGATTATCATGTGAATCTCATCATGTTACTCTAATTAATTTGTTGGGTTTTAATGATGATGTTTAATTGGGATTGAGAGGTTGTCTACACTCTCAATGTTTAACAACCACCATGATAGTTAAATAAAATGTATTCCTTTGCAGTAGCGAAAAATTGGCTTTACGCAAAATTGTAACCGTAGAGCTTTCCACCAGCCAAATATGCATATTTAGTACAGCCTTATTCTTTCATTGCTCTCTATGTGTTACATTGCCAGCATATTCCATGTGCTGACCCGTTTCGGGCTGCAACGTTCATGTTGCAGACTTTTCAGACGACGAGTGAGGTGCTTTTAGGTCGTGGTTCTATACTTAGTGATGCCGTTGGAGTTTATGGACTCACTTATCTTCCAAGCCTTCCGTTGTTATCGTTATTAGATGGCCTTAAGCCATATTTATTGTAATAAGTTCTCTTTTGAGACTCTCGATGTAATAAGTGTGTGATTGCTACTCTGTTATAAATCCTTCAAGTACTGTGTGGTGTCAGCATTACTGATCCATGGATGACACCGGAGCACAGAGATTGGACCATTTGAGATCTGGTTGCTACAAGATGGTATCAGAGCACACGCTGACTGTAGGACACGACCCCTAAGCTAAAGCCCTAGATCACTACTCACTCTTCTCATTCTGACTCCTCGTCTTTTCTACTCTTTTAGGATGGCGGATGCAAGGAACAAGTTCACGCAACCGGATGAAGATACACCCTTTGGACGTCACTTGAAGGAAGTCACTAGATATCTGAACATAGGAGTATCATGCTTCACCGGAACCTACAATTCCACTTTACCTGAAGAGGAGCGCTGGATGATTCAAGTTCAAGTTCCAGGAAGGACGTTCATGCCAGTCACTGAGCCCATAGAGTTTTCCTTTGATGCACCAACCTGGAGTCTAGGAATGAGCATGGCAGCTCACATCGCCATGGGACGCATTGGAGAAGTTTACTACAATGATCTCAAGGATACTATCTACCAGATTTGTGGGCGCTGAGATTGTCGGATTTCGGGTTCCGGCAGACCCTGGAGGTTCGAACACTGGGGTGCACGCAGAGATCTCTCCCCTACCGATCTACGTCCGATCCTCTCGTACGAACTAAGATGAAAATGATGAACAACACAAGAGACACGAGGTTTATACTGGTTTGGGCCACCGTTGCGGTGTAATACCCTACTCCAGTGTGTGGTGTGGTGGATTGCCTCTGGGGCTGATGATGGATAGTACAGGGAAAGAACAGCCTCACGAGGGGTGTTCTTGAGCTGGTGCGGTTTGTTCTACTTAGTCTCTACTGGGTTTCTCAATGTTCTTCTCCCTCTCCCCTCGATTCGATTCGATCCGATCCCTCTACTCCGCGGTGGCTAGCTCTATTTATAGAGGCCCTGGGCCTCTCCCCAAAATAATGAGCGGGGAGGGCGCCAACAATTGGCCATTTTGAAGGGGAACATCTAGTACACGTTATCCTGACCAAAGGTGGTCTTCGGCTGCCGAAAGCACTGGTGATGACACCGTCTTGGGCTCCATGGTGACCTCCGTCCGGCCGTCCGGCTGGTCTTGGTCTCGTTGCACTGGAATGGTAACCTTTGCCTGATGCCTTGGGTTGTGCTTGCCCCCTTTGCACCAAAGGGGAAACAAGGACCCTGCGCAGGCCGGCGCCCACCTGGCGCCCGCCTGGCCTCGATCGTCATGGCTTGCGTCATGGGATCCTCGCGAGGTACCCTTGCATTGATCTCTGCGCCTCCTTGCGAGCCTTCCTGAAGAGGCTGTCTTTGAGGAAGCTTCCGGTCGTCCACCCCGTGAGGCTTGGCCCCTCGCGAGGGTCTTGAGCTTGGGCTGATGAAGATGGGCCGCGTTGGGCCCCCACTTGAGCCACACCGCAGGCCGCAGGCAGGCAAGTCTGGGGACCCCCGTTCCCAGAACACCGACAGTAGCCCCCGGGACCTAGGTGCGCGCGGGCTTGGCTTAGCAGAGAAGCGAAGGGGCAAGCATGAAGCGCTGCGGGCCCTAACAACCTGCGGCCTTGGGCGCCGCGTGGCGGTTGATTGGGCATGGGCGTCTGCGCTTCCCCACGATGCCTTGGCAACTGCACGACTGACAAAAGGGGGTGCCCTGGCCAGGCTTACTTGCCCTGCTCTCGTCCGTCTTGCCCTAGATCCCCTTTCTCGCTCTCCTTCCTCTTGCTCCCGAAATCCTCCAGATCCATCTTAATCCTTCGCATCCGGCACACCATGGCGCCTCTCAAGTCCCCGGCTGATGCTTGGTACTCACCGGCCTTGGATTCCCCGAACCTGTCGGAGAAGAACCTCGCCCTCATGCGCCTGATGACGGTGGCGCAGGGCAGCAAGGGGGCAACTGTGATCAAGGCCAGCTCTGACCAGCCTAAAGTCAAGGGGAGCACCTTCTATCCGCTCTTCATGAGCGCCATTGTCGCCGGCCTGGTGCCGCCTTTCTCTGTGTTCTTCTTTGCTGTTCTCTGCCAGTACAACTTACAGGCTCTGCATCTCCACCCCAACTCTGTCCTTCTCCTGGCGATTTTTGCCTACTATTGCGAGGCTAATGTCGGTGTGAAGCCCTCGGTGGCCTTGCTGCGCCACTTTTTCTCCCTCCGGGTTTCTGGCGTCCAAGTCTCTGCATGTGCGAGCTTCATTGTGTACTCCAATTCCAATGCTATCTCGAAGCCTGGGAAGAGGATCGAAGGCTTCCGAAGCAAATGGGTGATGGTGGACGTCGGGCGCCTCCACCCCCGTCTGGTGCTACCTACGGGGCAGCCCAAGGCCGTCGACGTGTGGTCCCGCGTGGAGCTCGTCAACCCTTGCATGAAGGCGGTGCTGAAAAGGATGAACGCGGACCTGAGGCCAAGCAACTTGGGGGTGGCGAAGCTGACCGGGGCCTCGCTCCTGAGGGAGTTCCTGGTGCACCGGGTGGCTCCTCTCCAGGAGCACTCGCTCCCGTTGTGGAGGCTCGGGGAAGCGGACGCCGCCCTGCGCCTGAGCTCCGAGGCCCTGTCCGACGAGGATCTGCTCGCGGCCCTCCATTCCTTGGTTGGGGGAGACGTGGCGAGCCCGGTGGGCGCTCCCGTCCCCCTGTTCCTTCGGGATGACTGGGGGCAGGTGGTGAGCCCCATGCGCACCTTCAACAGTGAGGGGCTGGTGCCTGCGGCAGCTCCCGAGGATCTTGCGGCGCTGGCGATGGTGAACGTGTCCTCTGGCAGCTCCAGCGAGAGTGAGGAGGAAGAAGAAGCGGAGGACGAAGAGTCTGTCTTCAAGGCGACTGGCGAAGAGTCGGGGGAGTCCTTCCCTCGGCTCAGGTCTCGGGCCCTCCGCTCCATGCCAGATGATGACGATGCCGATGCCGGGCGAGGAGGGGAGGACTCTCCCTTGGTCAGAAGGAGGGGCAGGTCGGGGCTGGTTCCACCAGGGCCGGTTCTGACCCCTGGGCGGTCTGAAACCAGCCCCAGCCCTCCCGACGTGGCTTCTGCTTCCGAGCCTTCCGAGGCTGACCCGGGCCGCAGGCTCTCGGGCTTCAAGTTTGGCCGGAGGCTACTTGGGTCAGTGAGCGACGACCAGTAAGTGCCCGATTCCTGCTTTGCTTAATTTCTGCCGCCGAGGCTTGACGTCCATGCTCTCTTGTTAGGCCGGCGCCTGCGGCGAAGAGGTTGAGAGGGGCTTCTACGGCCCCGCTTGGGGCGAGTCCTCCTGCCGGGGCGGTGCCTTCGTCCGCTGGGGAGAAAGATGGCGCGGCTCGCGCCTCTCTGGTTCGATCGCTCTCGCGAGGCCGACTGGGACGCCTCAGCGAGGAGCCAGCCCCCATGGCCCCATTGACTCTGGAGTCAACTGCGCCCGATGTCGTAGTCGGGGCGGCCAAAGCCCAGGGCGTTCCTTCCCGCCAAATCGTGATCACGCCGCCGTCTTCTTCGCCCGCTCCGCCAGTTCCCGCTTCTTCTGCTTCCTCTGCCGCCGTCCTGGACCAGGCCGCCAGCGAACTGAGCCAGCTGCTGGAGGATCTTCTGAGCGCGGACCCTCGCCTGGCGGCCGGGCGCCTGGAGCTAGCTTCTGGCTAGGCCTGTTCCGCTGCCTCCGTCCGAGCAGCGCTGAGCCAGGCCGCGGCGGCCTCTGATGGGGAGAAGCAGGCCGCCAACCAAGCCAAGGCCGCCCGCGACGCTGCCCTGGGCGATGCTGCGGCTGCCAAGGATCGCTACAAGGAGCTGGAGGTTGAGCTGCAAGGCTTGTGCGACGAGCTCGCCAAGGAGGCCCATGGCCGCCAGGAGAGAGAGAGAAGGAGATGAAGGCTCGGGAGGCCGCCGGCAAGGACCAGGGCGCCAAGCTCGATGACCGCCACGGCGAACTGGAGACGCTGAAGCAGTCGCTGCGGGCGGAGAGGGCCGAGCTGGACGCCAAGGCGAAGGTTCTGGCGGAGGATCGGGTGGCCTTCGCGAAGCTGGAGAAGAAGGCTCGAGGCATACTGAAGATGATGTATGATGGCGGCCTGGAGGAGCCGTTGGTTGGTGCGGAGGACGGCCCCGCCAAGCTGCTCCCCTTCCTGGTTGATGCGCTTGAGGATGTCGCAGACGGCCTTGGCCCCATGATCGAGGCCGAGGCGCGTGCCCTGTCTTCTGCGGCGCTGACGCATGTCCTCAGCCATGTCTACCTGCACGACCCCGACGTCAACTTCAACAGCCTGCTGGAGCCCGTGAGCGGCGACCGTGCCGCTGCTGCCACTGAGGCCGTGAAAGGCCGAGCCGAGGTTTTGCTGGGGAAGTTCCGCTCCCCCAGCGTCCTGCCCAGGCGTGGTGCCGCCGGCCTTGGGACCTCGAGAGGCGAAGCCGTCCAGTGTGACTCCACCACCGATGACGCCATTACTGGGGAGTGATCCTTTCGCGACTTCCATCTTGTTTTATTCCTGCACATGCACCATGCCTCGCGGGGGCGTTTAAACTCGTGTTTGGCGTTGTGGAACAATCTTATGGCTTCTAATATTTGCTTTGAATTTCCTAGAATTTGCATGTTTCCTCTCCTACTTACTTACGCTCTACGTCGGCAGGGCCCGGCCCTACGCGTACCTCACCCAGCGTTAGCCCCGACCGGAAACCAAGGACGGGACTAAGGAGTGAGGGGCTACATGGCAAGTTAGGCTCCTGAGTCGCGATGCTCAGGAGTCCCCCTTGACGCGCGAGCAACAAGTAGGGAAGGGGGGAGCGAGGAGTGAATTGAACGTTCTACGTCGGCAGGGCCCGGCCCCGCGCGTACCTCACCCAGCGTTAGCCCCGACCGGAAACCAAGGACGGGGCTAAGGAGTGAGGGGCTACGTGCCAAGTTAGGCTCCTAAGTCGCGATGCTCAGGAGTCCCCCTAGATGCTCAAACGGGTTTCGTACCTTGGCTCCGCTCGGGGAGTGGCGCGCGACGACTAGGTCCAAGGGACCTGGCTGGGTGGCGTGCGCTCGGGCGAGGCCTGGGCGTAGCCCCCGTGTCGAGCCCCCTCGTGCGGCACTCCCAAGGGCAGGCGTTGCGATGGTGCCGGACACTGAGATCTGAGCTCCCTGAGGTTGGTACGGCCGTGGGCCGCCCTCAATTGTTTATCACCAGCGCGGAGCATAGCGCTTCTGTATGTGTACGGGCATAGCCGCTCCTCGGTAGTGTCGTCAGCCAGAGCAGAGCATGGTGCTTCTATTGGTGCGTGGGAGGGGGCTCCCCTCCGGGAGGAGCCCCCGGGGCGTGACAGCCCCGCCCTGACACGCGGTCGGCACGGTAGGGCTAGGAGAGGTGTATCTGGGCACCTGTGAGCCAGCGCGGGACTCACGAGGCCCTACCTCGAGGCGGGTTGCGCCTGGCTCTGGGCCTTTATCAATTGGTGTGTTCCTACAGGGTTGTTAGAATGCAAATGCTCTACGTCCTCAGGTCCCGGCCCTCGAGCGAGCTCAACTGCCGCTGGTATGACAGGTCATGATGCCGTGGGTCAAGGCCAGGGGGTGAGGGCTGGAGAGCCAGTAAGAGCCCATGAGTCGCGATGCTCAGACGCCCCCCTTTTAACGCGCAAGCGCTTTGCATGACGACAAGCAATAGGCGATAATTATGGGAATCAGATTAAGCGTGAAAGAACAACTTCGTCCTAAGGTAAATGCTGGAAAAGCAACTATCGCTGGGTCGGGCCCAAGCGGTGTGGGGATGATGCAGCCCGAAGGGCGCCCCCAACAAGGTTAGTAAAGAGCATAAACAAAATGGATACATGCCGCGGGGACTGACCCACGCGGCCTAGGAATGATGCTGCCCTGTAGGCGCTCCCAGATGAAGGTAGAACTCTGAAAGATGTCACCTGGTGCTGTTGAAGATGAAGTGATGCTGAGGAAGTGAGCTATGTGCGGTGAAGACGTCGGCCCTCATGAGCCCCCAGGCCCAGGGGCCTCGGGAGGCTCCGATGGCACGTGCAGGTCTTCGGGGACCATCGCACCTCCACCAGGACCGCGCGATGCCTAACCTCCTGAGCCTCCAGAATGCTCCTCAACAGGCGCTGATGTGCGGCGGCCGCGCTCGGCAGGCCAAAGGGCATGCGAACATAGTTGTGAGGTGGTCCCTCGCAGCGCCCTACGGCCGAAGGCCATAGGCGCTCCTGAGACGTAGCTCGGTTGAGCCCTGGTACGTCGACGCAGACGCGCAGTCGCCTATCCTCGCCTGGATGCGGGGCCACGGCAGGTAAGCGGCGGCTGCCGCGCATGACTCTGGACTCTTGTAGCTCATGGGTGTTCCTTGCGATGAACTCCTAAGGGTTTGGTCTCCTTTGACTTGTACCTTCCTGAGGGAAGCGTGCTTGAAAGGACCCCTCCAAGTGGTGCCCGAGAGCCTCCCCCGCGACCTTGGCAAGGTCGGCGGCTCCCCAAGAGAGAGCCCCCGAGCCCTGCCTGAGGAGGGCGCCGGGCGCGCCTTCCTATGTGCGAGAGGGTGGCGCTCCATGATCGGGCGCGAATCCTGACGCAATACCTCCGGAGGTGCCTGCCTCCTTGTGGTTCGGGCTAGGTGAGGCCTTCTTCTTCTTGAGGGTCGCCTCGGGAGGTCTCCCGCTCCTGCAATCTTGGTCTTCGATTGCTGCGGCTTGGAACGCACGCTCGAGCAAGTACATTGTGTCCCTTTCTTCACAGGGTACGGTGATGACTCCACCGCTTCCTGGCATCTTGAGGACATTGTAACCATGGTGAGTCACTGCCATAAACTTGGCTAGGGCTGGGTACCCGAGGATGGTGTTGTATGGCAGGCGGATGTGAGCAACGTCGAAGTCGATGAGCTCGGTGCGGTAGTTGTTGCGCTGCCCGAAGGTGACTGGAAGGCGAACCTGCCCAATTGGAACAGTGGAACCATCGGTGACTCCTGAGAAAGGCTTGGTCAGCTGAAGCTGGTCATACAACACTTGGAGATTGTCGAACGTCTCAACGGACAGGACGTTGAGTCCTGCCCCGCCATCGATGAGGGTCCTGGTGACCTGCACGTTGCTGATGACTGGGAAGCAAAGCATCGGGACGGTTCCGGTCATTGCCGCACACTTGAGCTGGTCCGCGGAACTGAACGTGATTGCGCACGTAGACCACCTGAGAGGGCGCGTGGCCTCAAGCTTGGGAAGGACTGCATTCACCTCGCGATCAAACTACTTGAAGACGCGATGTGAGGCTGGGGCCTGGGTGCCACCCAAGATGCAAGCAATTGCATGTGGCTCTTGGAAGCCCCAGCCCCATCGTCTTGGTGCTGGTCTTCGTTCCTCCTTGGTGGAGGCGGCAGAGGTGGGAGGCCTGCGTTGCCGTGAGGGCGGTCCTCACGAGGCTGGTCCCTCCATCCTCCCTCGCGAGGCTGGTCCTGCCAGCGGTCCTCGCGAGGGCGGTCACGCCATCCCTGGCGAAGGCCACGGTCTTCCCATCGTCCGCCGCCTCTTCCTCCTCCTCGACCATAGCCCATGTCGTTGCGCTCTGGGCGTCGGCCGATTCACCCATCTCGCACGGCTCTTTGCTCTTGACATTCGTTGGTGTTGTGGGTGTGGAGGTCGTGGTACACGCAGTACCGTCCACCCTTGGATGACTCAGGCTGATCCCTACCTCGCTTGGTGTCCGGTTCCGCTGCTAGCACAGCAGCCCCCTTGCGCTTCACGTCTTTGGCCTTGAGCTTCTTTTCTTCCGGGTCGGCTGCCGGGAGCTCGAGGAGGGAGAGACGCCCTTCCTCAGCCCTGGCGCACTTGGTCGCCAAATTGAACAGCTCCAGTGATGTGCACAGGTCTTCATGGATCGCTAGCTCTTCCTTCATCTTGACGTCGCGCACACCATTGAAGAACGCTGAGATGATAGCTTCTTCAGTTACCTTGGGGATCTTGAGGCGAGCGTAGTTGAAGCGCTAGATGTACTTCTGCAGGGTTTCTCCTGGCTGTTGCTTGATGCGGCACAGGTCGCTCACGGCCGGGGGCCGGTCGCGAGTGCCCTGGAAGTTGGCGATGAAGCGGGTGCACATCTCGCTCCAGGAGGAGATCGTGCTGGGAGCCAGGTTCAGGAGCCAGGTGCGGGCGCCGTCCTTGAGCGCCATGGGGAACCAATTCTCCATGACCTTCTCGTCTCCGTTGGCGGCTACGATGCCCAGCTCGTAGAGCTGCAGGAACTCCGCGGGGTCCACTGTGCCATCGTAGCGGGAAGGGAGGTCAGGCTTGAACTTGCCTGGCCATGTGACGCCACACAGCTCGGGGGTGAAGGCGAGGCAGCCCGCCATGGCCACCGGCGCCCTTTGCTGGTGCTCGATTCGTTCTTGCGGGTCACCATGCGCCGCCACTGGGAGCAGCGCGGGGTCTTGTCGTGGAGGCGCTGGGGCGCGATCTTGGCGCCGGCGCTGGGAGCGCGCGAGCACCTTCCCGGGGACATGGGATCTCTTGGCAGCTCCCTTCTTGCTGCGCAGGCGTCGGACGTGCAAGGTCTCGCCCTGGGGCTGCGTGCCTTGGAGCCAAGGCACCTTCTTGGGGAGGAGGCGGCGGAGGCGCCTCCTGATCCTCGCTCCCTGCGCGGGACGGAGGGCGAGGCAGCAAGAGGGACCGCAAGGGGGAGCCCCCTGCGGCACTGACGAGCTCGGTGATGCGGGCGAGCCAGTCCTTGTAGAGGTTGTTGACGGGGCGATAGTGCAGGAGCTCCCGCGCCAAGAGCAGTGAGGCGTGCGCATCCATGGGTGCGCGACGGGCGTGGGACGACGAGCCAGCTGGAGTCAGCGACGGGGTGGCGGTGCGGCCATCCCGCCGCACCGAAGGATGCTGGGACGAGGCCTGCTGCTCGTTCCCCACCGGGCCGGTGGCGGCGGGCGATGGGGAACGATGAGGGGGGTCGCCAACGGGCGCCGTCTGGGCGACGCGAGTGGCGCGAGCAGCCCGGCGCTCGGCGCGAGCCCGACGAGCGTCAGCCATGGACACGATGGAAGATCACACGCGAACAGCGGAAGAAAGATTTCGGCGCACCCCCTACCTGGTGCGCCAAATGTCGGATTTCGGGTTCCGGTAGACCCTTGAGGTTCGAACACTGGGGTGCGCACGGATTTCTCTCCCCTACCGATCTAAGTCCGATCCTCTCATACAAACTAAGATGAAAATGATGAACAACACAAGAGACACGAGGTTTATACTGGTTCGGGCCACCGTTGCGGTGTAATACCCTAATCCAGTGTGTGGTGTGGTGGATTGCCTCTGGGGCTGATGATGAATAGTACAGGGAAAGAACAGCCTCATGAGGGGTGTTCTTGAGCTGGTGCGGTTTGTCTACTTAGTCTCTACTGGGTTTCTCAATGTTCTTCTCCCTCTCCCCTCGATTCGATTCGATCCGATCCCTCTACTCCGCGGTGGCTAGCTCTATTTATAGAGACCTTGGGCCTCTCCCCAAAATAATGAGCGGGGAGGGCGCCAACAATTGGCCATTTTGAAGGGGAACATCTAGTACAAGTTATCCTGACCAAAGGTGGTCTTCAGCTGCCGAAAGCACTAGTTATGACGCCGTCTTGGGCTCCACGGTGACCTCCGTCCGGCCGTCCGGCTGGTCTTGGTCTTGTTGCACCGGAATGGTAACCTTTGCCTGATGCCTTGGCCTGTGCTTGCCTCCTTTGCACCAAAGGGGAAACAAGGACCCTACGCAGGCCGGCGCCCGCCTGGCCTCGATCGTCATGGCTTGCGTCATGGGATCCTCGCGAGGTACCCTTGCATTGATCTCTCCGCCTCCTCGCGATCCTTCCAGAGGAGGTTGTCTTTGAGGAAGCTTCCGGTCATCCGCCCCGCATGGCTTAGCCCCTCGCGAGGGTCTTGAGCTTGGGCAGATGAAGATGGGCCGCGCTGGGCCCCCACTTGAGCCACGCCGCAGGCCGCAGGCAGGCAAGTCTAGGGACCCCCGTTACCAGAACCCCGACAGAGATGAGCACTGGGAGATGATCAACACCAGGAAGGATAGATCAATTACAGCTTTTATCCAGGAGTTAAACCAGCACATGCGACATCAGGAGAACCAGATGTGTGACGACATGATAGATCTGAAGAAGGCAAGGACAAGAATCAAGGAGCTGGAGGAGGAACTCAAGGCTACACGTGAAGATTATGAAGAGGAAATCGAAGTATTAGTGGAGAAGAATGACGACCTGATCAAGAAGATCAGAATATTTATGCGAGGCCCTACACCAGTAGAAGAAGACGAAGAACCCAAGGAGATTCACCCGGAAGACTACATCATCATCGACGACACCGACTCGGATCTAGATGATAGCGATAATGACTATGTTGCTGAAGTAGGAGCAGATATCATGGAGTCTGCAACCGAAGAATATTTCTAGTAGACCACCCCATCAGTAGTAGTAGTCCACCATGTACATATAGTAGTCCGAGCACTTTTGCGATAGTTAGATCGATTGTATGCCCTTGTTCGATTGAATGAAGTGAATTGTTTGCCTTTGCCTCATGTGCATATGGGTAGTGTTTTCTCTCTAGACCCCTCTCTATTCTTAAATCTCATCTTTTCTAAACCCTCAGATGCCTCCGAGACGTGACCCCGGATTTACCTTCCCACCGGAGCTCACTCAGTTGATCCAGCAGCAGAACACGTTGATGTAGTTGCTAGTCCAGAATCATAATCAGGGGAACAACAACAACAACCCACCACCACCACCTGTTGATCACTTAGCTCGTTTTCTTAGGCTGAATCCGCCGGTGTTTTCCAGTAGCACCGAGCCTACAGTAGCAGATGATTGGCTCCGTAAGACAGCAAGGGAGTTGACCATAGCAGGATGCACAGATGCAGAAAAGGTGAAGTTTGCTGCACATCAGCTTGACGGACCCGCAGCATCATGGTGGGATAATTTCACAGCCACTTTACCTATCGATACTATCACATGGGACCAGTTCCAGCAGGCTTTCTGTACTGCCCATGTTTCAGCAGGAGCTATGGCCATGAAGAAGCGTGAGTTTTGCAACTTGCACCAAGGAGGACGGACAGTTGGCCAGTATGTGGAGGACTTTAGTAAGCTAGCATGTTATGCCCCAGATGACGTTGCTACGGATGCAGCTAAGCAGGAGAAGTTTCTGGAAGGGTTGAATGATGAGTTGAGCATGCAGTTGATGGTAGCAACCTTCAACAACTACCAGGAGTTGGTAGATCATGCTCTCATGATTGAAGGGAAGCAGCAACAGATTGAGAATCGCAAGGAGGAAGTATGGCCAAGGAAAGTACAATTCAGGAGCTCAGCAGAAGCCACGTTTTACCCCTAGACCGGGAGGACATTTTCAGCATACCCATGGAGGAGGTAGCTCGCACAATCATAATGGCCCCAAGAATGGTAATGGGAATGGAGGTAGCAACGACTAGAACCGTACCAACCCATCAACCCCAGCCAAGAGAGACCTGAGCCAAGTCACTTGCTTTAAGTGCCAGAAGACTGGACATTATGCCAATGAATGTCCTGAATCTCATAATGGAAATGGCAATGGAAGCTCTGGGAAGAAGCCGAACCCTTTCAACAGGGGACGGGTGAACCACGTTAACATGGAGGAGGTTGAAGAGCAGCCGGATGCAGTAATCGGTAAGTGTTTGGTCAAGTCATTTACTACACTTGTTCTTTTTGATATTGGTGCATCGCATTCATACATATCAAGGGGATTTGTGGATAAGTATAACCTGCCCACCAAAGTTCTTAGAACACCCATGTTAGTAAGCTCACCAGGAGCGGAGTATATGGCTAGTAAGGGGTGTTTTCAAGTGCCATTGAGTATAGGTAGGCATGTGTTTCCCTCGGATCTAATCATTTTGGAATCACAAGGTTTGGATGTAATTCTAGGTATGGATTGGCTGTCGATGTATGGAGGAAACATCGATTGCGCCAGTAAGTCAATTTTGCTTACCACCCCAGAAGGGAGAAGGATCAAGTATGTATGCCGGCATGTGCCTAAAAGGACTCAAGTAAATTCGTTAACAAGAGTTGTGTAGGAGGAAGTACCAGTAGTGAAGGATTTTCCTGATGTATTTCCAGAGGAGTTGCCCGACATGCCACCGGATAGAGATATTGAGTTTTTGATTGAGCTTTTGCCAGGCACAGGGCCAATATCTAAGAGACCATATAGGATGCCCGCAAAGGATTTGGAGGAGATTAAGAAGCAGATTAAGGAGGTACTGGATAAAGGATATATCCGCCCAAGTTCTTCAGCTTTGGGATCGCCAGTACTTCTAGTGGAGAAGAAGGATGGATCGTTAAGGATGGTTGTTGATTATCGAGGATTGAATGAAGTAACCATCAAGAACAAGTACCCACTACCGATGATCAATGATCTGTTTGATCGATTGCAAGGAGCTAAGGTATTTTCCAAGATCGATCTGCGATCAGGATACCATCAGTTGAAGATTCGAGAACAGGATATACCTAAGACGGCTTTTACCACCAGGTATGGGCTGTATGAGTATACCGTTATGTCATTTGGTCTGACTAACGCACCTGCATATTTTATGAACATGATGAACAAAGTGTTTATGGAGTTTTTGGATAAGTTCATCGTAGTGTTCATTGATGATATCCTGGTTTACTCGAAAAATGAAGAGGAGCATAAGGAGCATTTGCGTTTGGTACTTGGTAAGCTCAGAGAACATCAGTTATATGCCAAATTTAGCAAATGTGAGTTTTGGTTGAAGGAAGTTAGATTTCTCGGACACGTTATATCCGGAGAAGGTATAGCAGTAGATCCCACTAAGGTTGACACTGTGACAAATTGGGAAGCGCCAACAACAGTTGGAGAGATCCGGAGTTTTCTTGGATTTGCAGGATACTACCGGAGATTCATTAAAAATTTCTCGAAGATTGCGAAGCCTATGACGGAGTTGTTGAAGAAGGATACCAAGTTCATATGGACCGAGGAATGTGAGGCCAGTTTCCAGGAGTTGAAGAAACATTTGGTTACATCACCAGTGTTGATTTTGCCAAATTAGACTAAGGATTATGAGGTGTATTGCGACGCTTCACGTTGAGGACTTGGAGCAGTGCTTATGCAGGAAGGAAGAGTTGTTTCCTATGCCTCACGATAGCTTAAACCTCATGAGTTGAATTATGCCACCCATGATTTGGAGTTAGCAGCCGTAGTACATGCATTGAAGACTTGGAGACATTTTCTCATTGGAAACCATTGTGAGGTGTATACGGATCACAAGAGTTTGAAGTACATTTTCACGCAGAAGGAGTTGAATCTCAGGCAAAGGAGATGGTTGGAGCTCATCAAGGATTATGATATGAGATTGCATTATCACCCCGTAAAGGCTAACGTAGTAGCCGATGCGTTGAGCCGTAAAAGTCATGTCAACACCCTAATGACGGGAGATTTACCCAGGGAGTTAGCCGAAAATCTTCGTGAGCTATGTTTGGAGATAGTCCTAAGAGGCTATGTAGCAGCATTGGAGATTCGGTCTACTTTGATGGATAAGATCAGAGAAGCTCAAAGGACTGACAAGGAGATTGCTACTATTAAGGAGAAAATGAGCAAAGGAAAAGCTAAAGGATTTCGTGAGGATGAGCACGATACCTTATGGTTTTAAGATCGTGTTTATGTGCCCAACGATCCGGAGATCAGGAAGTTGATTCTGCAAGAGGCCCATGATTCACCATATTTGATTCACCCAGGAAATACCAAGATGTATTTGGATTTGAAGGATACTTTCTGGTGGACCGGAATGAAGAAGGATATTGCGGAGTATGTAGCAGTTTGTGATGTATGTCAGAGAGTAAAGGCAGAGCATCAGAAGCTAGCAGGATTGCTACAGCCATTGCCAATACCCGAATGGAAGTGGGATAAGTTAGGCATGGATTTTATACCGCTGAGAGATATAGTGCCACTGGAATCAATTCAGTTGGACAGTGATTTGACCTATGAGGAGAAACCAGTTAAGATTCTAGAGTATGCCAGTCAAGTCACCCGCAGCAAGGTTATCAAGTTTTGCAAACTTCAGTGGAGCCACCACACGGAGGATGAATCCACCTGGGAGCGAGAGGAAGAATTGCTGAAGGACCACCCTCACCTATTTTCTAGCCAACCCGAATCTCGAGGGTGAGATTCATCTTAAGGGGGGTAGGTTTGTAACATCCCAAATTTTCAATTTGGAATGTTATACAATAGATCATCATTGCATATCATATTTTATTGCATTTTGGTTGATCCTAGAAATTGCATGCAACTCAAGGACCATCGGAGAGATTTGGGGATTTCGTTATTTTCATATTTGAGTTTTCTCAAATTTTGAAAATAGGATCATTTGATTTTATTTATTTTATCTTCACTTATTTCTATTAAAAAAATATGAGAGAGGGAATAAAATGACTTTCCCAAAATAAAGAAATATTGAGGATTTAATAATAAAATCAAATAAGATTTTATTTTGGTTTTATTTGCTATTTTATTTGAATTTAGGAAAAATGCGCGTTTTACAAAATTGCATTTAGGCCCCAAATAAATGTTCATCCTGTGCGGCTTGATTTTAGAAGCCGGGGAAAATTTATTTCGGGATTTTTGGAGTCCGTTTAGTATTTCTTTTGTTTTTTTCTGAGCGTAATTATTTAAAAAAACGCGAACCGACCTACGGGCAGTGTTAGGCCAGGACTCCTCCGGGGGTGGCTTTATATAGCGCCGCCCCGAGCCCCGCAGCCCACCCGAGCCGCGCTCCAAGCCCAAACCGCCGCCGCCTAAACCCTAACCCTAGCCGCCGCCAGCCGCCGCCGCACCGCTGACGAGGTCGAACCGCCGCCGCCCGCCGGTTTTTTTTAGAAAACCGTTGGTTTGCACCGGTTTTTTCGGTTTTTTATTCTTTTTTTAGATAGATCAGTTTTTTCTTGATTTAGTTAATTAGCGAGCATTCGCTCATTCGTTCATTTTAACGAATGCGTTCTTCGTTTAGATCCAAATAACGAACGCTCGTTCGTTAATCTGTTCGTCGTTTTTCTTTTTCTCGGATTTGTTCCGCAATTTTTCTGATCGTGATTCCTGATCCGATTTTCGTTCTAGTATAACTTTTCGCTCGTTTATTGGAATCAGGCGATTCAAGCGCCTGGAGTTTTGTCTCGAAACCCTCTTTCCGTTTAACCAACTCAAACAAGTTTTTGCCTCTGTAAAATTTGACTTAGATCCAGATTAGTAAATGAAGCTTGTTTCTTTCGTCGTTTGTCTTTCGTTGCTTCGTTCGATTTGGTTCTTTTTGCCAACCGGAGTTCTTAAGTTGAAATTTCTGGTTAGATCTCTTATTTGAGTTTTACCTGTGCATTAATTGAGTACTTATTATATGCTTGTTTGTTTGCGATAGAGTACCCGGAGTGCGCCCCTTGCTACTTCGAATCGCTAGGTTTTGTGGATCATCAGCAAGGCAAGTAACACTTTGATCATACTTCCTATTACCCAGTTTTTATTGCATTAGATCAATCCTCACACATTGCATGATTAGGATCTAATTAAATTGTGGGTTTGGGAAGTAGATGAGGTAGAACCTATTACCTGTTATTATCAAACCTTTGGGAGTTACTTCTACGTTTGCTAATTATGACATGCTATGCTAGCAGACATGGATTGGGTGAGTGTATCCATGACAGATGTGAGATTGTTAAATTAATGGTTTATCTAAGGTGGAAACTTAAATACACATCTGGGTGGATTGAGGCACCTGGGTATTCCAGCGATTGCCTGTTTTTCTTTTGGACCGCCACCCAGGCTCAAAGGGATCATGAGATTATTCATACTAGAAACTTCTGTGTGCAGCCACAAGCTACTATGGGCTCTAGCATAGTTGATTAAGTTGTGTGAACTTTTACAGTGGTAGACTAGCAGATGTAGGGGAAAGTAGGTGTAACGGTCTACCCGATCGTAAGGTGCTAGCGCTTCTGAAATACTATGTCTCGGTCATCCGTTTCTCAAACACCATGTAGTGCAAGAATCCCAGCGGAGGAGATCGAGTCTTGTGGGGAAAAGTGCGCAACCCTCTGCAGAGTGTATAAACTAATCATGGTTAGCCGTGTCCCTGGTTATAGACATCTTGAGTATCTAGTACTTGGATTATCATGTGAATCTCATCATGTTACTTTAATTAATTTGTTGGGTTTTAATAATGATGTTTAATTGGGATTGAGAGGGTGTCTACACTCTCAATGTTTAACAACCACCATGATAGTTACATAAAATGTATTCCTTTGCAGTAGGGAAAATTGGCTTTACGCAAAACTATAACCATATAACTTTCCATCAGCCAAATATGCATATAGTATAGCCTTATTCTTTCATTGCTCTCTATGTGTTACATTGCCAGCATATTCTATGTGCTGACCCGTTTTGGGCTGCAATGTTCATGTTGCAGACTTTTCAGACGATGAGTAAGGTGCTTTTAGGTCGTGGTTCTATACTCAGTGATGCCGTTGGAGTTGATGGACTCACTTATCTTCCAAGCCTTCTGCTGTTATCGTTATTAGATGGCCTTAAGCCGTATTTATTGTAATAAGTTCTCTTTTGAGACTCTCGATGTAATAAGTGTGTGATTGCTACTCTGTTATAAATCCTTCAAGTACTGTGTGGTGTTAGCATTACTGATCCAGGGATGACACTGGAGCACAGAGATTGGACCGTTTGAGGTCTGGTCGCTACACTCCCACAAACACGAATATCCAGCTCAAACACGAGTTCTAGCTCATTTTGCTGCCATTTTCGATCTCCTTGCTCAAAGCACCTCTCACAAAACTACTTGGGGAGATTGTTCCTTGGTATGTGACTCCTCCATTGGTCCAATTAGTTTTTGTTCTAGTGCTCTATTCATTGCAAATTTGTGCTGCCTAGGTGACCATGTTCTTGAGCTTGCATGTCAAATTTATATGGTTCCAAGTAGTTTTGATGCATGATATAGGCCCTAGGCACTTGTAGGAGTAGTTGCTATCAATATTATTGAGTTTGGTTTACTTTTATTTTGAAGTTACTAAAAATTTCAGAATTTTTCAGAAAATGATGAGGAGACTTTTGAGGGGCTCATCGAGCTAAAGCTTGAAGGAAAAGGCACTGAAGCCTAAGTATAATCTGCCTCACACTGCGGAGGTTCGGGCGTGTGAATGGTCGTTCGAGGATTTCTTGAGAGCAGCCGGGATTTATGAAGATTTTCATGAATTGGCTTAGAATGCAGGCCTTACCGCTTTCCTCCACGACCAATGTGATCCGTATCTCTTACTCACAAATATCTTTGTGCAAAACTTTCATTTCCATTCTAGGAGCTCACCACCTATGGTGGAGTTTTATTTATATGATGAGCATAAGGAGATGTCACTTTATGATTTTTGTCGGGTTTGTTTAGTCCCTTTTGAGGGCAAGACAGAAGAACCACATCACGATGATGTGCAGGGGTTCATTGATACTATCACTATAGGGGAAACAAGGAAGGTTTCCGATGCACGAATCACTAGCTTACATTTTTCCTGTTTTACGTTATTTTGCATTATTTGCTAGTCGTTGCTTAATTGGTCGCGGAAACTGTGGAAACCTTAGTATCCCTGATATTATTATTTTGCTCCACAGTTTATATGGTGATAACTCTGTTAGTATGGGCGGCATTATTGCCAAACGGTTAAGTCTGAACCGTACAAAGGGCCCCATCTTTGGAGGCATCTATGCTTCACGCCTAGCTGCACATTTTAACATACCCATTAGGCATTATGAGAAGGAAGAAAAAGTGCTGCCTCGTGTTTATTTAGATTATAAAAGTATGGTGGCACATGATTTTATTGTTAAGAATAGGGAAGGAGAGATTAAATATCAATTGTTCTTTAACAAACATCATCCTAAGACTATTACCCTGCCTGCTCCTTCTTTGTTTGATTTATTTGTAGGCACATACCTTGTTCCGTTGAAGGCTATTCACGCCTACCGGAACCCTGCACCAGCTGAGGAGCCAGAGCTGGAACCACAAGTTGATCCTCCACGACAGTCTAATTATCAGTGGGATCCGGAGATAATTGTCAGCCAGTGGCAATCGGAGTCTTCCTCTTCTTCTTCTCAGTACGACCTCAACTATTATTATGGATATCCGCCAGGCCAGCCATGGCCATAGACCAACTTAGGCCAAAAGCCTAAGCTTGGGGGAGTATGTATTTCCCACCGACATTACATTTATGTTCACACACTCACTGCTAGATGTCGGTGCTCATACTTTTTCATTATATCATCCATGCTAGTTTATTTTCCTTTTTTATGCTTTCTTCTTGTGTGTTTAATAAACTTTAATAAAAACCAAAAAAATTAGGTGTAGCTTTTAATTAATTTACTTTCCATTCATGTTCTTCTTTTGCTTGTTGGGAGCTTTCCCATGTAAATAGTTTTATTTCTTTTCTTTGGGGTCAATAGGAGAAGACCGTAATTAAATTTTTGAAGTGGCTCTTCTATGCATTATTGTTGATCTGACAAAAGAGCCCATATTGCCTTGTCTTCTCCTGTTTATTGAATGCTTGCAGATTCCAGCTTAGTCCAATGCATGTGCACTATTATTATTATTCACATCATTCGATCATGCAAGCGAAAGGCAATTATGATGTTATATGATGGACTGGCTGAGATGAGAAAAGCTGGTATGAACTCGACCTCTTTTGTTTCTGTAAATATGATTAGTTCATCATTCCTGATTCAGCCTATTATGAATAAACATGTTTGCAATGACAATTAGAGATCATAGTTTCTTATGCCATGCTTGATTAGCTATGAGTTATAATGGTTTACCTTGCATGCCAACATGCTATTAAAATGGTTATGATGTGGTATGATAGGGTGGTATCCTCCTCTGAATGATTTAAGTGACTTGACTTGGCACATGTTCACGCATGTAGTTGGAACAAAATCAACATAGCCTTCATGATATTTATGTTCATGGTGGATTATATCCTACTCATGCTTGCATTCAGTGTTGATTAATTTTAATGCATGTTCATGACTGTTGTCGCTCTCTAGCTGGTCGCTTCCCAGTCTTTTGCTAGCCTTCACTTGTACTAAGCGGGAATACTGCTTGTGCATCCAAACTCCTTAAACCCCAAAGTTATTCCACATGAGTCCACTATACCTACCTATATACGGTATCTACCTGCCGTTGCAAGTAAATTTGTATGTGCCAAACTCTAAACCTTCAAATAAATATCCTATTTTGTATGCTCGAATAGCTCATGTATCAACTAGGGTTGTCTGTATCTTCCATGTTAGGCGGGTTATTCTCAAGAGGAGTGGACTCCGCTCCTCACTCACGAGATAAATGGCTGGTCACCGGGATGCCCAGTCCCGTGCTTTATAGATTGCAAACAAAACTCTTGTTAGTTGAAGGAACTTGTTAGTTGAAGGCACTTGTTGTTTCGAGCAAGCCATGGATTGATGCTTGTTGGTGGAAGGGGGAGTACAAACTTTACCATTTTGTTTGGGAACCGCCTATAATGTGGGTAGCATGGAAGATATCGCCATCTCTTGGTTGTTATGTTGACAATGAAAGTATACCGCTCAAAATATTATTCACCTCTCTTTCAAAACTGAGCTCTCGCACCTCTACAAATCCCTGCTTCCCTCTGCGAAGGGCCTATCTATTTACTTTTAGGCTGAGTCGTCATCCTCTTATTAAAAAGCACCAGTTGGAGAGCACCGCTGTCATTTGCATTCATTATTTTTAGTTTGCATTGAGTATGACTTGACTGGAGCTCTTTTACCATGAATTACAATGTCTAGTCAGTCCTTGGTCTTTAAAGGTGCTCTGCATTTATGTTTTGCGGTCTCAGAAAGGGCTAGCGAGATACCATCTTGTTATATCATATTATGATTGTTTTGAGAAAGTGTTGTCATTCGAGATTTATTACTATGGCTCGCTAGTTGATTATGCTATTGATATAAGTAAACTTGAGACCTATGCGTTATTATGAACGTGGTTAGTTATAATCTTTGCTGAAAACTTGAATGCTGGCTTTACATATTTACAATAACAAGAGAAAACAGAGTTTGTAAAAGTTTTTCTTTATCACTTTCAGTTTGTCAACTGAATTTCTTGAGCACAAGCAAAGGTTTAAGCTTGGGGGAGTTGATACGTCTCCAACGTATCTACTTTTCCAAACATGTTTGCCCTTGTTTTGGACTCTAACTTGCATGATTTGAATGGAACTAACCCGGACTGACGCTGTTTTCAGCAGAATTACCATGGTGTTATTTATGTGCAGGAACAAACGTTCTCGGAATGACCTGAAACTTCACGGAGTGACTTTTCAGAATATATGAAAAATACCTACAAAAGATGAAGGCCAGGGGGCCCACCACCTGCCCACGAGGGTGGGGGCACGCCTGCCCCCCTAGGGCGTGCCCCCTACCTCATGGGCCCCCTGTTGCCTCTCCGACTCCAAATCCAAATCCATATATTGAGTTTCTGGGAGAAAAAAAATCAGAGAGAAGAAATCATCGCGTTTTACGATACGGAGCCGCCGCCAAGCCCTAAAACCTCTCGGGAGGGCTAATCTGGAGTCTGTTCAGGGCTCCGGAGAGGGGAATCCGTCGCCATTGTCATCATCAACCATCCTCCATCACCAATTTCATGATGCTCACCGCCGTGCGTGAGTAATTCCATCGTAGGCTTGCTGGAAGGTGATGGGTTGGATGGGATCTATCATGTAATCGAGTTAGTTTTGTTAGGGTTTGATCCCTAGTGTCCACTATGTTCTGAGATTGATGTTGCTATGACTTTGCTATGCTTAATGCTTGTCACTAGGGCCCGAGTGCCATGATTTCAGATCTAAACCTATTATGTTTTCATTAATATATGAGTGTTCTTGATCCTATCTTGCAATCTATAGTCACCTATTATGTGTTATGATCCGTTAACCCCGAAGTGGCAATAATCAGGATACTCACCGGTGATGACCGTAGTTTGAGGAGTTCATGTATTCACTATGTGTTAATGCTTTGTTCCGGTTCTCTATTAAAAGGAGGACTTAATATCCCTTAGTTTCCGTAAGGACCCCGCTGCCACGGGAGGGTAGGACAAAATATGTCATGCAAGTTCTTTTCCATAAGCATGTATGACTATATTCGGAATACATGCCTAGATTATATCAATGAACTGGAGCTAGTTCTATGTCACCCTAGGTTATGACTGTTACATGATGAACCGCATCCGGCATAATTCTCTATCACCGATCCATTGCCTACGAGATTTCCATATATTGTTCTTCGCTTATTTACTTTTCCGTTGCTATTGCTATCATCACTACAAAATACCAAAAACATTACTTTTGCTACCGTTATCACTACTATCATATTACTTTGCTACTAAACACTTTGTTGCAGATATTAAGTTTCCATGTTTGGTTGAATTGACAACTCAGCTGCTAATACTTGAGAATATTCTTTGGCTCCTGAGGGAGTCCTGGATTAGGGGGTCTCCGGATAGCTGGACTATCTCCATTGGTCGGACTGTTAGACTATGAAGATAAAAGATTGAAGACTTCGTCTCGTGTCCGGATGGGACTCTACTTGGCGTGGAAGGCAAGCTAGGGAATACGGATATGGATATCTCCTCCTTTGTAACCGACCTTGTGTAACCCTAACCCTCTCCGGTGTCTATATAAACCGAAGGGTTTTAGTCCGTAGGACAACAACCATAACATACAATCATACCATAGGCTAGCTTCTAGGGTTTAGCCTCTACGATCTCGTGGTAGATCTACTCTTGTACTACCCATATCATCAATATTAATCAAGCAGGACGTAGGGTTTTACCTCCATCAAGAGGGCCCGAACCTGGGTAAAACATTGTGTCCCCTGCCTCATGTTACCATCCGGCCTAGACGCACAGTTCGGGACCCCCTACCCAAGATCTGCCGGTTTTGACACCGACATTGGTGCTTTCATTGAGAGTTCCTCTGTGACATCGTCGTTAGGCTTGATGGCTCCTACTGTGATCGATAGCGATGCGGTCCAGGGCGAGACTTTTCTCCCTGGACAGATCTTCGTATTCGGCGGCTTTGCACTGCGGGCTAATTCGCTTGGCCATCTAGAGCAGATTGAAAGCTACGCCCCTGGCCATCGGGTCAGATTTGGAAGCTTAAACTACACGGCCGATATCCGTGGAGATTTGATCTTCGATGGATTCAAGCCTCTTCCTTGTGCGCAACGCGGTCACGATGAGCATGACTTAGCTCTCCCATTGGACAATGTTAAGGAGATCGCACCGGCAGCCGCTCTGACCCACAATTCAGAGCCAGTCGCGCCTTCCGCGGATGGGTGGATGGACCCCGCCACGGAGGCCTTACCCTCAGCAGCGATCGAGCCGAACATCGACCTTGCCTTGCACGGGAGCCGTGTTGTTAAACTGTCGGATCCTTCTCCGGCCACGGACTCCGAACCGTCTGCGCCCGTTCCTATCGAATCCGATTGGGCGCCGATCATGGAGTTTACCTCCGCGGATATTTTTCAGCACTCGCCCTTTGGCAACATACTGAAATCATTAAGGTCTCTCTCCTTGTCAGGAGAATCCTGGCCGAACTATGTACGGCAAGATCGGGATGCGGACGACGAAGAAATTTGACGCCCACCCACCACCCACTTAATAGCCACTATCGATGACTCCACCGACATGCTCGACTTCGACTCCGAAGACATCGACGGTATGGACGACGATGCGGGAGGCGAAGAGGAACCATCGCCCACAGGGCGCTGGACATCCACCTCGTCATATGACGTATACATGGTGTACACACCAAAAGAAGAAGACGACGAGGAACGGAAGGACGCAACGAAGGCTTGTTCCCTCGAGAAGCAGTCAAAGCGGCGGCGCAAGCACCGCCCCAAATCCCGCCTCGGCAGAAATAACGATCATACAAACCCAGCGTTGGAGCAGGGCGAACCACTGCCGGACCACGGCAATATGGAGAATCAAACCGAACAAACCAATTCTGTCAAAGATAATAGTCCGGATGATATAACACCGGACAGACACCCGGCGCAACAGAATGCGCATCAAAGGCTCGTTGCCACCGCAAGGAGTCTAAAAAGCAGAAGCAAAGGCTCAAGGCTGCGCAAGACACACTCCAAATCAGATGGAGTAAAGTACTCAACATAGCAGCGAAGTACGGCGGCAATTGCCCCACCAAGAGCTACCCAAAGCGGAAGTTGCTACCTGAATTCGATGAGGAGGCCTTAGACCCCCCACAACCAAAAATTAAAACAGCCATCTGGACGGATAGACGACCTCACGGCCAATAAAGCGGCAAGCAACGCCGCACATAAGCCAATATGCGGTCTACACAAGGGCTCACACCAAAAGGATGGCGAAACCAGATCCATCTATGGACCATGCAAGCGTGCTCTAGCATACGATGCAACACAACAAACATCCGAACAACGCGGTACACCCAGATATAGGGGTGCCACACACCCCCTATGTTTCACCGATGAGGTGCTGGACCATGAATTTCCAGAGGGATTCAAACCCGTAAACATAGAGGCATACGACGGAACAACAGACCCTGGGGTCTGGATTGAGGACTATATCCTCCATATCCATATGGCTCGAGGAGATGATCTCCACGCCATTAAGTATTTACCCCTCAAACTCAAAGGGCCAGCTCGGCACTGGCTTAAGAGCCTCCCCGAAAGCTCCATCGGAAGCTGGGAAGAGCTCGAAGACGCCTTTCGGGCAAATTTTCAAGGGACTTATGTCCGACCTCTGGACGCGGATGATTTGAGTCATATAACTCAACATCCCAGAGAGTCAGCCCGGAAGCTTTGGAACAGGTTTCTCACTAAAAAGAACCAAATTGTCGACTGTTCGGACGCCGAAGCCTTGGCAGCTTTTAAGCATAGCGTCCGTGACGACTGGCTTGCCAGGCACCTCGGCCATGAAAAGCCGAGAACAATTGAGGGAGTCCTGGATTAGGGGGTGTCCGGATGGCCGGACTATACCTTCAGCCAGACTCCTGGACTATGAAGATACAAGATTGAAGACTTCGTCCCGTGTCCGGAAGGGACTTTCCTTGGCGTGGAAGGCAAGCTTGGCGATACGGATATGTAGATCTCCTACCATTGTAACCGACTTTGTGTAACCCTAACCCTCTCCGGTGTCTATATAAACCGGAGGGTTTTAGTCCGTAGGACAACATACAGAACAAAAATCATACCATAGGCTAGCTTCTAGGGTTTAGCCTCTCCGATCTCGTGGTAGATCTACTCTTGTACTACCCATATCATCAATATTAATCAAGCAGGACGTAGGGTTTTACCTCCATCAAGAGGGCCCGAACCTGGGTAAAACTTCGTGTCCCTTGCCTCCTGTTACCATCTGGCCTAGACGCACAGTTCGAGACCCCCTACCCGAGATCTGCCGGTTTTGACACCGACATTGGTGCTTTCATTGAGAGTTCCTCTGTGTCATCGCCGTTAGGCTTGATGGCTCCTATGATCATCAATAGCGATGCAGTCCAGGGTGAGACCTTCCTCCCCGGACAGATCTTCATCTTCGACGGCTTCGCACAGCGGGCCAATTCACTTGGCCATCTGGAGCAGATCGAAAGCTATGCCCCTGGCCGTCAGGTCAGATTTGGAAGTTTAAACTACACGGCTGACATCCGCGAGGACTTGATCCTCGACGGATTCGAGCCACTGCCGAGCGCGCCGCACTGTCACGACGAGCATGATCTAGCTCTGCCGCCAAACAGTGCCCTGGAGGCCGCACCCGCATCGGCTTCGACCCTTAATTCAGAGCCAACTGCGCCGATCGAGGATGGGTGGTTGGACGCTGCCTCGGGGGCTGCGATCCGAACGGCGATCGAGCCGAACGCCAGCCCCGCACTCCGCGATACTCATGACTCCAAGGAGCCGGACTCCTCTCCCGACTCCGAACCCTCCGCGCCCCTGCCGATCGAATCCAATTGGGCACGGATCATGGAGTTTACTGCCGCGGACATCTTTCAGCACTCGCCTTTTGGCGATATTCTGAAGACACTAAAGTCTCTCTCTTTATCAGGAGAGCCCTGGCCGGACTACGGCCAGCAAGGTTGGGATACGGACGATGAAGAAATTCAAAGCCCACCCACCACCCACTTTGTAGCCACTGTCGACGATTTAACCGACATGCTCGACTTCGACTCCGAAGACATTGACGGTATGGACACCGATGTAGGAGACGATGAAGAACCAGCGCCTATTAGGCCCTGGAAAGCCACCTTGTCGTATGACATATACATGGTGGACACCCCAAAAGAAGGAGATGGCGATGGAACAACAAAGGATGACCCTTCCAAGAAACAGCCTAAGAGCCGGTGTCAGCGTCGCCGCTCAAAATCCCGCCAAAGCAAATACGGTGATTCTAGCACGGGAGATAATAATACACCGGAGAATGCCGAAGAAAATACCCTCCAGCAAGATTCAGCATAGGAGGATGGAGAAGCCAGCCCTCATGAGAGAGCGGCAGACAGAGAGGTCGAGGACGATAATTATACGCCTCCCTCCAAAGACGAGGCAAGCCTCGACGACGACGAATTCGTCGTGCTAGAGGATCCCGTCGAGCAAGAGCGTTTTCAACGCAGGCTTATGGCCACGGCAAGAAGCCTCAAGAAAAAATAGCGACAGCTTAGAGCTGATCAAGATTTGCTAGTCGACAGATGGACTGAAGTCCTTGCGGCCAAAGAGCATAAACTCGAACGCCCCTCCAAGAGCTACCCAAAGCGCAGGTTGCTACCCCGATTAGAGGAGGAAGCACTTAAACCTACATCACCAGCACTTGATACGACCGACCGGCCACCTCGTGGCCGCGACAGAGAGGCCTCTCGGCCCTCCACTCAAGCCGCACCCCGTACCAAGGCACAGGAAAATGCGCCAAACCTGCAAGATATGTTGGAGGACAAGGCAAGGCAAACAAGATCAATCTAAGGATCGCGTGGGCGCCCCATGGCTCGAGACGGTAACCGTCACGCCGGACACAAATCCGGTAGGGCCGAACATAGTAGACAAAGCTCATTGGAGCTACATCGTGATATAGCCCAGTACAGAGGCGCCGCACACCCACTATGCTTCACAGACAAAGTAATGGATCATCAAATCCCCGAGGGTTTCAAGCCCGTAAACATCGAATCATATGATGGCACAACAGATCCTACGGTATGGATCGAGGATTATCTCCTTCATATCCACATGGCCCGCGGCGATGATCTCCACGCCATCAAATACCTCCCACTCAAGCTTAAAGGACCAACTCGGCATTGGCTTAACAGCTTGCCAGCAGGATCAATCGGTTGTTGGGAGGACCTGGAAGCCGCATTCCTCGACAATTTCCAGGGCACCATGTAATTCAGCAGCCAGAGGAATCGGCCAGGCAATTCTGGACATGGTTCCTAACAAAGAAAAATCAAATGGTCGACTGTCCGGACGCTGAGGCCCTAGCAGCCTTCAAACATAATATCCGTGACGAGTGGCTTGCCCGGCACCTTGGACAGGAAAAGCCGAAATCTATGGTAGCACTCACGACACTCATGACCCGCTTTTGCGCGGGAGAAGACAGCTGGCTTGCTCGTAGCAACAATATGACCAAGAACCCTGGTAATTCGGATACCAGGGACAGTAGTGGCAGGTCGCGTCGCAACAAGCAGAAGCGCCGCACTAACGGCGACAATGCTGAGGATACGGCAGTTAATGCCGGATTCAGGGGCTATAAATCCGTTCAGCGGAAAAATCCATTCAAAAGAAATCCTAGGGGCCCGTCCAGTTTGGACCGAATACTCGACCGCTTGTGCCAGATACATGGCACCCCCAAAAAGCCGGCCAATCACACCAACAGGGATTGTTGGGTGTTCGAGCAGGCAGGCAAGTTACATGCCGAAAATACAGACAAGGGGCTGCATAGCGATGATGACGAAGAGCCCCGGCCGCCGAACAACAGTGGACAGAAGGGTTTTCCCCCACAAGTGCGGATGGTGAACATGATATACGCAACCCACATCCCCAAGAGGGAGCGGAAGCGCGCGTTAAGGGACGTATATGCGCTAGAGCCAGTCGCCCCAAAGTTCAACCCATGGTCCTCCTGCCCGATCATCTTTGATCGAAGGGACCATCCCACTAGCACCCATCATGGCAGATTCGCTGCATTGGTTCTAAACCCAATCATTGACGGATTTCATCTCACTAGAGTCCTTATGGACGGCGGCAGTAGCCTGAACCTGCTTTACCAGGATACAGTGCGGAAAATGGGCATAGATCCCTCGAGGATTAAGCCCACCAAAACGACCTTTAAAGGTGTAATACCAGGTGTAGAGGCCAACTGTACAGGCTCAGTCACACTTGAAGTGGTCTTCGAATCTCCGGATAATTTCCGAAGCGAGGAGTTAATCTTCGCCATAGTCCCATTCCGTAGTGGCTATCACGCACTGCTCGGACGAACCGCATTCGCCAAGTTCAATGCGGTACCGCACTACGCATACCTTAAGCTCAAGATGCCAGGCCCTCGAGGAGTAATTACGGTTAATGGAAACACCGAACGCTCCCTCCGAACGGAGGAGCACACGGCGGCCCTTGCAGCGGAAGTACAAAGCAGCCTCTCCAGGCAGTTCTCCAGTCCGGCCATTAAACGTCCGGACACCGTCAAGCGTGCCCGGAGTAACCTACAACAAGACCGCCTGGCACGTTCCGAGCAGGCGTAGCAATGCGGCCCCAACCCCAGCCGTCGCAAAAATGCGACACCAGTACTTCGCGTACATAACTACGCTCTAGAAATACCATGGGTACAGGGGGAGGGGCACCATCACGGCATGCCCGAAACACGGCTTAAACCGCACCAGGGGCTGCCGATTTTTTAATTTTCTCTTACTTTTAGGACTCCACTCTTCGGAAGGCCTGTTCGGCAGTTCAATTGCCGCACAGACGATGCAGGAACCAGGGAAGCAGACAAGCCATGCCGCATTACGGAACTCCCAGGTGGTCTCTATCACGAGCAGTATACCTGTTTCGCATACCATTCCGCAGCCTGCCCCTGGAACGGACATGTTAAAATAGTCCAACCTTTTGCTTATCGCATTATTTGTATCATTCTGCTTTGATCGCAGCCCTTTTTAATAAACAATGCATAGCTTCTGTCTATTTTTGCATTACTCTTTTTTTTACAAATATATGTTCCTTAACAACATGTTGCACCCGTACACTTTGGTATGGCCAAAATACGCCAGGGGCTTTAGTACCCCTCAATATGGTGTGAGAAGTCCGAACACTTTAACAAGTGCGGCACCCCGAACTTATAGCATTATATGCATCGGCTTCGAATCATGTCTTGGGTCAATAGTTGGGTTTGCCCGGCTCCTATGTTTTGGTGCCTTACGTTCCGCTATATCGGCTAAGGTAGCACTAGGAGAACTACTGCGATTGTGCCCCAGTTGAGCTGGGTCGAGCACCTCAGTAGAGAAAGCTAAAACTGACTGTCATGATGAAGCGAGAGCTGGTCGCTGTTCGAGAGGTTTTTCGAGTCCCTAAAGACTTATGCCGCTTAGAGCGAGGAGTCGGCTCTGTCCGGCCAAGGCGTAGATAGCGCCCCGAACTCGGTCTTCCGAATACCAGGGGCTTCGCCGAAATTTAAAATTATAGAATTCTAGGGCTAAGTGAGAGTGTTCAAGCATTATAGTCTGATTGCCTTGTTCGTTGTGCTGAGCGCCTCCCTCGAAGGACCCAAACATGGGAAAAAGAGCGCTCAGGTTTATCCCCGAACACCCCAGCACTAGCCGCACGGGGGCAGGAGCCGATGACTCGCCATCTCTTAGAATTGATAAACAGCCGCACAGAAGGTAATATTTTAAATTCCAACAGCATTGCTTAGCGCATATGAACAAGTTTTCAGCGCACAGGACAAAACGAGCGAGTTTTACTCAAAAATTACATCCCTGGAACACTCATCCACCATAAGGCAGGCACCCTTCAGAACATCCTTATAATAATTCTCGGGCTTGTAATGCTCCTTCCCTGGCGATGGCCCGTCCTTCACAAGCTTCTCAGCATCCAGCTTGCCCCAGTGCACCTTAGCACGGGCAAGGGCCCTACGGGCACCTTCAATGCAGACGGAGCGCTTGATGACTTCGAGCCTTGGACAGGCCCCCACCAGCCGCCGCACCAGCCCGAAATAGCTCCCAGGCAGAGCCTCTCCAGGCCACAGCCGAACTATGAGGCCCTTCATGGCCTGTTCGGCCGCCTTGTGGAGCTCGACCAGTTGCTTCAGCTGGTCGCTCAGGGGCACGGGGTGTCCGGCCTCAGCATACTGAGACCAGAACACCTTCTCTGTCGAGCTGCCCTCCTCGGCTCGATAGAATGCGGCGGCATCAGACATGCTAACGGGAAGATCTGCGAATGCTCCTGGAGAGCTCCGGATTCGGGTAAGTAACAAGTAACTTACGTTTACGTGTTTGCTTTGCATAAAGAATGCCTTACCCGCCGCTATCTTTTTCACCTCATCCAACTCCTGGAGGGTCTTCTGGGATTCGGCCTTGGCAGACTTGGCATTTTCAATAGCCACCACGAGCTCGGACGCTTGCGTCTTTGAGTCAAGCTCCAAACTCTCATGTTTTTCCATGAGAGCCTGGAGCTCTTGCCGCACCTTGCCAACCTCGGCCTCATACTTCTCCCGCTCAGTGCGCTCCGTGGCCGCCCTCTTCTTGGCCTCGACCAGCCCTTGCTTAAGGGTCGCCACCTCAGACGTGGCCCCTACAATAGCCACGATAATCCTGTCATTTTTTGCAATTGCACTTATATATATATAACAAGGTATTTCTTACCTTCCTTCTCCTCGAGCTGCTTCTTGGCACGCCCGAGCTCTTGCTCGGACTGCTCGACGTTCTTCTTTAGCGTGTCCACTTCCGCAGTCAGTACGGCGGACGCCAGCAGAGAAGCCTGCATACGCATATTGACTCCTTTTTGTTAGACTCCTGCGAATTTCATTTTGATCCTCTATTCGGCTTTTCTTCCCAAACGCCAAACAGAGCATCATGGTCTACTGTCTATGCGGTAATATTATTTACACATTCTTTACTTACCTCAAAGCCTGTTAAAAGGCTAGTACAAGCTTCAGTCAGTCCACTCTTGGCAGACTGAACCTTCTGGACCACCGCACTCATAATGGTGCGGTGCTCCTCGTCGATGGAGGCGCCTTTGAGCACCTCCGACAGATTGTACGGCGCCTCCGGTTGGACGGGGGTCACTGGCACGGTGGGCTTGCTCCTCTTGGAAGGAGGTCGCCCGCCGGACTCTGGAACCTTTGAAGGTTCCGGAGCGGTGTCCGGCCTAGGGCCTGACTTGGAGCCCTGGGGGGTTTTATCCCCTTTACTCCTGGAGTCCGGGAGGTCGCCTTGCGGCGCCTCCAGGACCACCTCCTCCTGGCTTGGAACCCATTGGGACAACACTTCGGCGTCGTCCGTAGGGCGGGGGGAGGAAGCCGTCAGAAGCGAATTCACATCCGACGAGTCTAGTGAACCGCTCAACGACGCGTCGAGCCGGTCTTTGGGTGGGCTGCATAAACATATTCGACATAAGGGAAAGCTGTGCAATAAAGGAATACTATGAATTACTCTGGTATCCGGATACTTACGATTTCGCCAGGGGCTTGGCCCTGAACGGACACTCCTCTTCGCCGTCGTCGGTGTTGGTGGAGTAGTCCGGAGGAAGGGTTTTCCCCTTCTTGGACCCTTCGGCCTCCCCAGTTGGGGCGACCTTCCTTTTCTTCCCTTCCCCCGCTGGAGGGGGAGAGGTCTCTTCTTCCTCCTCCTCGTCTTCGTGGGAGGAGTGCGTCTTGGAGTCATCGGACGATGAATCCGACACCTCCGGGCGCCGGGCACTCTTTCGAGTCCTTGTGGCCTTCTTCTTGGCCTTCTTCTCCGGCACCACATAGGGTGTCGGGACTAGCAACTTCGCCAAACAAGCGTCCGCTGGGCCTTCGGGCAAAGGAGCCAGACAGTTGATCTGTCCGGACGTCTACTGCCAATCTTGTCAAAGGTAAGGGAGCTTAGATCCCGCATGGAGTCAAACTATGAAAAACTGATACCCTGCAAAAGGTAAAAACAGCTTACCGCATGAGCATGACGCTGCGTACTGAATCCGCGATCCTCGGTAGCGGATGCGGGGGCCTCGGCGCCCTTGAAAAGCACCTTCCAGACATCTTCGTACATCATGTCGAAGAGCCTGCTCAGAGTTCGGTGCCGCGCCGGGTCGAACTCCCACAGGTTGAAAGCCCGTTGTTGACACGGGAGGATCCGGCGGATGAGCATAACCTGGACAACGTTGAAAAGTTTGAGCTTCTTGTCCACCAGGGTTTGGACACATGTTTGGAGTCCGGTCAGCTCTCCTTTTTTACCCCATGACAGGCCCGTCTCCTTCTAGGAGGTGAGCCGCGTAGGGGGTCCGGATCGGAACTTGGGGGCTGCGACCCATTCAGGGTCGCGCGGCTTGGTGATGTAAAACCACCCCGATTGCCACCCCTTTAGGGTCTCCACAAAGGAGCCCTTGAGCCATAAGACGTTGGGCATCTTCCCCACCATGGCGCCTCCGCACTCCGCCTGGTTTTCGCGCACTACCTTCGGCTTGACATTGAAAGTCTTGAGCCACATGCCGAAATGGGGGCGGATGCGGAGGAAAGCCTCGCACACGACGATAAACGTCGAGATGTTGAGGACAAAGTTCGGGGCCAGATCGTGGAAATCCAGGCCATAGTAGAACATGAGCCCTCGGACAAATGGGTGGAGAGGGAAGCCCAGTCCGCGGAGGAAATGGGGGAGTAACACCACCCTCTCATGGGGCCTAGGGGTGGGGATGAGCTGCCCCTCTTCAGGAAGCCAGTGCACAATGTCGTTAGACAAGTATCCGGCCTTCCTTAGTCTTTTGATGTGTCCCTCCGTAACGGAGGAGACCATCCACTTACCTCCCGCTCCAGACATGGCTGGAGAAGGTTGAGGTGGGGAGTGCGGACTTGGGCGCTGGAGCTCGAGTGCGCAAGAATTGATAGGCGAATGAGGAAGAAGGCGTAGGTGAAAAGGTGGATCCTTATCCCCTTATATGTGTGGACGCAACTATGTGTCCCCACCAGCCTGGTAAAACTCGCTTATCCCCAAGTGCCATAATCAATGGCGCGGTTGGGTTACCCACGCTCGTATTGATGAGAATCCCGAAATAAGGGGACACGATCTCTGCTTCAACGAGACGTGCCAAGGAAACTGCCTCGCATAACACACTGAGGTGGGACAATAAAACGATTCGAATAAAGACTTGGCTGTGGTGCGTCACACTATGGAATATGTCAGCAGATTAGATTTGTGTAAATATTATTCTCTCTATGGCAATATGTGGAAACTTATTTTGCAGAGCCGGACACTGTCTTTGTGTTCAAAATCTTCTATGAAGTACTTGGAGGAGGAACCCGCCTTGCAATGCCGAAGACAATCTGCGCGCCGAACTCATCGTCATTGAAGCCTGGTTCAGGGGCTACTGAGGGAGTCCTGGATTAGGGGGTGTCCGGATGGCTGGACTATGCCTTCAGCCGGACTCCTGGACAATGAAGATACAAGATTGAAGACTTCGTCCCGTGTCCAGATGGGACTCTACTTGGCGTGGAAGGCAAGCTTGGTGATACGGATATGTAGATCTCCTACCATTGTAACCGACTTTGTGTAACCCTAACCCTCTCCGATGTCTATATAAACCAGAGGGTTTTAGTCCATAGGACAACATACAGAACAACAATCATACCATAGGCTAGCTTCTAGGGTTTAGCCTCTCCGATCTCGTGGTAGATCTACTCTTGTACTACCCGTATCATCAATATTAATCAAGCAGGACGTAGGGTTTTACCTCCATCAAGAGGGCCCGAACCTGGGTAAAACTTCGTGTCCCTTGCCTCCTGTTACCATCCGGCCTAGACGCACAGTTCGGGACCCCCTACCCGAGATCCGCCGGTTTTGACACCGACAACAATGGCAGCATTAACAAGCCTCATGACCCGCTTTTGCGCGGGCGAGGATAGCTGGCTAGCCAGATGCAGCACCAGCGACCCCAGTACATCCGAAGTTAGAGATGGAAACAGGAAATCACAGCGCAACAGCAATAACAAACGCTGGAATAAAGAAGACAGCACGAAGAGCACAGCAGTAAACGCCGGATTCAAAAGCTCTCGGCCAGGTCAGCAAAATCCGCCCTCTAAAGGTGCCAGAGACGAACTGTCCAGCCTAAACAAAATTCTGGACCAAATATGTCAGATCCATAGCACCCCTGGTAAACCCGCTAATCATACCCACAGAGAATGTTGGGTCTTCAAGCTGTCCGGCAAGCTCAACGCCGTACACAAGGGGGGGGATACACCAAGCGAAGACGAGGATGAGCCTCTCAAGCAAGACACTGGGGAACAAAAGAAATTTCCACCAGAAGTCAAAACAGTAAACGTGTTACACGTGATCAAGGGGAGAAACAAAACGGAACTCCCAGAAAAATATGCCCAAGGGCCTATCACCGTGGAGTCCTGCCACTGGTCGTCTCAACCAATCACTTTCGACCATCGTGATTACTCAGCAAGTATCCGGCGTGCAGGATGAGCCGCCCTGGTATTAGACCCAATAATTGAGGGATGCCACTTCACAGGAGTCCTGATGGACGGTGGCAGCTGTCTAAACCTGATATACCAGGATACAATCCGCGAAATGGGGAAAGACCCAAC
This sequence comes from Triticum aestivum, assembly GCF_018294505.1. Lineage (NCBI taxonomy): Eukaryota > Viridiplantae > Streptophyta > Magnoliopsida > Poales > Poaceae > Triticum > Triticum aestivum. Next base: position 447,845,433 of record NC_057812.1, on the reverse strand, counting down.
GAAAATTTGCCATAGCAATACTAACTTTAAAGGAGTAACACCAGGCCTAGGGGCTCATTGCACAGGCTCCCTGCTACTAAAGGTTATATTCGGCTTCCCTGATAACTTCCGTAGTGAACATTTAACCTTCCACATCGCTCTGTTCCAAAGTGGCTATCAAGCACTACTTGGACGCGAAGCTTTTGCTCGCTTTAATGCAATACCACATTACGCTTCCCTGACGCTCAAGATGCCCGGTCCACGCGGCATCATTACAGTGAACGGAAGTATTAAGCGATACTTTCGCACCGAAGAGAATGTGGCTGCCTTGGCAGCCGCACACTAAAAACTGCCTCGCCAACTAAAGTATTTGATAGGTCATCAAGACCACGGACGCGGTTAGACGAGTCCGGTGCTGCTATATGTAATTTATACCGGATTGATGGCCACACCCCTATTACAAATACAAGGGGCCCAACATGCGCAGAGAAGTGGCAATTTATACTCATTTCTAGTTATACATGGTTTCTTTAAAAACTATCTCCCTGCACGACAACTTTTTCACCTAAATTCCTCTCTTTTACAGATGACCATCGTGCTACACCCGTCTAGGATACGGCACAATGGAGACACAGGCGCAGACGTGCAGCAGGGACCCGTTCCAAGGATTCTTTTTAGATTAAGACCCTACGTAAACCTTTTTTACTGTCTCTTATTGATACACATCCACCGAATTCTCAGCACAATTGAGAAGGATGCTGACGTCTTGGCATGTGGCCACGTCAGAATAATGCACGTACCTGGACACAAGGGGCTTCTTACAAAGGGCACTATTTAGGCCCGGTTTATACCATAAAGACCGAATACCTTAGGGAGTGTTCGGCGTCGCGAGTTTGGCCTTATATGCATCATCTACCAATCATTGTCTTTGGTCAAATGTTGGGTTTGCCCGGCTCCTATGTTTTGGTGCCTTACGTTCCGCTTTATCGGCTAAGGCAGCACCAGGAGAACTACTACGATTTTGCCCTGGTTCATCCGGACGAGCACCTCAGTAGAGAAAGCTGAAAACTGACTGTCATGATATAGCGTGAGACTGGTCCACCACTCGATGACCTATCGGAATGTTAGAATTCCTCCGCCTTAATGAAGGGCCATTTTCCGGCCAGGCATGTACGCACCCCGAGATCGGGAGAGTGCGGAGTCACCAGGGGCTATCTAGTAGCCCCACTGTCAAACTCCTATGGCTAAGTGAAAGTGTTAAAGCATTATAGTCCGGTTGCCTCGTTCGCTATGCTATCACCTCCTTAATAGGACCAAGATGTTGGGTTAAGTGTGAACACGCGTTTTTCGTGAGCACCTTTGCATTATATGCGTGGGGGTTGAAGCCGACGGCTGCAATCTTTCAGGTTATACACACGTATACATAAACGGCTGCACAGGAGGCATCATACTACTTTCAGGCAAAAGTATAAACATAGCCTTAAAAAATTTCATAAAAGCATTGTGTTTACAATGAGAATACATATCACTCAAACATAATATTATTCGAGCACTGGGCCTCTATAAAACGAGCACCCTCGAGAACTTCCTTGAAATAGTGCTCGGCAGCCACTCGGCCTATGGCCGAACCCTGCGCCGCAACAGTGGTAGCATCCATCTCCGCCCAGTATGCTTTAACACGGGCAAGGGCCATCCGCGAGCCTTCTATGCACGCCGACCTCTTCATCACATTAATGCGTGGCACCGCACCAAGGAACTGCTGCACTAAACTGAAATAGTTGTTCGGCTTTGGCTTTTCCGGCCATAGCTGATCCACGCAGACCTCATGGCGAGTCCGGACAACCTATTTAGTTCGGCCCATTCGGCTAGCTGACCAGTCAATGGAAGCAGACGCTCTGGAATGTTGAATTGCGACCAGAACAGCTTGTCCACTTCACGATCTGTTTGACCTTGGAAGTATTTGGCCGCATCGGCAGCGCTCGCCGCCAAGTCCATATACGCATCTGTTGAACTCCACAGCCGATCCAGAGGGGCATATCGTGGATCTCCGAACTTCCTCCGTAGCATGAAGGGCTTCCCAGCCGCAATATCCCCGGCTTCCCACAGCTCCTCCTTCTTCACTCTCATAGCAGAGCGGGTGTCTTTGTCTGCCATCATGGCCTTCTCAAGGTCCGTTGCCTTCGCTCGGTTTTCTTTTTTAAGGAGCCGGCAACGGTCGGTAGTGTCTTTTAATTCTATGGCCATCTTGGCCATCTTCTCTTGGCTCTCGCAATGTGCGGCCTTCTCGGCTTTCAACTCTTAGGCCGCCTTCAAAGCAGCCGCATTACTAATCCTCGCTTGTTCCTTGGCTCGGGCAAGTTCTGCCCGCAAGGTTTCCACGGTGGCAGCTCCATCTGCAGTCACAACATATTAAAGATATTGGCATCATGCTGCTCTTACTATGTGGCATTCACCAGATAATAACACTTACCCTGTGCCTCATCAAGCCTCTTGTTAACAAGCCCGATGTCCGCATCTGCCGCATCCAGTTGCCGTTTTAATTTGGCAAACTCACTAGTCCGGCTAGCCACCGGAGCTTCCACCACCTGCACATAAGGGCAGTCTGGTTATTGCCTGGGACTATGATCCTCTATTCGCTACCGTTCTCGACGACAACCAGAGTCTCAGGGGCTACTATCTACACAGGGCACACCTAACATGTGCAGTACTATCACATATTATCTCACGTACCTCAAAGCCTATCAGTAGACTCATAAAGGCTTCATGTAATCCGCTTTCGGTGGACGAAATTCTCTCCATCACTGTACCCATCAGTGCACGGTGTTCTTATGAGATGGCCGCTCGCCCCACCAGCTCCCTCAGAATGTCCGACCGCATACCAGACGGTGTCGGACTCTTTTGTTTTCTCTTTTCGGAAGCCGGACGCTGGGGACTTTGGGGGTCTATGGGATTATCTTCTGGCCTCACCGGATCCGGAGAGGCCCTCCATGACGACACTTCGGGGTCGCCTGCTTCTTGAGCGGAGGAGTCTGGGGGAGGCATTTCGCTCTCCATCATCTCTGGAAGAAGATCCCCCGAAGACGAGCTCAGCTGAGAGGGGCTAAGGCCCAAACTGCAAGATATATGCGGTGGTTATTTTCTCAGAAAAAAGATAGCATACCTTCACTATTAAAGTATTTTGGATCACTTACGACTCGTTGGAGGGCTGATCCCCCCGCGGACTTTGTGCGGCAAAAGCACCCCCCGAGGCAGGACCCTCTGTGGGAGACTTCTTCTCCCGTTTGGAGGCCTCGGCTTCCGGATCCTCGGAAGCAGTCCTTTTCCTCCCCTGGTTATCCTCCTTCATGGAGACGCTCATTCCCTCGGTTGGAACTGACAGCGATGGGGGCCCGCGTCCGCCCGTATTATCCCCCCCCCCTGTATCTTCCTTCGAGGGCTCCGGGCAAGGTGTGACCTCGAGCATCTTTTCCAATACCGGATTTTCCAAACCCTCAGGGATGGGGGCCAAACACCGAATCATCTTCGCCTTTGTTAGCCAGTCCTGGTCAAAGAGAAAACTCTCAGAAATAACTTCATGATGAATAAAAGACAGTGTGTTCGGCCAGAGGATTTCTTACTTGTTCGGCGGCACGGTTACTGCTCAGGCCCACGTCCTCGGTAATATCCGGACACTCTACTTGAGGTCCGAAGAATGACTTGTACATCTACTCGTGCGTCAGGCCGAGGAAACTTTGAATGGCACGCGGTCCCTCTGGGTTGAACTCCCACAAGCGAAGGGGCCGGTGTTTGCAAGGCTGGAGTTGACGAACCAGCATAACTTGTATTACCACAACCAAATTAAAATCTCCCTCGAAGAGATCTCGAATGCGGCTTTGCAGTATAGGCACGTCCTTGGCTGGACCCCAGCTCAGACCTCTGCTAATCCATGACATCATTTGTGGTGGGGGGCCCGAGCGGAAAGCGGGGGCAGCCGCCCACTTGGCACTTTTGGGAGCCGTGACGTAAAACCACTCCCGTTGCCATAATTCGGACACCTCTGGAAAGGAAACTTTCGGCCATGGAGCTCCTGCCATCTTTCCTATTGATGCACCTCCGCATGCTGCATGTTGCCCCTCGATCATCTTCGGCTTCACTTCAAAGGTCTTGAGCCATAGGCCGAAGTGAGGGGTAATGCGGAGGAAGGCCTCACACACGACAATAAATGTCGAGATGTGGAGAAAGGAGTCCGAAGCTAGATTGTGGAAATCTAGCCCGTAATAGAACATCAAACCCCTGACGAAGGGATCCAGAGTGAGGCCTAGGCCTCGGAGGAAGTGGGAGACGAACACGATGTTCTTGTTGGGTTCGGGAGTAGGGACGACCTACCCTCGAGCAGGCAGCCGATGCGAAACCTCGGCGGTCAGGTATCTGGCCTCCCTCAACTTCTTGATGTCCTCTTCCGTAATGGAGGAGGGCATCCATCAGCCTTGAAGGCTGGATCCAGAGCACCTAACCTGGGCTTTGGGTGTTAGAACTCGAGGCGGGGGAAGGGTTCGATTGAGCATGAGAGGGAAAAAGCAAAAACCTTGTCCCTTTATAAAGAGGGTGAATATCAAGTGTCCTCTCCGTAGCCGTTTAGGACTTGCCTATAATCTATGAGTCCCAGACATGGTTGGGTTACCCACGACCGCATTAATGAGAATCCCGTAATTGGGGGGACACGATCTCTGCTTTGACAAGACATCTCAAGAAACCGCCTCGCGTTATGTGTGGAGCTGGTTGAAGAAAAACGGTTCGAGTAATCACCGGGCCATGACATAACGTCATGCTGCCAAAACAAGTCAGCGAATTGGATTTGCGAAAATATTATTCTCTCTATGGCGGTATGTGGAACTTATTTTGCAGAGTCAGACACTATCCTCGTATTCAAATTCTTCTGTGATGTATTCGGAGAAGGAACCCGCCTTGCAATGTCGAAGACAATACTGCGCGTCGGACTCATCGTCATTGAAGCCTGGTTCAGGGGCTACTGAGGGAGTCCTAGATTAGGGGGCTCCGGACAGCCGGACTATCTCCATTGGCCGGACTGTTAGACTATGAAGATACAAGATTGAAGACTTCTTCTCGTGTCCGGATGGGACTCTACTTGGCGTGGAAGGCAAGCTAGGCAATACGGATATGGATATCTCCTCCTTTGTAACCGACCTTGTGTAACCCTAACCCTCTCCGGTGTCTATATAAACCGAAGGGTTTTAGTCCGTAGGACAACAACCATAACATACAATCATACCATAGGCTAGCTTCTAGGGTTTAGCCTCTCCGATCTCGTGGTAGATCTACTCTTGTACTACCCATATCATCAATATTAATCAAGCAGGACGTAGGGTTTTACCTCCATCAAGAGGGCCCAAACCTGGGTAAAACATTGTGTCCCCTGCCTCTTGTTACCATCCGGCCTAGACGCACAGTTCGGGACCCCCTACCCGAGATCCGCCGGTTTTGACACCGACAGCTCCCCTTGTGTCGAATCAATAAATTTGGGTTGAATACTCTACCCTCGAAAACTGTTGTGATCCCCTATACTTGTGGGTTATCAGTATTGCCGCCTATGACGATCTTGAGCGGGGGGAGCTGCAGTACTACCGCTGGGACCATAACAAGCTCACAGTAGAGGCAACGAAAGATCCTCCATTGATGCGAGAAGGATCAGTGGGTGCAAAGGAGATGTGTACATGTTGATTCCATCCTAGCCTTTCCAATGTGGACCCCCTCTTGATAGTACGGTGACTCCTATGAATCAAGTCCACCAAAACCGAAATGAAATAAACTACACCGTCTTCACTTAAAACTCCGAGGGGAAGGAATTGTCTCGTGCCAATGAATGAATCTCTGAAATACTCAACGCACATGATTAGTCCGCAAAAGCATTATCATCAATCACCAAAACTACTTAGAGAGAGACATGCTTAACAGTCGGGCTGGCCATTTTCACAAAGAAAAAAACAGTTGGGTTGAACATAAAATAAAAGTCTCGGCTAGATGGACAACATCCCCCGCACAACAATTGATACCATGCTCCGCCTAAAAAACAACAATTGTGCGAGCTACTGGGTCACCTGGTGTCAACCGCTCCTTGTGTAATTCTCTCAGTTATTGACTATGTTGACAATGGCGTGGGACCCAGGTGTCATGAAACCATTAGGAGGAAGCATTTTTTTTGCTTGTAATAAGGAGGCACTTGCTTGCGTATGGTAACGGACCTGTTGGGTCCCTTCTGTCATCCTCTGCACATACAGTCCAATTTCTCTCGTTTGTTGATCATGTTGAAAATGCCACACGACGGCTCCGTGGTGAGTGCACTAAGGCAGAGGATGGCGGTGAGGCCTTAGACAGGAATGAACAGGATCCCGGGAAGATGGAACGGTGTAGTCATAGGCGAAGGGGGAGTATAACAGTTGACTGGTTCAGGTGGGTGGTGGGGCTCATCGCTGGAGAATAATAGGAGTTGTGGGGGTAGAGGGATGACCTGGCTAGAGTTTTATGATGCGATGGGGCGATGATGTGTGCACGGCGGCACAACCAGCTATGGGAGGCGGGAGCAGGCGGTCCCGCCAGCATTGGTTTGGTTTTAGCGGCTGGAGGAAGAAGAGACTAAAGAAACACATCAGATGTTGGATGTCAATCAACGATCACGGTTGGCAGAATCATTTTTTGATTAAGCCGACATCACGTTGCATACGTTTTTCACAGGAAAAGAAAAACTGGACTTGTTCACCAGATAACATTCCCGAAACTACCACCATTTGATCTTGCATCGCAACTAAAACTGCGAGAAAAAAACCATTCGTTTGCCATCCTCCCCCCAGGGAATGTTCGCCAGATAACGTTCCCAGAAATGAAAGACTTGAGAAGTCATACAAAACAAGCTAGTCTATGAGTAAATAGACATTGTTGATTGTTACAAAAAAGAGAGACGTGCTATTGTAACTGGTTCCATCCGAACCTAGACTATATATAGTGTTATACTACTCTGCAAGTAATGCTACCAACATATCCAACATTCGCTTCTCCTCTTCTCTACCCACTCCGCCTAGCTTCAGAAGCTCCAGCCACAACAACAATGTCCGCTGGCTCATCCACCTGCTCTTCAGCAGGGAATCGAGCCAACAACAATATTTGCGTGAAGTCACCATCATACCATCGACTGTGAGTCTCATCACTTGTGGTGGCCCCATTTATAATCGTGCACTAATCCTACACGCATCATGCACGATCATGAACGGTGACTCCATGTTAATATCACAACAGAACACCCCCATCGGCACACTCACCACAGCTGGTTGCTCATCGCACCCTACTATCGCTGGTGTGGTGCCACTGCTGCAAATCACATAGAGTCATCCGTCCTATCTCAACTACAACCCTCAACCTTGGTCGAGGCTTCTATAAATGCCAAAATCATGGGGTAATATGGTTAGGTTGTTGAAAGATCGTGGATGTCGCCTAGAGGGGGGTGAATAGGCGTTTTAAAATAATTACGGTTTAGGCTTGAACAAATGCGGAATAAACCAAGCGGTTAATTTGCCAAGCACAAAACCTAAAACAACTAGGATCACCTATGTGCACCAACAACTTATGCTAAGAAAGATAAGCAACTATGTGATAGCAAGATATATGACAAGAAACAATATGGCTATCACAAAGTAAAGTGCATAAGTAAAGGGCTCGGATAAGAGATAACCAAGGCACGAGGAGACAACGATGTATCCCAAAGTTCACACCCTTGCGGATGCTAATCTCCTTTTGGAGCGGTGTGGAGGCACAATGCTCCCCAAGAAGCCACTAGGGCCACCGTAATCTCCTCACACTCTCGCACAATGCAAGATGCCGTGATTCCACTAAGGGACCCTTGAGGGTGGTCACCGAACCCGTACAAATGGCAACCCTTGGGGGCGGTTACCGAACCCGTACACTTTGGAAACCCTTGGGGGCGGTCACCGGTACCCGTCAAATTGCTCGGGGCGATCTCCACAACCTAATTGGAGACCCCGACGCTTGCCCGGAGCTTTGCACCACAATGATTGAGCTCCGAACACCAACAACCGTCTAGGGCGCCCAAGCACCCAAGAGGAACAAGCTCAAGGGTACCAAGCACCCAAGAGTAATAAGCTTCTCAACTTGTAACTTCCACGTATCACGTGGGGAACTCAAACCGATGCACCAAATGCAATGGCAAGGGCACACGGAGTGCCCAAGTCCTTCTCTCTCAAATCCCACCGAAGAAACTAATGCTAGGGAGGAAAATGAGAGGAAGAACAAGGAAGAGAACACCAAGAACTCCAAGATCTAGATCCAAGGGGTTCCCCTCACATAGAGAAGAAAGTGATTGGTGGAAATGTGGATGTAGATCTCCTCTCTCTTTTCCCTCAAAAACTAGCAAGAATCCATGGAGGGATCGAGAGTTAGCAAGCTCGAAGAAGGTCAACAATGGGGGAAGAACACGAGCTCAAAGGATAATGTTCAATGGGGAAGAAGACCCCCTTATATAAGAGGGGGGAAATCCAACCGTTATGTGCTCAACCCGCACACAAGCGGTACTACCGCTCCACAAGCGGTACTACCGCTCGGGTGGAAGAAACAGGGAAAAGAAGCAACAAAACATGAACCTTGGGGCGGTAGTACCGCAGGAGACAGCGGTACTACCGCTGGGTTAAGCGGTACTACCGCTCCCTTCGGCGGTACTGCCGCGCAGAACGAAGGGTAAAGAGAAAGAGGGAACCGGGCGGTACTACCGCGGAGGAAGGGCGGTACTGCCTCTAAGGAGCGGTACTACCGCACTACTGCCGCAGCGAGGTACCGCACAATCCGACACAGAAAAAGACCCCTCGAATCGACGCGGTAGGGACCTGGTAAGCCAGCGGTAGTACTGCTGCGGAGTCATCGCCGGTACTACCACTGCGGAGCGGTACTGCGGCTTGTGACCCCTCAGCGGTACTACCGCTGGGTACCATGGTACTACCGCTGGGACCCTGACAAAACCACACTCAAGAAAACAAGAACTGCCATAACTTCTGCATATGAGCTCCGAATTGAGCAAACTCAAGCTTGTTGGAAACAAGATGACGAGTAGCATCAAAACAGCGAAATAGAGGAGTGAAATCTCCAACCGAGAAGAACCGGCAAAACCTCCAACATCGAAAACATCATAGAAGATGCATGCGAGCTCCGTTTTCGATGAACTCAAGCTTGTCACCAAGATGACCATAAGCTCTAAGACTCACAAAGAGAACCAAACAAGAACCAAGAAAGATGATGCAAGGATGCAATGGTTTGAGCTCTCAACGAACGATACGATCAAGCTACTCATCGAGATCCCCCCTTGATAGTACGACAATCGATCCTATAACCCGGTCTCCCAACTACCATCATGAGACCGGTAAAATAGAAAACATATCAAGGGCAAACCTTTGCCTTGCACATGGTCCACTTGAGCTAGATGATCACGATCTTGACTCCCTCAAGTTGGACCACCTTTCTTGATTGGGTTGACTCAATGAAGACTAGTTTATTGCTCCCCCATACTCCACTATGGGTGAGCCACTCTTCCGCACATCTTCACAAGTCCATTGTCACCACAAAGGACGGCAAGCTTCAAGCATTTGATCTCTTCGTGATGCTCCACTTGAACTTGCACACTGCAACCTAACCCCACAAAGAACCCTCACGAAGACCATGGGTTAGTACACAAAGCATAATTGACAATGCTTACCATACCATGGGATCACTTGATCCCTCTCGGTACATCTTCTACGCTTTGTGGGTTGATCAACTTGATTCACTCTTTAACTTAGTCTTGATCAACCTCTCACAAGACCAATCTTTAGGTAATTCCTTGAATAGCACCTTGGTCGACACAAACTCTCCTTGAAACCAACACATGTACTCCAAGAAAAGCCTATGGACAAAACCTTCAAATATAACTCAAGGCAACCATTAGTCCATAGAGATTTTCATCAATTACCAAAACCAAACATGGGGGCACCGCATGTTCTTTCAGTTGTTCACCTCCTTTCAGTTGCTGTTTTTTTAAGAGTTTGGTTGATGATCTTCCAATTTGATTCATGGAGAATAGGGAATATTCTTGTGATTTGTATTTCAGGGAAGTTACTGATTTGGGGGAATGGAACTACACGGATTATTTTGTTAGCTGAGGAATCCCAATACTAGCAGGCTGGGGTGTTGGATAAGCAACTAGAGAAATGGCACAAGAGAGGATGCAGAGTAGAAGGTTAAAGATGCAGTTCATCAAATCATGGCCAAGCAACAGCTGTTGAATGCCCTTTGCAACAATGAGGAGATGAAAGATCTAGTGAAGATAATGGGCAAGATCGTTGTGCTTTGTAGGGTGATTGTCTCTTTATTTGCAGTGTATGTAGCACTCGTGATGTATTCAGTGGCTCTGACATGAGCACTTTGCTGAAACTAGTAATGAATGAAACCTATTTATCTGGCTGGGTGTCTTGTGTTGTGAACATCTAATGATTTTTGTTCATGAAAATCGTGGGCCATCCCATTTTGCTAATAAACAAATAAATTAGTAGATGCCCTGTCGGGTCAGCTCTGTACCCATTGCAATATGTACAACAAATTGCAGTACAACAACAAACGACCATCAGCTACATTGCGGTTATGCACTGTAACACTCGTAGTGTCATGCTACAGTAAACTCCTATTAATGGTGCCACATCATCATAATTAAATTTTGCTAATCATCACTTCGTTCCAAACCAACCTCAAATTCAATTAAAAGACAAGTGAAAATATTGTTTCTCCAAACTATAATACTAAAATGTTCGCATTTTAGTATAAACCCCTCTGATCTTTGTCATGTTAAAACCAACATCATTTGACTCACCAATAATTCCCCAATGAATGATGAAGTGGCCCAATAGCACTTATGTAGAGCATTTAATTTCAGACATAAATTGGATGGGTTTGAAACAACCCCCAAAACCTTGTGGGCAACTCCATATTGTCGCCAAGTATTTTAGTGACAAGTCTCCCGTTGGACAAAAATCATTTGGTACAAAATAAAAATACAAAGCAATAACTAAAGAAGAAAACATAGAGAGGTAATAATCAAAGGAAAAACCAGAACTGTGCGCTTAAATGGCCCAATGAATAGTGCAGCCTAGCCCACCTATAGTCTCCTTCAACCTCCTGTTCATCCCCATCGCGCTGGAGGCAGAGCGCTCGTTCAAATCGCCGATGCACACGCATCGTCCATCCCACGGTTCCTCCCGTTGGTTAAGACGTCGCCAGCGCACCCTCCCGAAACCCTAGCCTCTGTTCTTCCCCTCATCCATTCCCTCTCCCGATTCACTGCGTCCAAGCTGCTGCCATCATTGCCGCCTCATCGTCTCCGCGACCGTCGTCATCCCCTCCGGCCAAGCTTGTGCCAGGAGCACCACCTACCTCCCCTACTTCCCCTGCTTCCCCTATGCAGATCAACTCGAGCTCGGAGCCCCCACCTCGACCGAATCGACTGCCTTCTTCAACCTTTGTCACTGGTTGTCACCGTCAGGTCCTCCACCACTGAACCGCCCCGGCCTCCTCGAGCGCACCCACGAGCTTCGTGGTGAGGCCCTCGACCGATTCCCCTGCTTTTCCCCTTCGATCTGTAACCGTAGCCTTCACCGTAGTCGCCACTGTAGCTTTGCGTCCGTGTATGTGCATCGCAGCCAGGTCCGTTCGTTGCCGCTACCGCTCGTTACCGCTTCACCTTGTACTGCTGCTGCTATACACTACTGCTTGCACCTGCTGATGCCTACTTGTTGTATTCTACTGATGCTTTGCCATTGCTGCTTTTTGCTATTGTTGCCGTTGCTCCATGGCTGTTGATGCTCCCTGCGTCCCGTGCTCCCCTATCGCGCTCAGGGCACGCTTCACTAGCCCCGCCACCGTCCGCAAGCCCGCCGCACCTGCCGGCGGCCGCCCGTTACCGCGTGCCTCCTCCCCCGCGCTCGTCCCTGCGCCCATGGCCGCGGACGCCTGTCGTTCCCCCCGTGCGTGCTCGCCTAACCCCCCGCTCGCACCCGCGCCGTGCTCCGCCGCCGCGCTCCGCCCATGCCGCTGACGCGTGCTTCTGCTGCGCCACCGGCCGCCGCCTGGCTGCGCCCACCCGAAGCCACGCCCTGCCGTGCCCCGCCGCCGCGACTTCCTGGTCGTGGCCATGGCCGGCCGGTGCTAACGCACGGCTGTGCGTGTGGCCAATAAGGCCACTGCCACATGGGGCCAGGCCCTTGTCTAATTAGGGACATTAGATTAGTACTAACACCCACGCCCTAACAGTCATTGACAGGCGGCCCCCACTTTTAAATTACCCCTTTAGTTAAACTCTAGCCAATGACATGTGGGCCCCATTGACTCTCTTGACCAGTCAACAGTCAACTGTTGACTGCTGACTGGGCACTCAACAGGGCCTCACTGTCAGCCCCACAGTGCCCGCTGCTGGGTATACTTCTGGGTGTGTCTAGCCTTTTTCATTCTATATTATTTGAATTAAATATGTTCTAGAAAACCCTTTTAATCTTTGGAAAATCATAGAAATTAAACCGTAGCTGAGATGAAAATATTTTCTACATGAAAGTTGCTCAGAATGACAAGACGAATCCGAATACGCGGTCCGTTTACATGTCAGATGCCTCTAACTATCTGAACATGGAACACTCCCCCTCCGATCATCTGTTCGACACAGGTCCGGAATCGGGAATACCTTCCCGGTTGAATCCCCCCTTCACCTATATCATGCAGCACTACGTTAGAACACCCTAGTTCTGCTTTTCGTCATGTCATGCTTAGTGGTACCTCTATTTGCTTATATTTACTGTTTCTTCCCCCTCTTCTCTCCAGTAGACTGCAAGATTGATGCTGCCCCTGTGATCGACTACGTCGACGACGACCCTTCTTCCCTTTCAGCGGAGCTTCCAGGCAAGCGCCCCCTTTGATCATCTCGATATCGCCCATTCCATTCTCTCATGCTTGCATTAGATTTTGCTATTGTTATTGTTTGCTCCAATTCTGATGCATAGCCTGCTTTTGTAACCTGCTCATTGTACCTTAACTGCTTATCCTAAACTACTTAGTATAGGCTGGTTATTGATCCATCAGTGACCCTCACCTTGTCCTTGTTGCCCCTGCTTCATCGTCGAAGACCCGTTCAACGGGGTCGAAGACCATAGCACGACACCTCACATCACTTCATGCCCCTTTTGTTGCTCGACTCTGCAGAGTTACCATCGAGTGCGGAGGGTGGAACCTCATACATCACTCCTGATGAGATCTCTGTAGTGTAGCTATTCGGTTGTGGTCATCGAGGGTGATTTCCTCCTTAACCACTTCCGATACAACTCTGTTGTGCGACCCCTTGAGTGTGAACCTCGAGGGTGGATCCTCTTACGTTCACCTTGATGATTACATCGAGTGGAATTCACCGGGGGTTATTCCTCAGGTTTTCCCCTTGATGTTTGGACACGTAGATACTTGAACTTTACAACTATTATTTGGAAAGGCGGTTCGACCCTGAGGGGTACCCGCGAGTGATGTGGAGACGGGTTAACCTGGAGGGTGCCCGCGAGATAATTATGAGGCATGGCCGGGCATTCCTAGCCCTTGCCACAAGTCCTCGAGACGGGGCGACGGGGTCACATCTTTCCTGAGTCTCTGCTTGTTACTGCACGTTCCTAATCCATTACGATTTGGATATTTGATCCGAGGGGCCTGTGGCCTGATAGCACTAACCATCACGTGGGCATAGTATGGGCGTTTTGCGTCGTATGCATCAGCCGAAGCTTAATCAACGTCAGCGACTGAGCGGCACGTGCCGGGTTGGACTGCGTAAGCTCCTGCCTTGTTTAAGGAGGTAGCTAGGTCTGCTCACCGGCAGCGTACGCAACGTGCAGGAGTTCTCGAGGCGATAGCCCATGACCCCTAGGGGCATAGGTTTAGTCCGGCGTGATGGCCTCTCTATTAAGCCTAGGTCGGGTTTGCGGCATATTGTTTGGCTGAGACCGGGTATGACCCAGGAAAGTGTGTCCGTCCGGAGTTAATCGAGCGTGGTGGGTAAGTTGGTGCACCCCTGCAGGGAAGAAAACATCTATTGATAGCCTGTCCTACCGTAATGGACACTTGGAGTTGTATCCCGATCGATACAACTAGAACTAGATACTTGAGATGAGAAATGGATAGTATGGCTCTGGGATTGTTTTCTCATAGGGAGTCGAGAAAGGATCTCTGGCCAAGGTTGATAACACTACTACTACTTTACTTTATGCTAGTCTGCACTCTTCTAATGTTGCAAGACCGCTGAAGATGCTGAAGATGCTAGTCTTTGATAGGACTAGGCTCTCCCCTCTATTCTTGCATTCTGCAGTTCAGTCCACATACACTACCCATTTCATTGACACCGATGCATATGTAGTGTAGATCCTTGCTTGCTGAGTACTTTGGATGCGTACTCACGGTTGCTTTGCTCCCTCTTTTCTCCCTTTTCCATTCCTCTCGGATGTCGCAACCAGATGGTGGAGCCCAGGATCCATACGACACCACCGATGACTACTACAACCCCGAGGGTGCCTACTACTACGTGAAGGCCGCTGACGACCATGAGTAGTTAGGAGGCCTTGCCTTTTCGATCGTTGTTGCTTTTGTGCTAGCCTTCTTAAGGCAAACTTGTCTAACTTTTGTCTGTACTCAGATGTTGTTGCTTCCGCTGACTCTTGTGTATTCGAGCTTATGTATGCGAGCCGTCGAGGACCCTGGCTTGTAATATAAAGCTTGTATTATTTTAATTTGTGTCTAGAGTTGTGTCGTGATATCTTCCCGTGAGTCCTTGATCTTGATCGTACACATTTGCATGTATGATTAGTGTACGATTGAATCGAGGGCGTCACAAGTTGGTATTAGAGCCGACTGCCTGTAGGTAGCCCCCTTTCCAACTCCTTGGCCAAAGTTGAGTCTAGTCGTCCAAAACTGTTTTACTAACTTGTTTGTGTGGCTTACGGGCCCACGTGGCCGTTGGGTGGTATTAGTATCTTTTATTCCTTGTCTATACTCTAGGACTCTGATGTCTCGTCTATTCGGGTTAAACATTTTACTAACTCTGACATTAGGCTCTCGTACCCACTTCCTCCCGGAGAGCCCCGACATTATGGATGATCGCTTGCTTCACCAGAAGATTCTACAGATACTCCTCGACGTTTCTCGAGACACTGTGCCAACTGCCTTGCAGTTCCTGACCACCGATAACCCCCGTGAGTAACATCCTTATCACTTGTACCTTCATACCCAGTTGCTCTTGTTATTACAAGATACCCCTAGTACACTTAGTTGTTCCGAGAATCCTTGTGACTTCTGCTTTGCAGCTTCTTTTCGCACTATAGATAATTCACTTAACTAGGGTTCATTCTTCCCTAGTTGTTCATATGCTTTCCTAAATACCTGAAAATGCTATCTGATCTTTCAAAATCCTCTGCAGCCTATTGCTCTCGATTCTCCTCGCCTGCTTGCATTAGGATTAATTCCATATGTCTAGCAATATTCTTTAAATTTATTTGTGATTGTCATTCTGTTCCTATGAATTCAGCGTGTGTGCGAATACTCGCAATCATCAATTAATCCTTGGAAATTTTCTTTCCGGCTCAGACATCCTTCCAGATGTGAGCTGGTTCTTGCCCAATCCAGATTTGATCGGGTGCACCTCTAAGTCTATTCAACTTACTCATATTTTCATCAGAGCCTTTGCTTCTAATCCTTTGTCTCGAAATCATAATTCCTTTGTACCCAAGCATCGAATTATGCAGACATTTCTATAAGCCGATGCCTTTGCATCCCCTTCTTCATCTGATTGATTACCGATACTCACATCAACTCTGTCGTGAATCGCCAGACCCATTGCTGGGTTGTTATCCGACAGTGTCCTTCTCATCCAAAATCTTGTGCGTTTTTCCCTGATACATAATACCTTCGGTAAATTGTATCATCTGCTTTGACTTCGATACTCTGCTTTCGAACTCATATCTTTTGCTTGGTTGATGGTTTATAGATTCGTAAAAATGCCCCTAGGGGTTGAACTTATGCCTTCCATAATCTGTGTGAACCCGAGAGTTCTCACGAGTCTTACTCTTCTGGTACTTCGCCAGATAAATCTTCTGCACTACAATTTCTTCGAAAACGAGGAGTGAATGAAAGGTTATGCATTGAAGAAGTGGGAGTCGACCTTGAATCTTTGTGTTCATGCCCATGGACCCGATTTAGAACTTATCATGGAAGCTGCTCATAAAAATAATTATTTCCTTGGTTCAAGCTCATCTTGTATCCATGAATTGATCCTTCGCAATAGTGGTTCCGTCCATGTTTCCTCCTTGATTCCATCTACTGGATAAGTTAAAAATACTTATCCTCTGCAAATCATTTCCCCCGTCCAACCTCTACTCCAATTTACCTTCTGGCATTACACCTAGTACTTGATACTGGGAAGCTTTATACCCCATCACATCATTCCTAGCATGATCGGCTATATTTTATCGTGTCAACTTTTAACTTTGCTACCTGATTCTTCTTCCTGGAGCACAATTTTCGACGATGAGCTAAGCTTACATCGATCTTCCTCGTCATATCATTTTTCCTGGAACAACAAGCTTGATTTCAAGTTTGTGTCGTACCCATGGTTCGAATAACCTTTCGCTTCATCATTCTTTTGAGTTGATGTCATCGCCGATCAATTACATCTTCATGAAATCTCTCGACAAATGTATCGTGATCATCATCAGCATACTGATGCTCTTCCAGGATATCAATCAAATTCATGATGAGAAAAACCATCCTTGACCTTCAATGATTTGAGTTATCATTGACAACCCCCTTGTCTTCTTTCCAACACATGGTTGATCATGTCTTGGTAATACCTTGGACTCCTTGCTATTCCTGCAATTGTTCATTGAGTATTTCTTGTGATCTTCAACTCCAACCCCTACTTGGAACACCATGTTAATGCTACCTCGAAGCATGACTGAGGTATTATGAATATTAACAAGAACATTGGAAGCACATTGTCGAATGTTTCTTGATCTATTATCCAAACACCATTGTATGTGTAATATCATGATTCTTCCCTCGCCCCCTTTATATAAATGCTTTGAACTTGTTGTCATATCATGTATGTCCTGCTCCGCTTCACCTGGGGAAGGATATACCCCCAATTCTTGTGTGTAAACACATTTTCCTTTCCATTGGTCTGATTAATCCGATAATTTCATTTTCCCTTTCCATTGGTTTGTTTAACCTTCTTGTGATCTATATGATATAAGCAGAAATAATTCCCTGCTTATAAAACACCCTGAAGCACAACCTTATCAGTGAGACCATGTTACTATTGTTAATGACATTCCGGTAACCACCGATGGACGTGAACCTTGCCTATTGGTCCGCCTTGTTCAATGAGCAGGAAAATAGTTCTCTTCGTCCCTCGCCCTTGGTACCAACATTGTTGGCAACATAGCTGACAGTCTATCATCTCACATGCCTTGCTATCGGCCCCCTTTCTACTTTTAACCCACATGGTGGGCCCATAACCCACAGTTCCAGAGGATCGGAACCTGACTCTCCTGTATATCCTTTATTCTGAAGTATCATTTCCTCTTGGCTTTGTGTGTTGTGACGAGCCACCCTCGAGAGATGACCGATACTCTAAACCGCCTTCTCACACGTTGTTCAGGTATCGATCATTTGTTCATTCGCTTGAAACTTCTTATGGTACCTTCATACTTTTCTCTTGATGTTTTCTTAAGTTTCAACTCAAGAGATAATTCTGCCACATTCCTTGAATTGTTCACTAGATAATTAACCCTATAAGGGTCCGTTCTTCTGAAGTTACTCTTCACTTCCCCACTTAAATCTCGGGACGAGATTTCTTGTAGTGGAGGAGATTTGTAACACCCCCAGTGTCATGCTATAGTAAACTCCTGTTAATGGTGCCACATCATCATAATTAAATTTTGCTAATCATCACTTTGTTCCAAACCGACCTCAAATTCAAATTAAAAGACAAGTCAAAATATTGTTTCTCCAAACTATAATACTAAAATGTTTGCATTTTAGTATAAACCCCTCTGATCTTTGTCATGTTAAAACCAACATCATTTGACTCACCAATAATTCCCCAATAAATGATGAAGTGGCCCAATAGCACTTATGTAGAGCATTTAATTTCAAACATAAATTGGATGGGTTTGAAACAACCCCCAAAACCTTGTGGGCAACTCCATATTATCGCCAAGTATTTTAGTGACAAGTCTCCCGTTCAACAAAAATCATTTGGTACAAAATAAAAATACAAAGCAATAACTAAAGAAGAAAACATAGAGAGGTAATAATCAAAGGAAAAAATCCAGAACTGTGCGCTTAAGTGGCCCAATGAACAGTGCAGCCCAGCCCACCTCTAGTCTCCTTCAACCTCATGTTCATCCCCATCGCGCTGGAGGCAGAGCGCTTGTTAAAATCGCCGATGCACACGCGGCGTCCATCCCGCAGTTCCTCCCGTTGGTTAAGACGTCGCCAACGCACCCTCCCGAAACCCTAGCCTCTGTTCTTCCCCTCATCCATTCCCTCTCCCGATTCACTGTGTCCAAGCTGCTGCCGTCGTCGCTGCCTCATCGTATCCGTGGCCATCGTCATCCCCTCCGGCCGAGCTTGCGCCAGGAGCTCCACCTGCCTCCCCTGCTTCCCCTGCTTCCCCTACGCAGATCAACTCGAGCTCGGAGCCCCCACCTCGACCGAATCGACTGCCTTCTTCAACCTCTGCCGCCGGTCGTCGCCGTCGGGTCCTCCACCACCGAACCGCCCCGGCCTCCCCGAGCGCACCCACGAGCTTCGCGGTGAGGCCCTCGACCGATTCCCCTGCTTTTTGCCTTCGATCTGTAACCGTAGTCGCCACCGTAGCTTTGCGTCCGTGTACGTGCGTCGCAGCCACGTCCGTTCACTACCGCTACCGCTCATTACCGCTGCACCTTGTACTGCTCCTGCTATACACTACTACTTGCACCTGCTGATGCCTACCCGCTATTTTCTACTAATGCTTTGTCGTTGCTGCTTTTTGCTGTTGTTGCTGCTGCTCCATGGCTGTTGCTGCTCCCTGCGTCCCGTGCTCCCCCTCTCGCGCTCACGACGCGCTTCACTGCCCCACCATCGTCCGCAAGCGCGCCCCACCCGCCGGCGGCCGCCCGTGCCCGCGCGCCTCCTCCCCCGCGCTCGTCCCCGCGCCCATAGCCGCGGACGCCTATCGTCCCCCCTCCCGCGCGCTCGCCTACCCCCCCGCTCGCACCCGCACCGTACTGCCGCTGTCACGCTTCGCCCACGCCGCTGATGCATGCTTCTGCTGCACCGCCGGCTGCCGCCTGGCTGCGCCCACCCGAGGCCATGCCCTACCGTGCCCCGCCGCCGCGGCTTCCTGGCCGTGGCCATGGCCGGCCGGTGCTAATGCATGGTTGTGTGTGTGGCCAATAAGGCCACTGCCACATGGGGCCAGGCCCTTGTCTAATTAGGGCCATTAGATTAGTGCTAACACCCACGCGCTAACAATCACAGACAGGCGGCCCCCGCTTTTAAATTACCCCTTTAGTCAAACTCTAGCCAATGACATGTGGGCCCCATTGACTCTGTTGACCAGTCAACAGTCAACTGTTGACTGCTGACTTGGCAGTCAATAGGGCCCCACTGTCAGCCCCATAGTGCCCACTGCTGGGTATACTTCTGGGTGTGTCTAGCCTTTTTCATTCTATATTATTTGAATTACATATATTCTAGAAAACCCTTTTAATCTTTGGAAAATCATAGAAATTAAACCGTAGCTCGTATGAAAATGTTATCTACATGAAAGTTGCTTAGAATGACGAGACAAATCTGAATACACGATCTGTTTACATGTCAGATGCCTCTAACTATCTGAACATGGAACATTCCCCCTCCGGTCATCTGTCTGACACAGGTCCGGAATCGGGAATACCTTCCCGGTTGAATTCCCCCTTCACCTATATCATGCAGCACTATGTTAGAACAGCCTAGTTCTGCTTTTCGTCATGTCATGCTTAGTGGTACCTCTGTTTGCTTGTTTTCTTCCCCCTCTTCTCTCCGGTAGACCCCGAGACTGATGTTGCCCCTGTGATCAACTACGTCGACGACGACCCTTCTTCCCTTTTAGCGGAGCTTCCAGGCAAGCCCCCCCTTTGATCATCTCGATATCGCTCATTCCATTCTCTCATGCTTGCATTAGATTTTGCTATTGTTATTGTTTGCTCCTATTCTGATGCATAGCCTGCTTTTGTAACCTGCTCATTGTACCTTAACTGCTTAGTATAGGCTGGTTAGTTATCCATCAGTGACCCCCACCTTGTCCTCGTTGCCCCTGCTTCATCATCGAAGACCCGTTCAACGGGATCAAAGACCAGAGCACGACACCTCACATCACTTCAAGCCCCTTTTGTTGCTCGACTCTGCAGAGTGACCATCGAGTGCCGAGGCTGGAACCTCATACATCACTCCTGATGAGATCTCTGTAGTGTAGCTATTCGATCGTGGTCATCAAGGGTGATTTCCTCCTTAATCACTTCCGATACGACTCTGTCGTGCAACCCCTCAAGTGTGAACCTCGAGGGTGGATCCTCTTATGTTCACCTTGATGATTACATCGAGTGGAATTCACCTTGATGTTTGGACACACGAATACTTGAACTTTGCAATTGTTACTTGGAAAGGTGGTTTGACCCTGAGGGGTACCCGCGAGTGATGTGGAGGCGGGTTGACCTGGAGGGTGCCCGCGAGATAATTACGAGGCGTGGCCGGGCATTCCTAGCCCTTGCCGCAAGTCCTCGAGACTGGGCGACGGGGTCATGTAAGTGCATCTAGTGCCACCCCTAGTTGGTTTTGGAGTATTGACGACAAACCTGGTTGAGGGACTAATGTGTATGTGAGAATTGCAGGATAACACAGGTAGAAGTCCCTCATTGATTCGGTTTTCCTACCAGAGATGACCCCTAAAAATGAATGAAGACATTGAAGTCAAAGGTGGTATGTGAAGACATTCACATTGAAGACTATGACAAGAGAAGACATCGCATGAAGACTATGGAGCGCGAAGACTTAGTTGTTTCGTCGTTCTTTTTCTTCTTTGTTGAGTCATAGGAACCACCGTACTGCTAAGTGGGGTCCAAGTGAACCAGTCAGAATGACTGAAGTGATGCTTAACCAAAATCCTATGTCTTCGAGTGAAGACTATGAGAGAAAATCTTGTCCAGAGTTGGATAAGTCAGCTTTGCTTGTAGCCCAAGTAAAGTTTTTGTGTGTGTTCGAAATCTGACCGTTGGAACACCTGTCAGTTCCTTAGTGACCAAGGGTCATTTCGGACAAATTAGGCCGGGTTGCCTAGTGGCTATAAATAGCCCACCCCCTACAACCATAAATGGTTGGCTGCTCAGAGTTAGTGCACGGCTTTTGTCGTTTGAGAGCAACCCACCTCGAAGCCTTTGAGAGAGAATTCCTTGCGAGGATAAAGCCCTAAACACCCAGAGCCAAAGAGTGTTAGGCATCACTTAAGTCTTCCTATTTGTGTGATCTGAAGACTTATTACACTTGAGGACTGTGAATCATCCAGCCGGTTAGGCGTCGCGTTCTGAGCATCCAAGAGTCATTGTGGATCGCCGGTGAACGAAGTCTGTGAAGGTTTGGAAGTCTACCTTGAAGACTTACCAGAGTGATTGGGCGAGGACTGGGTGTCCTTAGCTCAAGGGGAATAAGGTGAAGACGAGGTCTTCTGAGTTGAATCTCAGCCTCCCTAACCAGACGTACAGTTGTCACAGCAACTGGAACTGGTCCAACAAATCATTGTCTTCAACGAGTCACTGGTTTCATCCTTCCCTTCCCTTTACTTACTGTTGGTCCTTGTGAAGTCATTGTATGATTGCTTTATCTCTGAGTGACTGCTTGTTCTGATTGGCTTCACAATATCTTCCTACCTGAGCTTTACTGCCTAGCTGCTATTAGTCATTGTGCTTTCACTCCATTGAATACTTGACTATGGTTTGCCTAGTGTAGTCTACCTTCCGCTGCATGGTAATAGGTTTATTTCTATTGTTTGTCTTTGAAATTTCCATGTTTTGAAGACTTCCATAAAAATCGCCTATTCACCCCGCCTCTAGTCGATCACTAGCACTTTCAATTGGTATCAGAGCAAGGTACTCCCTTGTTCTGTGTGATTCGGTTTAACCATCTGGAGTTTTAGCTATGTCGACTGCAGGGATAATCAAAGTCTCCGCTACATGTCCAGTATTCGATGGAACTGAATATCCCTACTGGAAGAATAAGATGCGCATGCATCTTGAAGCCATTGATGTCGACCTATGGTATGTCGTCAAGAATGGCATTCCCAAGGCTGGTGAAGGTGTCACCTCTATTGATGTCAAGAAGTTCGTTCAACTGGACTCCACTGCCAAGAACATCATCTGTGGTCATCTGACCAAAGTACAGTATAGCCATGTGAGTGCTTTGGAAACATCTAAGCTAGTCTGGGACTGGCTCTCCAAGGTCAACGAAGGCGTCTCAACCCAGAGAGATCAGAGAATCAGTGTCCTTCGCAACCTCTTCAACCGCTTCAAGAGAAATGACAATGAGAATGTTCAACTCACGTTTGATCGACTCACTGACATCACAAATGAGCTTCAAGCCCTCGGCGCCACTGAGGTCACCAAGCATGAAGTTGTCAAGACACTCCTGAGATCACTTGACAGCTCGTTTGACACCCTAGCCCTGATGATTCAAGAACATCCTGACTTCAAAACACTCGATCCGTCTTACATACTTGAGAGGCTCAACACACACGAGTTTCATATTTCTGAGAAAAGAGACATCTACGGTCCCAACTATGGGCGAACTCGTGCCTTTAAGGCAAAAGCTGTCTCCTCATCTGAAGAAGAGTCTGACAGCAGTTCTGATGATCCTGAAGACATTGGAAAGGAGCTTGCTATGCTTGTGAAGAAGTTCCAAAAATTCACCAAGAAGAAAGGCTTCAGAAAGTCCTCACGATCAAGCTCAAGGAATGATGAAGCTTCTGCTCATGACTACAAGAAGAGAACATGCCACAAGTGCAAGAAACCTGGCCACTACATCTCTGAGTGTCCGCAGTGGGACAATGAGAACAAGAAGAAAAAGAAGAGCAAGGAGTATGATTCTGACGACAAGAAGAAGAAGAAACACTCAAAGTCTTCTTCCAAGTCTTCCTCAAAGTCTTCATCACACAAGAAGAGCTCATCTGGCAAGGCACGTGCATTTGTTGGCAAGGAAATGGATTCAGAGGAGGAGTCTGCTTCTGAGGAGGCGGAGGTGGAGTCTGATGAGGAGTCTGATTCTGGCGTTGCGAGTCTGGCTACAGCATACGTTGCCAAGTCCATCTTCAACACTGAAGACAATGACTCCATCACCGACACCGATGCAAATGACAAGGACTACTCCGCTCCTACCTACTGCTTCATGGCACGCGGTGCCAAGGTAAACACACGCACTACTCACTATCAAACTTCCAGTGAAGATGACTCTGATTGTGGTTCCAAACCCAACTACAAAACACTTGCTAAAATTGCAACTGAACAACAGAAAGCTATGGAACATATTCAAAAACTGTTAGACAAAAGCGATGACCTGTTAGATGCTGAAATGACTCGATCTCAGTCCTTAATTGAAGACATAAAAAATCTTCACGTTAAGTATGAGGAACTTGAAAGTCGTCATGAAACGCTCTCAACAACTCATGAAAAGCTTTCCTATGATTATCTTCAAAGGAAGCAAGATCTTGAGAAATTGAGAACGGCTCATGAAGATCTTCAAAAGAAAAACGAGTCACTTCGCGCCAAATAGATCAGTTCCGCTCGGGAAGGATTTGAACCACCATGTCTTAAATGTATTGAGCGTGACAACGCTACTTCTGTTGCTGGTTGTTCTACTACTGCTACTATTGCAATATCTTCAACTACTGATGTGCCAACTAGCCCCTCTACTGAGGATGCCACTGCTATTGCTGATGAGAATGCTAGGTTGAAGACATTGCTTGAAACAGGGATGTTCAAAAGCCTCAAAGGGCATCAGACACTATGTGATGTCCTCAAAAGGCAGATCCTGAACCGAAACCCTAGGAAAGAGGGTATTGGGCTCGAAAGGAAAATGAATGTTGATGGCTCTTACTGGAAACCTGAGCAGTACCCCAAAACCACATGGGTTGCTGCAAAGGGACCTTCAGTGGATCCATCCACCCTATCTGGCTTCACTTGTGCTAATCCCATTGTTATTGATGAATCCTTTGATGCAAACTATAAACTGTTTAAGAATCAGAAGGGTGAAGTGTTTGCCAGGTATATTGGTACTAACTGCAGGAATGGACCGCCTATGAAGAAGGTCTAGGTGCCGAAAAGGTGTTTGGAGAATCTTCCTGTGAATGTCATCATGACACCACAGGTGAAGAAGACAAACCCCAGACCACAGGCTTCATATGGTCCAAAGGCTTCATATAGACAGAGGACTCACCTGACTCGCACTAACGCAAATGTTTTGCACGGAAGCCATACTTAGGCCTATGAATATGAGCGTGTTTCATCAAACCACCATGTTTATAAGACCAAGAACTATTCTGCTTATTCTTATGAGTACTATTATTCACCTGCCAGACTTTTTGCTAGGGCTCCAAAGCCAAAGTTCTCAGATGCTGCACTTAGACTCATTGCTTCGAAGCCACCCTTGAAGATGTGGGTGGCTAAGAAAGCTTAACTCTCTTTTGCAGGGAAAGGTCTCCAGCCAAAAAACAAAATCACCTGAAGCTATTGCTGGGGACCTTAAACATCTTGTAGGGCGCAAGATCAAATGCCCAAATGATCTTATTATGTATTTTGTTCCTGAGTCGCTTGCTACTTGCCCTATCAGTCCTAACCTCGATCTAAGCTTTCATAATCCACTTGCCCGTCAAATGTTTTTGCTTCACAATTCTCTTCATGAAGCCTATCCCCCTAACTGCACTGTAGGGTACGACACCAGCTGCTTCAGAATGGATTATTGATAGTGGGTGTACTAATCACATGACTGGCAAGCGAAGCCTTCTTATGGACTCAACCTTACGTCCATCTGACAAAAGTCACATCACATTTGCTGACACTGGTAAAAGTAAGGTATTGGGTCTAGGTAGAGTTGCAATCTCAAAGGATCAACACATGGATAAAGTCATGCTTGTTGAATTCCTTGGTTTCAACTTAATGTCTATCTCAATGCTTTGCGATTTAAACATGATAGTGATGTTTGGAAAATATCGTTGCCTTGTTCTAATGGAATCTTACAAGTCTCTAGTGTTTGAAGGGTATCGGAAAGATCATTTGTACGTGGTAGATTTCTCAGCAGGACCACAACTTGCCGTATGTCTTCTAGAAAAAGCTTCAGAATGCTGGCTCTCGCATCGGAGGCTAGGGCATGCTGGCATGAGGAACTTGCACACTCTTGCAATAAATAAGCATGTCATAGGCATCGAGGGCGTCAAGTTCAAGAAGGATCACTTATGCGGTGCCTGTGAAGCAGGAAAGATGACGAGGGCCAAGCATCCCTCGAAGACAATCATGATAACGACTCAACCCTTCGAACTGCTCCACATGGACCTTTTCGGTCCCACTCATTACTCAACTCTTACTACTACTGCTTGTCTCTATGGCTTTGTCATTGTTGATGATTATTCAAGATATACTTGGGTGCATATAATCCTCTACAAGACTGAAGTGCAGGATGTCTTCAGACGCTTCGCCAATCGAGCCATGAACAACTATGGCGTCAAGATAAAGCACATCAGAAGTGACAATGGCACTGAATTCAAGAACACTGGGCTAGATACATATCTTGATACTTTGGGCATCACACATGAATTCTCAGCTCCGTACACGCCATAGCAGAATGGCGTCGTCGAACGCAAGAACAGAACACTTATTGAGATGGCTCGGATGATGCTTGATGAATACAAGACTCCAAGAAAATTCTGGCCTGAAGCCATTGATACTGCATGCCATATCATCAACCGTGTTTATCTTCACAAGCTTCTGAACAAGACATCCTATGAGCTCCTTACTGGCAAGAAGCCAAATGTCAGTTACTTCAGAGTATTTGGTGCCAGGTGCTGGATCAAGGATCCACATCACACTTCAAAATTTGCACCAAAAGCACATGAAGGTTTTATGCTTGGATATGGAAAGGATTCGCACTCCTACAGAGTCTTCAACCTCTTTCACTATAAAGTGGTTGAAACTGTGATGTGCGGTTCGATGAGACTAACGGCTCGCAAAGAGAGCACCTGCCAAATGTGCTAGATGAAGTTCCATCCAGTGAATCAATCAAACTTATGGGAACTGGAGAAATCATACCATCTGAAGCTCAGCCTGAAGAGGAACTTATCATCTCCGCACCTGATCAACCTGAAGACAATGCTCAGCCTAAAGACAATCCTTCTAACGATGAAAATGATCAGCAAGAGCAAAATCTTCGTCCTGTACATCCTCGTGTTGCAAATGAAGTGCAGATTGAGAGAATAATTGATAGCATCAATGCACCAGGTCCACTCACTTGTTCAAGGGCAACACAGCTAGCAAATTTCTGTGGACACTT
This sequence comes from Triticum aestivum, assembly GCF_018294505.1. Classification (NCBI taxonomy): domain Eukaryota; kingdom Viridiplantae; phylum Streptophyta; class Magnoliopsida; order Poales; family Poaceae; genus Triticum; species Triticum aestivum. The sequence continues at coordinate 447,818,748 of NC_057812.1, read as the reverse complement.
CGCATTTGTCTCAATATCTGAACCCAAGAAAGTTGATGAAGCCTTCATGGAACCTGAATGGATTCAAGCTATGCAAGAAGAGCTTTAACAGTTTGAGCTGAATAATATATGGGAACTGGTTAAGCGTCCTGATCCTCGCAAGCACAATATAATAGGCACCAAATGGATATATTGCAACAAGCAATATGAGCATGTTCAAGTTGTCAGAAACAAAGCTCGTCTCATTGCTCAAGGATACACTCAAGTTGAAGGGATTGACTTCGATGAGACATTTGCTCCTGTGGCTAGACTTGAAGCCATACGCATACTGCTGGCCTATGCAAATCATCATAACATTCTTCTGCATCAAATGGATGTGAAGAGCGCTTTTATAAATGGCAAGATTGACGAAGAAGTGTATGTTGCACAACCGCCTGGCTTTGAAGATCCAAAACATCCTGACATGGTGTACAAGCTCAACAAGGCATTGTATGGCCTCAAACAAGCCCCTAGGGCTTGGTATGACACACTCAAAGACTTCCTGAAGAGCAAAGGCTTCAAACCTGGTTCCCTCGACCCCACTCTCTTCATGAAGACATATGATGGTGAACTGTTTGTGTGCCAAATATATGTGGATGACATTATCTTCGGCTGCACCAATCAGAAATACACTGACGAGTTTGGATATATGATGCAAGAGCAATATCAGATGTCCATGATGGGTGAGCTAAAGTTCTTCCTTGGTCTTCAAATATGTCAGCAACGCAATGGCATCTTTATATCTCAAGAGAAATACCTCAAAGATTGCCTGAAGAAATTTGGAATGCAAGATTGCAAAGGCTACACGACGCCAATGCCAGCCAAACATCATCTGGGTCCCGACGACAATGGTAAAGAGTTCGATCAAAAGGTATACCGCTCCATGATTGGTTCCTTGCTTTATTTATGTGCATCTAGGCCAGATATCATGCTTAGTGTTTGCATGTGTGCCCGGTTCCAAGCGGCACCAAAGGAATCGCATCACTTAGCTGTGAAGCGAATTCTCAGATATTTGGCTCACATCCCAACACTAGGATTATGGTATCCAAAGGGCTCAGAGTTTGATCTAGTTGGATTCTCGGATGCTGATTATGCTGGTGACAAGGTGGATCGCAAGTCTACATCAGGCACATGTCATTTTCTGGGATGATCACTTGTATGTTGGTCTTCAAAGAAGCAGAACTATGTATCTCTCTCCACTGCTGAATCTGAATACATTGCTGCTGGATCTTGCTGCGCTCAGCTTCTATGGATGAAGCAAACACTCAAAGACTATGGCATTCACCTGAAGCAAGTGCCACTCTACTGCGACAACGAAAGCGCCATCAAGATTGCCAACAACCCAGTTCAGCACTCGAAGACAAAGCACATTGAAATTCGTCATCACTTTCTCAGAGATCATGTTATAAAGGAAGATATTGATATCATACACGTCAACACTGAAGAGCAATTGGCAGATATATTCACCAAGCCCTTGGATGAGAAGAGGTTTTGCAAGTTACGGTGTGAGCTAAATATCTTGGAATCCTCAAATGTCATGTGATCAGGCACACATCCTAACACTTATGCATGTTGATGACTTAGATGTGCAACACACGAAGTAAAGTATATCTTCAATCAATGAAGACTTACATTCTGAGTGTGAATACATTAACGTGAAATTTGACTTCGGAGCACCACGATAATTGTGCGCTGTGTCTGGGTCTAATACTTCCTATACGGTGGGTAACGCCACCACCAAATTCTTCTGTTTGAAGTGTTTTACCCATGGCGTTACATTTGCTATGTCTTCACATTTGGTTTGTCTTCAATTTCAACTTGTCTTCATGATTATCTTCACTATATTGACTTGATTGTCTTCTGGTATATACTGATTTGGTTTGGTTTCTGTCCTCTACAGCATTCACTTATAGCTATGGCTTCTTGATGAATCTTTTGAACTAAGTGAATGTGATCGGACCCAAATCTCTCTATGCTTTCTATCTCAAACTCTATTTGTCCAAATCATATGCATTCTATTGAAACTGTCGAATGTCTTCTCTGCGTCCTTGTCAGCAGAAGATACAGAGACAAACATTAAGTCCGTTTTCAATGCTAATTCCTTCACCTGAAACCCGGAGAAGTGGGAACGACCACCTGACAATCCAGGTGTGCGTGGGAATGTGGAACAACCTCCGATATGTTGCATGATAGCCACGTGTCCTTCAGATGTGAATCGCCAGGGGCACCTGTGTAATAAAATTGTGCCATCCCTATCCTTATAAATACACGCCTCACCACAGTCATTATCCATTCTTCCACTCTCGCACAAACCCTAGCGCCACCGCTAACCCTCAACGACGCTGGCGACAAAGCGCTTAGCTGTCGCGACCTCACCGACGCCGTCTTCACGCCGGCCACGGACATCGTCTTCTCCGTCGTTGTCGTAGGTGTCCTCCGTCGCCAAGTTAGGGCACAGATGATCGAACTGCTCGGCCTCCTCTCCCACTCCGTCTAGCAGTTCTTCGTGTGGTAAATAAAACTTCCTTTTTACGGCCCCTTTGATCCTATAGATTCATCACTTTCTACCACAAGCAGTTTCTGTTCACACAAGTTAGATCTATTTCATACTGCATCTCATAATATGCCTAGTATGTTCACTTATGCTTCACAAAGTAGTTAGATTTCTCACTTGTACTTATTTGTGGATTCGTACAAATCTGGAACCAACTCTCTATCTATGAGTGAATGTCTTCGCACTATGAGGTCAATGTCTTCTAAACTGATTTATCTTCAAAATCTTCTGAGAATGCATATGACCTCTTCCCCTTCCCTCGCACCTTAATGCTGTCACAGGTACATGTTTGTGGGAGAATCCCTTGGTTCTCATAGTCTGCATTCATTTGCAGAATTCTTACAGCATCACATTAACTCTCCCGAAGCCAGTTCCTGTTTGACCAGAAAGCGGAAACCTTTGAAGCCTTTAAACGTGTTGAAGCCCTTCAGTTTAAGCTTCATGGCACCAGAGAAACCTACAAGAAAGGGTGGCAGACAGCGTCGTGGCAACACCTCAAGAGATTTGCCTCCTAACCTCTATGAGCTATACAAGACAGATCCAGAGGAGGACTAGAATCAGCAAAAAACTTGAATCCATTGGATTTGAAGATATTGGGCAGAACAGTGGTTCAAGTACAGGTTCGTGACCCAGGAGTATGCTGAAAAGAATGCCATCAAACGACCATGGGAGACATTCTATACAGAAATCTTCAACCCAAGTCCAGAGCTGAAGCCATTGAACAAGGCTTCTATCCTTGCATGGTCCATGGACCGCAGCCTGCGGATGCAGACCCATCTTCATTACTGTGGTGCCACGATGATAATCTCTTCAAGCGCAACCTTAAGTTTGCCAGGAACTCGACCAAAGAGAATAAGAAGTCATGAGGCTTAGACTTCAATCCAGGCCCCTCTGCTCCTCGTGCTGATGGCACACGCGAAGCTGAACCCAATCTTGTTGGGCCCTTCTACAACCTGGAAGGTCTCATCACTCATATCATGGTTCAAGGGACAGCCATGGATGAGCCTGCAGATGACGCTAAATCTGATGAAGCGCCTGCACCGCCGAAGCCAAAGAAACTAAAGAAGCCTAAAGCTTCAAAGCCTGCTCCTACACCAAAGGTCTTACAGGCGAAGCCTCTGGCCACTGCACCTCCTGAACACAGTGTGCAGTATGAAGATTTGTCACGCATCTCCAAGCCCTCGATAATGAAGATGCCCTTGCAACCCACCAGCCAAGAACTGACTGCTGCTGCTATTCTGCGCAATGACGCCATTAATCTGTCCAGCGATGAAAATCTTGCAGATGATGCTCTTAAGCAACTGATTAAGAGCAAAGAAGAAGCAGAAATCTTCAATGATTTGCCTCTCTTTGACGTAGCAATCCTCCACAACTTCATTGATGAGTGGTTTGAAACCCCCAATCTCAGCTTTGATGATCTGTAACTTCCAATTGGCCTCAGCGTCGCTTTCACTGGCGCCATTGCTTCTGAGCTAGCTCTAGCTCAGCGCATCATTGAACTGAAGCAAAAGATCGACTATGAGAAAGCTCAGTTCAAAAAGCACATGGCCAAGCTCAGCACGCAAGATGTGAAAAACTTCAAGATTATGCTGCATGAGCTCAAGGAAGCCTTTCTCAAGAAACATGAAGAAGCTAAAGGGTCTCGTGAGTGCATGAAAAGTCTGGCTGACAAGTGCATGCAAGCCTACAATGAAGCTGAGAAGCGCAAGGCTCTTGGGCGTCCTGGCATCGACCCCAGAATGGCAGCCAAGCCAAAGAAGAAGAAGCCAGCTGTGGCCGAACCCGAAGCAACAAGGCAAGAAGTACATCCCATTGTCTTCCCTGCCAGTATGACAGGTTCGAAGCCTAAGGTCCCCACAGTGGCTTCAGAACTAAAGAAGACAAGGGCTGCCGAGGCTGAAGCCAGAAAGAGGAAACATCCTGAAGCTTCTGATGTCGCTCCCTCCAAGAAGAAGCGCAAAACCAAGAAAGATCGGGCTGCTCCCACAGAGCCCCTTATTGTTGAGCCCATCTCGGTTGCTCGTCCTGCCTCTTCGCATCAAGAACAACGGATGGTAATTCATGAGCCTGCTTCCACAGAGGCTCCTGAAGCTGAAGACATTCCAGTAGTTGACCCCACCACTGCTGAAGACATTGGTCACCATGACAATGTTGAAGATGATGAAGTCCTTCCTCAGATCGAGCACCAATTGGTATCATCGCCTGTGCTTACGCACAGCGAACTCATCAGCATTGGTCGTCCTCTGACGCCAACTGCTCAGGATGCATTGTGGGCTGATCACCCACAGAGACAAGACACTCCAAGCTCTCCCCAACCGCAAGCTACCCCAATGGTGCAAGATGATAATGACTTTGTGGCCCAGCACACTCCATATCCACAAGCGTCGCCCGCATTACGCAGGCTTCGCAAAGGACCAAGGCCCCAAGTCACTCCCACAATGCACGTGTCTGAACCCGAAGCCAAAATGGTTGAAGACATTCCAGCTGCATCAGCCGATGAAGAAGAAGCCCCAAGAGACACAAGAGTTGCTACACCCCCGTCTCACCAAGATGTTGTTCTTGAGGAGAACGTGACCGACCCTCCAGCTTCTGACGTGGAGGTTAACAACCCTGAAGTAGCCACCAACATCACTGCTGACGCCAATGACGTCGTCATGGTTGATGCCAATATGGCGCCGGAAGCCAATGAGGCGCCAGAAGCCAATGAGGCACCAGAAGTCAATGCTGCAACACCTGAAGTCAATGCTGCAGCACCTGAGGTCCAAGTACCTGAAGCACGTGTGGCCCTGAAGCCCATGAAGACAATGCCAAAGCCCCGGTTCCCCCTCCAAGACCTCACACAATGGAGCTGGCATTTGATCATGGTTAGCCAGTTATGGTTCGATGGCCCATTCTGACTCCTCCGCCTGCTGCTGGTCCACAATTTGAGTACCACGTCAAGCACATGCCTCAAGTTCAAAAGCCCAAGCCAAGACTTCCACGATTCCCAGGCACTGCCACTTCACCCGGGGTCTTCAATGCAAATGGCTTCGTGGCACATAATACCTTCTTCAACAGCTCCAAGAACCCCTATACAAGACCGCGCATTTCCTCAGATCGGTTCTGGAGCTATCAGCAGCACAGCTACTATTCCTGTGTCCTATACAATCAAGGGTGCATATTTCCACATATGCGCCTTGACTCTGAAGCCATAGCTGGTCTGCCCTGCCTCGAAGAAGCATTGGACTGTTTCCGAGACGTTGGTCTGTTGCAGTTCGTCACTGACAAGGAGCACTGGAACGAAGAATTGTTGCTTCAATTCTATGCCACTCTTCATATTCGAGGCTACAACAGGGCTTCGAAGACTTGGGTCCTTGAGTGGATGACAAGCAATGTCCATCATGAAGCTAAAGCTCTTGATATAATTGAGCTCACAGGCCTGCACACTCCTGGTGAATACTATGAACCAGGTTGTCAACAACATCAAAATGCCTTGGAAAGCATCTTTCAGAAGCCAGAACCCAACATGAGTCAAATGCTGAGCATGATGAAGCCTCTGCCTCATGACGCTGAATACCCATCTGAGTTCTTTGTTGAAGACCTAGAGTACCTGCCTCACACCATTTACCACATCATCAGGAAGACTCTATGGCCTATCAAAGGACACTCATCTACAGCAAAGCTTGAAGGAGCAATGAAGACTTTGGTTTTCTATATCTTTAATGGCATCAGTTTCAATGCCCAAGACTTCTTCATCAGGCAGTTGGTTGCGTCTGGCTCTGACATCTTTGGGTTGAAATTCTATGCTCCATGGGTCATGCGTCTGATCAAGCGTCACTCAGCCTTCAACTATCAGTCGTCTGCGCGCAATCATCTTATATTCTTGCCCGAGGTTGATCTGTCAGTTGAAGCCATTTACCCCAGAGCCTGCTAAGGATCCCAGTTATCTTCACAATGCTGATCACCAAAGCTTCACCCAGCCCATTGAAGGAATTCTAGCAGTGTCTCATGTTTATCCCCTTGCTGGAAACACACGTGCCCCTCGTGCTCAAACTGATGCCACTGGTAGCACCATTGCGCAAAGGCCTCGACGACGATCTCGTGTCCTAAATGACCAGAGCTTCTAGTCGCGCTGCATCAGAAACAGGACAAAAATCACGACTGGCTTAAGCGTCAGATGCAAAGCCTCTTGGTGGATGTCAACCGCATTCGCAATCTTGCCACCAAGAATGCCTTTGTCACTCATGAAACCTGTCGGAGGTCGTGGAAGAGTTTGACCCTACTTAGTGCTGAAGCTAATCTGCATGACGATAGCTTCACCGAACGCTTCAAGTTTGACTCAACTCCTCCCAGAAATGCTCACTTGCGTTGGACTCCCTCACTTGAAGACTCTGAATACTCGTCCTCAGCTGCGACCGTAAATGCCAGAGTCATCGATGACCAAGATGATGCAACTTCACCTCCTCCAACTTCAGCGCGTGTCAACACTGCACCAAGTTCCTCTGCACCACCGGATCTCAACGACGACCCTGCTGCCTCGCCTGCACCTCATGGGAACGAGTAGGCGCTCTATGTCTTCAAACCTTTTTGGTCCTCACTGACAAAAGGGGGAGAAGCATATGAGTTGATAGTCTTCAAGCGGGTCCATATGGGTGGTTAATTTACTCTTTGCTACTTTTGCCAAGTGCTTACAACTCTCGTTTTCGATACATTTGGTTCTTTGAGTTGTAACACTTAAAATCGATGGTCTTCTGCTACTTATTTGCTATTCTGTGATGCGATAATAAATTCCGCATGTGCGACGATAAATTTCGCACTTAGATCATTTTGCAGACGTCCATTTTTCATTATGCATGTCATTATCTTCGTTACATCATATCTTGCATAATGACTTGTCATCATAAGTTGAAGAGGATCTCCACAAGTACAACCTGCCATGTGCATTTGCATTCCAAAAGCAAATTACTTATATGCACATCTTCATGGGGAGCCCTTGCAACTTATGAAGACAATACCCTATCCTTTACAATTTCACATATTTTATTCCCCATTGAAAACTTCAACCAGTTTGTCATCAATCACCAAAAAGGGGGAGATTGTAAGTGCATCTAGTGCCACCCCTAGTTGGTTTTGGAGTATTGACGACAAACCTGGTTGAGGGACTAATGTGTTTGTGAGAATTGCAGGATAACACAGGTAGAAGTCCCTCATTGATTTGGTTTTCCTACCAGAGATGACCCCTAAAAATGAATGAAGACATTGAAGTCAAAGGTGGTATGTGAAGACATTCGCATTGAAGACTATGACAAGAGAAGACATCGCATGAAGACTATGGAGCGCGAAGACTTAGTTGTTTCGTCGTTCTTTTTCTTCTTTGTTGAGTCATAGGAACCACCGTACTGCTAAGTGGGGTCCAAGTGAACCAATCAGAATGACTGAAGTGATGCTTAACCAAAATCCTATGTCTTCGAGTGAAGACTATGAGAGCAAATCTTGTCCAGAGCTGGATAAGTCAGCTTTGCTTGTAGCCCAAGTAAAGTTGCCGTGTGTGTTCGAAATCTGACCGTTGGAACACGTGTCAGTTCCTTAGTGACCAAGGGTCATTTCGGACAAATCAGGTCGGGTTGCCTAGTGGCTATAAATAGCCCACCCCCTACAACCATAAACGGTTGGCTGCTCAGAGTTAGTGCACAGCTTTTGTCGTTTGAGAGCAACCCACCCCGAAGCCTTTGAGAGAGAATTCCTTGCGAGGATAAAGCCCTAAACACCCAGAGCCAAAGAGTGTTAGGCATCACTTAAGTCTTCCTATCTGTGTGATCTGAAGATTTATTACACTTGAGGACTGTGAATCCTCCAGCCGGTTAGGCGTCGCGTTTTGAGCATCCAAGAGTCATTGTGGATCGCCGGTGAACGAAGTCTGTGAAGGTTTGGAAGTCTACCTTGAAGACTTACCAGAGTGATTGGGCGAGGACTGGGTGTCCTTAGCTCAAGGGGAATAAGGTGAAGACGAGGTCTTCTGAGTTGAATCTCAGCCTCCCTAACCAGACGTACAGTTGTCACAGCAACTAGAACTGGTCCAACAAATCATTGTCTTCAACGAGTCACTGGTTTCATCCTTCCCTTCCCTTTACTTACTGTTGGTCCTTGTGAAGTCATTGTATGATTGCTTTATCTTTTGTCTTCACTGAGTGACTGCTTGTTCTGATTGGCTTCACAATATCTTCCTAACTGATCTTTACTATCTAGCTGCTATTAGTCATTGTGCTTTCACTCCATTGAATACTTGACTATGGTTTGCCTAGTATAGTCTACCTTCCGCTGCATGGTAATAGGTTTATTTCTATCGTTTGTCTTTGAAACTTCCATGTTTTGAAGACTTTCATAAAAATCGCCTATTCACCCCCCCCCCCCTCTAGTCGATCACTAGCACTTTCAGGTCACATCTTTCGTGAGTCTCTGCTTGTTATTACACGTTCCTAATCCATTATGATTTGAATATTTGATCCGAGGGGCCTATGGCCTGATAGCACTAACCATCACGTGGGCATAGTATGGGCATTTTGCGTCGTATGCATCAGCCGACGCTTAATCGACGTCAGCGACTGAGCGGCGCGCGCTGGGTTGGACTGCGTAAGCTCCTACCTTGTTTAAGGAGGTAGCTAGGTCTGCTCACCGGCCGCGTACACAACGTGCAGGAGTTCCCAGGGCGATGGCCCATGCCCCCTGGGGGCATAGGTTTAGTCCGACGTGCTGGCCTCTCTATTAAGCCTAGGTCGGGTTGCGGCTGTTGACACATGATTTTGGCAAGATATAGATTGCAATGAATATGGTCTCGAGTGAACGGGTTTTCAACATGAAAAGATTCACGTCGCCGAGTGGAACAACTTTGATGTTTCGGTTATATTCATTTGACCTTATCTTACGGACCGAAACTATACTCCGAGTGTCATAATTCAATGTTTTGAGTGATTTTTGGCCAATCACGTCTTCAAGATAACTTCGGATGAAGGAGCACTCTTAAGGAATTGTCTTCGTCTCGTCGAGCCAATCGATTTTGATATATAAATCATCTCAATCCGAGTTCATATGCAAAAGTTAGAGGCAATACACTGCAGACCGAACCTCAACGGAAATATGGCGCGAGGTGTCAGACACTTGTCTGATAGGTTGCGCGAGTAATTCGGCCATCAAGGAGGCCTTGAATCGAAAAACCTTCAACACGAAAAAGTTTTGTCTCGTCGAGGCGATCGTTTCTCATATAAAGTTTGTCTCAATCCGAGATCGTATGCAACCTGGAGAGGCAAATCAAGATCAAGCTGTGTTTTCAGTCGGGAAATCCGAGTGAAAAGTTTACCATCCGAGTGAAAATCTACCGATCGAGTAAAAGGTCGAGTGAAAACTTATCGATCGAGTAAAATATTGGCTTCCGAGTGAAAATATAGTAATCCGAGTAAAATTATCATCCGAGTGAAGTTATTCTGAGTGAAAAGATTACCGTCGGAATGAAAACTTGACGTTCGAGTAAGATATTGCCTTCCGAGTGAAATATAGTCATCCGAGTGAAAGATTGTCTTCCGAGTGAAATTATAGTCATCCGAGTGAAAGATTGTCTTCCGAGTGAAAGACTCTAACATCCGAGTGAAAAGGTCCAGTCGGACGAAAAACTCTAATATCCGAGTGGATGAGCTCGGATCCGAATGAAACTGAAGATGCGCCCGAAAGGTAATCCAGATGACCTCGGATGGAAAAGTGATAAACACGGAAGTTGTGCGCATTCTCAAACCGGTGAACTTTGGTTTTGGAGTCATTATCATCTGATATAGTATACGGCCTGTAAGTTCACTACGAGACTCGGACAATCCAGTCCGTTACATGACCGAGTCCGACTAGATATTAAAGATGGCTTCGTAGAATATTCAAGATGGTCTTATTTGGAAAAGTGTTCAACATAAGAATTGTTCGTCTCGTCGAGGCACACAAGTTTCATATTTGGGCCGTCTTGATCGGAGGTCATATGCAAGCTCGGTGGCCCGCGCAAGGAGGAAGACAGAAATTGGGCCAGATTCAGACTGAATCCGAGTTGGAATAGAATTAGGACTCTAGGACGTGAATTGATGTAATTTTTTGTAAGGACTAGATGAATCCTTTGCTTGTACGGGAAGTCCAGCTGCCTCTTATATATGTTGGGGGTGATGGCCGATTGAACAACACCAATCGAACCAATCAATCTATTACACTTTTGTGTTCATCTATCTTTATCCCCTACCCTTGTATCTTTCTTTCTCGTTATTCGTTCATTCTTCATGTTGGAGGGCAGCGATCCACGAGGCTCTAGGGGCGAGCGAATCGACCTAGGGAAGCCCATAGCCGCCGCACTCCCTGACAGGGTCCCTCCCAGGCGTGTGGGGTTTCGGGTCTTCAAAAGCGCCCGCTGACTGTCTTGCGTATCACGCTGCCTGTCGGGTCTCCTTCGACATGAGCTGCGGTGCATCACCCCCGGCGTCGAGGGTACATGTGACGTGTTCGTGTGTCAACACACTTTTTGGTGACTCCGCTGGGGACGAAGCTTTGAACAGTCTCCAGCATGTTCTTGCTACGAGGAGAGCGTCATCGAGTGGCTGCAATCTACAACGGTAACATGTATCATCAATCTCCTTACGTAGATGCAAATAGCCATTATGTTGATGTTGCTAGATCTTTCAATGGACATGTCATGTCGGCTAGCCCTAATGAGCAAAGGCCGACTAGTTATTCCATTGGAGAAACTTGGAATATACATAATCGTGACATGCAACTTATGAATCTGAACTTTCGTGCATCGACAACATCTTTCAATATGCCGATGAACAAAACAATTTGTTCGAGCGATCAATATATGACACCTCATGTGCAGGAGGGCATCTCACAGTTTTATCCATCGGCAGCCAACTCACAATATGCGGGTTTATCCCCAAACATGCCGATGAATGAGGCAATCGGCCATGCTTCCCTTAGCTATTTGGCTGGTTATCCTCAGTCATCATATAATACACCTCATGATATTAATTGTGAAGGAAATATGCCCTAGAGGCAATAATAAAGTTATTATTTATTTCCTTATTTCATGATAAATGCTTATTATTCATGCTAGAATTCTATTAACCGGAAACATAATACTTGTGTGAATACATAGACAAACTAAACGTCACTAGTATGCCTCTACTTGACTAGCTCGTTGATCGAAGATGGTTATGTTTCCTAACCATAGACATGTGTTGTCATTTGATTAACGGGATCACATCATTAGGAGAATGATGTGATTGACATGACCCATTCCATTAGCTTAGCACCCGATCATTTAGTATGTTGCTATTGCTTTCTTCATGACTTATACATGTTCCTATGACTATGAGATTATGCAACTCCCGTTTGCCGGAGGAACACTTTGTGTGCTACCAAACGTCACAACGTAACTGGGTGATTATAAAGGAGCTCTATAGGTGTCTCCAAAGGTACATGTTGGGTTGCCGTATTTCGAGATTAGGATTTGTCACTCCGATTGTCGGAGAGGTATCTCTGGGCCCTCTCGGTAATGCACATCACATAAGCCTTGCAAGCATTGCAACTAATGAGTTAGTTGCGAGATGATGTATTACGAAACGAGTAAAGAGACTTGCCAGTAACGAGATTGAACTAGGTATTGAGATACCGACGATCGAATCTCGGGCAAGTAACATACCGATGACAAAGGGAACAACGTATGTTGTTATGCGGTCTTACCGATAAAGATCTTCGTAGAATATGTAGGAGCCAATATGAGCATCCAGGTTCCGCTATTGGTTATTGACCGGAGACGTGTCTCGATCATGTCTACATTGTTCTCGAACCCGTAGGGTCCGCACGCTTAAGGTTTCAATGACAGTTTCATTATGAGTTTATATGTTTTGATGTACCGAAGGAGTTAGGAGTCCCGGATGAGATCGGGGACATGACGAGGAGTCTCGAAATGGTCGAGACGTAAAGATCGATATATTGGACGACTATATTCGAACATCGGAAAGGTTCCGAGTGATTCAGGTATTTTCGGAGGTACCGGGGAGTTACAGGAATACGAGGAAGAAGCAATGGGCCTTAATGGGCCTTAGTGGGAAGGACCAGGAGGTGGCGCGCGCCCCTCCCAAGCCCAGTCCGAATTGGACAAGGGGTTTGGGGCGCGGCCCCTCTCTCCCTTCCTTCCCCTCTTCCCCCCTTTCCCCCCTTCTCCTAGTTGGACTAGGAAAGGAGGAAACCTACTCCAACTAGGAGTAGGAATCCTACTCCCCTGGCGCGCCCCTCCTAGGGCCGGCCTCCTCCCCCCTTGCTCCTTTATATACAGGGGCAGGGGGCACCCCATGGACACACAAGTTGATCCTCATGATCGTTTTCTTAGCCGTGTGCGGTGCCCCCTTCCACCATACTCCTCGATAATATTGTAGTGGTGCTTAGGCGAAGCCCTGCGACGGTAGAACATCAAGATTGTCACCACGCCGTCGTGCTAACGGAACTCTTCCCCGACACTTTGCTGATCGGAGTCCGGGGATCGTCATCGAGCTGAACGTGTGCTAGAACTCGGAGGTGCCATAGTTTCGGTGCTTGATCGGTCGGGCCGTGAAGACGTACGACTACATCAACCGCGTTGTGCTAACGCTTCCGCTTCCGGTCTACGAGGGTACGTAGACAACACTCTCCCCTCTCGTTGCTATGCATCACCATGATCTTGCGTGTGCGTAGGAATTTTTTTTGAAATTACCACGTTCCCCAACAGTGGCATCCGAGCCTAGGTTTTATGTGTTGATGTTATTTGCACGAGTAGAACACAAGTGAGTTGTGGGCGATATAAGTCATACTGCTTACCAGCATGTCATACTTTGGTTCAGCGGTATTGTTGGATGAAGCGGCCCGGACCAACATTACGCGTACGCTTACGCGAGACTGGTTCTACCGACGTGCTTTGCACACAGGTGGCTGGCGGGTGTCAGTTTCTCCAACTTTAGTTGAACCGAGTATGGCTACGCCCGGTCCTTGCGAAGGTTAAAACAGCACCAAGTTGACAAACTATCGTTGTGGTTTTGATGCGTAGGTAAGATTGGTTCTTGCTTAAGCCCGTAGCAGCCACGTAAAACTTGCAACAACAAAGTATAGGACGTCTAACTTGTTTTTGCAGGGCATGTTGTGATGTGATATGGTCAAGACGTGATGAGATATAAGTTGTTGTATGAGATGATCATGTTTTGTTGAAGTTATCGCAACTGGCAAAATCCTTATGGTTGTCTCTCTATTGCATAAGATGCAAGTGCCCAATAATTGCTTTACTTTATCGCTATGCGATAGCAATAGTTGCAAGAGCAATTGTTGGTGAAACGACCATGTGACGACACATTGATATAGATCAAGATGATGGAGATCATGGTGTCATGCCGGTGACGATATAGATCATGATAGTACTTTGGAGATAGAGATCAAAGGCGCAAGATGATGATGGCCATATCATGTCACATATTTTGATTGCATATGATGTTTATCTTTTATATATCTTATTTTTGCTTTGTTTGATGGTAGCATTTTAAGATGATCTCTCACTAATTATCAAGAAGTGTTATCCATGAGTATGCACCGTTGCGAAAGTTCTTTGTGCTGAGACACCACGTGATGATCGGGTGTGATAGGCTCTACGTTCAAATACAACGGGTGCAAAACAGTGGCACACGCGGAATACTCAGGTTATACTTGACGAGCTAAGCATATACAGATATGGCCTCGGAACACGGAGACCGAAAGGTCGAGCGTGAATCATATAGTAGATATGATCAACATAGTGATGTTCACCATTGAAACTACTCCATCTCACGTGATGATCGGACATGGTTTAGTTGATTTGGATCACATGATCACTTAGAGGATTAGAGGGATGTCTATCTAAGTGGGAGTTCTTAAGTAATATGATTAATTGAACTTTAATTTATCATGAACTTAGTCCTGGTAGTATTAGCATATCTATGTTGTAGATCAATAGCTCGCGTTGTTGCTTTCATATGTTTATTTTGATATGTTCCTAGAGAAAATTGTGTTGAAAGATGTTAGTAGCAATGATGCGGATTGGATCCGTAATCTGAGGTTTATCCTCATTGCTGCACAGAAGAATTATATCCTTGATGCACCGCTAGGTGACAGACCTATTGCAGGAGCAGATGCAGACGTTATGAACGTTTGGCTAGCTCAATATGATGACTACTTGATAGTTTAGTGCACCATGCTTAACGGCTTAGAATCGGGACTTCAAAGATGTTTTGAACATCATGGACCATATGAGATGTTCCAGGAGTTGAAGTTAATATTTCAAGCAAATACCCGAGTTGAGAGATATGAAGTCTCCAACAAGTTCTATAGCTAAAAGATGGAGGAGAATCGCTCAACCAGTGAGCATGTGCTCAGATTGTCTGGGTACTACAATCGCTTGAATCAAGTGGGAGTTAATCTTCCAGATAAGATAGTGATTGACAGAATTCTCTAGTCACCATCACCAAGTTAGTAGAACTTCGTGATGAACTATAGTATGCAAGGGATGACGAAAACGACTCCCGAGCTTTTCATGATGATGAAATCGATGAAGGTAGAAATCAAGAAAGAGCATCAAGTGTTGATGGTTGACAAGATCACTAGTTTCAAGAAAAGGGCAAAGGAAAAAAGGGGAACTTCAAGAAGAACAGCAAGCAAGTTGCTACTCAAGTGAAGAAGCCCAAGTCCGGTCCTAAGCCTGAGACTAAGTGCTTCTACTGCAAAGGGACTGGTCACTGGAAGCGGAACTACCCCAAGTGATTGGCGGATAAGAAGGATGGCAAAGTGAACATAAGTATATTTGATATACATGTTATTGATGTGTACTTCACTAGTGTTTATAGCAACCCCTCCATATTTGATACTAGTTCAGTTGCTAAGATTAGTAACTCAAAACGGGAGTTGCAGAATAAACAGAAACTAGTAAAGGGTGAGGTGACGATGTGTGTTGGAAATAGCTCCAAGATAGATATGATCATCATCGCACACTCCCTATACTTTCGGGATTAGTGTTGAACCTAAATAAGTGTTATTTGGTGTTTGCGTTGAGCATGAATATGATTTGATCATGTTTATTGTAATATGGTTATTCATTTAAGTAAAAGAATAAATTGTTGTTCTGTTTACATGAATAAAACCTTATATGGTTACACACCCAATGAAATAGTTCGTTGGATCTCGATCATAG
Organism: Triticum aestivum; assembly: GCF_018294505.1. NCBI lineage: Eukaryota > Viridiplantae > Streptophyta > Magnoliopsida > Poales > Poaceae > Triticum > Triticum aestivum. The sequence continues at coordinate 447,802,936 of NC_057812.1, read as the reverse complement.
TGTTACACATATTCATAATATTGAAGCCAAAAGATGCAAAGTTAATAATGATAGTGCAACTTATTTGTGGCACTGCCGTTTAGGTCATATCGGTGTAAAGCGCATGAAGAAACTCCATACTGATGGACTTCTGGAACCACTTGATTATGAATCACTTGGTACTTGCGAGCCGTGCCTCATGGGCAAGATGACTAAAACGCCGTTCTCCGGTACTATGGAGAGAGCAACAGATTTGTTGGAGATCATACATACAGATGTATGTGGTCTGATGAATGTTGAAGCTCGCGGCGGGTATCGTTATTTTCTGACCTTCACAGATGATTTGAGCAGATATGGGTATATCTACTTGATGAAACATAAGTCTGAAACATTTGAAAAGTTCAAATAATTTCAGGGTGAAGTGGAAAATCATCATGACAAGAAAATAAGGTTTCTACGATCTGATCACAGAGACAAATATTTGAGTTACGAGTTTGGTCTTCAATTAAAATAATGTGGAATAGTTTCACAAACTCATGCCACCTGGAACACCACAGCATAATGGTGTGCCCGATCGTCATAACCGTACTTTATTGGATATAGTGCAATCTATGATGTCTCTTACCGATTTACCACTATCGTTTTGGGGTTATGCATTAGAGACAGCTACATTCACATTAAATAGGGCACCATCTAAATCCGTTGAGACGACACCGTATGAACTATGGTTTGGCAAGAAACCTAAGCTGTCGTTTCTTAAAGTTTGAGGTTGCAATGCTTATGTGGAAAAGTTTCAACCTGATAAGCTCAAACCCAAATCGGAGAAGTGCATCTTCATAGGATAGCCAAAAGAAAATGTTGGGTACACCTTCTATCACAGATCCGAAGGCAAGATATTCATTGCTGAGAATGGATCCTTTCTAGAGAAGGAGTTTCTCTCGAAAGAAGTGAGTGGGAGGAAAGTAGAACTTGATGAGGTAACTGTACCTGCTCCCTTATTGGAAAGTAGTTCATCACAGAAATCTGTTCCTGTGACTACTACACCAATTAGTGAGGAAGCTAATGATGATGATCATGTAACTTTAGATCAAGTTACTACCGAACCTCGTAGGTAAACCAGAGTGAGATCTGCACCAGAGTGGTACAGTAATCCTGTTCTGGAGGTCATGTTACTTGACCATGACGAACCTATGAACTATGAGGAAGCGATGATGAGCCCAGATTCCGCGAAATGGTTTGAGGCCATGAAATCTGAGATGGGATCCATGTATGAGAACAAAGTGTGGACTTTGGTTGACTTGCCCGATGATCGGCAAGCAATTGAGAATAAATGGATCTTCAAGAGGAAGACAGATGCTGATAGTAGTGTTACTAACTACAAAGCTAGAATTGTCGCAAAAGGTTTTTGACAAGTTCAAGGTGTAGACTATGATGAGAGTTTCTCACTCGTATCTATGCTTAAGTCTGTCCAAATCATGTTAGCAATTGCCGCATTTTTATGAAATCTGGCAAATGGATAAACAAAGCTACATTCCTTAATGGATTTAAAGAAGAGTTGTATATGATGCAACCAGAAGGTTTTGTCAATCCTAAAGGTGCTAACAAAATATGCAAGCTCCAGTGATCCATCTATGGACTGGTGCAAGCATCTCGGAGTTGGAATATACGCTTTGATAAGTTGATCAAAGCATATAGTTTTATACAGACTTGCGGTGAAGCCTGTATTTACAAGAAAGTGAGTGGGAGCACTACAACATTTCTGATAAATATATGTGAATGACATATTGTTGATCAGAAATAATGTAGAATTATTCTGCAAAGCATAAAGGAGTGTTTGAAAGGAGTTTTTTAAAGAAAGACCTCGAAGAAGCTGCTTACATATTGAGCATCAAGATCTATAGAGATAGATCAAGACGCTTGATAAGTTTTTTTTCAATGAGTACATACCTTGACAATATTTTGAAGTAGTTCAAAAATGGAACAGTCAAAGAAAGAGTTCTTGGCTGTGTTACAAGGTGTGAAATTGAGTAAGACTCAAAGCCCGACCACGGCAGAAGATAGAAAGAGAGTGAAAGTCATTCCCTATGCCTCAATCATAGGTTCTATAAAGTATGCCATGCTGTGTACCTATTGTATACCCTACACTGTGTTAAGCAAGGGAGTACAATAGTGATCTAAGAGTAGATCACTGGACAGCGGTCAAAATTATCCTTAGTGGAATAAGGATATGTTTCTCAATTATGGAGGTGGCAAAAGGTTCGTCGTAAAGGGTTACGTCGATGCAAGCTTTGACACAGATCTGGATGACTCTAAGCCTCAATCTGGATGCATATTGAAAGTGGGAGCAATTAGCTAGAGTAGCTCCGTGCAGAGCATTGTTGACATAGATATTTGCAAAATACTTACGGATCTGAATATGACAGACCTGTTGACTAAAATTATCTCACAAACAAAACATGATCACACCTTAGTACTCTTTGGGTGTTAATCACATAGCGATGTGAAGTAGATTACTGACTCTAGTAAACCCTTTGGGTGTTGGTCACATATCGATGTGAACTATGGGTGTTAACCACATAAAGATGTGAACTATGGATGTTAGATCACATGACGATGTGAACTAGATTATTGACTCTAGTGTAAGTGGGAGACTGAAGGAAATATGCCCTAGACGCAATAATAAAGTTATTATTTATTTCCTTATTTCATGATAAATGTTTATTATTCATGATAGAATTGTATTAACCGGAAACATAATACTTGTGTGAATACATAGACAAACTAAACGTCACTAGTATGCCTCTACTTGACTAGCTCGTTGATCGAAGATGGTTATGTTTCCTAACCATAGACATGTGTTGTCATTTGATTAATGGGATCACATCATTAGGAGAATGATGTGATTGACATGACCCATTCCATTAGCTTAGCACCCGATCGTTTAGTATGTTGCTATTGCTTTCTTCATGACTTATACATGTTCCTATGACTATGAGATTATGCAACTCCCGTTTGCTGGAGGAACACTTTGTGTGCTACCAAACGTCACAACGTAACTGGGTGATTATAAAGGAGCTCTACAGGTGTCTCCAAAGGTACATGTTGGGTTGCCGTATTTCGAGATTAGGATTTGTCACTCCGATTGTCGGAGAGGTATCTCTGGGCCCTCTCGGTAATGCACATCACATAAGCCTTGCAAGCATTGCAACTAATGAGTTAGTTGCGAGATGATGTATTACGAAACGAGTAAAGAGACTTGCCAGTAACGAGATTGAACTAGGTATTGGGATACCGACGACCGAATCTCGGGCAATTAACATACCGATGACAAAGGGAAGTACATATGTTGTTATGTGGTCTTACCGATAAAGATCTTCGTAGACTATGTAGGAGCCAATATGAGCATCCAGGTTCCGCTATTGGTTATTGACCGGGGACGTGTCTCGGTCATGTCTACATTGTTCTCGAACCCGTAGGGTCCGCACGCTTAAGGTTTCAATGACAGTTTCATTATGCGTTTATATGTTTTGATGTACCGAAGGAGTTCGGAGTCCCGGATGAGATCGGGGACATGACGAGGAGTCTCTAAATGGTCGAGACGTAAAGATCGATATATTGGACGACTATATTCGGACATCGGAAAGGTTCTGAGTGATTCGGGTATTTTCGGAGGTACCAGGGAGTTACGGGAATACGAGGAAGAAGCAATGGGCCTTAATGGGCCTTAGTGGGAAGGACCAGGAGGTGGCACGCGCCCCTCCCAAGCCCAGTCCGAATTGGACAAGGGGTTTGGGGCGCGGCCCCTCTCTCCCTTCCTTCCCCTCTTCCCCCCTTTCCCCCTTCTCCTAGTTGGACTAGGAAAGGAGGAAACCTACTCCAACTAGGAGTAGGAATCCTACTCCCCTGGCGCGCCCCTCCTAGGGCCGGCCTCCTCCCCCCTTGCTCCTTTATATACGGGGGCAGGGGGGCACCCCATGGACACACAAGTTGATCCTCATGATCGTTTTCTTAGCCGTGTGCGGTGCCCCCTTCCACCATACTCCTCGATAATATTGTAGCGGTGCTTAGGTGAAGCCCTGCGACGGTAGAACATCAAGATCGTCACCACGCCGTCGTGCTGACGGAACTCTTCCCCGACACTTTGCTGGATCGGAGTCCGGGGATCGTCATCGAGCTGAACGTGTGCTAGAACTCGGAGGTGCCATAGTTTCGGTGCTTGATCGGTCGGGCCATGAAGACGTACGACTACATCAACCGCGTTGTGCTAACGCTTCCGCTTCCGGTCTACGAGGGTACGTAGACAACACTCTCCCCTCTCGTCGCTATGCATCACCATGATCTTGCGTGTGCGTAGGATTTTTTTTTGAAATTACTACGTTCCCCAACAAATTGTTCAGCATCATATGCAACTAAAAGTATTCATGACTCGGCTCACTTTTATGGCCAAGTGAATGGAGATTCTACATGAGTGTATGTGTCTAATATTGCAGGAGATGAGGTGACTTTGGCTGCGTTAAAAAGCTTAGCGCAAAATAAGAAGATTACCACTCTTTGCCTCGAGCAACATGATAAAGGTTTGGTTCCTGATTATGAGGCAATAAAAGCTAGGGTTTTGAAAGAAGATGAGTGTTACCGATTGATCAAATTGGCATGAGAAAATATTCAACAACAGTGCACATGTCTGGCAAGCTGATCCAAGCAGGGCTGAGTTTAAAGAAAAACATGTGGCCCAAGTGGACAAGATCAAGCCAAAGCTCACAGGGAATAGCGTCAACGAATTTACTACGCCAACTCTTGAGGAATTACCAGCAGAATATCGACATGCTTACGAAGCACTCAAGAAGAAATGTGGAGTGGAATATTTGCAACAATACGTCAAGTGCCTTCCTCCATGTAGCAACCATGTTGGCTCCTTTGCAATTTTGGGGCAAGATAAAAAAGAAGCTTTGCAAGAAAATCGTCAAGAAAGGGTTCACTCGGCTAATACGGTTGATTCGGTTGAAACTGAGTCAAATATGACTAAGTCGTCTACAGCTGAGTTGAACAGCTCCTTTTGTGACAAGACAATGGTGGATTCAATTGAAACCAAATTGACCACTGAGACGTTTAAGGCTGAGTGCGTTGCATCGAGCCAGCCGAGCGCATCGTGTCAGCCGAGTGCATCACCGGCTAAAGCTGCTAGAGCCGAGTGCATCAAGCCAGTTATTGCTGCGTGTACCAAAATAGAAGATGCAAGCTTCACCGAGCAAAAGAACGGTAAACGCAACAAATTGGCCGTGCTCGATTTTTTTGGATGTGAGGGAGCTTACATGCTGCCCTATGAGTTCCGTGCCAAAGAAATTGATGAGCATCAAGAGCAAAGTTATGTGGCCAAACAAAGTTTGACTAGTGACAAAGACCAAGAACCAGAGCGTGCAGCTGAATGAAGTATAGCTGACGAAGAGCGGCTGAGTGGAATCCATTCGGGTAATCCGAGTGAAATCTACTCAGGAAATCCAAGTCAAATCTATTCAGGCAATCCGAGTGATGAGGCACGAGATCTAGAAAAAGAGGAAGATGCATTCGAGAATTATTCAGAAGTGGAGCAAGGTATTGTTCCAGTGGTGCAACCATCTTCTCGTTCCAACAACTTCACAAAGGTACACCTAGCCGAGAGTTTACTCAGTTTTCGATTCGGTCAAAATCATATTGTTGATGCACCCGTTAGTAAGATTCTAATTAATTTTGAAAGACTGATCGAGATGAGTAATCTGTTTGTTTCGAATTATCTTGTTACTAATCATGTTGATCAACACATGGCACCATTCATAGAGGCTAATAGTGACAACTTATCGCAACCAAAGTTTTTCCCGTCATGCCGACTGAACTTTATATTCATATGGGCAACTTTGTTTGTTTCATGCCTGGCTAACATTTGGTCTCAGATGAGACGTATATTCTGTAATTATTTTGGTTGCAGGAGTATAAAGCCAGGTTCAAAGTTCTCCAGGATAGCCGATTCAAGAGCATCGGGAAAGGAGGACGAAAATCAATGCATAGACGAGTCGGATGATGTTAAACTGACACCGCTCGGTTGTTTTGTATCAAAGCCGGTATCACAATATCGGTTAATGGACCAGGAGTGTACGTCCAGTGCAGTCATAGTGGATCACATCATCGGTACATCGCTGACTAATCTTATTATTATAATTGATCACGATGTCGAGCCGTCAAGACAAGAGCCAACGCAATGTTCGTTCAAGCAAAATGTCAAAGATTGCAACATGATCCATCAAGTCAAGCAATCAGACAAGATAGGACGATTGGAGTTTGTTGATGCACGATCATTTGGACAGTCGGATCATTTTGACGGCCATCAAATGTTGACTCGGCTATCTTCAGCCGATTTATCTAAAAGTGGACATGTACACGTCAATGATGATGGGGTCAAGTCTTCGAGCAAGGATATTGTTAAAAAGTGCATCAAGAACAATCTTGAAGACGGAAATTCCATCAAAGCTACAATGATAACATCTAGCACTGGGGGGCAACAAGAGAATTCAAAGACCGGTGCACGCACAACCAAAGAAAGCAAATGCCATGGTAAGCACAAAAGCAAAAAACCGAAAGTCACTTTCATGCAGTTATTAGAAAAGTACCAAAAGATAAGTGAGGCAAAGAGTGCTTATCAGTCGAGTGAAGCAAAAGCATCGAAGTCACCCCCAAGGCATAAATCTGAAGACTTGGATCGGCAAAGGTAGACGTTGAGCAAGCAGACTTCATATCTTGCTTTTGGGCCGCTAATGCCAATGTCGTGGATGCCTCCCTACGATCATGTAAATCCATATCCATCATGGGGCACGTATGATACAAGGGCAAATTATCCATCTTATTTTAGATCATCTCGCCAACATTATGCAGCTCCAAAAAGATTAACATTTGATGAACAATCACACGTCAAAGACCGTTTCAATCATAAGGAATCGGTCTAGAGCTCAAGGAACAAGAAAGAGGTGGTCAAGCAAGTGTACCAGGTCAAGAAAGATGGGCGTAAGTGTGCTACTTCAGATTTGTTCTCAAATAACAAAGAGTCAATTAAAGTATTGACATTGGCTACAAAAGGCAACGAGGCAAGTCAATCAAGTGCCAAATCTGAAGGGAAGAAGTTGAGAGTGCACAAGGCCAAAAAAGAGTTGGCATTGGTTGAAACAAAATCACAGCCGACGTGCTCACTCGGCTTAGCACATTGGCAAGAGAAGGCTTAGTGCACATGAGTTGGGAAAGAAGAACATGGCATGGGTTCCCAAGAGGAGCAGTCAAAATAGAAATGATGTCCGACCTTCTATTGCAACAAGTGTTAAAAAGGTGAAGAAAGAAAAGGATGGCCGCAAGAGTGTTATTTCAGAGCCGACTCCAAATGACAAAAAGCCAGTCGGGCCTATGTTGGCTGCTAAGGACAAGAAAGTGAAGCGAGTAAAATTCAAGGATCCAATCGTCAAGTTTAGACGGGCCAAGCCAGAGATGCCCAAAGTCAGGAAGAATTTGCCAGTGCATAAACCAAAGTCCCAGCCGGGACGCCCACTCGGCTTACGATATTCGCAATAGAACAAGCTAAAACGTCTTAGGGCCAAAGAGCTGGAGAAGAGGAACATGGCCTGGGTTCCTAAGGGAAATCCTCGAGTCAAGAGCGGCATCACATCTCCTGTTGCAAAGCCAGCAGAAATAAGGGAGTACAAGTGTAAAGCCCGTAGGCGAGGACGACAATTTTCATATAGGAGACTCCAGGAGGCGTCTCATCCATATTCTTCAATCGTACCATCAAAATCAACGCTATGGAATTTATCCTCAGCCGAAACATCTGACTTATTTCGGCTATTCACACTTTGGTGGACGGACTCCCGAGCACTTTTGAGATAAGAACGCATGGCCGATATTTGCATATTGCCCTCAGAATTCATTGTGTTGACAAACCCGACATCTGGCTAATGCTGATCACCATGGTTGATTTCCTACTCCTATAGCCGATGCTCAATGTTTGCCAATACTGGCGAGGCCGACTTAATTATTGAGTCGACCACCAATCAAGGGTCTAGTGCATAAAAGAGCCCCGACTCCAAATGTTATTTATTTGCAGCATTCAAGTCAGGAGACAGACGTTGTTCGGTGGAGGCTTGATGGTGTACTTTGATAACGAGTTGAGTCGCCGAACAGTTGACGGTATTCCTTTGAGGTGCATGGTCATAATCGTTCGGCAACCGTCTTCGTTGAAGGGTTCTAATATTCCCAGGGAATGCCTGGACAAATGCAAGGTCCGGATTGACATAAGAAACTTACGTGGAAGCCTTTGTGATATCCAATTGTTGTTTTCAGACAACTATTATCCAAGAGGCTCTACCGAAGAAGCAACAAACATGAGCATATGGATGATTAAAATTATCATACTCAACATGCACAGCCGATGGAGTGTTGACATCATGCTTAAACATTACCCTAAGCAAGGTATTTTCTGGCACGCAAGCTCTGCCAGAAAACAGGGGGGGCATGTGTTGACACCTGATTTTGGCAAGTTATAGATTGCAATGAATATGGTCTCGAGTGAACGGGTTTTCAACATGAAAAGATTCACGTCGCTGAGTGGAACAACTCTGATGTTTCGGTTATATTCATTCGACCTTATCTTACGGACCGAAACTATACTCCGAGTGTCATAATTCAATGTTTCGAGTGGTTTTTGGCCAATCACGTCTCCAAGATGACCTCGGATGAAGGAGCACTCTTAAGAAATTGTCTTTGTCTCGTCAAGCCAATCAATTTTGATATATAAATCATCTCAATCCGAGTTCATATGCAAAAGTTAGAGGCAATACACTGCAGACTGAACCTCAACGGAAATATGGCGCGAGGTGCCAGACACTTGTCTGATAGGTTGCGCGAGTAATTCGGCCATGACGGAGGCCTTGAATCAAAAAACCTTCAACACGAAAAAGTTTTGTCTCGTCGAGCCGATCGTTTTTCATATAAAGTTTGTCTCAATCCTAGGTTGTATGCAACCTGGAGAGACAAATCAAGATCAGGTTGTGTTTTCAGTCGGGAAATCCGAGTGAAAAGTTTACCATCCGAGTGAAAACCTACCGATCAAGTAAAAGGTTGAGTGAAAACTTATTGATCGAGTAAAAGATTGGCTTCCGAGTGAAAATATAGTAATCTGAGTGAAATTATCATCTGAGTGAAGTTATTCTGAGTGAAAAGATTACCGTCGGAATGAAAACTTGACGTTCGAGTAAGATATTGCCTTCCGAGTGAAATATAGTCATCCGAGTGAAAGATTGTCTTCCGAGTGAAATTATAGTCATCTCAGTGAAAGATTGTCTTCCGAGTGAAAGACTCTAACATCCGAGTGAAAAGGTCCAGTCGGACGAAAAACTCTAATATCCGAGTGGATGAGCTCGGATCCGAGTGAAACTGAAGATGTGCTCTTCCGAGTGAAAGACTCTAACATCCGAGTGAAAAGGTCCAGTCGGACGAAAAACTCTAATATCCGAGTGGATGAGCTCGGATCCGAGTGAAACTGAAGATGTGCCCGAAAGGTAATCCAGATGACCTCGGATGGAAAAGTGATCAACACGGAAGTTGTGCGCATCGTCAAAACGGTGAACTTTGGTTTTGGAGTCATTATCATCTGAGATAGTATACGGCCTGTAAGTTCACTACGAGACTCGGACAATCCAGTCCGTTACATAACCGAGTCCGACTGGATATTAAAGATGGCTTCGTAGAATATTCAAGATGGTCTTATTTGGATAAGTGTTCAACATAAGAATTGTTCATATCGTCGAGGCACACAAGTTTCGTATTTGGGCCGTCTTGATCGGAGGTCATATGCAAGCTCGGCGGCCCGCGCAAGGAGGAAGACAGAAGTTGGGCCAGATTCAGACTGAATCCGAGTTGGAATAGAATTAGGACTCTAGGACGTGAATTGATGTAATGTTTTGTAAGGAAAGCCTATATGAATCCTTTGCTTGTACGGGAAGTCCAGCCGCCTCTTATATATGTTGGGGTGATGGCCGATTGAACAACACCAATCGAACCAATCAATCTATTACACTTTTGTGTTCATCTATCTTTATCCCCTGCCCTTGTATCTTTCTTTCCCATTATTCGTTCGTTCTTCGCGTTGGAGGGCAGCGATCCACGAGGCTCTAGGGGCGAGCGAATCGACCTAGGGCAGCCCATAGCCGCCGCACTCCCTGACGGGGTCCCTCCCGGGCGTGTGGGGTTTCGGATCTTCAAAAGCGCCCGCTGATTGTCTTGCTTATCACGCTATCGGTCGGGTCTCCTTCGACGTGAGCTGCGGTGCATCACCCCCGACGTCGAGGGTACACATGACGTGTTTGTGTGTCAACAGCGGCGTATTGTTTGGCCGAGGCCGGGCATGACCCAGGAAAGTGTGCCTGGCGGGAGTAAATCGGGCGTGGTGGGTAAGTTGGTGCACCCCTGTAGGGAAGAAAACATCTATCGATAGCCTGTCCCACAGTAACAGACACTTGGAGTTGTATCCTGATCGATACAACTAGAACTGGATACTTGAGATGAGAAATGGATAATATGGCTCTGGGATTGCTTTCTCATAGGGAGTCGAGAAAGGACCTCTGGCCGAGGTTGATAACACTACTACTACTTTACTTTATGCTACTCTGCACTCTTCTAATGCTGCAAGACCGCTGAAGATGCTGAAGATGCTAGTCTTCGATAGGACTAAGCTCTCCCCTCTATTCTGGCATTCTGCAGTTCAGCCCACATACACTACTCATTTCATTGACACCAATGCATATGTAATGTAGATCCTTGCTTGCTGATTACTTTGGATGAGTACTCATAGTTGCTTTGCTCCCTCTTTTCTCCCTTTTCTGTTCCTCTTGGATGTCGCAACCAGATGGTGGAGCCCAGGATCCAGATGACACCACTGATGACTACTACAACCCCGAGGGTGCCTACTACTACGTGAAGGCCGCCGACGACCAGGAGTAGTTAGGAGGCTCCCAGGCAGGAGGCCTTGCCTTTTTCGATCGTTGTTGCTTTTGTGCTAGCCTTCTTAAGGAAAACTTGTCTAACCTATGTCTGTACTCAGATATTGTTGCTTCCGCTGACTCTTGTGTATTCAATCTTATGTATTCAAGCCCTCGAGGCCCCTGGCTTGTAATATAAAGCTTGTATTATTTTAATTTGTGTCTAGAGTTGTGTCGTGATATCTCCCCATGAGTCCTTGATCTTGATCGTACACATTTGCGTGTATGATTAGTGTACGATTGAATCGAGGGCGTCACATGCACTCATCAAATACAAGTTTCACAACAAAATACGAGTACTACTAAAAAACAATATAATCATGTTTCAGTCATCATACAATCACCAAACACAAATCAACATACATAATAAGTGATGTTCTCACTGCAAAATACTAAACAATAACTTCATCAGGTTTCAATCATCATGCAATCAGCAAACACAAATTCACATAGATAATAAGTCATCTTCTCACATGAAAATACAAAAAAAAACAATCTAATCATCATCCGCATCAACAGTGTCGACATCTTCACCATGTGTCATCTTCTTCTCACCATCAATGTCCTTGAACGTTGGTTGCTTATTGATCAACTCATCTACTTCCACACCCTGACAGCCAATCTTTTCTCCAAGCTTATTGATGTGTTGGTCCTCAAACGTATCATAAACATCCATGGTGGCACATGAAATGAGTTCCTCAGCGCTTAAGTAGTAGTGTAAGCACCATCTTGTTGTACAAATTCATGAAACAAATTCCTCTGCTCAAACTTTTGCAATACTCTCCAACCTTGGTTACCTGAAACTGTGTCTTCCAAGAAAATATATGTTTTGCTTGATTTTCCAAAATATAAGGCTCGTCGGTGTGGTGCGGCGCCTTGACATCCATGGCTTTGAAATAAGCATCCACTTTGGGTTTTGAGATGTTGGCAAACTGGTTATACCAACAATAGCAAAACAGAACCACACACTGATGAACCTCGAAACTTGAGATATACTGCAACTGAACAATGTCTGTTATGTTAGCATACATTTCAGTTGCCACTTTCTGGTGCGTATCCGTGCTCATGGTGGCACTGTTTTGTGTCTTCCTACCTTCTTCATGTGCAAGAGTGTTATAGCGCACATCTCCAACAACGCGAGATGCATAATATCTTACCCAAGTATCAGGACCCGTTGCTAGTGCGTAAAGGGTATCACTAACTACCTGTCCCTCCTTCCGCATCTTCTTAACCTATGGTTAGAAATTAGACAAGTTGATCATCTTATGTACTCAATATATTAAAAAAACGACACTTCAGCTTACACAGCTCTTCAACCATTTCGCAAATCCTTCCCTAACCCGTTTCTTGGATTTTGCGCCAGTAACTCCTCTTTGTACATGATGCAGAACATAGTGATCACGTCAAATATCTAAATATATAAGATGTGATGCAAGTTTAGTAGATTACAATGTATAAGTTGTAGTAGCACTTACTCGATATACGGCATAATCTCAGGACAGTTATTCAACACATACCAAACCATATTGTCCAAATCTTTAGGTTTGTCATCTTGTCGACTCTTCCCTGTTACTCAAACAGCAGGATCGAAAACATTGAGCTCTGGATTTTTTTCGCCCACCTTTTTGCTAGGCTGATTAGTTGTTTCAATTTATCTTGAGAAGAGTGTCAATGCTTCTGTAGCAATGTAGGCCTCTCTAATGGAACCCTCGGGTCTAGCTCTGTTCCTATCATAGCCCTTGAAAGTGCCTAACCGCTTTTCAATATGGTACATCTATCCATACTGTACTGGACCTCTAAGTAGTGCCTCATCAGGTAGACGAACAACCAAATGCACCATCACATCAAAGAAGGCTGGAGGATATATCTTCTCAAGGTCACATAGATACTTGGTACCTGGTTTTTAAGATGCTCCACAACATCTATATATCATGATATTTCTACTGCAGAGTTCCCGGAAGAATTTTTCCAATGCTGCAACTGCTCTGTATAAGTCAGGGCGTAGCAATCCTCTAAGGAGAATAGGTAAAACCCTTTGAAGTAGGACGTGACAGTCATGAGTTTTCAACCCTTCTACCTTGGTTCCATCTCCACTGATTCTCTTTTCGGGGTTGGAAGCAAATGCATATGGGAATCTCACACGTGATAGGACCTTGCAGAATTCTTTTTTTCTTGTCCAAGACGTGATGCACCATCATCTTTCACATACAAATCAGATCTGATACACATGTGTGTCAAATCAACCCTAGATTTTAAGGTATCTTTTGTCTTGCCTTCAACATTTATCCCTATTAAGAAGTGTGCCGATAGTGCTGTCACATATATTTTCTCGATATGCATCGCATCAAGATTATGCCGCAGATCCAAAACTGTCCAATACTCCAAGTCCCACAAAGTGGCCGTCCAGGTAAACATTAATCTATCTTCTGCGTCTCATGCTTCCTTTCCCCGCTACCATTATCGGGATGGTTTTCTAGTGTAATATGCCCGACCTTCTTTAATTCCTCCTGCAACTCCTCGCCGGTGAGCCTCATTGGCGCATTACGATTTTCATGATCGGCTCTGAACACAACTTTTCGGTATTTTTGAAGACGCGGCTCGTCCTTGTCAAGGAAATGGCGGTATCCAATGTAACAGACCTTGCTAAGTATTACGAATGACAGCGGATTCTTGTCACGGTGAACACATGCATTGTAACCATGTGTCGTTCGCCCTAACATAGTGTGCAAAGCCGGATAATCATGGGCGCACCAAATTATAACATCATGTAGAATGAAATCAGTTGGTGACCTGCTATATAGGTCTCAAGTGAGAATACCCCTCCATAGCTTTTGAAGTTCCTCCACAACAGGCTCCATGAATACATCAAAATTCTTTCTAAGACCTTTTGGACCTGGGATGAGCAAGACCATGATGTAGTTTGATTATTTGATCGAGACATTTGGCGGCATGTCGCAAGGGATAACAAGCACTGGCCACATGCTATATGTGCCGCTCTGGTGGCCAACTGGGTTGAATCCATATGTATCTAAGCCAAGACTAATGTTTCTCAGCTCAACAGCAAAATCTTTGTGTTTCTTATTGAAACTTGTTCAGTCACTACCATGAGATGGATGACTCATTACATTCAGATCTTTATACTCCTAATTCCTAGAATGCCACAGTACATTCTCTTTTGTTTGAGCATTATGAAACAACCTCTGCATCTTGATATAATTGGAAAATGTCTCAAAACCTTATGAGGAATCCCTTTCACTGCATCACCATCTTTCCATCTTGATGATTTACATTTTGGGCATTCACTTAAGTTGGCGTAATCCTTTCAGCATAGAACACAATTATTCTTGCAAACATGGATCACATCATATTTAATTCCAACCGCACAAAGAAAATTCTTTACTTTACTATAGATGTGTGACATCTCAGACACAACCAAGTAACAGTCACGAAAAACAGTCATCATCGCATCCAATGATTTGTTAGTCATCCACTGAGATGTCTTCACCTCAAAAAAGCTGACCATATATAGCTAAAAATACTGACAACTTACTACCTGCGCTGACTGCGTTGCATTGCTCCAACACATGGCCCATCATTTTTCTTGTAGTACTCTCTCTGTTCCAAATTACTCGTCATGAGTAATTTGGAATGGAGGGAGTATATGTGTAAGCTCTCGAAATGTGCGAGCATTTCATAAAACGATTTTGCGATTTCTAGCCCCTTCTCTCCTCCTCAACTTGAGGTGCTTTCTTCTGCCCTCGCGAACCCTTCCCTTGATTCCCATCACCACTAAATTGTCTTTTTCCCTGGTTCCCAGCACCATTGGACTTTGCAAATTTGAATTTTGAGATGCGGTCACATGATATGGTGACTTGTCCATCAACCCTAACAGCTGCCCGGGCCCATTTTGCCAGCTCGGACGCTTCCAAAATCTCCAATCGCCGGCACCTCGCCTAGGACTGACTGGGTCGACTGCACCGCGGCGGGTGAGCGTGTCGGAGCCGACCCGGATCTTCTCTTCTCGCAAGGAGGAAGAGGCGGAGGGTGGAAGCTTCTAGAACCAGCCGGCCGCGATGGGAGACGCCGCCTCCGCCGCGCAGCCTCCGCCCGCGGCGTCGCCCGCCTTCTCCTACCTGGCCGTGTTCGGCAACTGCCCGCTCATCGCCGCCGTGCTGGCCTTCGCCATCGCCCAGTCCATCAAGGTCTTCACCACATGGTACGCCTCTCTCTCGCACGCTTCACCCGCCCTACCCTGCCATCCGGCGCCGGCTGGATCTGAGCTCTCCGTCACGGGATCCGTGAGCGCGTGTGTAGGTACAAGGAGAACCGGTGGGACGCGAAGCAGCTTGTGGGGTCCGGGGGGATGCCGTCTTCGCACTCGGCCACCGTCACCGCGCTCGCAGTCGCCGTCGGCCTACAGGAAGGGTTCAGCAGCTCGCTCTTCGCCACCGCTGCCATCTTCGCCTCTGTGGTTAGCGCTGTTTCTCTCTTGAGTCTTGATTGTTCTAGCTGTTAGAAATGTTGGATCTTTCGATGATGGGTCCTCGATCTGACGAGTAGTATCCTTTTCTGGTAAATAATTTGGTAAACCTACACATCATTTCGTTCATTTCTTGGATCACTTCAGTAGCTAAATTTTAGTCAAGACTGAAGTTTTAGTAGAAAACCTAAAGACGGCATATCTTGGTTCAGTCATTACTATAATAGAAAGTACAGTACACATGAGAAGAAAATGCAAGCGCCTTAAACACCTGAAATCTCTGATTACATAGAGGATAATATATGCGGTTGGGGGCATGGTGTGGCCATGGTGATGATATTGTCTTACTTTGTTTGCGAACTTGAGCAAACAAGTACTCCCTCCGTTCCTAAATATAAGTCTTTTTAGAGATTTCAACAAGTGACTACATACGGAGCAAAATGAGTGAATCTACACTCTAAAATATGTCTACATACATTCGTATGTTGTAGTCCATTTGAAATGTCTAAAAAGACTTATATTTAGGAATGGAGGGAGTAGAAAGTAGGACAGTAGCAAGCATGAGAAAATCACCCCTACTTGTGTATAAGTAGTACTGAAAATCAATCGTGTGGAGGAGTTCATCACAAGGTACAGCCATACAAACAGATAGTCTCTCCGCCTAATCTCACGGCTGTATTTTTATTTTTTTTAACTCCCCTACGTCTTGCATAGTGGTATCCCGACGAGCTTGTCATGTTGCTTATGATTCCATGCCATCTTCAGAAAATGCAGCACTCTGTATTACATATGCGCTACTTTTTTTTTCATCATCTTCGCTAAAGCCATCTTTCTGGCAATGCAAATTTGCAGGTGATGTATGATGCTTTTGGTGTTAGGCTACATGCAGGGAGGCAAGCAGAGGTACTATCTGAAACCTTCAAATATTTGTAACTACTCAAAAGTAAAATAATTTATGGACGCAAAGGATCATGTCAAATAAATACTGGTAGCAACGAACGACTTTATGAATGGCAAGTGGTGGCCCATTGCTAAAACTACGGTCTCTTATTCAGCTAGAAAAGTGCAAATCTAGCTGGAAGCCTAGAACAATCTAGGCTTTGTTGCATTGTTGACATGTTGTAACACTTTGTAGTCTCATTAGTAAGTACCGTATGTACTTCCTTGCTTGTTTTGTTGCTTATGTCCACTTAAATAGCTCATACAACAAATTATACTCGCTATTTGAAGTAACATTTTACCACAGAAGGAGTAACATTATTTGAAGTAACAAATTAGGTGATCACCAACAAATTATGTCCACTTAAATAGCTCATGGAGTAACATTTCACCACAGAAGTAATTGGTGATCTGTGCCTTTAGTTAAAAGGCCATGCTATTATTAAGTCCATATGCATAACCTGGGAAGCACCATAATTTTCAGTTTAGTATATTCACTATTTTTCTGCTCTTCTGGTGATGCTTCTATCTCCTTTCAGTTATAACTTGTTTTAAATATATTTCTAGGTCTTGAATCAAATTGTATACGAGCTACCATCAGAGCATCCACTTGCTGAAACAAGACCGTTGCGAGAGCTCATAGGACACACACCTCCTCAGGTTTGATCTGTTGCTCCCTTATCAACCATGCTAAGGAAGATGAATGCCTAATTCTTCATGAACTAACACATGGTACTTGCACACAAGTGCATGAAGTGATAGTCCCTATCCCATCATATTTGCTTCTTACCTGATGAAAGTGCACGAAACCATGGGACACATTCAACATTCTTGGTGTCACATATGTATTTATTGACTTGTATCTTATCAGGTTTTTGCTGGCGCGGTGCTTGGATTTGCAGTAGCCACATTTACGGGGATGATGGCTGGGCTTGGTAATAGTGGTTGATTCTCTTGACCGGTGGATGCACGGTCTCCATAGCTTCAGCATTACTTGCATTGAAGTGTTAGAATACATACAAATTGGGTTTATGGTTTCAGGAGGCCAGCTTGTTCTAGATGATGCTTTTTGTATAGGTGTATTTACTTTGCTGCAATTCAGCTTCTCGAGAAAGAGAGAAACTGTCCCATTCTTTTGTAACTAACTGGCAAATAACCATTTTGTTATATTCTGATGTTGTTGATGTGAAATTTGGTAGCTATAAAGCATACCATTTAACTATTTCTTGGTTGTTTTTTTTTTTCCTTCCGAATCAGTTGGTTCTAATTGAATAGAAGTACAAGACAATCGGAACCCTTTGGTACTCCAAAGTTTTTTGGTTTGGTACACGTGTGACAGTTCTCTTGGTTGAAACCAGAGAGGGGCGAAAATCTGTTCAAAATTTCAAGTCTCAACGCAACTGTGTCAAACGCTTTGGTTATGTATTTCTTCAGTTAAGAACAGTGAAAAATTGAGCGCACTAGGCGTGCTTAAGCGCTTAGCAGAGGCCTGCCGCTTCGCCTTTAGGTAAGCGCTGGACGCCTAGGGTTAGTCAAAGGAGAGTGGGTGAGGGGAACAAAGGAGAGCAAGTCAGACCTTGCGCATCGGGCTTTCTTCCCCGACCTAGCGCTGTGGCTGGACCGTGAGTTCCCGTTCCCTGACCTCAGCGCTTAAGGTGTCATTGCACTAAGCAGAGGCACAACTTTTGCTCAGCGCCTAGGGCTTGAAAAAACACCTTGGTTAAGAATGAACTTTTGTTAGTGAGCGCTGGAAAACCGTTACTCCTACACAAAAGATGCTGGACATTGACTGTTTTATCTTTCCTTATCTAGTGGTTAACTGAGTAATTGCAAACTGTACGAATTTTGTGCAGCTTCCGATTTGGAGATGTGCTGCTTTGCACCGGTGTGTTTGGATCGCTACCGTGAGCTGCCCAGCCAATTTTTTGGCGTTGACCGCTGCATTGGTATCCGTGTGGTTGGGCTCCAAATTTTTGGCTTGCCAAAGCCCATTGGCGCTTTCCAGTTCACTCGATAGCCAATTCCAGGGCGAGATGCTGGCGGCCAAATCGGTCACCAATATTTTGGCGTGCCGATGGATTGGCAGGGCTGCTGTGGGCATCAACCAAACAACCTCGACCAGACTAGCTGCCACAAGCAGGTACTCCCTCCTTTCCATAATATAAAAGCGTTTTTGAGACCACACACGCTCTTATATTATGGAACAGAAGGGAGTACTCAATTATGACAAGCCTACAACTTCACTAGACTTGGTCAAAGTCAAAGAAGATAGACTTAGGACAAACCTAGAACTACAATTAACTTGGAACGGAGGGAGTACAATACAAAGTAAGCCATGTTTGCCGACAATACCAAAACAAACCACAAGCACAAGGCTTAAAAGGACCCATCAGTCTTCATACGGATAAGAATCAGATATGTTTTCAACTTCATACATTACGCCGCTAGATATGCACACAAAATATGTTCACCAGTCATCGCCTTTTGCACAGTAAGTTCCACAATTGTTCAAACAAAAGCAGGCACCCAAAATTCTCTACCTCAAATGCTGGCACAAGTACGTATATTTCAAAAATTTGTGTCCGCGTCTTGGCTTTTCCCTAATGTGGCACCACTACACAAGTGTGGAGTCTCTCACCGAAAGCTGCCCACCTCGTCCTAACATCCAAAGGTTTTCTAAGCCAGGATATAACTCCTCCAGTACTGTTTACCGGTAGTACGAAGCCGTGATGCACAGCAGAACAGAGGCAGCTGCTGTAACAATCAACTCCTGAAACAAATAATTACACACAATAATTTAAAACATCACAAGTGAGCATTAGATGATGTGATGCAGCCAAGGACGAAAAGTTAATCTAGCCAGCATGCATGTGCATGTTGTTGACATGGAACGCTACCCTCCATGAACATGTTACTGATGTTAACTATACCTGGTAGTAATAAACAATACGGGGAGTCTGCTGCCAAGATAACTCAACCAAGTTAAGAGCTATTGTATAACCCTGAAAAGAATATCAGACAGAATAGTCAGCCAAAATGCAAATAAAAACTACAAGCGGTCGTAGATAACATTGCAGCAGGAAAACCCAAGAAGAATCTAGCGGCAATGCATTGTGTAAGATAACACCACTGACCAGGGACGCAGCGAATACACATCCAAATATCAAACCCAAAGCGCGGAATACACGTTTTGCCATTCGTACCCCTCTTCCCTCAACCTCACCATACTCCTGCAGAAAGCACCAGAAAATGTGATTATGTTAAACTCCTGAATACATATAAAATGCACGCAGACAACAATGGTTCAACACCGTACAGTAATGTGCTAACTATAGGCTAGTAAGTGACTAGGAAATGGTCTCACATTATATATTGGAGTTATTGGTGGCTCAGTAACCCTCAGCTTCTGAAGTATTCTGTAGAAGAAAGCAAAACACAAGAACTGCAAAGGCTTCCAGTCTGCATTACCGATGATAGCAATGCAAACAACCTGCAATATAACTGAAATTAACATCTTTTGCAAAATAAAGATACACTTCTAGTCAACGAATAAATATCCATAAACATAATTTCATTTGCCCAAATAGATGCATTTGAACTTTGGGCACACAAGATGAGGAAAGTGTCAACACCTTAGTTTTTTATATGTTAGGCCTTAATAAATTGGCCAGGGAGACATAGGAGCATTTAGACAAAGACTTCGGTGAAGACATTCAGAGAGGCAATTCATAGCATTCAATACTTAAGAAGGGCATTTTAATGGAAACATTACCCGAAGAACACAAAATGAGAAGTATTGAACACCAGACTTTTAGGCTAATACGACATCTGCTTTTAACTAGGAGGATGGTGTAACTTCTTAACTGATAACAACACTAAATTAACATGCATGCAGAAATTTCAAATGCACGCTCAAGCATTACAACTTATCCTAAGTATATTTAGAGTTGGTAACTTTAAATCAATCTAATTTGTTATGAGAATAATCATATCGACGTGATAGTCACAATAACCAGAAAGTAGACACTGAAAAGCATAAAAACATGATAGTGAATAGACCAGTAATAGCTAGGAATGTGTTAAGATCATACAATTGCTGCTGATATTGCCATATTTATGCGCACATCCTGTACTGCTGATTTGGAGGGTCTGCAAGATGCATAAGTTTATCAATAGTATTAACTTCACATGCATGCTGCTGTTTAATTCAAATTACAAGTGCTTGGTGCACATATCCTTGTCACAAAAAAGTTGTGCTGCCCATACAGAATAAGAGTATTGGTCCTTGGTATCAAATTAAACGCATGAACATGGAGAAGGCTGAATTAAACAGGGCAATGCACGCTTGTGGGATAGGCCTGCTTATCATGCTGACTTGCTGAGTTAAAATTGTCCAGTAACATTCTCATGACGATGTTCATGGGTAATAAAGAGAATGAATTTGCCATTTTCATAACGTGTATCACAAAAATTAAGTGAACCCACAAAAATAATGTCGACGGAAAAAGGAAACAGAAATTCCTTATATTGAACTTTTTAAATGTACCTAGGTCCCCAAGGAACTATTGGTTGATTGTCAGCGTACTTGATATCCTTTGATACCTGACATTCAGAAAGTAAATGAGACAAGTAATGAAGAAAATCATATTAAGTGGAGAACATATCCTTTGATACCTGACATTCAGAAAGTAAATGAGACAAGTAATGAAGAAAATCATATTAAGTGGAGAACATTAGTAGGAAAGGACTTAGATGGTTTCAACCTACAAGTCTATCCATCTGTACATTTCCTAGGATATTTACAATGCAGTTATAACCGCACCGTACCTTTGACTGACAATGCCTTCTATAGGATATGTCTAGTTACTCCATTCTATCCTTCTACAAATAGGATATATCTAAAACATCTACATATGGAACAAATGCAATGTGAATCTTGTAATTTGTGAATGTCCCAATTATGAAAAATCAGTATCCATGCATGCCATAACAGCCAACCTGAACCGATCCATATGTGACCCCCTTCTTCCTATACTGCAGCTGCTGCATCATCACAGTGTCATACGCTTTCTCCAGCTGAAATCCCAATAGCTCCACCATTATTAGTGCACCACAACAAAACTAATAAGGCGTGCAAGCCAAAATCAAACAATCAGTCAATCTTCAATACAGCGCGTAACCTTGGCCAAGAAGTCCTCATCTCCTGTCTCCTCTGCTTCCTTGCGCTTCCTCTTGTATGCTAGCTTCATGTTGTCGAAGCTATCGAGTGGGGTAATGCCCAGAATCTAACACCGAAACAGCAGAAAATCAAAACACAGGTTCAGCAAGTGCACAATATTAGACAGAAATCTGGTCATGTAGCCCATTTCAGCGTCTACCTCATAAGAGCTCTCATCGTCGCTGAAGTCAGCGGCCCCTGCCGCCGCCGCATTCACGGCCACCCCGCATCTCCTCGGGGACGCCGACGCCAAGAGCCTTCAGTTCCCGGCAAAAATTAAAAGGATTTATCGCGTCCAGCCGTAAATCCTCAATAAAATACAGAGAAAAAGGGCGAGGTGGTACGGGATTACCGCAGCGACCGAGGGATGGCGGGCTGGCCGGCGCGACGGGGGAGCGGGAAGAAGGCGCGGCGCGATAGGGGAGAGACGAGCGCCGGGGCGAACACGGCCGGTGCGGCAGCGGTCGCCGTCGCGGCCGCCATTGGGAGTGGCCGGTTTTGGTGCGTAGGGTTTCAGAGCCTGTGCGCGACGCGACGGCGAGGGGACGGCGAAGCAGCCGGCGAGTCCTATCTGTGTGGGTCGTTGCGGAAGGTGGGGTTGGGGCGCCGCAGTTGGGCCTTTGTGGGCTCTTCCCTAGCCCCGAACGAGCCGGGATGGATTACTGGGCTTTGACGGTCCACGTTTCTCACTATGGCGGTAACCACCGTGGGCTCCCGGCTTCCGAGTCGGACCATTGCGGGTTAGCCGCCACGCATAATAACTGGCACCGCAAAGAAAAGAAAAAAAATCCTCCAAATTCGTTTGGGTGCGTTCCTCTCTTTCCTCGTCGTCTCTCGTTATCTCGGCGCCGTTCGTCGCCGCCGCCGCGTAGCGCCGGCGAGACTAGAAGAGGCAGGCGCCATGGCGACCGCTTCAGGTGAGTCGATCTTCCCGAAACCCTAACCCTATTTCGGTTCTCGCCGGTGCGGATTTCGCATCGTGAACCGCGCGGACTCTCTCCGATTTTAGATCCGGGGACATATTCTGCGGCATAATCGGTTTCGATTCGAAGGGAATTAGGGTTTCGCTGGGAGCCGCGAGGGCTTTTCGTTGCCTAATTTCTGATCGGGGTGTCGGATTACCGTCGACAGTTATCTTAGCTGTGTGATTTTTGCGTTTATGGCAGTATCGTTCAAGTCTCGTGAGGACCACCGGAAGCAGCTCGAGCTTGAGGAGGCGCGTAAGGCGGGGCTCGCCCCTGCCGAAGTCGACGAGGATGGAAACGAGATTAACCCTCACATCCCGCAGTATATGTCCTCGGCCCCATGGTATCTCAACGCCGAGAAGCCGGTAAGTTGTTTTGTGCCCTATTAAAATTCTAGTTTTTGCGGTGTGGGATGATTTGGTTAGTGGATCCCTGATTTGTTGGTTGGATGGGTTTCAGAGTTTGAAGCATCAGCGGAAATGGAAGTCGGATCCGAATTACACAAAAGCGTGGTACGATAGGGGTGCCAGGCTTTTCCAGGCCAACAAATACAGAAAAGGCGCTTGCGAAAAGTAAGTGCGGTGTTCATCTCATGCTGCTAGTTTTCGTCCAGCACTGATGCTCATCGTTATGTGGATTTTCTTGTTAGTCCTTACCGCGACTTCATAATGAAGTCCTAAAGTACTTAGCATGAATGTTCTTTGGACTCTGTAGTGAAGCATTTCTTACAGATAATGTCTCTTGATATTTCAGCTGTGGAGCCATGACTCACAATAAGAAGGCATGCATGGATCGACCTCGGAATGTTGGAGCTAAATATACCAATATGAATATAGCACCAGATGAGAAAGTCGAGTCGTTTGAGCTTGATTATGATGGCAAGCGTGACCGTTGGAATGGTTATGACACATCAACCTACACTCGTGTTATCCAAGATTATGAAGCTAGAGAAGAGGCCAGGAAAAAGTTCCTGAAAGAACAACAGCTCAAGAAGCTCGAGGAGAAGGATGGTGAGCAGGATGGTGAGAATGTGGGCAGTGAAGAGGATGAAGAAGATGGCCTGAAGATAGATGAGGCTAAAGTTGATGAGAGCGCTCAAATGGATTTTGCTAAGGTAGAGAAGCGTGTGCGCACAACAGGCGGTGGAAGCACTGGAACTGTTAGGTATGTCCTTGTTGGAAACAAATGTTGTCCCTTCAAAATTCTAGATTATATTAGGTCATGTGAACCTGAGATGTATGAAGAATCGGTTCTGATGCATATGTTTATTATTGATCTTCACAGGAATTTGCGTATCAGAGAAGACACTGCAAAGTATCTTCTGAATCTTGATGTGAACTCTGCATATTATGATCCAAAAACCCGCTCGATGCGTGAGGATCCTTTGCCAGATGCAGACCCCAATGATAAATTCTATGTGGTAAGTGATAGAGAACATACAAGTTAAATTTCTTACACTGTTCATAGTTCCGTCAAATCTCCGCTTGGCTATGCTATCAGCTTCAGTATTCTGATATATTGTTATGATGCAGGGTGATAACCAAAATAGACTTAGTGGACAAGCTCTTGAGTTCAAGCAACTCAATGTCCATGCATGGGAGGCTTTTGACAAGGGGCAGGATTTCCATATGCAAGCAGCTCCATCTCAAGCTGAACTACTGTACAAGAGTTTCAAGATCAAGAAGGAGAAGTTGAAATCTGAAAGCAAGGACAAAATTATGGAGAAGTATGGGAATGCTGCATCTGACGAACCAATCCCTCGTGAGCTTCTTCTTGGGCAAAGTGAAAAAGAGATTGAGTATGACCGGACTGGTCGCATAATCAAAGGACAGGTTGGTACATAAATACTGAGTGCTGTGCATTAATAATTATATACCTTTATAATCATTTGCTGTTCTTCTGTTACTGTGATGTGAGGTTGTGTTTTGATTATAATGTTTTGAAGATTCACATCAATTATATGGTGCGAGTGTGACTATTTTCTTGACCTCACACCATATACAGCACCCTATGGTTTCACTATAGATAATTTTATATGCACTGTACAATCCTAGACCTGAGAAGGCCAGCTAACTGCAGCCGGTTGCATGAAAGATGATGTTATTCTTGAGGTTTGAAATATGCAGTCGTAAGCGATGGGTGTCATCGGATACCAAAAATTAACCATGTGTCTCCTAAACTTCTCAAAATAAAATGTTGTTTATGTAGTTTTCCAGGGCTCTCATGTCAGTTGTGACTACCATATAGTATTGGCTATTGCTTTGTCATTTAAAATAAATTTAGAACTGCATTTTCTTTTACTTGATGCCAGCTATTTTGTTACCACGGTTAAGATTGGATGCTATGATTCTAGTTAAATTGTTCACACTATTTCTCAGTCTTGAGGTCTAATGTATAGAAAAAAATTATTCTACAGGATGTAGCTCTTCCTAAGAGCAAATATGAAGAGGATGTCCTAATTAATAACCACACAACAGTGTGGGGTTCATGGTGGAAAGATCATCAATGGGGCTATAAGTGCTGCAAGCAGACTATTAAAAATAGTTATTGCACAGGCCTTGCTGGAATCGAGGCTGCTGAAGCATCAGCTGATTTGATGAGGGAAAATATGGCCCGCAAGGAGGCTGCCGAAGGTGTGTTGAGAAATTATTTTGGCTTATATTTGTGCATCCATAGATATAATGTTGCACTCTAAAGTGGAAAAAGTCGTGACATCGTATCTTTAGCATAGTCATAGGATAAAACCATTGCTGTTGAAAAAAGCACCAAATTGCATTAAATATTAGGTCACGCTATAGTCAACTGAACAGCGATCTGTTTTATGAGAGAAGAAGGTGGTTCTCCTATTTATTTATCTGAAACTTGTCTAGTTCTTAAGAAAGTAGTCCCAGATTTCAGTTTATTCATGTTAGCCTAATTTATACTGTTATAAATCAACTGAGGTGTTACTCCACCATGGTCGTGAACATCTAAGTTAACTTGAATTACTTGGTGCAGAGGAACCTGTACGACAAGAAGAAAAGAAACTAGCCACTTGGGGAACAGATATTCCTCAGGATCTTGTTCTCGACCAGAAGTTGCTTGAGGAATCCTTAAAGAAGGTTAGCATCTCTTATTCATCCACCTTTGCATATTTCTTGTTTGTTGATTCATCATTGTTGCTGGTGCTAAAGTTCTGTTACTTTTTCTATAGGAGGCAAAGAGGAAGAAGGAAGAGATGGACGAAAGAAAGAGAAAGTACAATGTGAAGTGGAATGACGAGGTCACTGCGGAAGACATGGAGGCCTACCGTATGACAAGAGTCCGCCACGACGATCCTATGAAAGATTTTCTCAATTAGGCTTTCATGTCCCCTGGTTGCGTGGCCTATGCCTGAACTCCTTCTGCTGCCTGTCCATCCTTTGCCGGATTGTTGTGTCTGTATTCTCTGGGTGTCTAGGAAGACGGGATGGGATGGCATGCCAGCTCGTGAGTTACTGATGTTGTGAAGTACAGATATGATCGCTTGATGTCCAAAGGCAGAACGAAGTTTGTTCTCATATGTTCTTTGTAACCTCCTTCCTGGTAACCATGGCATACGCCACTCATATGGATATTTGTACCGTAAACGAGTAATAAGTGCTTCTTGCTAGATCTGTGAGTCGCATGATTTTCTGTGGAAGTGATGATCGGCGCCATCAACTCAGGCTCGTGGATCTTCACTTTGTAGTCATCAAATTTCTCCTACCATTATGAGGGGAATATCTCTCGTGCTGTAGCTTCTAGTACTAGACTAGAAGCAACTTTGTGTTCAGACTAGAAGCAACTTTGTGTTCCAAACAGAAGTACGATGAATACACGATAATGCTCGTATGCGGAATTATAAAGTTCTTCTGTGATCTTTTTTGTGGGTGGGAATATGAGAGTTTTATTCCAAAATAATTTCAAGAGGCACTAGCTCTTCAATATATGGTGGACCTATGTGACTATCAGTGCTACACTCAGCTAGCTATAATATGCCGGACAATCTCCAACTCTTATTTTGTAAGCTTCTTAATACAAGGTGCGTCTTTGTGTAGTCACACATCACTTCTACACTCAATTAGTCTATAATATGTCAGACGATCTTCAACTCTATTTTATAACTTCCAGTCTTTCATAAGTGTCTTGATCTCAGCTACAAGATAACCATAGACCGAGCAGTCTAGGCCATCACTAGTGAAAATGGACAAAGCAATAGACGAATCCAATTGGACCACCAGTGAAGGTCAGTATGCTGTATGGCAAGAGTCATACCTTGCATGGGCGCACGTGTCTCTGCCTCCAACACATCATTGCAATGAAACAAAGTATTGATATGCTCTAAAAATGACAAAGTATCGGTATGCTGCGAAAATGACGCTTCTGTGATGTCTTCTCAGAATCATACCTGCCCCTAACGTACCGTCTGCTACCAGAAATGATCCATCCACAGAGATGGCAGCATTGTCTGCCGGTGGTAGTGCCCAAGGTGGGTGGGGGTGAGGGGGGGGGGGGGGGGGGGGGGGCAGGTTTTTGCTTCACCTCGTTCCATGTCTCGTACACATGAATTTCCTTGTTTGCAAGCATTGCAAATCGATTACATATAACCGACCAAGAAACGACCGAAGCTTCCACCATGGTGGCCTCCTTCCCATGTGACGTTCGATCGTAACTTGCCAAATGCGCCAAACAAGCATAATCACTGTATCTCGCGATCTTTCAGAGCATCTCGCAAGTACATGTAGCAGCCAATCAACCGCAATATCACCAAGGTACTCCTCTCAGGAAGGGGCCAAATGACTCTCATATGGCTTCATAGGTTCACAACATGGCTGCAAGTAACAAGTGCATGAAAGCTTGCTTCGTCCTCCTTGCCACAAACCGGGCATGTGGCTGTCGTGGCTAAATGATGTACAACCTTGCCATGATTGGTCACTAGCCCTAGTCGCAACTTTCCACATCATAATTTCATCTTTTGCGAAACAGAAGCCTTCCAAATCAAACTCCACTAGGGGTTCGCCATCAGGATGACTACTGATAGCACCACAACAAAGGCTTCATCATGTTCTCTAGTCGCCAACCGATAAGCACTCCGGACTATAACTTGCCACTCTGCTCCAATTGCCAAGCAATGAAGTCTTGGTGTTGTCGGGGTGAAGTGCGAATTTTCAAAATTTCCACAACATCCATAGCCTGAGAATTCCAAGAACCATTACCACCCAAAAAATCTGCAATTCCTCTTCGGTGTGACAGGCCGGAACACGGGTCCTCGCAGAATCCAAGGATCCAGCCAATTCCCGATCGAGGCATCGCTTCCAACCCTACAGATAACTCCATGTGTTGCTAGGGCTAGCCCATGCTCGATTCCCTTCCATTCTACTGACGTGTTGCCAGTGAAAACAATGCCCAATAAATTCCCATTGCGATAATATTTGGCTCGCAGGCGAGCACACAAACTTTTAGGAGCATCAATCAGACACCAAGCTTGCTTGGCTAACAACGCTTGGTTGAAGGCACACATACCCCTAAAACCCATACCACCCTTTGATTTAGGTCGCACCATTTTATCCCAATTCAACCAAGCCATTTTTCTTTTACCCTTCTCCACACCCTATCAACATTGCCTCATCAGTCTGTTTAGATAATCATAAATGATGCAGGTAGGTCAAAAACACTCATCACGTATGTTTAGATCGAGTCCACCAGGATGGAATCACGTTCCCCGCCCTGCACCCACGTCGCTTCCACGGGCGACCGGGGCAGGCCAATTCTACCGCCAGCAGAGGACTCCTCCAACCCTCCTCCCCCCTCTCGCCGCCGCCGGAACGCGCCGCCGGGCAAAGCCCGGCCGGCGTCGGTGGCGGCGGGGCCCCTTTCCCTTCTTCGCGGGGTGTGCTGGCATGGGACGGCGGCTCCGGTCGAGAACGCGAAGCTCTGCAGGGCGTCGCGGCGCGGCTGCGGCTGGGGCGTCCAGGCGGTGGTCCTCTGGTCCGTGCGGAGGCGCAGGTGGCTGCGCGCCAGGATTGGAGGTGCGTGACTGTGCGGGTGGTGGAGGTGTCCTCCCGATCCAGATCTGATGCGGGTGGCTCCTCCGGCCTGCTACCCGCAGGCGGCGCGGGCCGGCCATCGCCGGTAGTCGGCTGCTAGTGGTGGCTCGGGAGTGGGGGCGTGCTATGGCGGGGTTGCTCGGCTGCGTGCTGTTGCTGGTGTGGCTCTGTCCAGGGCGCGGGTGGTGCGGGCCGGCGTGGAGGCGGCGCTTGGAGCTGGGTGTCGGGTCCTCGCCGGCGGCGCTGGTTGGTGGTAGCGATCCTCCTTCCCTTGCCTCTATGCCGACGGTGTGGCTGTGAGTCGGGGCTCGTGCTCGGGTGGACCTGGACGTTACCCGAGGCGAGTCAGAATTCACGCTCCGTGTAGGTGTGATTGGGCTCGGTCCGGGTGGTGCCTGTGGGCATTGAGTCTCTCTCCCCGCGGGTACAATGGGCGTTGGTGGTGGTCGGGGCCTCGCTACACTGTCGGGCAAATCGGCGGCAAGGCTACGGACATGGCGTCGTGTGAGCATGCTCGGCGATGGCCGTCGGTAGTCACGGGGTTGTGTTCCCCCCGGTCCACCGGGACCGGCGGGAGATGCAGGTGTGGATGCCTCCTACTGTGGACGTGTTGACCCAGACCCTGTGGCTAATGCCTGGCTAGGAGTGAAAGGAAACACCTTTTACTCCTCCTACCGTGGTGGGTGTGCCGTGACGTGGGTGGTTGGTGGTTGCTCGGACATGGATGCTGGGGTGGCGACCCCGGAAGGGGTCCACATGGTTGGCTCTCCGGCGGGCGCCATGGTGGCGGTGATGGCCTTCCCTTTTGGTCGTGTGGGCGGCGAGAGGTGGAGCAACAGGTGGCTCGGGCGCGTTTACAGTCCCTGACAGTGGCGGCGCCCCAATACGGATCTGGAGTACGGAGCGCCTCGCGCTTGCCCTGAAGACCTCGTGGTGGCATGGGGGAGCTGCCGAGCGAAAGTTCCGCTCTTTGTCGCCGACGGCGGCTATGCTCGCGAGCGCCGTTATTGTGACACCCCAAATTTTTGGCCTTGTTTTATTAATTAAAATTTTGCCAGGAAATTAAAACTTTTATTTTCTCGGCTCCCTTTTTATTTTTGAACCTTTTTCTCCCTTGTTATTATGGAGTTTTTCCCCAAAGTGAAAACTTTTAAAATATGTTTTTGGACTTGTTTAACCTCTCAAAAAAACTTTTCTTTTATTAGTAGAACTAATTACATAATTAATTTGCTTGATCTTTATTTTCTTGAAAAATGGTTTTTCAAGGTTATATGGCCATATTTTAAATTGCAACCATTTGATAAACTCTTTCATAATTCCAACTAAAATTTGGAGATGTCATGTGATGTTTTTAAATCACTTTTATGCAAAAATATCTTTTATTCTTGTAATAATTTAAGCTCTACACCCAATTTTCTTCTCTGGTCCAGAGTGCAATTTTGCACTACAACTCATTTAAATATTTCTTTCTAGCCTCCACCAAAATTATGGGATGTTGATAGTAGCATATGATTCAACATTATGCAAAAACCTAGTGTTGTTCTTTGAAAAATTTGAGTGAATCAACCTCATTTTCATTCTGGTCCAGCCTTGTGATTTTTACTACAACCCTATTTAATTTTGCTCCAATGATCTTGTGTTTTCTCCTACTTGTAGACAGCCCTACCAAACTCCTAAGCCCAGGAGCATGCAACCATTGGCATATTTTTGGTTCATGAAATAACGCCATTCACATCCTGCCCAGATTTGAAGTTCTGCAAAACTTGCACTAGCAAGTTTGTGCTTTCCACCAACTAACCTCACCACCCTCTTGTGCATCCAAAGAGACTTCTATCTGGAGATTTTGGCCCCTCCAAAAACTGCCTAGATGCCTCTGGCATTTTGTCAAACACCTTATGGGCATTATCTGTTTTGACATGAGTTTTTGTTTGCACTGTGAACTTGGCCACCTGACCAAACCAGCATGTCCAATGGTTTTGCCCTAGCCTATGGCCACACCCTGCTAACCCTCTTGTAGTTTGGAGCCCTCTGGCATGCAGTGGCATTCCGTCGAGCACGTACCGTGCGTGCTCTGGGCGCGAGCAGAGCGCGCATTTTGCACGTGCCGCGCCCGAGTCGCCACGTCGCGCCCCTGGTTTTTCCCACACCACAGAGCCGCGCCACGCACTCTCCCTCTCTCCGCAACACGCCAAGCAGCTCTGGTGCCCTGCAGCACCGCCGTCAGAGCCCTTGGCAGCACGCCGGCGTCCGTAGCGCGTTACTGCCAGGCCGGTGCCTCCCAAGCCCCAGCTGCTCGCCACCTGCCCCTGGAACAACTCAGCCTCATCCTCTCGCGTGTCCTCTAGCTCTCGTCGCCGCCACGGAACCCTGCCGCTACAGGGAGGCGGTTCGCCGGCAAACTTATCCACGGCCGCCGCAAACCGACCTCGTCACACTATAAAGAGAGGCCCCCGAGCACGTTCCATTCTCGAGGCAGCCTCAGCATGCTCCCCTAGTTCTTCCATGGCAGCCAATCGACCCGGGGAGGTCTTCTTCCCCACCTCCGACGACTGCAGCCGCCGCCACTGCCCCGGCCATTCCGGCGCCACCAGAGCCTCCTTCTCTCCACTCTCTTCACCAGGAACTCCCTCTCCCTCTCATGAGTCCAAACCCCCACTCAATTTTGCTCGGGACTCGCCGCAGGCGAAAATTCACTTTGCCCCCGAAACCTCCTCCGCCGCGAAGCTTGCCGCCGGCAGCTCCCTCCGTCCCCTCCTGCCTGACGACCACCGGGAGGACCGCCCTGGAGTGGCGGATCCATCCCCGCCCTCGAGGCCCCGCGAGGAGCCGCCAATCGCCGGCGACGATCGCCCGAGTTCCGCCTCCGCTCGGGACAGAGGAAGAGGAGGGAGAGGACTAGTCAAACCTGACCAGTGGGCCCCTTGGACCCACTGTCAGTGACCCACCCCGCCGCCACGCGTGTTAAGTGAAAGCGTAAAACCCCAAGTACGTAACCCCTACTTAGAAAGCGTATTCGTGGCTGAAACGTTTTCTTTTTGTTTTATTTTTAAAAACAGATTTTGACCAGAACTTTGACTGGTTATATCTTTTTAAATATAACTCCAAATGAATTAATTCTTTTTCCTACATCTCTCAAATTCTGTCTAGTTTATTTTAAGATTTATTTGAAAATTTTCCAAACAATTTTTTTGTACTGTTTTTGAAGTATGTGTTATTTGCATATTTTTGAAAATAGGATTTTTGGAAGAGAAGAAAGCTTTCAAAAGATTTGGAGTGCACCCTGCCTTTCTACACCATGAAGGCAAGCATCTTGAACCCTGGCAAGAATATTTTTGATGTGTTGGTTGACACGTTTATAACACCACCTCATTTCGGAGAACTCGTTATTTTATGTGGTACGATCATTTGCATGAATGCATATTAGTGATTTTCCTTGCTGTTGGGAATGAATATACTTGTGATGGTAATCATCCTCATGTGCCTTGCATGCATGCCGGAAAGGAATCCGGGAAAGCCTCTGCCTTGGGTAGGAGTGAGCTTGTCGCCGGTCCCCGTCGGGACGGTTATGTCCGGTATGGCATAGTAAGGTATAATGGGTGGTGATTTCGTCGGTTGAAATATATTTGATATACATGTCATGCAGGGAACTCATAAGCCTCCTGAGTCGGCCATAGATCGAGTCTTGTTCCGGTAACCCCCATACTTGTTTCGTACTGCCACTGGTCCCTATCGTAGGTGGGGTATGGTTCAGTAAGTTGTTAACCCTTGTCTTGGCACACACCGTACAGAGAGGCCATGGTGGAAGATACCGGTTGTAGCCAGTAGGCATGCCACCTGGTCCGGGGGCATGGGTGTATCCGGTTGGGACCGAGAGGGGGGCACCCCTTAGAGCGCGCGATAGAAATTTGATCCCATGCTACGCGAGGTTGTAGCCTCCCCACTTAGAGTTTTGCTTAACATGTGTCATGGGTGATTCCAAACACGAGTAAAAGCTGGTGTGTGCAAGTCAGGTGTGTTTCAATTAAAAGACCGTAGACGGAATTAGTCCGATGGACTAAAGGAATCCGTTACTCGTGGGTAAAGAGTACACTCTCTGCAGAGATATTAAACCTATTCGAATAGCCGTGTCCATGGTTAAGGATTACAGTATGGGATGGGTCAAGTTCGGTCTTAGTGTCGGTCTTCGGAGGAGAAAACACTAAACTCGAATATTGATGATGACATGTGATATATGATGGTTATGATTGTTATCATTATGGACTAACCGTTTGCATTGTTTGAAATAATGAATATCCCTGGGATGGTACCACCTCCTGGATATTCACTATGATTATAAGCCCTTTATGCGGCGTCGCTCAGACGCCCGACTGTGGCATGTTCGTTATTTCATTTTCATATAAGCCCTTTATGCGGCGTCGCTCAGACGCCCGACTGTGGCATGTTCGTTATTTCATTTTCATATAAGCCCTTTATGTGGCGTCGCTTAGACGCCCGACTGTGGCATGTTTGTTATTCCATTTTCTCATAAGCCCTTTATGTGGCGTCGCTCAGACACCCGACTGAGGCATGTTTGTTATTTCATTTTCTTATAAGCCCTTTATGTGGTGTCGCTCAGACGCCTGACTGTGGCATGCTTGTTATTTTATTTACTTTATAAGCCCCTTACGTGGTGTCGCTAAGACGCCCGACTGAGGCATGCTCACTTTTACTATCCTTTCGAGACGTCGTTTCAGGCATCCGATCGGTGCATTTTATTTCTATTCTGTCATTGCATATTCCGGTTGCATATAAATAACCTGCTTGCATGCATCAAGATTTTATTTATGACTGACGATGTGATCATAGAATATTTCAGTGTATGTTGATCAATTATATTATACCTGTGTTCTTAATGTTTGCGAGTACATTCAAAGTACTCACTGGCTTGTCCCTGGCTATTGTCTTGGCCAGATTGCTTGCTTGGAGAGGAGCGTGGCGATGACAGCCTCGGGACCTAAGCAACGGTGATAGAAGCCTCGCGAAGATAGGAGTTAACCTGGTCAGCTGTTCCTGTGGGAAATGGAGTCCCATAGACCGTGGTGATCCACAAACCGCTTCCGCCCTCAACCACTAGAAACCATTTGATGTACTCATAGGCCACAATGGTCTTGTACTACATATTTTGCACTTTTGCTTGGAATTTCTGTAACAAGTCGGTGCCTCATCAGCTAACAATAATCCTGGGGCTGGTGAGCACAACGGCCCTTTTTGGAAATTAGAGCCCGGAAAACCGGTCGCGACAGACTTGGTATCAGAGCCAGGCTAACCATTGGCTAATCCTAACTTAGCCAGGTCAATAAACTTAGGTAAACCAACCCACCAGACCTCAGCCAAACCCCAGTCAAGCTTCCCTTGCAAGATAGCCACACCGTGACCCGACACCTTTTGGCAGTCGGTGCCCAACCTATCAACCCAACCTGTCGCTCATGCACCAGTGACCGAATCCTGAATAGTCTTTTCGCAAGCGTGCGAAGGAAGACTCCGTCCCCTTTTCTATAAAAGGGCACGCTAGCCTCAACCCAACACTGCACAACCTCTACCCAAACCGAGCCACAATGCCTGGCCCCGTCGTGCACAATGAGACCACAGCAACCAACCTTGGAGGCTTTGTGACCATACTCGCAAACCTCACCCGTCGTGCCTATGCGTTAGAAGAGCCCCGGAATATGTTGTGTACCAAGGGTCCATGAGCGGTGAGAGCCGTCAATTCTGGGCCACTGTGCACATCTATGGTAGGGGTCTAGCGCCCGAGCGCCCCTACAGGTTCACCGGAAGGACAACTTCCTTGGAGCCTCAAGCCATTCAACTAGCTGCTCGAGAGGCTATAGTTCATCTCCGGCACTTATCGCCCAGAGTTAACTGTCGCTCTTTCCACTACTACCCCAACCGTGAAGGGTATGGTAGACCACCCCAAGTTGCCAACGGAGATCACGAGACAGATTCTGCATTGTTGCATCTGGTGCGCTATGTAAATGCACTAGAAGGACTTTTCGATCAAATCACTCTTGATCTGATCGCGGCTCGTGGAGAGCTGATTCGCCGAGCCCCGGTAGGAAGAGAAGATGAGCCCGACGCCGACAACCCAATCGTGCTGTTCGGACAACCGATCGAGACCCTGAGGTCAGCCCCAGCCATCAACCAAGGCGCTTTGATGACCCCAGAAGCGCTTCGTCGCCTTTTGGGAACACACTCCGACGGGGTTGTGGCCAACAATCCCCGAGATGGTCATCATCGCTACCCCGAGCCTGCAGCCCCTCAACCCACTCCAGCTAATCCCGACAGTGAGACCCGAAGAGAAGCCTCGACATCCACAAGGCACGCCCGCTTGGATATGAACGAGGTAGACTAATTTACTCGATTAGTACCGAGCCTTAGTACGGCCACGCCCTGTAATTGTGTGTCTCCATGATTGAATGTTGTTTACTTGAGCGCCCCGATTTTTAATTATAACCATGCTTGAGTACGTCGGTGAACGGTTGCATTTTACTCCGAGCGTACCAAAAACCAACCCCGGCCACACAAAGTTTGTGCTATGAGTAAGCTTTTTGATTCCAACTAACAGGGAAGATATTTTCAAAAAAACAACCCTTATCAAATCTCGAGGACGAGATTTTTCTTAAGGGGGGTAGTGTTGTGACACCCCAAATTTTTGGCCTTGTTTTATTAATTAAAATTTTGCCAGGAAATTAAAACTTTTATTTTCTGGGCTCCCTTTTTATTTTTGAACCTTTTTCTCCCTTGTTATTATGGAGTTTTTCCCCAAAGTGAAAACTTTTCAAATATGTTTTTGGACTTGTTTAACCTCTCAAGAAAAACTTTTCTTTTATTAGTAGAACTAATTACATAATTAATTTGCTTGATCTTTATTTTCTTGAAAAATGGTTTTTCAAGGTTATATGGCCATATTTTAAACTGCAACCATTTGATAAACTCTTTCATAATTCCAACCAAAATTTGGAGATGTCATGTGATGTTTTTAAATCACTTTTATGCAAAAATATCTTTTATTCTTGTAATAATTTAAGCTCTACACCCAATTTTCTTCTATGGTCCAGAGTGCAATTTTGCACTACAACTCATTTAAATATTTCTTTCTAGCCTCCACCAAAATTATGGGATGTTGATAGTAGCATATGATTCAACATTATGCAAAAACCTAGTGTTGTTCTTTGAAAAATTTGAGTGAATCAACCTCATTTTCATTCTGGTCCAGCCTTGTGATTTCTACTACAACCCTATTTAATTTTGCTCCAATGATCTTGTGTTTTCTCCTACTTGTAGACAGCCCTACCAAACTCCTAAGTCCAGGAGCATGCAACCATTGGCATATTTTTGGTTCATGAAATAACGCCATTCACATCCTGCCCAGATTTGAAGTTCTGCAAAACTTGCACTAGCAAGTTTGTGCTTTCCACCAACTAACCTCACCACCCTCTTGTGCATCCAAAGAGACTTCTATCTGGAGATTTTGGCCCCTCCAAAAACTGCCTAGATGCCTCTGGCATTTTGTCAAACACCTTATGGGCATGATCTGTTTTGACATGAGTTTTCGTTTGCACTGTGAACTTGGCCACCTGACCAAACCAGCATGTCCAATGGTTTTGCCCTAGCCTATGGCCACACCCTGCTAACCCTCTTGTAGTTTGGAGCCCTCTGGCATGCAGTGGCATTCCGTCGAGCACGTACCGTGCGTGCTCTGGGCGCGAGCAGAGCGCGCGTTTTGCACGTGCCGCGCCCGAGTCGCCACGTCGCGCCCCTGGTTTTGCCCACACCACAGAGCCGCGCCACGCACTCTCCCTCTCTCCGCAACCCGCCAAGCAGCCCTGGTGCCCTGCACCACCGCTGTCAGAGCCCTTGGCAGCTAGCCGGCGTCCGTAGCGCGTTACTGCCAGGTCGGTGTCGCCCAAGCCCCAGCTGCTCGCCACCTGCCCCTGGAACAGCTCAGCCTCATCCTCTCGCGTGTCCTCTAGCTCTCGTCGCCGCCATGAAACCCTGCCGCTACAGGGAGGCGGTTCGCCGGCAAACTTATCCACGGCCGCCGCAAACCGACCTCGTCACACTATAAAGAGAGGCCCCCGAGCACGTTCCGTTCGCGAGGCAGCCTCAGCATGCTCCCCTAGTTCTTCCATGGCAGCCAATCGACCCGGGGAGGTCTTCTTCCCCACCTCCGACGACTGCAGCCGCCGCCACTGCCCCGGCCATTCCGGCGCCACCAGAGCCTCCTTCTCTCCACTCTCTTCACCAGGAACTCCCTCTCCCTCTCATGAGTCCAAACCCCCACTCAATTTTGCTCGGGACTCGCCGCAGGCGAAAATTCACTTTGCCCCCGAAACCTCCTCCGCCGCGAAGCTTGCCGCCGGCAGCTCCCTCCGTCCCTTCCTGCCTGACGACCACCGGGAGGACCGCCCTGGAGTGGCGGATCCATCCCCGCCCTCGGGGCCCCGCGAGGAGCCGCCAATCGCCGGTGACGATCGCCCGGAGTTCCGCCTCCGCTCGGGACAGAGGAAGAGGAGGGAGAGGACTAGTCAAACCTGACCAGTGGGCCCCCTGGACCCACTGTCAGTGACCCACCCCGCCGCCACGCGTGTTAAGTGAAAGCGTAAAACCCCAAGTACGTAACCCCTACTTAGAAAGCGTATTCGTGGCTGAAACGTTTTCTTTTTGTTTTATTTTTAAAAACAGATTTTGACCAGAACTTTGACTGGTTATATCTTTTTAAATATAACTCCAAATGAATTAATTCTTTTTCCTACATCTCTCAAATTCTGTCTAGTTTATTTTAAGATTTATTTGAAAATTTTCCAAACAATTTTTTGTACTGTTTTTGAAGTATGTGTTATTTGCATATTTTTGAAAATAGGATTTTTGGAAGAGAAGAAAGCTTTCAAAAGATTTGGAGTGCACCCTGCCTTTCTACACCATGAAGGCAAGCATCTTGAACCCTGGCAAGAATATTTTTGATGTGTTGGTTGACACGTTTATAACACCACCTCATTTCGGAGAACTCGTTATTTTATGTGGTGATACGATCATTTGCATGAATGCATATTAGTGATTTTCCTTGCTGTTGGGAATGAATATACTTGTGATGGTAATCATCCTCATGTGCCTTGCATGCATGCCGGAAAAGGAATCCGGGAAAGCCTCTGCCTTGGGTAGGAGTGAGCTTGTCGCCGGTCCCCGTCGGGACGGTTATGTCCGGTATGGCATAGTAAGGTATAATGGGTGGTGATTTCGTCGGTTGAAATATATTTGATATACATGTCATGCAGGGAACTCATAAGCCTCCTGAGTCGGCCATAGATCGAGTCTTGTTCCGGTAACCCCCATACTTGTTTCGTACTGCCACTGGTCCCTACCGTAGGTGGGGTATGGTTCAGTAAGTTGTTAACCCTTGTCTTGGCACACACCGTACAGAGAGGCCATGGTGGAAGATACCGGTTGTAGCCAGTAGGCATGCCACCTGGTCCGGGGGCATGGGTGTATCCGGTTGGGACCGAGAGGGGGGCACCCCTTAGAGCGCGCGATAGAAATTTGATCCCATGCTACGCGAGGTTGTAGCCTCCCCACTTAGAGTTTTGCTTAACAGGTGTCATGGGTGATTCCAGACACGAGTAAAAGCTGGTGTGTGCAAGTCAGGTGTGTTTCAATTAAAAGACCGTAGACGGAATTAGTCCGATGGACTAAAGGAATCCGTTACTCGTGGGTAAAGAGTACACTCTCTGCAG
Organism: Triticum aestivum; assembly: GCF_018294505.1. Taxonomy (NCBI): domain Eukaryota; kingdom Viridiplantae; phylum Streptophyta; class Magnoliopsida; order Poales; family Poaceae; genus Triticum; species Triticum aestivum. The sequence goes on along the minus strand of NC_057812.1, from coordinate 447,764,496 downwards.
AGATATTAAACCTATTCGAATAGCCGTGTCCATGGTTAAGGATTACAGTATGGGATGGGTCAAGTGTCGGTCTTAGTGTCGGTCTTCGGAGGAGAAAACACTAAACTCGAATATTGATGATGACATGTGATATATGATGGTTATGATTGTTATCATTATGGACTAACCATTTGCATTGTTTGAAATAATGAATATCCCTGGGACGGTACCACCTCCTGGATATTCACTATGATTATAAGCCCTTTATGCGGCGTCGCTCAGACGCCCGACTGTGGCATGTTCATTATTTCATTTTCATATAAGCCCTTTATGCGGCGTCGCTCAGACGCCCGACTGTGGCATGTTCGTTATTTCATTTTCATATAAACCCTTTATGTGGCGTCGCTCAGACGCCCGACTGTGGCATGTTTGTTATTCCATTTTCTCATAAGCCCTTTATGTGGCGTCGCTCAGACACCCGACTGAGGCATGTTTGTTATTTCATTTTCTCATAAGCCCTTTATGTGGCGTCACTCAGACGCCCGACTGTGGCATGCTTGTTATTTTATTTACTTTATAAGCCCCTTACATGGTGTCGCTAAGACGCCCGACTGAGGCATGCTCACTTTTACTATCCTTTCGAGACGTCGCTTCAGGCATCCGATCGGTGCATTTTATTCTATTCTGTCATTGCATATTCCGGTTGCATATAAATAACCTGCTTGCATGCATCAAGATTTTATTTATGACTGACGATGTGATCATAGAATATTTCAGTGTATGTTGATCAATTATATTATACCTGTGTTCTTAATGTTTGCGAGTACATTCAAAGTACTCACTGGCTTGTCCCTGGCTATTGTCTTGGCCAGATTGCTTGCTTGGAGAGGAGCGTGGCGATGACAGCCTCGGGACCTAAGCAACGGTGATAGCAGCCTCGCGAAGATAGGAGTTAACCTGGTTAGCTGTTCCTGTGGGAAATGGAGTCCCATAGACCGTGGTGATCCACAAACCGCTTCCGCCCTCAACCACTAGAAACCATTTGATGTACTCATAGGCCACAATGGTCTTGTACTACATATTTTGCACTTTTGCTTGGAATTTCTGTAACAAGTCGGTGCCTCATCAGCTAACAGTAATCCTGGGGCTGGTGAGCACAACGGCCCTTTTCTGGAAATTAGAGCCCAGAAAACCGGTCGCGACAGTTATCTTCCTGAAGTCGTCGTCGTGGAGCCTCTCTTCATGTCCGGGTTCTGGGTGAAAACCTATGTCTGTTGTGGACTCGGCAGCGGCGATGCTTAGCGCCGTTCTCCCTCTTGGGGGCGTTGTTGAAGGAAATATGCCCTAGAGGCAATAATAAAGTTGTTATTTATATTTCCTTATATAATGATAAATGTTTATTATTCATGCTAGAATTGTATTAACCGGAAACTTAGTACATGTGTGAATACATAGACAAACTGAGTGTCACTAGTATGCCTCTACTTGACTAGCTCGTTGAATCAATGATGGTTATGTTTCCTGACCATAGACATGAGTTGTCATTTGATTAAAGGGATCACATTATTAAAGAATGATGTGATTGACTTGACCCATCCGTTAGCTTAGCACGATGATCGTTTAGTTTGTTGCTATTGCTTTCTCCATAACTTATACATGTCCCTATGACTATGAGATCGTGCAACTCCCGAATACCGGAGGAACACTTTGTGTACTATCAAACGTCACAACGTAACTGGGTGACTATAATGATGCTCTACAGGTGTCTTCGATGGTGTTTGTTGAGTTGGCATAGATCGAGATTAGGATTTGTCACCCCGAGTATCAGAGAGGTATCTCTGGGCCCTCTCGGTAATGCACATCACTATAAGCCTTGCAAGCAATGTGACTAATGAGTTAGTTGCGGGATGATTGATACGTCTCCAACGTATATATAATTTTTGATTGTTCCATGCTATTATATTATCTGTTTTGGATGTTTAATGGGCCTAATTATACACTTTTATATTATTTTTGGGGCTAACCTACTAACCCAAGGCCCAGTGCAAATTGCTGTTTTTTTTTGCCTATTTCAGTGTTTAGCAGAAAAGGAATATCACACGGAATCCAAACGGAATGAAACCTTCGGGAGAGTTATTTTTGGAACAAACGTGATCCAGGGGACTTGGAGTAGACGCCAAGAAAGGAGCGAGGAAGCCACAAGGAAGGGAGGCACGCCTGCCCCCTAGGCGCACCCCCACCCTCGTGGGCCCCTCGCAGCTCCACCGACCTACTTCTTCCTCCTATATATATCCATATACCCCGAAAACATCCAGGAGCACCACGAAACCCTATTTCCACCGCCGCAACCTTCTGTACCCAAAAGATCCCATCTTGGGGCCTTTTCCGGAGCTCCGCCGGAGGGGAAATCGGTCACGGAGGGCTTCTACATCAACATCATAGCCTCTCCGATGATGTGTGAGTAGTTTACCATAGACCTTCGGGTCCATAGTTATTAGCTAGATGGCTTCTTCTCTCTTTTTGGATCTCAATACAAAGTTCTCCTCGATCTTCTTGGAGATCTATTCGATGTAATTCTTTTTGCGGTGTGTTTGTCGAGATCCGATGAATTGTGGGTTTATGATCAAGTTTATCTATGAACAATATTTGATTCTTCTCTGAAATCTTTTATGTATGATTTGTTATCTTTGCAAGTCTCTTCGAATTATCAGTTTGGTTTGACCACTAGATTGATCTTTCTTGCAATGGGAGAAGTGCTTAGCTTTGGGTTCAATCTTGCGGTGTCCTTTCCCAGTGACAGCAGGGGCAACGATGCATGTATTGTATTGTTGCCATCGAGGATAAAACGATGGGGTTTATATCATATTTCTTGAGTTTATCCCTCTACATCATGTCATCTTGCCTAATGCATTACTCTGTTCTTATAAACTTAATACTCTAGATGCATGCTGGATAGCGGTCGATGTGTGGAGTAATAGTAGTGGATGCAGAATCGTTTCGGTCTACTTGTCGCGGACGTGATGCCTATATACATGATCATGCCTAGATATTCTCATAATTATGCACTTTTCTACCAATTGCTCGACGGTAATTTGTTTACCCACCGTAATACCTATGCTATCTTGAGAGAAGCCACTAGTGAAACCTATGGCCCCCGGGTCTATTTTCCATCATATAAGTTTCTAATCTATTTTATTTTGCAATCTTTATTTTCCAATCTATATCATAAAAATACCAAAAATATTTATCTTATTATGTCTATCAGATCTCACTCTCATAAGTGACCGTGAAGGGATTAACAACCCCTTTATCGTGTTGGTTGCGAGGTTCTTATTTGTTTGTGTAGGTGCGAGGTGGCTTGTGTGTAGTCTCCTACTGGATTGATGCCTTGGTTCTCAAAAACTGAGGGAAATACTTATGCTACTTTGCTGCATCACCCTTTCCTTTTCAAGGGAAAACCAACACAGTGCTCAAGAGGTAGCAAGAAGGATTTCTGGTGCCATTGCCGGGGAGATCTATGCACAAGTCAAGACATACCAAGTACCTATCTGTAGGATCGAAAGTATGTCTAGAGGGAGGGGGGTGATTAGACTACTTGACCAAATAAAAACTTAACCTTTTCCCAATTTTAGTTCTTGGCAGATTTTAGCTATTGTAGGACAAGTCAAGCAATCATCACACAATTCAAGCAAGCATGCAAAGAGTATATTGGCAGCGGAAAGTAAAGCATGCAACTTGCAAGAATGTAAAGGGAAGGGTTTGGAGAATTCAAACGCAATTGGAGACATGGATGTTTTTCCCGTGATTCGGATAGGTGGTGCTATCCTACATCCACGTTGATGGAGACTTCAACCAACGAAGGTTAACGGTCGCGCGAGTCCACGGAGGGCTCCACCCACGAAGGGTCCACGAAGTAGCAACCTTGTCTATCCCACCATGGCCATCGCCCACGAAGGACTTGCCTCACTAGCGGTAGATCTTCACGAAGTAGGCGATCTCCTTGCCCTTACAAACTCCTTGGTTCAACTCCACAATCTTGTCGGAGGCTCCCAAGTGACACCTAGCCAATCTAGGAGACACCACTCTCCAAGAAGTAACAAATGGTGTGTTGATGATGAACTCCTTGCTCTTGTGCTTCAAATGATAGTCTCCCCAACACTCAACTCTCTCTCATAGGATTTGGATTTTGTGGAAAGAAGATTTGAGTGGAAAGCAACTTGGGGAAGGCTAGAGATCAAGATTCATATGGTAGGAATGGAATATCTTGGTCTCAACACATGAGTAGGTGGTTCTCTCTCAGAACATATGAGTTGGAATTGTGTATGTGTTCTGATGGCTCTCTCCACGAATGAAGAGGAGGTGGAGGGGTATATATAGCCTCCACACAAAATCCAACCGTTACACACAGTTTTCCAATCTCGGTGGGACCGAATCAACAAACTCGGTCGGACCGAAAAGGTAAACCTAGTGACCGTTAGAGATTTTCGGTGGGACTGACATGCAACTCGGTAGGACCGATATGGTTAGGGTTTGGGCATAACGTAATCTCGGTGAGACCGATTACACAAACTCGGTGAGACCGAGTTTGGTAATAAGCTAACCAGAGAGTTGGTCAGGTAAACTCGGTGGGACCGATTTGCTATTTCGGTGAGACCGAAAAGTTACAAAAAGGAAACATAGAGTTTACATTGCAATCTGAGTGGGACCGATTCGCTCTTTCGGTGAGACCGAAAAGTTACGAAAGGGAAACAGAGAGTTTGCAATCCCATCTCGGTGAGACCGAGATCCCTATCGGTAGAACCGAATTGCTAGGGTTTGGCAGTGGCTTATGACAAGTGAAACTCGGTGGCGTCGGATAGAAAGAATCGATAGGACCGAGTTTGGCTTAGGGTTTAGATCATATGTGGATATGGGAAAGTAGTTGAGGGTTTTGGAGCATATCACTAAGCACATGAAGCAAGAGGCTCATTAAGCAACACCTCATCCCTCCTTGATAGTATTGGATTTTCCTAAAGACTCAATGTGATCTTGGATCACTAAAATATAAAATGAAGAGTCTTGAGCTTTTGAGCTTGAGCCAATCCTTTGTCCTTAGCATTTTGAGGGTTCCACTTTCACATCCATGCCATGCCAATCATTGAGCTTTCCTGAAATAGTCATCTTGGAATAGCATTAGCTCAATGAGCTATATGTTGTTATGAATTACCAAAACCACCTAGGGATAGTTGCACTTTCAATCTCCCCCTTTTTGGTAATTGATGACAACATATAGATCAAAGCTTCGACAAATGATAATAAGCATGAAATATATCGTCGCTTTGAGAAGTATGTGACAAGTAAGAGCTCCCCCTAAATTTGTGCATATTTAAAATTTGCTTTGGACTGCAAATGCACAAAGAGTTAGAGTCATGGGTTACTCTTCCATGTCACATACATCTTGGTGGAGCGCTTAAAATGATAAGAATGAAATACGTGCACTCATCACCAAGAATAGTGAATGATCACATAAGATAGATAAGATGATAATATTAAGCAAACATTAAGTGTAGCTTATGATCAAACACATGATCATCAATGTCTCATGAGCAATGACATAGTATCTCACACAAAAGCAAACAAAGTTCGAAAAACCACCAAATAAAACAAGAGAGAATAAAAGCAACACTCTCTCTCGAAGCCTATGATCTATAAATTTTCTCCCCCTTTGGCAACAAGTTACCAAAAAGTTCCTAGAAAATGCATAGTGCTAAGTCGACACTCAGGCTTGATCTTCAGGTGGTGGTGGAGTCCGGAATCTCTCCTGAGTTTCATATCCTCAGCCACAGGATGAGCATCGTTGTGGTCTGGGATCTTGGGCTTGAGCTTTCTAAGAACATTCTCTTCTTCTTCTTCTTCTGCAGCTTCAGGCACTGGGGCCTTGTTCTTCTCAGTAGCTGGGATGCTTCTTGTGTTCCTCTTTGGCTTTGGCTTTGGAGCTGGCTTGGCCTTGGAAGCAGCTGCCCCTGTTCTTATGGCATCACCCATCAGCTTGGGTGCCTTAGGTGCTGGTGCAGCTACCTCTTCTTCTTCCTCCTCATCTTCCATGATGGAAGCCTTGCCAAGCACTCTGGCTACAGTTTTCTTCACCCTTTCTTTCCTCTTCTTGCCTTCAGCAGCAACTGGCTCAATGGGAGTGGGCTTCTCAGTTGAAGCTCTGGCCTTTGACATAGGCTGCCTGCCTGCTGGCCTTTTGATCTTCATCCCTGGTTTTATGCCCTGTGCTGGCTCAACTCTCTTGGAAGTTGCTTCCTCTTCTGCCACATAATCCTCATCTTCTGAGTCTGAGGTTCTCTTCTTTCTCTGTCTTGTGGCAGCTTTAGGCAGATTGCTAGGGGTGCTCCTGCTGCCATCATCTGAGGAACTTGAGGGACTAGTGCCCTCACTCATCTGCACTTGCTGCTCTGACAAGTTCTGGCTATCACTTTGGTCTGACATGATGCAAACTCTGACTGCTGACCCTGTGAATAGGTTATAGATGAGATAGAGTGGATAAGCATCACAAAATGCAGAGATTTTTGCAAAAGAATAATTCAAAAACTTAGTTTTAGTTTCCCACTGAAAGCATCTCGGATCTACCGATTTCTAAACTCGGTGATACCGAAGCAGTTTTGGCACCTAAACTAGTGAACTCGGTCAGACCGAGTCACAGTTCGGTGGCACCGAGACTGCTAGGGTTTCACAGAGTTCCAAAATCGGTCACACCGATAAGTAATTCTCGGTCAGACCGAGTCTCACTTGTGCAATGGCATGAGCCAAATCGGTGGGACCGAGTTTTTCAACTCGGTGGGTCCGAGATGGTTTCGGCGGAAACCTAACCCTAAAATTTTCGAATTAAACCTAATCTACGAGTTCATTGACTGGATAGAAGTTTAACAAACGTGGCAAGAATCATGATGATCACAATGTGCTAAGAATCGGATTGGGGAATAGCACAAAGATCGAGTCCATACCCTAGTTCGGCGGAGACTCGCTACGGCGGCAACGGCGGGGCTGAATTTCTGTTGACGGCGATGGAGACCAGCGACTGGAGGCGGCTGGCGGCGAGGAGACGATCCGGAGACCAAGTTGGCAGAGCAGGCTATCGGGCGGGTGAAGGGGTTCGGAGAAATTTCCAAATTTTTGCCCGTGACTATATATAGCCCGACCCTGTCGGTGTGACCGAGTGGAACAACTCGGTGGCACCGAGATGCAAAACTGTATACAATTGTTGCAACTCGGTGTGACCGAATGGTTCAAATCGGTTGCACCGAGATCGAAAACCTAGATCAACTTAATGATCTCGGTAGGACCGAAAGTAGGGTATCGGTCAGACCGAGAATCATAAAGAGGTTTTGGAAGTTTAAGTCTATGACGAATCGGGGACTCCGAGCGCTCCTCACACAGAGTGGTTCGAATCTGACTTGATCAAATTTTGTGATGTAGCATGAATAGAGTTTGAGACGAGAAAAGCATAGATAGCTAGAGGAGGTTCTTAGGCATTCTTGTCCATCCACTTGGCAAAAGGAAATAAAACCAAACAATCAAAACAACAAGTGGATGTCCTCGAATGAGTAAAATATGCAACCAGCATGCTCACACAATAAGATGGCAAATGAAATATGTGACAAGGCATGCACAACCAATTCTAGCATCTATCAAGCAATTTGCGATGACAAGGTCATCTATATATGAGTATATTGACTTAGGAGTCAAGTGAGAACACTTGATCATAGGTCATACTCATCGTTTAAGCTCAAGTGGGGTTACCACTTTTACATAAAGCATTGTTGTGTTCACATCTTTAGAGTTGCTTTAGCTCAAGTCTTAGAGTAAAGCTCCCCCTAGATGTGATATCCCCCCTTAGAGGGATGAACTAACCTCGGGTTTTGTCGATGATGACTTCATGTAGATGTTGAAGATGTGGATGCTCAATGTTGATGTAGATCACTTGGAGCTATCCATTTGAGTGAATTGCACTTTCAATACCTACATGGGTTAGTCCCACAAGGAACAAACAAGGATATCCATAGACATAGAGTGATGCACACACAAGATGATGTCCATGAAAACTTTTAGGTTACCTTGTCCCTTGTCTTACCAACAAGAGGGTTTGTGACTCCTTGAACTAGTGCAAGATGTGGAAGTTGATTGCACTTGTTCTTGCCAAAATGATAAGAGTGAAGTATGTTGGCGGAGTCACCCTCAAGAACTCTCTAGTTCTTCTTCTTTTGGATCCACACCATCTTGATGGGAATCCTTGGAGTTGTAGTCGTACTTGATGAAGTGGAACTTGAAGTAGTCTTGGGAATCCACTTGACTAAGGTCTTAGGAGCTTCTTCAAATGCATCAATTTCCTCTTGAAGCTTGTCCTTGCCTTTTTGCTTGTAGTCTTGTGGTGGAAGATCATCTTGAGCTTGTGTCCCCTTGAAAGAAGTATCATACTTCTCTTGTTGAGGAACAAACTTTGTCTTGGGGTATTGATCTTCTTCCCACTCAACTCCATTGGCATTGAACTTTCGTTCAAAACCAACACCTTGATTCTTCCGGTGCATTCCTTGCTTGCGCACAATTTCCTTGAATTGCTTACTCCCGGCAAGGCTTTTGTACACTCCTTTCTCTATAATTCCCTTCAATAAGCTATTTTCTTGCTCAAGTGTAACTTGGCTAAGAGAATCATTAGTGGAATCAAGAGAACTACTAGAAGCAACAATATTGGATTTAGCATGATCATTGTTACTGCTAGAGGAAGAATCTTTCTTGTTCTTGTTACTAGACTTGACTTGAGGCATGTAAGTGGATAAGAGTAAACGCTTGGCAATGTAAGAAGAACTTTTCTTGCGGAGATCATCATTGATTGCTTTTAAGAACTCATGCTCTTGCTCAAGATTGAGCTTTTCAAAGCGTAATTTCTCATGAGCTCTTAAAAGTTCTCGATGATCTTCGAAGATAGTTTCATGAGCTAACTTAAGAGTGTTTAGTTCTTTAGTTAGAGCCTCAATCTTCTCCTTATCATTGTCATTCGTTTTATCTTGATTAGCATGATTAATTGACGTTTCATCATAGTATTCATCACTAGAGTTGTCAACAAGCAAATCATCACCTAACAAGTCATCTTCATCACTATTGAAATCAACATACTCGGGGTGTGTTACCTTAGGACCTTTGGCCATGAAGCATCTTCCAATTCCTTCATTTGGTGAGTCAAATATGTCGTAGGAGTTGGTTGACACAAGTGCTAGACCGGCAACACCTTCATCTTGAGTATCTTCGGAGTCGGAGTGATAACTTCTCTCGGAGTGGCTGTCGGAGTCGGAGCCGGATACCCATTCACCAACATGAGCTTGATGTCTTCGTTTTGTGTAGCTCCTTGATGATTTTTCCTTCCTTTCCGAATCCTTGCTTCTCCGTGAGTATCTTCGTTCATAACGATCATCTCTACTCCTTCTCTCTCTTGGTGGTGATTCTTTGCTTCTTCTTTTTGGAGAATCTTCTCTTCTCTTGTAGGGAGCCGTACACTCATTGGAATAGTGTCCGGGTCTTCCACAACTGTAGCAGTTTCGCTCTCGACTAGAAGATCTTTTGTCATTGTAGGACCTTGACTTGAAGCTTCTATCTTTGCTTCTACTCTTGTAGAACTTGTTGAAGTTCTTCACCATTAAGCTCAATTCTTCATTGAAGTTTTGTTTCTCACTTGATGATGTAGGGGCTTCACATGAGGCTTTGTAGGCACCACTTGATTTGTTGTGAAGTTCCTCTTTATCCTTAAGTGACATCTCATGAGCAACAATTCTTCCAATCACCTCCGTTGGCTTGAGATCTTTGTAATTGGGCATCATTTGGATCAATGTGCACACGGTATCATATTTTCCATCCAAGGCTCTTAGAATCTTCTTGATGATGAATCTATCGGTCATCTCTTCACTTCCTAAGCCGGCAATCTCATTTGTGATGAGAGCAAGCCTAGAGTACATTTCAGCGACACCTTCACCATCCTTCATTTTGAACTTGTCAAGTTGACTTTGAAGCACATCCAACTTGGATTCCTTGACGGAGTCGGTACCTTCGTGCATATCAATCAAAGTGTCCCAAATTTCCTTTGCATTCTCAAGACGGCTGATTTTGTTGAATTCTTCGGGGCACAATCCGTTGAAGAGAATATCACAAGCTTGAGCATTGTATTGCAACATCTTCAACTCATCCGCGGTAGCTTCACGGTTTGGTTCTTTCCCATCAAAGAAGTCACCTTGCAAACCAACACACACAATAGCCCAAACGGCGGGGTTATGTCCAAGAATATGCATTTTCATTTTATGCTTCCAACTAGCAAAATTAGTACCATCAAAGTAAGGACCTCTACGGTGATAATTTCCCTCGCTAGACGCCATACTCTCCTAGGTTGTGAAACCAAGGCTATGACCACCAAAAGCTATGGAGATCAAAGCAAATGGAGACCAAAGCTCTGATACCACTTGTAGGATCGAAAGTATGTCTAGAGGGGGGGGGTGATTAGACTACTTGACCAAATAAAAACTTAACCTTTTACCAATTTTAGTTCTTGGCAGATTTTAGCTATTGTAGGACAAGTCAAGCAATCATCACACAATTCAAGCAAGCATGCAAAGAGTATATTGGCAGCGGAAAGTAAAGCATGCAACTTGCAAGAATGTAAAGGGAAGGGTTTGGAGAATTTAAACGCAATTGGAGACACGGATGTTTTTCCCGTGGTTCGGATAGGTGGTGCTATCCTACATCCACGTTGATGGAGACTTCAACCCACGAAGGGTAACGGTCGCGCGAGTCCACAGAGGGCTCCACCCATGAAGGGTCCACGAAGTAGCAACCTTGTCTATCCCACCATGGCCATCGCCCATGAAGGACTTGCCTCACTAGCGGTAGATCTTCACGAAGTAGGCGATCTCCTTGCCCTTAAAAACTCCTTGGTTCAACTCCACAATCTTGTCGGAGGCTCCCAAGTGACACCTAGCCAATCTAAGAGACACCACTCTCCAAAAAGTAACAAATGGTGTGTTGATGATGAACTCCTTGCTCTTGTGCTTCAAATGATAGTCTCCCCAACACTCAACTCTCTCTCATAGGATTTGGATTTTGTGGAAAGAAGATTTGAGTGGAAAGCAACTTGGGGAAGGCTAGAGATCAAGATTCATATGGTAGGAATGGAATATCTTGGTCTCAACACATGAGTAGGTGGTTCTCTCTCAGAACATATGAGTTGGAATTGTGTATGTGTTCTGATGGCTCTCTCCATGAATGAAGAGGAGGTGGAGGGGTATATATAGCCTCCACACAAAATCCAACCGTTACACACAGTTTTCCAATCTCGGTGGGACCGAATCAACAAACTCGGTCGGACCGAAAAGGTAAACCTAGTGACCGTTAGAGATTTTTGGTGGGACTGACATGCAACTCGGTAGGACCGATATGGTTAGGGTTTGGGCATAACGTAATCTCGGTGAGACCGATTACACAAACTCGGTGAGACCGAGTTTGGTAATAAGCTAACCAGAGAGTTGGTCAGGTAAACTCGATGGGACCGATTTGCTATTTCGGTGAGACCGAAAAGTTACAAAAAGGAAACATAGAGTTTACACTGCAATCTCGGTGGGACCGATTTGCTCTTTCGGTGAGACCGAAAAGTTACGAAAGGGAAACAGAGAGTTTGCAATCCCATCTCGGTGAGACCGAGATCCCTATCGGTAGAACCGAATTGCTAGGGTTTGGCAGTGGCTTATGACAAGTGAAACTCGGTGGCGCCGGATAGAAAGAATCGGTAGGACCGAGTTTGGCTTAGGGTTTAGATCATATGTGGATATGGGAAAGTAGTTGAGGGTTTTGGAGCATATCACTAAGCACATGAAGCAAGAGGCTCATTAAGCAACACCTCATCCCTCCTTGATAGTATTGGCTTTTCCTAAAGACTCAATGTGATCTTGGATCACTAAAATATAAAATGAAGAGTCTTGAGCTTTTGAGCTTGAGCCAATCCTTTGTCCTTAGCATTTTGAGGGTTCCACTTTCACATCCATGCCATGCCAATCATTGAGCTTTCCTGAAATAGTCATCTTGGAATAGCATTAGCTCAATGAGCTATATGTTGTTATGAATTACCAAAACCACCTAGGGATAGTTGCACTTTCACTATCACAAACTCTTAGCCCTCGCATTACATTATTTGACATTTGCCTCTCGTTTTCCTCTCCCCCACTTCACCCTTGCCGTTTTATCCGCCCTCTTTTCCATTCGCCCTCTTCCCGTATGTCTTTTTGTTTGTGTTTCCACGTGCCTTCTATTTGCTTGCATCTTTGCTCACTAAAAATCTATTGATATGGATCCACTTAAAGTGTTCTACATGGATCATCTTCGGTCCTTATACGCTTGTGCTGAAACCCCAACTAGCCTAGTTGATGGGAAATCTTTAGATGAGCATGCTCATTTTGTGCGTCACCGTTTTTGTCTGAAAAAGGGAAAATCTTATGGGATCAAATAAACAGATTGCTGTGTTATGCTTGGAATCTTTGTGAAATTTGTGATTTTACTTGTTACTCTAAGAACCCTAAAAAACACCTTCCCTACCTATGTGAGTTTAATGAAAATTAAATCTTATCTTCTTATGCAAAGGGTGTTTATAGTTACTACGATATCGAACAAATTGAAGAATTTGTTGCTTTTAAGTGTGCTTATGAAGCTGCTTCTTTGATCGGAAAGTATGATAGTACTCTCTACGAATCGGAAAATTTTGACACACTTAAATATTGCTATGAAAACTATCCTCATAATGTCTATGTCAAAGAATTTATTGAGAGAATGACTGTTGCCTTGGAAGAAAATAATGATATGCACGAATCTATAGATAATTATGATTCCGATGATTTGATTGAAATATCCCTTGATGAACATGATGCTTGCTATTCTTATAGCCATGATGCCAATATTTATGGAGATGAATTTGCTATAGTTCCTTATGTTAAACACGAGATTATTGCTATTGCACCCATACTTGATAGTTCCTTGAATCAAAAGCAAGATTGCAATGATTTTACTATAAATTCTATTGATGTCAATTGTGCTAATAATATGAAAAACCCTAAGATTGGGGATGCTAGTTTTGCTATGTCTACTACTTGTTGCAATGATCATGATTGGGGTGATTCTTCTTTTGATCTTGAAAATTTATTTAAGCCCCATGATGAATATGAGATTGATAATAGTGTTTGCAATATTATTGAAAGTGGGTTTGGAAGAGTGTTAACTTTAGATCCCACAAATTTGGAGAATGTTCAATCTTATGAATTTTTTGATAAAAGTGGGTTTGGAGAGGTCATGACTTTAGTTAATGTTAATCCCACTATTTTGGAAGAGTGTCAACTTTGCATGCATGTGGATCGTGCTGAAAATATTTTATGTGATAGCTATTTTGTTGAATTTGCTTATGATCCCACATGTAATTATTATGAGAGAGCAAAATATGATTGTAGAAATTTTCATGTTACTAAATTACCTCTTGTTATGTTGAGATTGCTATTGTTTCTTTCCGCTTCCTTGCATATGCTAATTTTTGCTTGCTATGATAATTTGTTTGCCTTTAAGATTTTTATGCATAGGAAGTATGTTAGACTTAGATGTGTTCTTCACGTGTTTCGTGATGCTCTCTTTGTGCTTAAATTCTTGTCTTTCATGTGAGCATCATTGAAATTATTTATGCCTAGCTAGGGGGCGTTAAACGATAGCGCTTGTTGGGAGGCAACCCAATTTTATTTTTGTTTCTTGCCTTTTGTTCCTGTTTAGTAATTAATAATTCATCTAGCCTCTATTTAGATGTGGTTTTATGCTTTTAATTAGTGTTTGTGCCAAGTAGAACCTTTGGGAAGACTTGGGGGAAGTTTTTGCGATCTTGCTGTAAAAAACAGAAACTTTAGCGCCCACGAGATTTGCTGTCATTTTTTTACGGGAGAGTGATATTAGGTTGATTCTTTTTGCAGATGATTAATAGACAAATTACTCACGTCCGCCAATTTATTTCAGAATTTTTGGGGTTATATAAGTATTCGAAACCTATAGATTACTACAGACTGTTCTGTTTTTGACAGATTCTGTTTTTCGTGTGTTGTTTGCTTATTTTGATGAATCTATGGCTAGTATCGGAGGGTATGAACCATAGAGAAGTTGTAATAAAGTAGGTTTAACACCAATATAAATAAAGAATTATTTCATTACATCACCTTAAGTGGTGGTTTGTTTTCTAATACTAATGGAGCTCATGAGATTTTCTGTTGAGTTTTGTCTTGTGAAGTTTTCAAGTTTTGGGTCAAGATTTGATGGATTATGGAATAAGGAGTGGAAAGAGCCTAAGTTTGGGGTTGCCCAAGGCACCCCAAGGTAAATTCAAGGAAAACCAAAAGCCTAAACTTGGGGATGCCGGGGCATCCCCTCTTTCATCTTTGTCCATCGGTAACTTTACTTGAGGCTATATTTTTATTCACCCCATGATATGTGTTTTGCTTGGAGCGTCTTGTATGATTTGAGTCTTTGCTTTTTAGTTTACCACAACCATCCTTGCTTTACACACCTTTTGGGAGAGACACACATGAATCGAAATTTATTAGAATACTCTATATGCTTCACTTATATCTTTTGAGCTAGATAATTTTGCTCTAATGCTTCACTTATATCTTTTAGAGCACGGTGGTGGTTTTAATTTATAGAAATTATTGATCTCTCATGCTTCACTTATATTATTTTGAGAGTCCTTTAGAACAGCATGGTAATTTACTTTGGCTATAAAATTGGTCCTAATATAATAGGCATCCAAGATTGGTATAATAAAAACTTGCATAAAAAGGTGCATTAAATACTATGAGAAGTTTGATACTTGATAATTGTTTTGAGATATAAAGATGGTGATATTAGAGTTGTGCTAGTTGAGTAGTTGTGAATTTGAGAAATACTTGTGTTGAAGATTGCAAGTCCCGTAGCATGCACGTATGGTAACCGTTGTGTAACAAATTTGAAACACGAGGTGTTCTTTGATTGTCTTCCTTATGAGTGGCGGTCGGGGACGAGCGATGGTCTTTTCCTACCAATCTATCCCCCTAGGAGCATGTGCGTAAGGCTTGGTTTTTGATGACTTGTAGATTTTTGCAATAATATGTGAGTTCTTTATGACTAATGTTGAGTCCATGGATTATACACACTCTCACCTTTCCATCATTGCTAGCCTCTTCGGTACCGTGCATTGCCCTGTCTCACCCTGAGAGGTGGTGCAAACTTCGCCGATGCATCCAAACCCCGTGATATGATACGCTCTATCACACATAAATCTCCTTATATATTCCTCAAAACATCCACCATACCTACCTATTATGGCATTTCCATAGCCATTCCGAGATATATTGCCATGCAACTTTCCACCGTTTCATTTATGACACGCTTCATAATTGTCATATTGCCTTGCATGATCATGTAGTTGACATCGTATTTGTGGCAAAGCCACCATGCATAATTTATCATACATGTCACTCTTGATTCATTGCCCTTCCCGATACACCGCCGGAGGCATTCATACAGAGTCATATTCTGTTCTAGTATCGAGTTGTAATCATTGAGTTGTAAATAAATAGAAGTGTGATGATCATCATTAATAGAGCATTGTCCCAAATAAAAAAGGGGAAGGCCAAATAAAAAAAGAAAGTCCCAACAAAAAAAGGAAAAAAAAAGAAAAAAAGATAAAAAGGGACAATGCTACTATCCTTTTTCCACACTTGTGCTTCAAAGTAGCACCATGATCTTTATGATAGAGAGTCTCTTGTTTTGTCACTTTCATATACTAGTGGCAATTTTTCATATAGAACTTGGCTTGTATATTCCAACAATGGGCTTCCTCAAATGCCCTAGGTCTTCGTGAGCAAGCAAGTTGGATGCACACCCACTTAGTTTCTTTTGTTGAGCTTGCATACATTTATATCTCTAGTGCATCCGTTGCATGGCAATCCCTACTCCTTGCATTGACATCAATTGATGGGCATCTCCCTAGCCCGTTGATTAGCCGCGTCAATGTGAGACTTTCTCCCTTTTTGTCTTCTCCACATAACCCCCATCATTATATTGTATTCCACACATAGTGCTATATCCATGGCTCACGCTCATGTATTGCGTGAAAGTTGAAAAAAGTTTGAGATTACTAAAGTATGAAACAATTGATTGGATTGTCATCGGGGTTGTGCATGATGAGAGCATTCTTGTGTGACAAAAATGGAGCATGACCAAACTATATGATTTTGTAGGGATGAAATTTCTTTGGCGATGTTATTTTGAGAAGACATGATTGCGTAGTTAGTATGCTTGAAGTATTATTATTTTTATGTCAATATTAAACTTTTTGTCTTGAATCTTTTGGATCTGAATATTCATGCCACAATAAAGAAAATTACATTGGGAATTATGCTAGGTAGCATTCCACATAAAAATTCTGCTTTTATCATTTACCTACTCGAGAACGAGCAGGAATTAAGCTTGGGGATGCTTGATACGTCTCCAACGTATCTATAATTTTCGATTGTTCCATGCTATTATATTATATATTTTGGATGTTTAATGGGCTTTATTATACACTTTTATATTATTTTTGGGACTAACCTACTAACCCAAGGCCCAGTGCAAATTGCTGTTTTTTGCCTATTTTAGTGTTTCGCAGAAAAGGAATATCAAACGGAATCCAAACAGAATAAAACCTTCGGGAGAGTTAATTTTTGGAACAAACGTGGTCCAGGGGACTTCTAGTGGACGTCAAGCAACCAGCAAGGAAGCCACAAGGTAGGGAGGCGCGCGTGCCCCCTGGGCGCGCCCCCACCCTCGTGGGCCCTTCCTGGCTCCACCGACCTACTTCTTCCTCCTATATATATTCATATACCCCAAAAACATCCAGGAGCACCACAAAACCCTATTTCCACCGCCGCAACCTTCTGTACCCAAGAGATCCCATCTCGGGGCCTTTTCTGGAGCTCCGCCGGAGGGGGAATCGATCACGGAGGGTCTCTACATCAACTCCATGGCCCCTCCGATGATGTGTGAGTAGTTTACCTTAGACCTTGGGGTCCATAGTTATTAGCTAGATGTCTTCTTCTCTCTCTTTGGATCTCAATACAATGTTCTCCTCGATCTTCTTGGAGATATATTTGATGTAACTCTTTTTGCGGTGTGTTTGTCGAGATCCGATGAATTGTGGGTTTATGATCAAGTTTATCTATGAACAATATTTGATTCTTCTCTGAAATCTTTTATGTATGATTTGTTATCTTTGCAAGTCTCTTCGAATTATCAGTTTGGTTTGGCCTACTAGATTGATCTTTCTTGCAATGGGAGAAGTGCTTAGCTTTGGTTTCAATCTTGCAGTGTCCTTTCCCAGTGACAGCAGGGGCAACAAGGCACGTATTGTATTGTTGCCATCAAGGATAAAAAGATGGGGTTTATATCATATTTCTTGAGTTTATCCCTCTACATCATGTCATCTTGCCGAATGCATCACTCTGTTCTTATGAACTTAATACTCTAGATGCATGCTGGATAGCGGTCAATGTGTCGAGTAATAGTAGTAGATGCAGAATCATTTCGGTCTACTTGTCACGGACGTGATGCCTATATACATGATCATGCCTAGATATTCTCATAATTATGCACTTTTCTATCAATTGCTCGACAGTAATTTGTTTACCCATCGTAATACCTACGCTATCTTGAGAGAAGCCACTAGTGAAACCTATGGCCTCTGGGTCTATTTTCCATCATATAAGTTTCCAATCTATTTTATTTTGCAATCTTTATTTTCCAATCTATATCATAAAAATACCAAACATATTTATCTTATTATCTCTATCAGATATCACTCTCGTAAGTGACCGTGAAGGGATTGACAACCCCTTTATTTCGTTGGTTGCGAGGTTCTTATTTGTTTGTGTAGGTGCGAGGTGGCTTGCGTGTAGTCTCCTACTGGATTGATACCTTGGTTCTCAAAAACTGAGGGAAATATTACGCTACTTTGCTGCATCACCCTTTCCTCTTCAAGGGAAAACCAACGCGGTGCTCAAGAGATAGCAATGATGCATTAGGAGCAAGTAAAGAGACTTGCGGGTAACGAGATTGTACTAGGTATTGGGATACCGACGATCGAATCTCGGGCAAGTAACATACCGATGACAAAGGGAACAACGTATATTGTTATGCGGTTTGACCGATAAAGATCTTCGTAGAATATGTGGGAGCCAATATGTACATCCAGGTTATGCTATTGGTTATTGACCGGAGACGTGTCTCGGTCATGTCTACATAGTTCTCGAACCCGTAGGGTTCGCACGCTTAACATTCGGTGATGATCGGTATTATGAGTTTATGTGTTTTGATGTACTGAAGGTAGTTTGGAGTCCCGAATATGATCATGGACGTGACGAGGAGTCTCGAAATGGTCGATACATAAAGATTGATATATTGGACGGCTATATTCGGACACCGGAAGTGTTCCAGGTCATTTTGGAGAAAACCGGAGTGCTAGAGGGTTACCGGATCCCCCCCCCCCCCGGGGGAAAGTTGGGCCTTCATGGGCCATAGGGAAGAGGGGAGGAAGCCCACAAGGGGCAGCCGCGCCCCATCCCTATAGGGAGTCCGAATTGGACTAGGGAGGGGGGGGCGCCCCCTTTCCTTCTCCGCTTCCTCTCCCTTCCTTCCTTTCCCTTCTCCTCCTAGTAGGACTAGGAAAGGAGGAATCCTACTCCTACTAGGAGGAGGATTCCTCCTCCCTTGGTGCGCCACTAGGGCCGGCCGGCCTTCCCCCTTGCTCCTTTATATAAGGGGGCAGGGGCACCCTAGGACACACAAGTTGATTGTTCCTAGCCGTGTGCGGTGCCCCCCTCCACCATAATCAACCTTGGTCATATCGTAGCGATGCTTAGGCGAAGCCCTGTTCCGGTAGCATCATCATCACCGTCATCACGCCGTCGTGCTGACGAAGCTCTCCCTCAACACTCTGCTGGATCATGAGTTCATGGGACATCACCGAGCCGAACGTGTGCAGGTCGCGGAGGTGCCGTACTTTTGGTACTTGGATCGGTCGATCGTGAAGACGTACGACTACATCAACCGCGTTGTCATAATGCTTCCGCTTACGGTGTACGAGGGTACGTGGACAACACTATCCCCTCTCGTTGCTATGCATCACCATGATCTTCCGTGTGCGTAGGAATGTTTTTGAAATTACTACGTTCCCCAACAGTGGCATCCGAGCCAGGTTTATGCGTAGATGTTATATGCATGAGTAGAACACAAAGGAGTTGTGGGCGTGGGTATATACATATTGCTTGCCGTCACTAGTTGTTTACCGATTCGACGGTATTGTTGGATGAAGCGGCCCAGACTGGCATTACGCGTACGCTTACGCAAGACTGGTTCTACCGACGTGCTTCGCACACAGGTGGCTGGTGGGTGTCAGTTTCTCCAACTTTAGTTGAATCGGATTCAACGAACGTGGTTCTTTCTGAATATCAAAAAGCAATCACTATACCGCGTTGTGGTTTTTGATGCGTAGGTAAGAACGGTTCTTGCTCAAGCCCGTAGCAGCCACGTAAAACTTGCAACAACAAAGTAGAGGACGTCTAACTTGTTTTTGCAGGGCATGTTGTGATGTGATATGGTCAAGACATGATGCTAAATTTTATTGTATGAGATGATCATGTTTTGTAACACAGTTATCGGCAACTGGCACGAGCCATATGGTTGTTGCTTTATTGTATGAAATGCAATCGCCATGTAATTGCTTTACTTTATCACTAAGCGGTAGCGATAGTCGTAGAAGCAATAGTTGGCGAGACGACAACGATGCTTCGATGGAAATCAAGGTGTCAAGCCGGTGATGATGGTGATCATGAAGGTGCTTTGGAGATGGAGATCAAAGGTACAAGATGATGATGGCCATATCATATCACTTATTTTGATTGCATGTGATATTTATCTTTTATGCATCTTATTTTTCTTAGTACGACGGTAGCATTATGAGATGATCCCTTACTAAAATTTCAAGGTATACGTGTTCTCCCTGAGTATGCACCGTTGCGATAGTTCGTCGTGCCGAGACACCATGTGATGATTGGGTGTGATAAGCTCTACGTTCACATACAACGGGTGCAAGCCAGTAGATATGATCAACATAGTGATGTTCACCATTGAAATATACTCCATCTCATGTGATGATCGGACGTGGTTTAGTTGATACGGATCACGTGATCACTTAGATGATTAGAGGGATGTCTATCTAAGTGGGAGTTCTTAAGTAATATGATTAACTGAACTTAAATTTATCATGAACTTAGTACCTGATAGTATTTTGCATATCTATGTTGTAGATCAATTGCTCGTATATAGCTTCCCCGTTTTATTTATGATATGTTCCTAGAGAAAACTATGTTGAAAGATGATAGTAGCAATGATGCGGATTGGATCCGTGATCTGAGGATTATCCTCGTTTGCTGCATAGAAGAATTATGTCCTTGATGCACCGCTAGGTGACGGGCCTATTGCAGGAGTAGATGCAGACGTTATGAACGTTTGACAAGCTTGGTATGATGACTACTTGATAGTTTAGTGCACCATGCTTTACGGCTTAGAACCGGTATTTCAAAAACGTTTTGAACGCCACAAAGCATATAAGATGTTCTAAGAGTTGAAATTGGTATTTCACATGCCCGTGTCATGAGGTAGGAGACCTATGACAAGTACTTTGCCTACAAGATGGAGGAGAATAGCTCAACTAGTGAGCATGTGCTCAGAATGTTTGAGTACTACAATTGCTTGAATCAAGTGGGAGTTAATCTTCCAGATAAGATAGTAATTGACAAAAGTTATATAGTCACTATCACCAAGTGACTAGAACTTAGTGATGAACTATAATATGCAAGGGATGACGAAAGTAATTCCCAAACTCTTTGTGATGCTAAAATCAGCGAAGGAAGAAATCAAGAAATAGCATCAAGTGTTGATGGTTAACAAGACCACTAGTTTCAAGAAAAGGGCAAAGGGAAATAAAAAGGAACTTCAAAGAAGAATAGCAAGCAAGTTGCTGCTCCCATGAAGAAGCCCAAAGCTAGACCCAAGCCTGGAACTGAGTGCTTCTACTGCAAAGGAAATGGTCACTGAAAGTGGAACTGCCCTATATACTTGGCGGATAAGAAGGATGGCAAAGTGAACAAAAGTATGTTTGATATACATGTTATTGATGTGTACTTTACTAGTGTTTATAGAAACCCCTCGGTATTTGATACTGGTTCAGTTGCTAAGAGTAGTAACTCGAAATGGGAGTTGCAAAATAAACAAAGACTAGTTAAGGGCGAGGTGATGATGTGAGTTGGAAGTGATTCCAAGGTTGATAAGATCACCATCGCACACTCCCTTTGTTGGAAATATGCCCTAGAGGCAATAATAAATTGGTTATTATTATATTTCCTTGTTCATGATAATAGTTTATTATCCATGCTAGAATTGTATTGATAGGAAACTCAGATACATGTGTGGGTACATAGACAACACCATGTCCCTAGTAAGCCTCTAGTTGACTAGCTCGTTGATCAATAGATGATTACGGTTTCCTAACCATGGACATTGGATGTCGTTGATAACGGGATCACATCATTAGGAGAATGATGTGATGGACAAGACCCAATCCTAAGCCTAGCACAAGATCATGTAGTTCGTATGCTAAAGCTTTTCTAATGTCAAGTATCATTTCCTTAGACCGTGAGATTGTGCAACTCCCAGATACCGTAGGAGTGCTTTGGGTGTGCCAAACGTCACAACGTAACTGGGTGGCTATAAAGGTACACTACAGGTATCTCCGAAAGTGTCTGTTGGGTTGGCACGAATCGAGACTGGGATTTGTCACTCCGTGTAAATGGAGAGGTATCTCTGGGCCCACTCGGTAGGACATCATCATAATGTGCACAATGTGATCAAGGAGTTGATCACGGGATGATGTGTTACGGAACGAGTAAAGAGACTTGCCGGTAACGAGATTGAACAAGGTATCGGGATACCGACGATCGAATCTCGGGCAAGTATCGTACCGATAGACAAAGGGAATTGTATACGGGATTGATTAAGTCCTTGACATCGTGGTTCATCCGATGAGATCATCGTGGAGCATGTGGGAGCCAGCATGGGTATCCAGATCCCGCTTTTGGTTATCGATCGAAGAGTTGTCTCGGCCATGTCTGCATGACTCCCGAACCCGTAGGGTCTACACACTTAAGGTTCGATGACGCTAGGGTTATAGGGAAAGTATGTACGCGGTTACCGAATGTTGTTCGGAGTCCCGGATGAGATCCCGGATGTCACGAGGAGTTCCGGAATGGTCCGGAGGTAAAGATTGATATATAGGAAGTATGGTTTTGGCCACCGGAAGTGTTCCGGGCATCACCGGTAGTGTACCGGGACCACCGGAGGGGTCCGGGGGTCCACCAGGTGGGGCCACCAGCCCCGGAGGCCTACATGGGCCAATAGTGGGAAGGGACCAGCCCCTAGGTGGGCTAGGGCGCCTCCCACCAAGGCCCAAGGCGCCTCCAATAGGGGAAGGGGGCAAACCCTAGGGCAGATGGGCCCTAAGGCCCACCCTAGGTGCGCCTCCCCCTCTCCCCCTTGTGGCCGCCACCCTAGATGGGATCTAGGGCTGCCGCACCCCTTGGGGTGGGAACCCTAGGTGGGGGCGCAGCCCTCCCTCTCCCCTATATATAGTGGAGGCAATGGGGCATCCCGATACACAATTCAATCTCCCTGTTGGCGCAGCCCTACCCCTCTTCCTCCTCGTCTCTCGTAGTGCTTGGCGAAGCCCTGTTGGAGTCCCACGCTCCTCCACCACCACCATGCCGTCGTGCTGCTGCTGGATGGAGTCTTCCCCAACCTCTCCTTCTCCCCTTGCTGGATCAAGGCGTAGGAGACGTCACCGGGCTGTACGTGTGTTGAACACGGAGGTGCCGTCCGTTCGGCACTAGGATCATCGGTGATTTGGATCATGACGAGTACGACTCCATCAACCCCGTTCACTTGAACGCTTCCGCTTAGCGACCTACAAGGGTATGTAGATGCACTCTCCTTCCCCTTGTTGCTAGATTGCTCCATAGATTGATCTTGGTGATGCGTAGAAAATTTTGAATTTCTGCTACGTTCCCCAACACCCTTTACCTTCGGGATTAGTGTTGAACCTAAAATAAATTTTATTTGGTGTTTGCGTTGAGCATAATATGATTGGATCATGTTTATTGCAATACGGTTATTCATTTAAGTTAAAGAATAATTGTTATTCTGTTTACATGAATAAAACCTTCTGAGGTCATACACCCAAGGTGAATGGTTTATTGAATCCCGATTGTAGTGATACACATATTCATAATATTAAAGCCGAAAGATGCAAATTTAATAATGATAGTGCAACTTATATGTGGCACTGCCGTTTAGGTCATATTGGTGTAAAGCGCATGAAGAAACTCCATGCTGATGGGCTTTTGGAATCACTTGATTATGAATCATTTGATGCTTACGAACCCTGCCTTGTGGGAAAGATGACTAAAACTCCGTTCTCCGGAACAATGGAGTAAGCAACTGACTTATTGGAAATAATACATACTGATGTATGCAATCCGATGAGTGTTGAGGCTCGTGACGGGTTTCGTTATTTTCTGACCTTCACATATGATTTGAGCAGATATGGGTATATCTACTTGATCGAACATAAGTCTGAAACATTTGAAAAGTTCAAAGAATTTCAGAGTGAAGTGGAAAATCATCGTAACAAGAAAATAAAGTTTCTGCGATCTGATCCTGGAGGAGGATATTTGAGTTACGAGTTTGGTCTTCATTTGAAACAATGCGGAATAGTTTCACAACTCATGCCACCTGGAACACCACAACGTAATGGTGTGTCCGAACGTCATAACCGTACTTTATTACATATGGTGCGATCTATGATGTCTCTTACCGATTTATCACTATCGTTTTGGGGTTATGCATTAGAGACAGTCACATTCACGTTAAATAGGGCACCATCTAAATCCGTTGAGACGATACCATATGAACTGTGGTTTAGCAAGAAACCTAAGCTGTCATTTCTTAAAGTTTGGGGCTATGATGCTTATGTGAAAAAGTTTCAACCTAATAAGCTCGAACCCAAATCGGAGAAGTGCGTCTTCATAGGATACCCAAAAGAAATTGTTGGGTACACCTTCTATCATAGATCCGAAAGGCAAGATCTTTGTTGCTAAGAGTGGATCCTTTCTAGAGAAGGAGTTTCTCTCGAAAGAAGTGAGTGGGAGGAAACTAGAACTTGATGAGGTAATTGTACCTTCTCCCGAATTGGAAAGTAGCTCATCAGAGAAATATATTCCCATGATGCCTACACCAACTAGAGAGGAAGCTAATGATAAAGATCATGAAACTTCCGATCAAGTTACTACCGAACCTCGTAGGTCAACCAGAGTACATTCCACACTAGAGTGGTACGGTAATCCTATTCTAGAAGTCATGTTACTAGACCATGACGAACCTACGAACTATGAGGAAGCAATGATGAGCCCAGGTTCCGCAAAATGGCTTGAGGCCATGAAATCTGAGTGGGATCCATGTATGAGAACAAAGTGGGGACTTTGATTGACTTGCCCGATGATCGGCAAGCCATAGAGAATAAAATGGATCTTCAAGAGGAAGACAGACGCTGATAGTAGTGTTACTATCTACAAAGCTCGAATTGTCGCAAAAAGTTTTCGACAAGTTCAAGGTGTTGACTAAGATGAGATTTTCTCACTCGTAGCGATGCTTAAGTCTGTCCGAATCATGTTAGCAATTGCCACATTTTATGAAATCTGGCAAATGGATGTCAAAACTACATTCCTTAATGGATTTCTTAAAGAAGAGTTGTATATGATACAACAAGAAAGTTTTGTCAATCCTAAAGGTGCTAACAAAGTGTGCAAGCTCCAGCGACCCATCTATGGACTCGTGCAAACATCTCAGAGTTGGAATATACACTTTGATGAGTTGATCAAAGCATATAGTTTTATACAGACTTGCTGTGAAGCCTGTATTCACAAGAAAGTGAGTGGGAGCACTACAAAATTTCTAATAAGTATATGTGAATGACATATTGTTGATCGGAAATAATGTAGAATTTTCTGGAAAGCATATATGAGTGTTTGAAAGGAGTTTTTAAAAGAAAGACCTTGGTGAAGCTGCTTACATATTGAGCATCAAGATCTATAGAGATAGATCAAGACCCTTGATAATTTTTTTTCAATGAGTACATACCTTGACAAGTTTTTGAAGTAGTTCAAAATGGAACAGTCAAAGAAGGAGTTCTTGCCTGTGTTGCAAGGTGTGAAGTCGAGTAAAGACTCAAAACCCGACCGCAACAGAAAATAGAAAGAGAATGAAAAGTCATTCCCTATGCCTCAGTCATAGGTTCTGTAAAGTATGTCATGCTGTGTACCAGACCTATTGTGTACCCCACCATGAGTTTGGAAAGAGGGTACAATAGTGATCCAGGAGTGGATCACTGAACAACGGTCAAAATTATCCTTAGTGAAATAAGGAAATGTTTCTCGGTTATGGAGGTGACAAAGAGTTCATCGTAAGGAGTTACGTCGATGCAATCTTTGACACCGATCTGGATGACTCTAAGTCTCGATCTAGATACATATTGAAAGTGGGAGCGATTAGCTAGAGTAGCTCCTTGCGGACCATTGTAGACATAGAAAATTTGCAAAATACATACGGCTCTGAATGTGGCAGACCCGTTGACTAAACTTCTCTCACAAGAAAAACATGATCACTCTTTGGGTGTTAATCACATAGCGATGTGAACTAGATTATTGACTCTAGTAAACCCTTTGGGTATTAGTCACATGGACATGTGAACTAATCACATAAAGATGTGAACTATTGGTGTGAAATCACATGACGACGTGAACTAGATTATTGACTCTAGTGCAAGTGGGAGACTGAAGGAAATATGCCCTAGAGGCAATAATAAAGTTGTTATTTATATTTCTTTATATCATGATAAATGTTTATTATTCATGCTAGAATTGTATTAACCGGAAACTTAGTACATGTGTGAATACATAGACAAACAGAGTGTCACCAGTATGCCTCTACTTGGCTAGCTCGTTGAATCAATGATGGTTATGTTTCCTGACCATAGACATAAGTTGTCATTTGTTTAAAGAGATCACATTATTAGAGAATGATGTGATTGACTTGACCCATCCGTTAGCTTAGCATGATGATCGTTTAGTTTGTTGTTGCTGCTTTCTCCATAACTTATACATGTTCCTATGACTATGAGATCGTGCAACTCTCGAATACCGGAGGAACACTTTGTGTGCTATCAAACATCACAACGTAACTGGGTGACTATAAAGATGCTCTACAGGTGTCTCCGATGGTGTTTGTTGAGTTGGCATAGATCGAGATTAGGATTTGTCACTCCGAGTATCAGAGAGGTATCTCTGGGCCCTCTCGGTAATGCACATCACTATAAGCCTTGCAAGCAATGTGACTAATGAGTTAGTTGCAGGATGATGCATTACGGAACGAGTAAAGAGACTTACCGACAATGAGATTGTACTAGGTATTGGGATACCGACGATCGAATCTCGGGCAAGTAACATACCGATGACAAAGGGAACAACGTATATCGTTATGCGGTTTGACCGATAAAGATCTTCGTAGAATATGTGGGAGCCAATATGAACATCCAGGTTCCGCTATTGGTTATTGACCGGAGACGTGTCTTGGTCATGTCTACATAGTTCTCGAACCCGTAGGGTCCGCACGCTTAACGTTCGGTGACAATCGGTATTATGAGTTTATGTGTTTTGATGTACCGAAGGTAGTTCGTAGTCCCGGATATGATCACAAACATTACAAGGAGTCTCAAAATGGTCGAGACATAAAGATTGATATATTGGATGGCTATATTCGGACACCGGTAGTGTTCCGGGTGATTTCGGAGAAAACCGAAGTGCCGAAGGGTTACCGGACCCCCCCCCCCCCCCCCGGGGGGGAAAGCTGGGCCTTCATGGGCCATAGGGAAGAGGGGAGGCAGCCCACAAGGAGAAGCTGCGCCCCTCCCTATAGGGAGTCCGAATTGGACTAGGGAGGGGGCGCGCCCCCCTTTCCTTCTCCTCTTCCTCTCCCTTCCTTCCTTCCCCTTCTCCTCCTAGTAGGACTAGGAAAGGAGGAATCCTACTCCTACTAGGAGGAGGATTCCTCCTCCCTTGGCGCGCCACTAGGGCCGGCCGGCCTCCCCCCTTGCCCCTTTATATATGGGGCAGGGGGCACCCTAGGACACACAAGTTGATTGTTTCCAGCCGTGTGCGGTGCCCCCCTCCACCATAATCCTCCTCGGTCATATCGTAGCGGTGCTTAGGTGAAGCCCTGTTCCGGTAGCATAATCATCACCATCATCACGCCGTCATGCTGATGAAGCTCTCCCTTGACACTCTTCTGGATCATGAGTTCGTGGGACGTCACCGAGCGGAACGTGTGCAGATCACGGAGGTGCCGTACTTTCGGTACTAGGATCATTCGATCGTGAAGACGTATGACTACATCAACCGCGTTGTCATAACGCTTCCGCTTATGGTCTACGAGGGTACGTGGACAACACTCTCCCCTCTTGTTGCTATGCATACCATGATCTTGCATGTGCGTAGGAATTTTTTTGAAATTACTGCGTTCCCCAACAGTTGTCATGGAGCTTAGGTGTTATAGGGCATTGCTTGGTTGTACTTAGTTTCTCCTGTACTCTCTTTTGGTAGCGTAGTCGCGTGCGTCCTGCGTGATTCGGTTATCCTAGGATCGGCATTGTTTGAGGGCTACCTCATCACCTTGTATAATTTTGCCGTGTACTTTGTTCAGTTGTTGTTTTATATATAAAGCGGGGCGAAAGCCTGTTTCGAGAGATCGAGTGCACCAATCGCTTTATCAGACTACCTTGTACTGTTTCAAATTTCCCTTTATGCATTCACCCATCAGGAACAGGCAGCCCCAAATATTCAGGGTCGACATATTGCTTTGTAATTTCCAATGTATATTTCACCTCCATCAACATAGCTTCCGAACAATTTTTTAAAAAAGCGATGAAATACTTATGACATGTTTGGTTGCTCGCACCCTTTTTATCCCCCTTGCATACATGTCCTAGGTCAGCCTGGCTGAACAAATTGAAGCAAAAAAACCAACATATCCATATAGATTGGTTGCCTGCATCCTGCTTCCCTGCATCATAGGAACGACCTATGCACTGTGTTTGGTTGCTCGCATTGGTTGGGTTCATACCACTGCATGCTGTTTGGTTGCTCGCATTGGCTGGGCTCATACTAATGCATGGTGTTTGGTTGCATACATGCAGCGAGGTCTGGTTACCTTGTAACCTACGTGGTGAGCTTGCCAGCCACACCTTACACACCATCAAGCAATAAAACAACACCGCAACCACGACGAACTAGACGATGATGATGAAGTTCTTTAGGCAAACTGTCGATCTGCCTTGCCAACTTCAACACTGCATGTCTGCTTGAGCACGACCTTGGAGTAAGCATCCTCTGTCGCCTGCCTATTCTTAAACCCTCTATGGCAGCTATTTTTGTAACCCGCCACTTATTCATTGCATGCTTCCCATGAACTATAAACCCATGGACCCCCCTCAGAACACCACATATATACCACTTGTCCTAGCATGGCAGGGAGCAACAATTCAAACAGCAAGGCATGGAGCACACTAGACATGAAACATAAGCAAGCATGCATGATCATACGTCATACCAAGTTCATCCTACCACTACTATGGTGTCATCCTACCACCACACTCAAAAAGGTGTTATCCTACCATCATTAGTTCGCCATCGGCATGAGGGATTTCTATACCACCTCATCAAAATATACAAGCCTACATCAAGAGTTTATCAAGCCCTAGCTACCACAAAGTGTACATCATCATCATCATTGCCATCGCCATCGCTGTCGAGGATCATGCACACTTTAACCACCAACAGAAGCAACACTAGTAGTAGTGCTTGCCCAACCAGGTCCTGAGATAGAGCACCTTGTGGGCCTCTGCCATGGCGACAAACCCAACACCCCGAGCCCTATTGTCCAGCAGGTGGCTCAGAGCAGTCATCAGAGCCTCTGGGCTAAAGCCACCTTGGTCCATGATGGCGTTGTAGAGGTCATGGTGGACATCGACCGACTTGTTCTCCCTGATGGCGCTTGCCACCTCCTTGATGACCTAAGTCATGCTACTGAAGACGGTCAACTCGTCGTCTATCAAGGCTCCCATCTTCCTCTTCCTATCAAGCATGGGAACATGATCACCATCCTTGTTAGGGACATCAAGGATGATGGTCTCTGACCCTTGGGTGTCTACATACTCGGGCAGAGGCAAACCGAGTGGTTGACCGGAGCCCAGGGCATGCTTGTTGGTTGCCAGCCCAAAGGAGAAGATCTGCTGCATTTGGTGGTAGTTCTGGATGGGTGCGTTGAGGAACTCTATGTCCTTGGGTGAGCCCAAAAAGAAACACAACAACGTGGTTAGTTGTGATTGGCATGGTACATAGGCTTAAACAGGTGGGTCGTGAGCTAACCGTGGTGTGCCTTTGTCGTGCTATGCCTCCAAAAGGATCGAGCAGGTCTCCTGATCCCATGAAGTGCCGGTCAGGTCTCTGAGTTTGGACACTGTCATCCACCTCACTCTCCACTTCCTGAGGTGATTGTATACCTGGGTCGAGGTGACCTCCTGCCTACAAAACTTGAACACATACTTTGCAACCATGTTCAAGTGCACCTCCTTAAAGCCCTTCTCAGTCATCACCCCACTAGCTATGATTTCACACATCTTGTTAAGCATGAATGTCGACATGAATGGCTGCCATTTCATGGAGTCCCCCCCTACTTCTTTTCCTTTGCGGCTGCCTTTTGAGCAGTGGCATGAGCTGCATCATTGGGCTAAGCCAGCACAAATGCTGAAGCCAGAAATGGTGGAACCATAGGAGACACCTCAAAAACATTTGAATAAGGAGACACCGAGTTGTCGATGGTAGGCTGGGAGTCCTCGACATAGGACGCTGCAAACTGGCTCTCGGTCACGACAAGGGCCTGACTAAACTCTTGCATGGTCATGTCCTACAAGTGTAAGCATCTCTAAGAGTGGATCACACTACACATTGACAGTAGGAACTAGCACTAAACATGGACAATATGAACCAACACTACATATCGACAGTATGAATGAGCACTATCACATGTATAGACAACTGATCTATTCAGCATAGCAGCTCAAATCATAGCAAAGAGTTCAACAAAATAGCATGCATAGTTGCATACTAGCATACTACACATCAAACATACTACCAATCCATCACCACTAGCTATCAGTCCTTGCTGACATGGAAACAACTCCTAGCATGCTTCAAATCCATCACCACTAGGTACCAGAACATCACATTCACACATGTCCGTGGTGTACAATGCTACAACATGGACACAAATCTAACCAATGTTCGGAAAATCGGTAACTGGTAGCTACTCGGCCAGTTTGAGAGTAGCAATTAATCCATGAATCGGCCTATTAACTATATCAATTGGTAGATTAAATAGGAACATGCCAACATGTATCTAGTTTTTCGTTGTATTATACCATATTTCAATTCTCCCAACTATGTAATATACCAAAATATTCTACTATAGGCATATTAAAAAACATAAACAAGAGGTAAACTTGATAACCTTGATGGATCAAACCTACAAAATCACAAAATTCGTAATCATCAATTAAACATTTAAACTTGTCCACATATAGTCACACAATATGCTACCAATAACAACCCAAACCAACAGTTCCATATGCTAATCTATAAATTTGTAATATGTAATCTACTAATCTATGGATGTTGGATTCTCCACTTGGTGAGAGGATGAAGGGTGTAGTACCTTGCTCGCTAGTGATGCCATGGAGGAAGAGTTTGGGGAGCAGCTGCCAGGAGGGGTTGGGGAGCAGCTGACGGGTCAGGAGATGGGGGGTAGCCCACGGGAGAGGATGGGCTATAGCCTACGAGATGGGATGGGTACCAGGCAGGCGACCAGAGCAGTGGAGCTGCTGGACCTTGGAGATGTAGCACACTAGTTGGCGCCGATGAGGACCTGGCGAGCTGCTAGCTAGGTCGGGGTAGGGCCAAACCTAGATATTGAGGAGCGGGAGGAGTGGGATGGGTTATGGACAAAAAAATTGGGCTTTGTTTGCCCCCTAGTTGATGGGTCAGAAGTGATTAATGGGCCTAGCAACCGGCTAGTTAATCGGTCTCGCAAGTTAACACACCGAAAAGGTGTTATTTGAGCCGGCCACCCTATGAGTAGCGATTAACTGGCTCGTAACTGATTAATCGGACGAATTCTTGAAAGATGGATCTAACCCTACCACATGCTCATAGATCTACCTAGAATGAGTACAAAGAAGTGGGTGGTTGAACTCACAGACGCCATGTGAGGGCATCCACAGTGCTTAGAGGCTAGCTTGCCTCTAAGATGGACCCCACAACCCTGTCTCCAAACATATCTCAAAACCACGTACTGTATATCATTTTGCTTCAGCCTCTATTGTGGGTCCATGGTTCATTAAACAAAGGCATGGTAACCTGCATGTAGGAGACCTTCGGTGCATCACATGCATTGTGGGGAGCACAAACAGGCTGACAAGTGGGGTTGCTTGATTATTTAAATAGAAAGAGGCAGCCTCCAAGCTAAGAGGCGACGCTAGCAATTTTTTTCTTAGAGGCATGCAACGCACTGTATGGAGGCCACCTCTAAGATGAGAGAGAGTGCTTAGAGGCAGTTGAAAGAACATGCGGTACCCTCATGTTTGGTTTTGGTAATTAATGACAATCTCTATGGACTAATGGTTGCCTTGAGTTATATTTGAAGGATTTGTCCATAGGCATTTCTTGAAGTCCATGTGTTGGTTTCAAGGAGTTTATGTGGTGACCAAGGTGCTATTAAGGAATTATCCAAAGATTGGTCATGTGAGAGTTGAGCTTATTGCAAGCATGCCTTGAAGAAGAAGATTGTGTGATCATTCATGTTTACCTTCTAGACATCATCCAAATGAAGAGAGTTGGAAAGAATCAAGGTTGATCAAGACTAAGTCAAGAGTGAATCAAGTTGATCAACACGCAAAGCGTACAAGATGTACCGAGGGATCAAGTGATCCCATGGTATGGTTGTGGTGTGCAAGTTCAAGTGGAGCAACACAAAGAGATCGAATGCTTGAAGCTTGCCATCCATTGTGGTGACAATGGACTTGTGAAGATGTGCGGAAGAGTGGCTCACCCATAGTGGGGTATGGGGGAGCAATCAACTAGTCTTCATCAAACCATTGCATCCTTGCATCAACTTTCTTGGTTCTTATTTTTGGCTCTCTTTGTGAGTCTTAGAGCTTTTTGTCATCTTGATGACAAGCTCGAGTTCATCAAAAACGGAGTTCACATGCATCTTCTATGATTTTTCGATGTTGGAGGTTATGCCGGTTCTTCTCTGTTGGAGGTTTCTCTCCTCTATTTGTTAGGCATACCTCCCCTGCCACTTCTTTCTATAACCAGTTGTTGTTGGATGCTCCTCGTCGTCTTGTATCCAACAAGCTTGAGTTTGCTCTTTTCGGAGCTCTTTTGCAGAAGTTGTGGCAGTTCTGGTTTTCCTTGGGTTGTACTTGTTTTCGTGGAAGTGGCCTAAGGATGGCGCCAGAGGTAGTACCACTGGGCCGGAGCGGCAGTACCGCATATCGCCACAACCAATAGTAGTGCTGTCTCACAGCCGTAGTACCGCCCATGGCCATAAGCGGTAGTACGGCTCCGGTTCCGCGCTTGTACCGCCTCGACTCGAAATGTGGTTTTCTCATGTTGGGTTCAGCGGCAGTAGTAGCGGCAGTAGGAGAGGTAGTACCGCTCGTGTGCGGTAGTACCGCGGCTACCATCACCCGTAGTGCCGCTCAATGGTCCTCCTCTCTGTCCCTTATCACTGTGCTCGTGGTAGGCGTTGTGCGCGATCCCAGCGGTAGTACCGCTGGGCCAAGCGGCAGTACCGCTGGCTCCAGCGGTAGTGCCGTTCATACGGCTCTTCCTCGCCCTCTGTTTTGCTCCGCTCTCTGTGTTCTACCACCCGGGCGGTAGTACCGCTCCCCTGAGCGGTAGTACCGCTCATGCGCGGACTGAGCACATAACGGTTGGATTCGGGAGCTCCTATAAAAGGGGGCCTTCTTCCCCATTCAGTCTAATCTTTTGAGCTCGTGTTCTTCCCTCATTGTTGACCTTCTTCGAGCTTGCTAACTCTCAATCCCTCCATGGATTCTTGCTAGTTTTTGAGGGAAAAGAGAGAGGAGATCTAGATCCACACTTCCACCAATCACTTTCTCCTCTATGTGAGGGGAACCCCTTGGATCTAGATCTTGGAGTTTCTAGTGTTCCCCTTTTTGTTCTTCCTCTCAGTTTCCTCCCTAGCATTAGTTGTTTTGGTGGGATTTGAGAGAGAAGGACTTGGGCACTCGGTGTGCCCTTGCCATTGCATTTGTGCATGGTTTGAGTTCTCCACAGTGATACATGTTCGGTGACCGCCCCAAGGGTTGCCATTTATACAGGTTCGGTGACCGCCCTCAAGGGTCCCTTAGTGGAATCGCGACATCTTGCATTGTGCGAGGGCGTGAGGAGATTACGGTGGCCCTAGTGGCTTCTTGGGGAGCATTGTGCCTCCACACCGCTTCAAACGGAGATTAGCATCCGCAAGGGTGTGAACTTCGGGATACATCGTCGTCTCCGCGTGCCTCGGTTATGTCTTACCCGTGCTCTTTACCTATGCACTTTACTTTGTGATAGCCATATTGTTCATTGTCATATACCTTGCTATCACATAGTTGTTTATCTTGCTTAGCATAAGTTGTTAGTGCACATAGGTGAGCCTAGTCGTTTTAGGTTTTGTGCTTGACAAATTAACCGCTAGGTTGATTCTGCATTTGTTCAAGTCTAAACCATAATTATTTTAAAGCGCATATTCACCCCCCCCCTCTAGGCGACATCCTCGATCTTTCAGCAGTGAAAAATACACATTGTGGATGCTCTGAGCAACTCAAAGGAGGTGCGGGTCGGAGAAGAGGAGGACTAGAATCGTCGCCGCTGTCAACCGATGGTCGGAGCAGGAGGGTCGCTTACCTGGTCGTCATTATCAATCCGTGGCGGAGGGAAAGCTCGATAGGGAGGAATGGTGGCGGGATTTTTTTTGGGAGGGGGGATGGTGAGGCTGACTATATAGGGCGATCGGTTCGGGAGGAGGTGACGCCAATTCCTCCCGCTATTTTTTCGGGGAGGTCAGCGCCGTGCACTCATCCCCTGCACCACTCGAGCCTAGCTCGCTGGTAACGGCTAATTCGGCCGTTCCTAGCGGGCCTGGCTGGGAGGTGCTTTAGGTTCAGTGCTATG
This sequence comes from Triticum aestivum, assembly GCF_018294505.1. NCBI lineage: Eukaryota > Viridiplantae > Streptophyta > Magnoliopsida > Poales > Poaceae > Triticum > Triticum aestivum. The sequence goes on along the minus strand of NC_057812.1, from coordinate 447,729,943 downwards.
CAACATTCTGATGCAGCCCAACCAACCAAACAACCCCTTTTCTTTTCAGGTGGGCATGCTTGGACATTAGCTTGGTTTATAAGTCAACACACACCTTTCACAGTAGATGCCTGCTGTCGACAAGCTCGGAAGAACAATAATGAATACCCAAGCTACAGTTTTTGGGGAGGGGGGATGGTGAGGCTGACTATATAGGGCGGTCGATTCGGGAGGAGGTGACGCCAATTCCTCCCGCTGTTTTTTCGGGGAGGTCAGTGCCGCGTACTCGTCCCCTGCACCACTCGAGCCTAGCTCGCTGGTAACGGCTAATTCGGCCGTTCCTAGCAGGCCTGACTGGGAGGTGCTTTAGGTTCGGTGCGATGCAACATTCTGATGCAGCCCAACCAACCAAACAACCCTTTTTCTTTCCAGGTGGGCATGCTTGGACATTAGCCTGGTTTATAAGTCAACACACACCTTTCACAGTAGATGCCTGCTGTCGACAAGCTCGGAAGAACAATAATGAATACCGAGGCTGTTATAAGTGTTCAACACATCTTTTCTTCTTGTAATGAATACCCAATAATACATGTACTTCCATGCGATCAACGGATACTACAATCCTATATACAAGGCGAAAACCAAGCTCCCAATCGAAACATTTACCCAAATCGCAAACCAAACCAAGCTATAGCTAATCTACGCATCCTCGTGGCTAATTAAGTACATCCATGAGAAGATGAGTTATTACTACTAGTATGATGGAGGTCATAGGCCTCTTGCAAGCATGGCCTGGAGTTCCTCGGCCGACCTCTGGCTCTGCAGCCTCATCTCCTCCCTGAACTTCCTGATGAACATCTCCGCCCTCACGTCCACCTCCCCCATCCCAACGCACCCTCTGCCCGGGCTCAGCAAGAAGCCCCTTACGCCGAGGCTCTTGGCGGCCGCCGCCGCCGCACATGCTTTGTTGCCACCGGTAGCAGCGGCTACGCCATGCACGCGTGCCTTGTTCACACTGCCGGCTGGACGCGCGAGTTTGCTGGTGCTGGGCTGCGGCTGCTGCTCCTCGTGGACGACGCTGAGGCCCTTGGGCTGGCTGTAGAGCTCGTCGACGTAGACCGGCGCGAAGCTCATGTGGTCCCCGCGCTGCACGGACAGCAGGGGCGGCGCCGGCGCGCGCCGACGGTGGCCGCCCAGCCGCCCCGTGGCCGACCACCGGACACGCAAGGCGGTGCGGCGGAGCTTGGTGTGCGCCGCGGCGGCGAGGCCCGCGCACTTGCGCCACCACCGCCACGGCTGCCTGCTGCCGCTTATCCTCGACGACGACGACGAGGTGCGCACGGGCACGGCGAAGCAGGACATGGCTAATCCGGGCGGCTGGCTGGCTACTGTGGAAGTGATCTACGGGATTGAGAGACGACGAGATCAGGAGACTAGATTGTGTGTGTAGGGGACGGCCTGGGAAGGTATGCTCGGCTCTTTGTAGCGTGGGCTGGCGTGAGGGGTAAAGGCCGCGTCGGATAGCTTTCGGCGGTTGGGGCGGGTAAGACTCACGCTATGTGGTTGACTCCACCACCTTTCGCTCCCTTTTGTTGGGTTTGGCTCTGGGGGTTGGCAGGCAACTTGGCATGGCATGGCATGGCCTCGCTTTGCTTTGCTTCCCTTGCTTGCGTCTTCACTGATTCTCCTTTTTCCTTAGCGGAGGGGGTTGCGTTGCGATGCCATTGTATGCCTGCCAGGAACTAGATTCTACGGTGGCCCAATATATCATTGTCGTTTCTATATATTCATAAATACATGTTGTTATTATTCTTAAAATTTATGTATTGTTGAACGATTGATTTGTCAGAGGCCGTCCACGCCTGAGTCGGCAGAAGATTTCGGAATGTCTAAGTCGATGGTGCATGTATTGTTGGCCTGTTGCTAGCCGTCCACAACGCGAATCTTCTTATCAACGAGACATGGACCGCTCAGACTTGCACAAATATCCCAGGTGAATTGGACTTGGCAAAATCTGATTGGTTATTGTCATGAGAAGCAACCTTGGGACGTGTCGATTTCGCTCCAAAATTATCCTTTTGAGAATTTTAGTAATTCCATTTTATTTGGGACGTGCTACGCGTCGGCCCATGGATCTATTTAAAAGGCCGCTGCCATGCGAGCCGTCCGATTCATTGGTGCGACCTATCCGTATCGTTCCTTTGCAACAAGACCTTTGTTGCAAAACCTTCACTTCTCTAATTTTCTGTAACAAGATTCATGATGCAAAACCTTCTCTTATCTAATTTTCCCACCAAGACCCATGTTGCACAAACCTCTTCTTCTCTAATTTTCTGCGACAAGACTCTTATTGCAAAAGTTGCAAACGCATATCCGGCGCATCTAATTTTCTGCAACAAGACCCATGTTAAAAAAATTGCAAACATCTCTAGCAACGTCGTGCACTTGAATAATTGTCGTTCGCTGCTGTTGCAGAGATAAGATGAGGATACAGGCGTGCTCCAGTAGTCCACGTGTCGAGCAAGGGAGGCGGCGGATGCCCTGCGCTAGATCAGCCGGCTGTTTAGAATTATTTCTCATTTCATTTACTTGCCTGGTGCTAATAGTTTTCACGAGTAAGGAATTGAACAGCGAGCTAGCGTGGCATCGCCAAGTAGCAATCCTGTGTGGATCTGTGCTAGCTGTCTCAGTACATGTGGACAGGAGAGAGCAGAGGCTAAGGCAAGTGCAACACACTCAAAGCGTTAGAGCAAGCAAGCAAAGAGCGGCGGCCACCGGCCTCCTGTTGGAACAGAATCCGTAAATTCCTCCCGAGTTCAGTTTCTTCTACGCTTGCAGCAGATTAATTCTAGTTGCGCGGGTTAGCAATAAATTATTCTGGCGTGGTCAGTGGTACTACGAGGTTACCTCGGAGGCTAAGGTTGTTAAAGGCGATGACACTGTAGCTCAGGAGCTTGCTCAGTTTGCTAGTACGGGTGGGGATTCTTCAGTTGAAAAGCTTGACGCACCGCGCTGTAATTTGGAACAACTCCTTTTCTCATGGTGATCGAAGAGCGCTCTTGCCCGGAAAAGAAGAAGAGAAGAGAATCTCGCCTGGTCATGGAGGAAGCTTCTCTTCATTTCCTTGGGAACAAATCCCTCTCCTCGACTTGTCCCAACTTGCAGCAAAAGTGGATTCCTTCTTGCTGGTTGGTTGCTTGAAAGCTAAGAGAATGTTCGAGGAATAGGCTGTCGCTTTACTCGCTTCCAATAAATCAGCAAGAGGTAGCTTAGGTAATTAATCGTTAACTCTAAGCATTGTGGCAATATGAGGATTGCTTGCCCAAGAAAATTGTTCTTGAATTAACGGGAGTGTCAATTGTGGGCCTGAGTTTCTACTTTGATTCACGCAAACGAATCATAGGCATAAAATCTACAAGCACATAGTATATCACTAGGATCGCCGTCACAAAAATAACCTTAATTAACCACTTGGATTCACACACCTGCTACTTTTATAGAGTGACGCACGTTTTTAGGGAATGTGACAAAACATCGAGAAAAAGAAAAAAGTGCACTCAGCCAATGCCCATAGTTGGCATGACCCCAACAAATGGCAAATCCTACTGCTTTATGGACTCAGTCCAACATCACAACCTTCTGATGTGTCATGCGAAAACCTGTGAAGACGCACATGTTTCTTTCTTTTCAGATAGACCATAAAGTGTAGATGATATTACCGCCTCGTCATCAATGGATATTTTTTTTGCTCATTTGCAAGCAAAATTTTCACGCGTCAGACACGGCGCCCGGCTTAAGCAGGTAGATTGTCCAAGAGTTCACCTAGTTCCAGATCGCAACAGAAAAGGGACAATCCTTGCAAAGGTGGGTTGACGTTTCAAGCTCCTGAAAGAGCATAGTTGGCATCTCGGGTCATGCGGCCAACCCCTCAGAGCCAGCCTGTTAGCGGCGAGGATTCTTCCGTGCAGGAGAAGCCACACAAAGTGTTTGCACTTAGGCTCTGCGGGGGCAGACCAGGCCTTCGAATAGTTGAACCTCGGATGGGAGCCGAAGAATTGTGTTGCGTAGGTCGATGCCAAAGAGCAAGCTCCATTAGTGGTCAGGTTCCAAGAAATGCCATCCTCTTGGATCGGTAGAAGAGAAGTCTGATTGGCCCACTCCCATAAGGTGACAAATTCTCCCAACTGATGTAGGGCCCGGAGGCTGACCACTGCACGAATCTAGTTGTCGTTCGTTAGCTCATCATGCACTGTCATGTTCTTTCTAGAAGTGATCTCGAAAAGCGTAGGTGCAATAAGAATCATGGGGCCCTTCCCTCCAATTGTCATGCCAGAAAAGGGCCTTGCGTCCATTACCCAGGGTTATGGTGGTGCAAGCTCTAAAGAGGTTCATGTCCGCCTGGTCGCACGAAAGCTCAGTACCCATGAAACGATCAAGAAGAGGTGTCTAGAGGGGGGTGAATAGACTCTTAGCAAGAAAAGTTACAGTTTTTAATTTCTTTAAGGTGAAGTGGAGTTTTGGCACAAGTTCAAACATTCACAATACATATCAAGCAAGCATGATGAAGAGTATATGAACATCGGAAAGTAAATCATGCAAGTTGCAAGAATGTAAAGGGATGGGATTGGAGTGTGCAAACGCAATTGGAGACACGGAGATTTTTGGCATGGTTCCGATAGGTGGTGCTATCGTACATCCACGTTGATGGAGACTTCAACCCACGAAGGGTAACGGTTGCGCGAGTCCACGAAGGGCTCCACACACGAAGGGTCCATGAAGAAGCAACCTTGTCTATCCCACCATGGCCATCGCCCACGAAGGACTTGCCTCACTAGGGTAGATCTTCATGAAGTAGGCGATCTCCTATCCCGTACAAATCCTTGGTTCAACTCCACAATCTTGACGGAGGCTCCCAAGTGACACCTAACCAATCTAGGAGACACCACTCTCCAAAAGGTAATAGATGGTGTGTTGATGATGAACTCCTTGCTCTTGTGCTTCAAATGATAGTCTTCCCAACACTCAACTCTCTCTCATAGGATTGGATTTGGTAAAAAGATGATTTGAGTGAAAAGCAACTTGGGGAAGGCTAGAGATCAAGATTTATGTGGTTGGAATGAAATATCTTGACCTCAACACAAGTGTAGGTGGTTTTCTCTCAGAAAATGTATGTTGGAAGTGTAGGCATATTCTGATGGCTCTCTCCATAAATGAAGAGTGGGTGGAGGGGTATATATAGCCTCCACACAAAATCTAACCGTTACACGCAAATCACCAAACTCGGTGGGACCGAATCATAAAACTCGGTCGGACCGATTTGGTTCATAATGTGACCGTTAGGGTTTTCGGTGGGACCGACATGTCAACTCGATGGGACCGATTCCATTAGGGTTAGGGCATAACGTAATCTCGATGAGACCGATTACACAAACTCGGTCGGACCGATTTTGGTAATAGGCAAACAGAGAGTTGGTCAGGCAAACTCAGTGGGACCGATTCGCTCATCTCGGTTAGACCGAAACGTTATGAAGGAGAAACAAAGAGTTTGCATTGCAATCTCGGTGGGACCGATCGCTCATCTCGGTTGGACCGAAACGTTACGAAGGGACACAGAGAGTTTGCAATCCCATCTCGGTGAGACCGAGATCCCTATCGGTGAGACCGAAGTGACTAGGGTTTCTGGCAGTGGCTATGTCAAGTGAACTCGGTGGCACTGGATAGGAAATGTCTGTAGGGCCGAGTTTGACTTTTGGTTTGGGACATATGTGGATTTGATAAAGTGGTTGAGGGTTGTGGAGCATATCACTAAGCACTATGAGCAAGCAAGCCATTAAGCAACACCTCATCCCCTCTTAATAGTATTGGATTTCCTATGGACTCAATGTGATCTTGGATCACTAAAATGAAAAATGTAGATTCCTGAGCTTTGAGCTTGAGCCAATCCTTTGTCCTTATCATCTTGAAAAGGGTTCCAAATCCTCTAGTCCATGCCACTCCATTGTTGAACTTATCTGAAGCATACTAGATAAAACCATTAGTCCAACAAGAGATATGTTGACATGAATTACCAAAATCACCTAGGGAGCACTTGTGCTTTCAATCTCCTCCTTTTTGGTAATTGATGACAATATACATCAAAGCTTTAGATAAAGATATAGAGAATAACAAGTAAAGCTTTGGAAAGACATGTAACATGCATAGGCTCCCCCTATATGTATGCAATCATGTAAATATGGAATATAAGAGCATGTGAATGCATAGGCATGAAAGAGTAAGCAATGTGTTACATGTATCTTGGCTATATGCATCAAAGCAAAAGATGTAAACATAGGAAATGTATCTACATGCTCATAAGTCTTTCTTGCAAACAATATGTACATCAACAAGAAATCCTTATGCACATGAGTGTGATGCATATACTTACCTTGTGGTCTTGAGTTGGCTTAGGAGGGAATGAACCCGAGTAAACAAGGTTAGATAACATAGATACATCTACAAGCCAGAGCAAACAAAAGAAACCACAAGAGTACCAAGACTGGGATGACATGTAGAGAGTGAGTACTGAGTACTGTATTTGATATAGACATGTCACAAAAAGGTAAAGATATGCAATGAATTCATAGATTTCCTTCCCTAGCAGTCTTTCTCCCCCTGAATCTTGTATTGGATAATGGGAGAACATAGGGAAACAAAATCAGAGCAAAACAGATCATAACCATAAACATAACATAGACATGTCTTTCCCCTGTTAAAGACATGTGACTTCTCTCCTCTTGAACACCAAGCATCTGGGGCCTTTGATGTGATTACCTCTCTCTCCCTTTTTCTCTTTCTCCCCCTTTTTCCTTTTACCCCCCTTTAAAGAGAATAAGCTTTGATGTGATCTCCCCCCCCCCCTTTGACATCAATTTCCAAGAAGGGATCTTCCAGAGTGTGAGTCAAAATAGGTTTGGTCCTTGAGTCACAGAGCAAAGCAGCATATAGATTATGATGCTGGTAGAAGACAAGAATCATCGAGTGGAGCTGGAATAAAACTATAGGAACACATGGCAGATTGTCTTCTCTGCAGTGAAATCGGTGATACCGAGTTGTAGTCTTCAGTGGCACCGAATTGGTTTGGTGTGACCGAAAGCAACAGATCGGTATGACCGAGTTCAACACAGATAGAACGCTTGTCACCTCGGCTCACTAGGCAAATAAGATCTGACAAAGATTTGCAAGGAATTAACGGAAGGATTTGCAATGAATTGGATGTAGAAAATGCAGAACAAAACAAAGAAAAGAAAATCTAGATGAAGTATGCAAAAACTCAAGAAAACACTAGAGAACTTTATCTAGAATTGGGCGGTGAAAAAGTCACCTATGTTAGAGTATATTGACTGAGGAGTCAAGTGAGAACACTTGATCGTAAGTCATACTCATCGTTTAAGCTCAAAATGGGGTTACTATTTTTCGTTTAAGCATTTGATGTATTCACATCTTGTTGAGTTGCTTTGACCTATGACTTGAGGTAAAGCTTCTCTAAGATGGAATGACATACCTTGGGTGGTGGTGTTGATCTTGATCATGTAGTTGAACTTGCGTGGGTAGCTCAAGGTTGATGTAGCGTAAGAATGGTTGGGAGCACCACTTGGAGTTGAGTTCATCTACCTACATGGGTTAGTTTTGCAAAGAAGAGCACTCGTGTATCCAAAATGACAATCATGAAATTTGATACCAAATGAAATTTGATACATAGAATTTGTCAAAGGATATGTTGAAGGGTTTCATGCTTTCTTGTTTTCAACCACCATGGAGTAGAGACTTGGTGATGTAGAGATTGCTCAAGATGTGAGTGAGTTGCAATCTCATAGATTTAGATCCATCCAAGTACCTACAAGGGTTAGATAGCATGCAAGGGTGCGAATATATCCAAGACATATGATCATCATCATAAGAGAAGTATCAAGGATTAGTCATAGATTCATGCCTTGCATGTACCCAAATGGAGTTCCTACTCCAAGTTTGAAGCATCAATGATGTTCAATTCACCTCTCAAACGGCAAAAGACTTTCTCATCAAGCGGTTTGGTGAATATATCCGCCAATTGCTTATCAATACGAACATGCTTAAGATCAATGTCCCCTTTAGCAACATGATCTTGAATGAAATGATGACGAACTTCAATATGCTTAGTTCGAGAATGTTGCACGGGATTGTGAGCAGTCTTAATAGAACTCTCATTGTCACAAAGTAATGGAACATGTTTCACATTGATCCCATAATCTTTAAGAGTTTGGGTCATCCAAAGTAATCGAGCACAACATGAACCGGCGGCAATGTATTCCGCTTCGGCGGTGGATAAGGATACCGAGTTTTGTTTCTTAGAGGACCAAGATACAAGAGATCTACCAAGAAATTGACAAGTACCCGAAGTGGACTTTCTATCAACCTTGTCTCCGGCATAGTCTGAGTCGGAATAGCCAACAAGATTGAAAGAGGACCTCTTAGGATACCAAATACCAAAATTTGCTGTATGTATTAAGTATCTCACTCTCCTTTTCACAGCCTTAAGATGACATTCTTTGGGGGCCGCTTGATATCGTGCACACATGCACACACTTAGCATAATATCAGGACGGAAGGCACATAGATATAACAATGAACCAATCATAGAGCGATAAACCTTTTGATCAACCGGTTTACCATCCTTGTCAAATCAAGATGTCCACTAGTAGGCATGGGAGTTTCCATACCTTTGCTTTATTGCATGTTGAACTTCTTGAATAAGTCCTTGGTGTACTTTTTTGAGAAACAAAGGTGCCTTCCTTAGTTTGCTTGATTTGCAAAGCAAGAAAGAACTTGAGTTCACTCATCATAGACATCTCAAACTTCTCCGACATTACCTTCCCAAAATTTTCACTAAAATGAGGGTTAGTCGAACCAAATATGATATCATCAACATAAATTTGGCATACAAATAATTCACCATTAACCCTTTTATTAAAAAGAGTAGAGTCTATCTTTCCAATCTCAAAACCTTTTTCAATAGGGAACTTGGTCAAACATTTATACCACGCTCTAGGAGCTTGTTTAAGACCATAAAGAGCTTTGTGAAGTTTGTAAACATGATCGGGTTTCTTAGGATTGACAAAGCCAGGAGGTTGTTTAACATAAACCTCCTCCTCAATTTCACCGTTTAGAAAAGCACTTTTAATGTCCATTTGGTATAAAGTGATATCATGGTGATTAGCATAGGCAAGTAAGATGTGGATGGACTCAAGTCTAGAAACGGGGCATATGTCTCACCGCAGTCCATACCTTCGACTTGAGTGTAGCCTTGGGCAACGAGATGAGCTTTGTTGCGGACGACTTGACCATCTTCGTCTTGCTTGTTACGAAACACCCATTTTGTACCAACGATGTTGTGGTTGTTGTCGGGCTTCTCGACCAATGTCCACACTTGGTTTCTCTCAAAGTTGTGTAGCTCTTCATGCATGGCGTTTATCCAATTCGGATCTTCCAGTGCTTCTTCAACCTTCATAGGTTAAATGCTAGATATGAATGAATAATGTTCACAAAAATTAGCCAAACGAGTTTTAGAGCGAGTGATTCTCCCGGTTTTAATGTCATTGTAGATTTGCTCGACGGGATGGTCTCTAGCGACTCTTGCTCGAACTCGTGAGAGCTTTTGCTTGGGTCGGGGTGGAACATCTTCTTCATCATCTTGTCCTTCTTCTTGGCCTTCTTCATTGTTGACATTGCCGTTCTCTTGTCGTGGTGGAGAAGGAGGTTGATGAGGTTCATCTTGGTGTACTTCATCGTTTTCTTCATCTTGATGTGTCCCACTTGTGGATGCTTCCGTATCAATTCTCGGTTCACCTTGTCGTGAGGTAGAAGCTTCCACTTGGACGGACAAGGTACTCTCCTTCACCTCCGTTGGACGGATCTTGCCAATAGACAAGTCTTGGATTGCTTCCGAAGGATCTTTATCTCCTACATCAATTGGCAATTGCTCTACTTGCGAGCCATTAGATTCATCAAACTTCACATCTACCGTCTCTTCGACCTTTTAGGTGAAATTGTTGTAGACACGGTAAGTGTGAGAGTTTGAGACGTAACCAAGTAGGAATCCTTCATGAGATTTAGGAGCAAATTTAGAACGATGATGCATATCAAGAATGTAACACTTTGAGCCAAATACTCGAAAGTATCCAACTTGGGGTTGTTACTGGTGAGGAGCTCATATGTCGTCTTGCCGATTAGCTTGTGAAGATACAAGCGATTTGTTGCATGACAAGCTATCTCAACCGCTTCTGCCCAAAAGTTTTTTGGAGTCTTGTACTCATCAAGCATCGTTCTCACCATCTCAATAAGAGTTCGGTTCTTCCTCTCAACAACTCCATTTTGTTGAGGTGTGTACGTAGCCGAGAACTCGTGTGAGATCCCTTCTTCGTCAAGAAAGGTGTCCACTTTTGCGTTCTTGAACTCCGTTCCTTTGTCGCTGCGAACCTTCTTGATCTTCACTTCAAATTGATTTTGGGCCTTCCTAGCGAAGTTCTTGAAGATCTTTTGGACCTGCAATTTATCATCAAGAAAGAACATCCACATAAATCTTGAAAAATCATCAACTATAACTAGACCGAATGAGTTACCACCGAGACTCTTGTAGGCATTGGGACCAAAGAGATCCATATGAAGTAGCTTGAGCGGTCTTCTTTTGGTCATGATGTTCTTCATGGGGTGGCTTCCTCTAACTTGTTTTCCTGCTTGACAAGCACTACAAAGTCTATCCTTGTCAAATATAACATCTTTTACTCCAAGGATATGATCACCTTTAATAAGCTTATCAAGATTCGCATGCCCACATGACCTAACCTTCTATACAACAACCAACCTTTCGAGGATTTAGCAATTAGGCAAGTTCTAGGTTGAGCCTTTTTAGTGAAATCAAGAATGTAAAGATCACCTCTACGTGTACCGGTAAAGACCATTTTATGGTTATCTCTACGCAACACTTGGCAATCTACTTCAGTAAATAGGACATTGAAACCAAAGTCAGAAAGTCTAGATACGGAAAGTAAATTGCAGCCAAGAGATTCAACGAGCATAACATTTTGTATGGAGCTATCATGTGAGATGGCCACCTTACCAAGGCCAACCACCTTACCCTTTGAGTTATCACCAAAAGTGACATACTTTCGAGGGCCGTCGTTTTCAGCAAGCTCACGAAACATATCTTTGTCTCTGGTCATATGGTCGGTACACCCACTATCAAGAACTCATTCCTTTCCTCCAGCCATGTAGCCGTGAAGATTAGCCATAGGACCGAAGTGTCTCATTGCATCATCAAGATCATAGTCACTATCATCATCCTCATCATAGTATCCATGTTCAACATCGTCATAAGGTGGATCAATTCCTAGAGAGAGTGATTCATTAGAAGTGCGACCGTAACAATGTTCATCTCTATGAATTCTAATGACTTCGGAAATGATATTGCTAATGATTCCAACATCTCCTTTGGCACTCGTAAGATTTATAAGCTCAAATAAACAATCACCAAATTTGGGGTCATTGGAACTCATCTTACTCAAGGCAATAGACTTATGAAGAATCTCATCTAGATTTTTCAAGGAATAGTTTGGGAATCGTTCCTCAAGGAATCTCCATATGGTGTAGGCACAATCAAGAGCAGGCAAGCTATTAAGCAAGTTTCTAGGCAAACCTCTACTGATTAAATTGACAGTTCTAAGATTACGAATCATGTCAATAGACTCATCAAGAGTAGGATGCAAAGGATCAACATGAGGTGCACAAGGGCTAGTAATGTACTTGTTCAAATGATATTAATTGAAAATCTCAAGCATCTCATTTTTCACTCATGAAAGTACTCTCCATCAAGTATAGGCACTCTATGTATAAGACTCCCCAACATAGACTCATCCATCTTCCTCCAAATATGTTTAAACCAAAGCAATGGAGACCAAAGCTCTGATATCAATTGAAAGGATCGAGAAGAGGTGTATACAGGGGCGGTGAATAGACTCTTAGCAAGAAAAGTTGCAGTTTTTAATTTCTTTAAGTTGAAGTGGAGTTTTGGCACAACTTCAAACATTCACAATACATATCAAGCAAGCATGATAAATAGTATATGAGCAGCGGAAAGTAAATCATGCAAGTTGCAAGAATGTAAAGGGATGTGATTGGAGTGTGCAAACGCAATTGGAGACACGGAGATTTTTGGCATGGTTCCGATAGGTGGTGTTATCATACATCCACGTTGATGGAGACTTCAACCCACGAAGGGTAACAGTTGCGCGAGTCCATAGAGGGCTCCACCCATGAAGGTTCCACGAAGAAGCAACCTTGTCTATCCCACCATGGCCATCACCCATGAAGGACTTACCTCACTAGGGTAGATCTTCATGAAGTAGGCGGTCTCCTTGCCCGTACAAACTCCTTGGTTCAACTCCACAATCTTGATAGAGGCTCCCAAGTGACACCTAACCAATCTAGGAGACACCACTCTCCAAAAGGTAATAGATGGTGTGTTGATGATGAACTCCTTGCTCTTGTGCTTAAAATGATAGTCTCCCCAACACTCAACTCTCTCTCATAGGATTGGATTTGGTAGAAAGATGACTTGAGTTGAAAGCAACTTGGGGAAGGCTAGAGATCAAGATTTATGTGGTTGGAATGGAATATCTTGACCTCAACACAAGTGTAGGTGGTTCTCTCTCAGAAAATGTATGTTGGAAGTGTAGGCATATTCTGATGGATCTCTCCATGAATTAAGAGTGGGTGGAGGGGTATATATAGCCTCCACACAAAATCTAACCGTTACACACAAATCACCAAACTCGGTGGGACCGAATCATAAAACTTGGTCGGACCGATTTGGTTCATAATGTGACCATTAGGGTTTTCGGTGGGACTGACCTGTCAACTCAGTGGGACCGATTCCATTAGGGTTAGGGCATAACGTAATCTCGGTGAGACCGATTACACAAATTCGGTGGGACCGATTTTGGTAATAGGCAAAGAGAGAGTTGGTCAGGAAAAATCGGTGGGACCGATTCACTCATCTTGGTTAGACCGAAACATTACGAAGGGGAAACAGAGAGTTTGCATTGCAATCTCAGTGGGACCGATCGCTCATCTTGGTTGGACCGAAACGTTACGAATGGAAACATAGAGTTTGCAATCCCATTTCGGTGAGACTGAGATCCCCATCGGTGAGACCGAAGTGACTAGGGTTTCTAGCGGTGGTTATGTCAAGTGAACTCGGTGGCGCCGGATAGAAAATGTCGGTAGGGACGAGTTTGATTTTTGGTTTGGGACATATGTGGATTTGAGAAAGTGGTTGAGGGATGTGGAGCATATCACTAAGCACTATGAGCAAGCAAGCCATTAAGCAACACCTCATCCCCTCTTAATATTATTGGCTTTCCTATGGACTCAATGTGACCTTGGATCACTAAAATGAAAAATGTAGAGTCCTGAGCTTTGAGCTTGAGCCAATCCTTTGTCCTTATCATCTTGAAAAGGGTTCCACATTCTCTAGTACATGCCACTCCATTGTTGAACTTATTTGAAGCATACTAGATGAAAACATTAGTCCAACAAGAGATATGTTGACATTAATTACCAAAATCACCCAGGGAGCACTTGTGCTTTCAACCCACCCATGGCCTCTCAGGGTCCGTCCATTGCGACCAAGGCCAACAGAGACGAAGAGTGCGGTCAAATCTTTCGAGGTCCGTGGTTCAAGGCCACCCTAGTGGCTCAGACGATAGGTAATATTCCAATTAACCAGGGAGTGTGCACCTGATGTCTGTTCTTGGTCCTCCTTTTGCCAGTCAAAGGAACGTTTGATTTTATCAATCTTCTGCAGGATCCACTTGGATAGGTTGAGAGTAGATATGTGCAAAGTTGCCATGGTAGTGAGAATAGATTGCGTAAGGGAGACCCTTCTCGGCATATTCACGAGCTTTGCTTTCCAACCAGGCAAATGCCCCACAATCTTGTCGATGAGGGGTTGAAGGTCAACCCTCCGTAGCCGACGAAAGTGCAGGGCAACCCTGGGTAACGACTTGGGAAGGTGGCAATCTTGGCGGGGAATATTGAGAGAACATTGATACGCCTCCGTCGTATCTATAATTTTTGATTGTTTCATGCTAATATTCTACAATTTTCATATACTTTTGGCAAATTTTCATACTATTTTTGGGACTAACATATTGATCCAGTGCCCAGTGCCAGTTCCTGTTTGTTGCATGTTTTTTTGTTTCGCAGAATATCCATACCAAATGGGGACCAAACCCGATAAAAACTTACAAAGATTTTTTGGAATATATGTGATTTTTGGGATTTGGAATCAACACGAGACGAGGCCCGAGGGGCCCACAAGCCCTTGAGGCGTGCCCCCCTACCAGGGCATGACCAGGAGGCTTGTGGCCACCCAGTAAGGTGGTTGGTGCCCTTCTTCGGCCGCAAGAAAGATAATATTTTGGTAAAAATCATGTTAAAATTTCAGCCCAATTGGAGTTACGGATCTCCTGAAATTTAATAAACGGTGAAAGGCCAGAAAACAGGAACATAGAAACAGAAGGAAACGGAGAGAGATCCAATCTCGGAGGGGCTCTTGCCCCTCCACCACCATGGAGGCCAGGGGCTAGAGGGGAAACCCTTCTCCCATCTAGGGGGAGGTCAAGGAAGAAGAAGAAGGAGGGGGGATATCTCCCCCTCTCTCCCGGTGGCGCCGGAACGCCACCGGGGCCATCATCTGTTGGGGAACATAGTAATTTCAAAAAAATTCCTACGCACACGCAAAATCATGGTGATGCATAGCAACGAGAGGGGAGAGTGTCGTCCACGTATCCTCGTAGACCGTTAAGAGGAAGCGTTATGACAACGCGGTTGATGTAGTCGTACGTCTTCATGATCGACCAATCCTCAGTACCGAACGTACAACACTTTCGCGTTCAGCACACATTCAGCTCGGTGACGTCCTGCGAACTCATGATCCAGTAGAGCTCGAAGGAGAGTTTAGTCAGCACAATGCCGTGGTGATGATGTTGATGAAGCTACCGTCGCAGGGCTTCGCCTAAGCACCGCTACAGTATGACCGAGGTGGATTATGGTGGAGGGGGGCACCGCACGCGGTTGGGAGAGATCAATGGTCAACTTGTGTGTCCTAGGGTGCCCCCTACCCCTGTATATAAAGTAGAAAGGGGGGAGTCCGACCGGCCCTGTAGAGCGCGCCAGGAGGAGGAGTCCTCCTCCTAGTAGGAGTAGGACTCCCCTCTTTCCTGCTCCTACTAGGAGGGGGAAAGGAAGGGGGAGAAGGAGAAGGAAAGGGGGCGCCGCCCCTTCCTTCCTAGTCCAATTCTGACCAGAGGGGGAGGGGGCACGCGGCCTGCCCTGGCCGGCCCCTCTCTCTCTCCACTAGGGCCCAACAAGGCCCATTAACCCCCGAGGGGTTCCGGTAACCCCTCCGGCACTCCGGTAAAATCCCGATTTCACCTGGAACTCTTTCGATGTCCAAATGTAGGCTTCCAATATATCAATCTTCATGTCTCAACCATTTCAAGACTCCTCGTCATGTCCGTGATCATATCCAGGACTCCAAACTACCTTCAGTACATCAAACCATATAAACTCATAATACCGATCGTCACAGAACTTTAAGTGTGCGGACCCTATGTGTTCGAGAACTATGTAGACATGACCGAGACACATCTTCGGTCAATAACCAATAGCGGAACCTGGATGCTCATATTAGTTCCTACATATTCTACGAAGATATTTATCAGTCAAACCGCATAACAACATACGTTGTTCCTTTTGTCATCGGTATGTTACTTGCCTGAGATTCGATCGTCGGTATCCCAATACCTAGTTCAATCTTGTTACCAGCAAGTCTCTTTACTCGTTCCGTAATGCACTATCCCGCAACTAACTAATTAGTTGCATTGCTTGCAAGGCTTATAGTGATGTGCATTACCGTGAGGGCCTAGAGATACCTCTCCGACAATCGGAGTGACAAATCCTAATCTCGATCTATGCCAACTCAACAAGTACCATCGGAGACACCTGTAGAGCACCTTTATAATCACCCAGTTACGTTATGACGTTTGGTAGCACACAAAGTGTTCCTCCGGTAATCGGGAGTTGCATAATCTCATAGTTATAGGAACATGTATACATCATGAAGAAAGCAATAGCAGTAAACTAAAATGATCAAGTGCTAAGCTAACAAAATGGGTCAAGTCAATTACATCATTCTGCTAATGATGTGATCCCGTTAATCAAATGACAACTCATGTCTATGGCTAGGAAACTCAACCATCTTTGATCAACGAGCTAGTCAAGTAGAGGCATACTAGTGACACTATGTTTGTCTATGTATTCACGCATGTGTTATGTTTCTGGTTAATACAATTCTAGCATTAATAACAAACCTTTATCATGATATGAGGAAATAAAGCAATGAGTTTATTTTGGCTCTAGGGCATATTTCCTTCAGTCTCCCACTTGCACTAGAGTCAATAATCTAGATTACATAGTAATGATTCTAACACCCATGGAGTCTTGGTGCTGATCATGTTTTGCTCGTGGAAGAGGCTTACTTAGTCAACGGGTCTGCAACATTCAGATCCGTATGTATCTTGCAAATATCTATGTCTCCCACCTGGATCCCGGATGGAATTGAAGCGTCTCTTTATGTGCTTGGTTCTCTTGTGAAATCTGGATTCCTTTGCCAAGGCAATTGCACCAGTATTGTCACAAAAGATTTTCATTGTACCCGATGCACTAGGTATGACACCTAGATCGGATATGAACTCCTTCATCCAGACCCCTTCATTTGTTGCTTTCGAAGCAGCTATGTACTCCGCTTCACACGTAGATCCCGCCACGATGCTTTGTTTAGAACTGCACCAACTGACAGCTCCACCGTTCAATATAAACACGTATCCGGTTTGCAATTTAGAATCGTCCGGATCAGTGTCAAAGCTTGCATCGACGTAACCATTTACAACGAGCTCTTTGTCACCTCCATAAACAAGAAACATATCATTAGTCCTCTTTAGGTACTTCAGGATGTTCTTGATCGCTGTCCAGTGATCCACTCCTGGATTACTTTGGTACCTCCCTGCTAAACTAATAGCAAGGCACACATCAGGTCTGGTACACAGCATTTCATACATGATAGAGCCTATGGCTGAAGCATAGGGAACACTTTTCATTTTCTCTCTATCTTCTGCAGTGGTCGGGCATTGAGTCCGACTCAACTTCAAACCTTGTAACATAGGCAAGAACCCTTTCTTTGCTTGATCCATCTTGAACTTTTTCAAAACTTTGTCAAGGTATGTTCTTTGTGAAAGTCCAATTAAGCATCTTGATATATCTCTATAGATCTTGATGCCCAATATCACGACTGATCCTCAAAGGTAATGAATGGAAAAAATAGCATGTCGTAATAAAATCAATCTTTTTTGAATGGAATCCAAAATCACGATTTTCTGGGTCTAATGAATAAATGGATAGAGCCTGGCTCCAATTCTGGTAAAAAAAGCAATGAGTTGAACTTCCTAATTGGAATGATTCCCCGCTCTAATTAGACGTTAAAAATAGATTAGTGCTGGATGCAGGGAAAGGTTGGGTTTTCCTATGAGTGGACCTTTTTTTTCTTTTTTTAGAAATCCTAATTAGTCTTGATTATGGTTGAATAAGGGATGTTATGGATTGAATGTGTAAGCAGCATCACTGAGGTCTTTCATTGAAAAACTCTTATTCAAGTATCCTTTTCTGCTATCCAGAAATTCTACATCATTTCCAATCAACAATATGTCATCCACCTATAATATTAGAAATGCTACGGAGCTCCCACTCACTTTCATGTAAATACATGCTTCTCCAAAAGTCTGTATAAAACCATATTGAGGGAGTCCTGGATTAGGGGGTCTCCGGACAGTCGGACTATATCCTTTGGCCGGACTGTTAGACTATGAAGATACAAGATTGAAGACTTCGTCCCGTGTCCGGATGGGACTCTCCTTGGCGTGGAAGGCAAGCTAGGCAATACGGATATGTAGATCTCCTCCCTTGTAACCGACTCTGTGTAACCCTAGCCCTCTCCGATGTCTATATAAACCGGAGGGTTTAGTCCGTAGGACAACATACAATCATACCATAGGCTAGCTTCTAGGGTTTAGCCTCTACGATCTCGTGGTAGATCAACTCTTGTAATATTCATATCATCAAGAACAATCAAGCAGGATGTAGGGTATTACCTCCATCAAGAGGGCCCGAACCTGGGTAAACATCGTGTCCCCTGCCTCCTGTTACCATCCGCCTTAGACGCACAGTTCGGGACCCCCTACCTGAGATCCGCCGGTTTGACACCGATATTGGTGCTTTCATTGAGAGTTCCACTATGCCGTCACTTTAAGGCTCGATGGCTCCTTTGATCATCGGTAACGATGCGGTCCAAGGTGATATTTTCCTCCCCGAACAGATCTTCATATTCGGCGACTTCGCACTACGGGCCAATTCGCTTGGCCATCTGGAGCAGATCAAAAGCTACACCCGTGGCCGTCAGGTCAGATTCGGAAACTTAAACTACACTGCCGACATCCGCGAAGACTTGATCTTCGACGGATTCGAGCCTATGTTAGGTGCACCGCACAACCATGACGAGCAGGACGTAACTCTATCGTCGGACAGTGTTCAGGAGATTGCATTTGCAACTACTCCGGCCATCAATGCGGAGCAAATTGTGGCATCCAAGGACGGAGGGATAGACCCTGCCATGGAGGCCGCACTCTCAGTGGCGATGGAGCTGGATACTGACTTCACCCCTTACGAGAGCCGTGTCGCCAAACCACTGGATTCGTCTCCGGCCACGGACTCCGAGCCGCCTGCATCCGTGCCCATCGAATCCGACTGGGCGCCAATCATGGAGTTCACCTTCGCGGATATCTTTCAGCACTCGCCTTTCGGTGATGTGCTAAATTCATTAAAGTCTCTCTCCTTGTCAGGAGAACCTTCGCCGAACTATGCCTGGCTAGAATGGGATACGGACGACGAAGAAATTTGCTGCCTGCCCACCACCACTTAGTAGCCACCGTCGACGACTTAACCGACATGCTCAACTTCGACTCCGAAGACATCGACGACATGGACGAAGATGCAGGAGACGAACAGGAACCAGCGCCCACAGGGCGCCGGACAGCCACTTCATCACATGACATATACATGGTGGATACACCCAAAGAAGGCAATGTCAAAGAGACAGTGGAGGATGGCCCCTCCAAGCAGCAACCCAAGCGCCAACGTCAGCGGCGCCGCTCTAAGTCCCGCCATAGCAAAAACAACGATAACAGCGCAAGAGAAAATAACACTCCAGTCGACTCCAGAAGAAACGACGACCATATGGCCCCGGCGGCAGAGCACGATGAAGCTGCAAGAGGCGAACATAGTACGGATCCAACGTCCGAACACGGTGACGCCGAGTATAAACCTCATCAAACCCCCTCTGGGGAGGAAAACAGTCCGGACGAAGATGCACACATCATCTCGGAAACGCACTTGGAGCAAGAGATCCTCCGCAGAAGGCTTATTGCCACAGCGAGGAGTCTGAAGAAGCAGAAGCAAAGGCTTAAGGCCGCACAAAATACACTCAACAGTAGGTGGAACAAAGTGCTCGACAACGAAGCAAAGTATGGTGGAAGTTACCACACAAAGAGCTATCCAAAGCGCAAACAGTTACCTGAATTCAACGACGAGGCCTTAGAGCCCACACAGCCAACAAATGAAACGGCCGACCGGCCGCATCCACCACCTTGTGACCGCGATAGAGCGGATAACAAATATGCACATAAGTCAACACACGATGTACGTGAGGACTTGCACCAAAAATCCGGTACGACCAGATCCATCTATGGATCTAGGAAGCGTACTCCGGCACAAAATCAAAACCAAATACCACAACCGTCCGAACGCCATGGTACATCCAAGTACAGGGGTGCCGCACATCCCCTATGTTTCATCGATGAGGTGTTGGACCACGAATTCCCAGAAGGATTCAAACCAGTGAACATAGAGGCGTACGACGGGACCACATACCCTGGGGTCTGGATTGAGTACTTTATCCTCCATATCCATAAGGCTCGCGGACACGATCTCCATGCCATTAAATAATTGCCCCTCAAGCTTAAAGGACCAGCTCGTCACTAGCTGAAAAGCCTCCCCGAAAACTCAATTGGAAGTTGGGAGGAGCTCGAGGACACTTTTCGGGCTAATTTTCAAGGGACCTACGTCCGACCTCCGGATGCATACGATTTAAGTCATATAATCCAACAGTCCGGAGAGTCCGCCCGAAAGCTTTGGAACAGGTTTCTCACCAAGAAGAACCAAATTGTCGACTGTCCGGACGCCGAAGCCTTAGTAGCTCTCAAACACAGCGTCCGAGACGAATGGCTCGCCAGACACCTTGGCCAAGAAAAATCGAGAACAATGGCAGCTCTAACAAGTCTCATGACCCGCTTCTGCACGGGCGAAGACAGCTGGTTAGCTCGCAGTAGCACCAACGACCCAAGCACATCCAAAGTCAGTGATGGCAATGGTAAACCACGACGCAATAAAAGCAAGCGTTGAAATAAAGAAGATAGCCCAGATAATACGGCGGTAAACGCCGGATTCAGGGGCTCTCGACCAGGTCAGCGGAAAAAGCCTTTCAAAGGCAGCAGAGACGGACCGTCTGGCCTAAACAAGATTCTTGACAAACTATGTTAGATTCATGGCACCCCCCATAACCTGCAAATCACACCCACAGAGAATGCTGGGTCTTCAAGCAGGCCGGTAAGCTAAACGCCGAACACAAGGGGGGGGAGACACCAAACGAAGACGAGGACGAGCCTCGCCAGCAAAGCACTGGAGGACAGAAAAAATTCCCACCAGAGGTTAAAACAGTCAACATGATCCATGTGACGAAGAGGAGAAGCAAACATGCACTCCGAGACACACGCGCCATAGAGCCCGTCACCCCTAGGTTTAACCCCTGGTTGGCCTGCCCGATAACTTTTGATCCCGGGGATCACGCGATAAGCATCTGACACGAAGGATTGGCTGCCTTGGTGTTAGACCCAATAATAAACGGATACCATCTCACACGAGTCCTCATGGACGGTGGCAGTGGTCTAAATCTGATATATCAGGACACAGTCCGCAAAATGGGGATAGACCCGACAAAAATAAGCCACCGTACTGCTACCTTCAAGGGAGTAATACCAGGCCTAGAGGCCCGCTGCACGGGCTCTCTATTAGTATAGGTTGTATTCGGTTCTTCCGACAACTTCTGAAGTGAAAGGTTAACTTTCTACATCGCTCCATTCCGAAGTGGCTATCAGGCACTACTCGGAAGAGCAGCTTTCGCTCGTTTTAATGCAATACCGCATTACGCTTCTCGCAATCTTAAGATGTCCGGTCCACGTGGCACCATCACAGTTAGCGGAAACACTGAGCATTCTCTACGCGCGGAAGAATGTGCGGCGGCTTTAGCCGCCGAGCACTAGACGGCCTCACCAACCAAAAAAAGTGACAGGTCGTCAAGACCAGGGACACGGTTAGACGAGTCCGGTGCACCACTACATATACATGAGACTGGTTTGATGATCAAACCCTCCTAGACGGTACCAGGGGCTTCCCGCGTGTAATCAGGGCTAGTCCGGCTCAACTTGACTTATCTTGAATTTTAATGGTTTATTGATAATAACCAATTTTCTGGCACGACAACTTTCACCTAAGTTCTTCTCTTTTACAGATGACAATCATGCTACACCCGTCCAGGACACGGCACAACGGAGACACGGGCGCAGACGTGCAGCAGGAACCCGCTCGAAGGTTTCTTTTTAGATTAAGACCCTGCGTAAACCTTTTTTTACTATCTCTTGTTGTTCACATCCTCCGGATACTCAATACAACCGAGAAGGATGCCGACGTATTGGCATGTGGCCACGTCAGGATATTGCACGTACCTGGACACCCGGAGTTTATTATTAAGGGCCTCGTTCAGCCCGGCATATGTTATAAAGACCGAATACCTTAGGGGGTGTTCGGCGTCGCGAGTTTGGCCTTATATGCATCAGCTCTGAATCATGTCTTTGGTCAAATGTTGGGTTTCCCTGGCTCCCACGTTTTGGTACCTTACGTTCTGCTATATCGGCTAATGTAGCACTGGGAGAACTACTGCAATTGTGCCCTGGTTCATTCGGATGAGCACCTCAGTAGAGAAAGCCGAAAACTGACTATCATGATAAAGCACGAGGCTGGTCAGCCACTCCATGACTCAACGGAATCTTCAGGATTCCTCCGCATTAACGAAGGACCGTTTCCCGGTCATGTACGTACGCGCCCCGTATTCGGACGAGCGCAGATGTACCAGGGGCTATATAGTAGCCCCACCGTCAAACTCCTATGGCTAAGTGATAGTGTTAAAGCAATATAGTCCGATTGCCTCGTTTGTTGCGCTAGCACCTCCTTAATGGACCAAGACGTTGGATCAAGTGTGAATACGTGTTTTTCGCGGACACCCCCACATTATATGTGTGGGGGCGGAAGCCGACGACTACAAACTTTCAGATTATATACATATCTACATGAACAACCGCACAGGACGCATCATAATACTTTCAGGCAAAAGTATAAACATAGCCTTGATGGCTCAATAAAACATTGTTTTTACAATGGGAGTACATGTCACTAGAACATAATATTCTTCGAGCACTGAGCCTCTATCGAACGAGCGCCTTCAAGAACTTCTTTAAAGTAGTGCTCGGCAGCCACTCGGCCCACGGACGAACCCTGTGTTGCAACAGTGGTGGCCTCCATCTCCGCCCAGTATGTCTTGACACGGGCAAAGGCCATCCGTGCAGCCTCTATGCACGCCGACCTCTTCATAGCATCGATATGCGGCACATCACCAAGGAATTGTTGCACTAAACTAAAGTAACTATTCGGCCTTGGCCCTCCCGGCCACAGATGATCCACAACAGACCTCATGGCAAGTCTAGACAACCTATGGAGCTTGGCCCACTCGACAATTTCTCATTCAACAGCAGCGGACGCACTGGAGCATGGAACTGTGACCAGAATAGCTTTTCCACTTCGCGATCTTTTTGATCCTTGAAGTACTCGACTGCATCATCAGCACTTGCCGCCAAATCCACGTAGGCATTCGCAGAACTCCATAGTTGATCAAGAGGTGCATACTTCGGATCTCCGAACTTAGTCCGCAACAAAAAGGGCTTCCCAGTTGCGATATCTCCAGCTTGATGCAGCTCCTCCTTCGCCACTCGTATTTTGGAACGGGCTTCCTTGGATGCTACCATGGCCTTCTCCAGGTCCATCGCCTTCGCACGGTTTTCTTCTTCAAGAAGCTGGTAACGGTTGGCGGCATCTTTCAACTCAACGACCATCTTGGCCATTCTTTCCTTGCTCCGGCAATGTGCGGCCTGTTCAGCCGTCAGCTCTTCGACCGCCTTTAGGGCGGCCGCATCGCTATTTCTGGATTGCTCCTTGGCTCGGGCAAGTTCTGCCCGAAGGGTCTCCACGGTGGCAGCTCCATCTGCAGTCACAACATATTATAGACACTGGCATCATGCTCCTCTTACTATGTGTTGATCACCGGAGAAATCACTTACCCTGTGTCTCGTCAAGCCGGTTGTTGACAAGCACGATGTCGGCATCGGCCGCATCAAATTGCCGCTTTAGCTTGGCAAACCCATCAGTCCGGCTAGTCACCGGAGCTTCAGCCACCAGCACATAAAGGCGGCCTGGTTATTACCTGGGACTATGATCCTTTGTTCACCGCCGTTTTTGACGACAACCAGAGTCTCAGGGGCTACTATCTGCATAGGGCACACCTAAAGTGTGCGGTACTATCAAAAACATACACTATGTCACGTACCTCAAAGCCTTTCAACAGACTCATAAAAGCTTCATGCAATCCGCTTTCAGCGGATGAAATCCTTTCAACTACCGTACTCGTTAGCGTATGATGCGCTTCTGAGATGGCCGCTTGCTCCAGAAGATCCTTCAGTGCGTCCGACCGCACACTGTACGGTTCCAGACTCTTTCTGTTGCTCTCTTTAGGAGCCTAATACTGAGGATTCTGGGTGGCCAGGGGAGTACCCCCTGGCCTGGGCGGATCGGGAGAAACCCTTCGCGACGACACTTCAGGGTCGCCCGCCTCATGAGGCGGGGTGGCAGGGGGAGGTGTTTCGCTCTCCATCATCTCCGGAAGAAGATCCCCCGAAGACGTACTCTGTCGAGAAGGGCTACGATCCGAACTACAAGATATAAGCTTCGGTTATTGTATTCAGAAGTAAGGTAGGATATTTTCACTACTAAGTACTTTTTGATTACTCACAGCTCGGTAGAGGGCTGATTCCCTTGCGGACACTGTGCGGCAAGGGTACCCCCCGGGGCAGGACCCTCTGGCGAAGATTTCTTCCCTCATTTGGAAACCTCTATTTCCGGATCTTCAGAGGTGGTCCTCTTCCTTCCTCGGGGAGAGGGAATGCCAGATTCTTGTCCCTGGTTATCCTGCTTCGCGGAGGCACTCATTCCCCCGGTTGGGACGAGTAGTGAGTGAGGCTCGCTTTGGGCCTCTTTATTCCCCCTTTATATTCCTTCGAGGGCGCCTGATAAGGCGCCGGCTCCAGCATTCTGTCTAGTACCAGATTGGCCAAGCCCTCGGGAAGGGGGGCCGGACACCTGATCATCTTCGCCTTTGTTATCCAGTCCTGGTCAAAGAGCAACTTTTCAGAATGATGTTATGATAAATAAGAGAAACAGTGTGTTCGGCCATAGGATTACTTACTTGGGTATCCGGGCGATTACAGCTTAGACCCACATCCTCGGTGGTGTCCGGACACTTTATTTGTGGTCCGAAGAACAACTTGTACATCTCCTCGAGCGTCATGCCAAGGAAGTGCTGAATGATTCGCGGTCCCTCCGGGTTGAACTCCCACAAACGAAGAGGTCTACGTTTGCAAGGTGGGACCTAGCGAACTAGCATGACTTGCATCACTGTGACCAGGTTGACGTCTCTCTCAATGAGATCTCGGATGCGACTCTGCAATACCGGCACATCTTTTACTGGACCCCAGTTTAGCCCCTCGCTGATCCATGACGTCAGTTGTGGTGGGGGGCCCGAGCGGAAGGCAGGGGCGGCTACCCACTTGGCACTCTGGGGAGCTATGATATAAAACCACTCCCGCTGCCACAAACTGGACACCTCTGGGAAGGAATCCTCTGGCCATGGACCATCAGGGCTTTTGCTTATTACGGCACCTCCGCACTCTGCGTGCCGCGCCTCGATCATCTTCGGCTTCACATTGAAGGTCTTGAGACACAGGCCTAAGTGAGGGGTAATGTGAAGGAAGGCCTCACATACGACGATAAACCACGAGATGTGAAGGAGGGAATCCGGGGCCATATCGTGGAAATCTAGCCCATAATAGAACATGAGCCCCCTAACAAAGGGATCCAGAGCGAGGCCTAGTCCTCGGAGGAGGTGAGAGACGAACACAACACTCTTGTTGGGCTCGGGAGTGGGGATGACCTGCCCTCGGGCGGGCAGCCTATGCGAAATTTCGGCGGTCAGGTATCTGGCCTCTCTCAGCTTCCTGATGTCCTCCTCTGTGACAGAGGAAGGCATCCACCGACCTTGGAGGTTGGATCCGGACATGGTTGAAGGTCCGAAGTGCCTGACCTGAGCCTGGGGTGTTGGAACTCGAGGCGGGGGAAGGATTCGATTGAGCGCGAGAGGAAAAAGGGAGAGGTCTTGGCCTCTTTATAAAGAGGGTGAATGTCAAGCATCCTCCTCACAGCTGTTTTGGACTCGCCTAAAATCAAGGAGTCATGCAAATGGGCATGGTTGGGTTACCCACATTCGTATTGATGAGAATCTCGTAATAAGGGGAACACGATCTCTACTTTGACAAGGCGTGTCAAGAAAACTGCCTCGCGATATGTGCGGTGCTGGTTGAGAAAAACGGTTCGAATAATGACCGGGCCATGGCGTGATGTCATGCTATCAAAACGTGTCAGCAAATTAGATTTGTGGAAATATTATTCTCTCTACGGTGGTATGTGGAACTTGTTTTGCAGAGTCAGACACTATCCTTGTGTTTAAAATCTTCTATGGAGTATTCGGAGGAGGAACCCACCTTGCAATGCCGAAGACAATACTGCGCGTCGGACTCATCGTCATTGAAGCCTGGTTCAGGGGCTACTGAGGGAGTCCTGGATTAGGGGGTCTCCAAACAGCCGGACTATATCCTTTGGCCGGACTGTTGGACTATGAAGATACAAGATTGAAGACTTCGTCTCGTGTCCGGATGGGACTCTCCTTGGTGTGGAAGGCAAGCTAGGCAATACGGATATGTAGATCTCCTCCCTTGTAACAGACTCTGTGTAACCCTAGCCCCCTCCGGAGTCTATATAAACCGGAGGGTTTAGTCCGTAGGACAACATACAATCATACCATAGGCTATCTTCTAGGGTTTAGCCTCTACGATCTCGTGGTAGATCAACTCTTGTAATACTCATATCATCAAGAACAATCAAGCAGGACATAGGGTATTACCTCCATCAAGAGGGCCCGAACCTGGGTAAACATCGTGTCCCCTGCCTCCTGTTACCATCCGCCTTAGACGCATAGTTCGGGACCCCCTACCCGAGATCCGCCGGTTTTAACACCGACACATATGCTTTGATCACACTATCAAAACATTTATTCCAACTCCGAGAGGATTGCACCAGTCCATAAATGGATCGCTGAAGCTTGCACACTTTGTTAGCTCCCTTTGGATCGACAAAACCTTCTGGTTGCATCATATACAACTCTTCTTCGAGAAATCCATTCAGGAATGCAGTTTTGACATCCATTTGCCAAATTTCATAATCATAAAATGCGGCAATTGCTAACATGATTCGGACAGACTTAAGCATCGCTACAGGTGAGAAAGTCTCATCATAGTCAACCCCTTGAACTTGTCGAAAACCTTTCGCAACAAGTCGAGCTTTGTAGACAGTAACATTACCATCAGCGTCAGTATTCTTCTTGAAGATCCATTTATTCTCTATGGCTTGCCGATCATCGGGCAAGTCAACCAAAGTCCATACTTTGTTCTCATACATGGATCCCATCTTAGATTTCATGGCTTCAAGCCATTTTGCAGAATCTGGGCTCACCATCACTTCTTCATAGTTCGTAGGTTCACCTTGGTCAAGTAACATGACCTCCAGAACAGGATTACCGTACCACTCTGGTGCGGATCTTACTCTGGTTGACCTACGAGGTTCGGTAGTAACTTGATCTGAAGTTTCATGATCAACATCATTCGCTTCCTCACTAATTGGTGTAGGTGTCAGAGGAACCGGTTTTTGTGATGAACTACTTTCCAATAATGGAGCAGGTACAGTTACTTCATCAAGTTCTACTTTCCTCCCACTCACTTCTTTTGAGAGAAACTCCTTCTCTTGAAAGGATCCATTCTTAGCAACGAATGTCTTGCCTTCGGATCTGTGATAGAAGGTGTACCCAACAGTTTCCTTTGGGTATCCTATTGAGACACATTTCTCCTATTTGGGTTCGAGCTTATCAGGTTGAAGCTTTTTCACATAAGCCTTGCAGCCCAAACATTAAGAAACGACAACTTTGGTTTCTTGCCAAACCATACTTCATAAGGCGTCGTCTCAACGGATTTTGATGGTGCCCTATTCAACGTGAATGCAGCCGTCTCTAAAGCATAACCCCAAAACGATAGCGTTAAATCAGTAAGAGACATCATAGATCGCACCATATCTAGTAAAGTATGATTCGACGTTCGGATGCACCATTACGCTGTGGTGTTCCGGGTGGCGTGAGTTGCGAAACTATTCCGCATTGTTTCAAATGTAGACCAAACTCATAACTCAAATATTCTCCTCCACGATCAAATCGTAGAAACTTTATTTTCTTGTTACGATGATTTTCCACTTCACTCTGAAATTCTTTGAACTTTTCAAATGTTTCAGACTTATGTTTCATTAAGTAGATATACCCATATCTGCTCAAATCATCTGGGAAGGTGAGAAAATAACGATACCCGCCACGAGCCTCAATATTCATCGGACCAGATACATCAGTATGTATGATTTCCAATAAATCTGTTGCTCACTCCATTGTTCCGAAGAACGACGTTTAGTCATCTTTCCCATGAGGCATGGTTTGCAAGTACCATGTGATTCATATCAAGTGATTCCAAAAGTCCATCAGTATGGAGTTTCTTCATGCGCTTTATACCAATATGACCCAAATGACAGTGCCACAAATAAGTTGCACTATCATTATCAACTCTGCATCTTTTGGCTTCAACATTATGAATATGTGTATCACTACTATCGAGATTCAACACAAATAGACCACTCTTCAAGGGTGCATGACCATAAAAGATATTACTCATATAAATAGAACAACCATTATTCTCATATTTAAATGAATAACCATCTCGCATCGAACAAGATCCAGATATAATGTTCATGCTTAACGCTGGCACAAAATAACAATTATTCAGGTCTAAAACTAATCCCGAAGGTAGATTTAGAGGTAGCGTGCCGACGGCGATCACATCGA
The DNA here is from genome assembly GCF_018294505.1 of Triticum aestivum. Taxonomy (NCBI): domain Eukaryota; kingdom Viridiplantae; phylum Streptophyta; class Magnoliopsida; order Poales; family Poaceae; genus Triticum; species Triticum aestivum. The sequence continues at coordinate 447,701,295 of NC_057812.1, read as the reverse complement.
CTTTGGAACCATTTCCCACGTGTATCGTCACCTCGTCCTTAGCCAGTCTTTGCTTGATCCGTAGTCCCTGTTTGGAGTTGCAAATATTAGCAACAGAACCAGTATCAAACACCCAGGTGCTACTGCGAGCTCTGGTAAGGTACACATCAATAACATGTATATCACATATACCTTTGTTCACCTTGCCATCCTTCTTATCCGCCAAATATTTGGGGCAGTTCCGTTCTAGTGACCAGTCTATTTGCAGTAGAAGCACTCAGTCTCAGGCTTAGGTCCGGACTTGGGTTTCTTCTCCTGAGCAGCAACTTGTTTATCGTTCTTCTTGAAGTTCCCTTCTTCTTCCCTTTACCCTTTTTCTTGAAACTGGTGGTCTTGTTGACCATCAAAACTTGATGCTCCTTCTTGATTTCTACCTCCGCTGCCTTTAGCATTGTGAAGAGCTCGCGAATTGTCTTATTCATCCCTTGCATATTATAGTTCATCACAAAGCTCTTGTAGCTTGGTGGCAGTGATTGAAGAACTCTGTCAATGACACTATCAACAGGAATATTAACTCCCAGTCGAGTCAAGTGGTTATGATACCCAGACATTCTGAGTATATGTTCACTGACAGAATTATTCTCCTCCATCTTGCAGCTATAGAACTTATTGGAGACTTCATATCTCTCAATACGGGCATTTGCTTGAAATATTAACTTCAACTCCTGGAACATCTCATATGCTCCATGACGTTCAAAACGTCGTTGAAGTCCCGGTTCTAAGCCGTAAAGCATGGCACACTGAACTATCGAGTAGTCATCAGCTTTACGCTGCCAGACGTTCTTAACGTCATTAGCAGCATCTGCAGCAGGCCTGGCACCTAGTGGTGCTTCCAGGATGTAATTCTTCTATGCAACAATGAGGATAATCCTGAAGTTACGGACCTAGTCCATGTAATTGCTACCATCATCTTTAAACTTTGCTTTCTCAAGGAACGCATTAAAATTCAACGGAACAACAACACGGGCCATCTATCTACAACAACATAGACAAGCAAAATACTATAAGGTACTAAGTTCATGATAAATTTAAGTTCAGTTAATCATATTACTTAAGAACTCCCACTTAGATAGACATCCCTCTAATCATCTAAGTGATCACGTGATCCATATCAACTAAACCATAACCGATCATCACGTGAGATGCAGTAGTTTTCAATGGTGAACATCTCTATGTTGATCATATCTACTATATGATTCACGCTCGACCTTTCGGTCTCAGTGTTCCGAGGCCATATCTGCATATGCTAGGCTCGTCAAGTTTAACCGGAGTATTCTGCATGTGCAAAACTGTCTTACACCCGTTGTAGATGAACGTTGAGCTTATCACACCCGATCATGACGTGGTGTCTTGGCACGACGAACTTTGGCAACGGTGCATACTCAGGGAGAACACTTTTACCTTGAAATTTAGTGAGAGATCATCTTATAATGCTACCGTCAAACAAAGCAAAATAAGTTGCATAAAGGATAAACATCACATGCAATCAATATAAGTGATATGATATGGCCATCATCATCTTGTGCCTTTGATCTCCATCTCCAAAGCACCGTCATGATCACCATCGTCACCGGCGTGACACCTTTGATCTCCATCGTAGCATCGTTGTCGTCTCGCCAACTATTTGCTTTATGACTATCGCTACCGCTTAGTGATAAAGTAAAGCAATTACAGGGCGATTGCATTCCATAAAATAAAGCGACAACCATATGGCTCCTGCCAGTTGTCGATAACTCCGTTACAAAACATGATCATCTCATACAATAAATATAGCATCATGTCTTGACCATATCACATCACAACATACCCTGCAAAAACAAGTTAGACGTCCTCTACTTTGTTGTTGCAAGTTTTACGTGGCTGCTACGGGCTGAGCAAGAACCGTTCTTACCTACGCATCAAAACCACAATGATAGTTCGTCAAGTTAGTGTTGTTTTAACCTTCACAAGGACCGGGCGTAGCCATACTCGGTTCAACTAAAGATGGAGAAACTGACACCCACCAGCCACCTGTGTGCAAAGCACGTCGGTAGAACCAATCTCGTGTAAGCGTATGCGTAATGTCGGTCCGCGCCACTTCATCCAACAATACCGCCGAACCAAAGTATGACATGCTGGTAAGCAGTATGACTTGTATCGCCCACAACTCACTTGTGTTCCACTCGTGCATATAACATCAACGCATAAACCTGGCTCTGATACCACTGTTGGGAACATAGTAATTTCAAAAAAATTCCTACGCACACGCAAGATCATGGTGATGTGTAACATCCCAAAATTCTAAATTTTGGAATGTTTATTAAATAAATTATTATGATTGTTTGTTTGATTGTTGTGTGATTCATTGTGTGAAAATGATTGGAAATTGAAACTTTTTGAAAGTTGAATGAGAGGGAATAAAAGGACTTTCCCAAAATTTTCATCTTGCATTTTGATCTCCCTGAATTCAAAATTCATTTCATTACAAAACCCTAGAGTGAAGATAATATGACTTCTTCCATTTAAAGAAATGAAAAGGGGTTCAAAAATGATTTGAATTTCCTTTTGAAGTTTCAAAGAAATAAATTGGAAGTCACTTTGAAGTTATTTGAAACTCATTTTCCATTTGAAGTTGTTTGAAATTCCAAATTCAAACCAATTGGGAGTTATTTGAGTTTCAATTCAAAATATTTTCTCCTAAAAATAAATAAATGGAAATAAGGGTAAAATGATTCCCTTCAATGGAAAATTAGGAGAAAATAAATTTGAAATCATTTTGCTATTTAAAGAATGATTTTTATTGATTTTAAATGCAACAGTAGCACTATTTGACTTTTATGATTTTTTTGGAATTTAGTTGAACTTGAAAAATAGTTCATCTTATTCGGGGTATTTTTCTGAACATTTTGGTATATGATATGCCTATGTATATTTTTTATTCAATTTACTTCTGTTGGAGTCTCCTTTCTGAAAAAACAAAAAAAACACACACACACACGCCCACCAGCCGGCCCATGGTCTTCGGCCCAAGAGCCAGCCAGCGCACCGAGCCGGCCCAGCAGCGCCCGGGGCCTTACGCCTCGCTCGCCCACTCCCCAACTCGTCCCTAACCTCCCGTTGAACTCGCTCGGATGGAGCTCGCCGCCCGCGCTCCCGCACCCGCCGGGCGAAGCTCTCGCGATAGAGCTTATCGTGCAGCCTTCGCAGCCCCTGCGTGCACCTATAAAAGCCCCCGAGGCTCCTCATTCGATCTTGCCATCTCGCTGCCCCCCACACCGCTCACAGACCCCGCCCCATCTGTTTGCATCTCGCCGGAGCACCACAGCGCCGCCGCCTCCGTCTGCTCTACCCTGTCGCCCTGACGACCGCAACCACCGCCGTCAGGATGCCTGCGATGTTCCCGTCCTCCCCGTCGCCTTCCCTGCAGCTGAGGACCGCCGCCGCTGCCACCCCACCGACGGAGAGCCCCGCTGGAGCACGGAGTTCCATCGTCCTCGCACCGCCCATCCGGACACCCGGGGGATCCCCGCCACCACCACTGTGATGCCCGTGCCACGCCGCACCCCTCCGTCCACTTCGCTGCCGTCGAAGGCCGCCGGAACCGCCGCCCCGTCGACGCCGAGGTCCGGCCAACGCCGCCGCCGCCGCAGTTGCCCTCTGTGAGCCGCCCCGCCTCCTCGTTCTTTTCTAAGTCTAGGTTTTTTTGTGAACCGTTACAGAAAAAAAAACACCGGTTTTATTTTTAAACTGGTTGGTTCACTTAGTTTAGCCGCGGTAGCCCGTTTTTCTTATATGTCGACCGTTCACCGGTTAAGCTCCGCAACGAATGGGTATGCACCAGTAGGAATTTGCCACGTCTCAGGGACCTGTTTGCGATAGTTTTCTTCACTGTTTAATCCTTGTAATTAGTAGATTAGTCCCTAAACTTAGAATAGCCACAACTTTTTAACCATAACTCCAAATTCGACGAAACTAGCAGCAAAATGTTCGTCTCGAATAGCTTTATCCAGAAAACCAACTTCGAAAACTTTTGGCCAATTTCAAATTTGAATTTATTCGGGTTTGAATTCAAACTTCAACTGGCCATATCTCCTAAACCGTAGCTCCGATTGATGTGTTTCTTTTTGCACCGTGTCACCGTTGCCAAACCCTATCGCTTGGACCTATCTCACGATAGTTTTCACACATTAGGATCTGTCCATAGTAGTTTTACTCGTATGCCTAGTATGCACTGTGGTCCACGTCACAAATTTTGGCACCCATGCCCTATATTGTTTTGTCCTTAGTATTTTCTTTTTATAGTTAAGTTTGTTGTGTGTTCATTTGGATTTTCTGAGTCTTTTCATGTTGCATGTTATTTGGTTCTCTGAAATGATTTCTTATGTGAGTGCAATGTTTGACTTTATAGATTTTCATCGCAGAATGACGAATAGTTCTATTAAGTAAATTTCTGATAGCGATATAATCTTCATCAACTATTACCAGGCAAGTTCACATTTGACCATTCTTCCAATTACCTATGTTTTATATTATGCACTTAGTCCTTTTGTGGTAGGATTGCATGGTTGGATTTATTGTTGCCAGACGGCTATGCCGTTACCTAGTAGTTCATTGAGGTAGGATTGAACCATATACCTTTGTCACCACCGCGTAAGTTTATTTTGGCCTCACCAATGTAGACATGGATTAGGAGGTGTTCATTGTGAGAGATGAGTGACAAGGTAGTAAGTAGGACCAAGATAACTTAATGAACTACCTGGGCGGAGGTTTGGTTTGAATGGTGGCAAAGTACAGTGGGAGCATGCATGGTGTCGAATTTCGGGTTCCGGCAGACCCTTGAGGTTCGAACACTGGGGTGCGCACGGAGATTTCGCCTCCTACCTACCTGCACCCCTCCGCCTCGCTAAGATCTAAGCTATGGAAAGAACAGCACAAGAGACACAGGGTTTATACTGGTTCGGGCCACCGTTGTGGTGTAATACCCTACTCTAGTGTGTGGTGTGGTGGATTGCCTCTTGGGCTGATGATGATGAGCAATACAAGGAAGAACAGCCTCGCGAGGGTCTGTTCTTGACTGGGGGGGATGAACTGCTAGGAGGAGTTCAGTCACCCTTCTCTCTCTCTCTCTCTCTTCTCGATTCTCTCTCTGATTTCGATCTCCAACCGATCGATCGAACCCCCCTACCCTGTGGGTGGCTGGTCCTATTTATAGGCAAAGGCCCTGGGCCTCTTCCCAAATATTGAGCGGGAAGGGCGCCAACAATTGGCCATTTTGAAGGGGAACATTTGGTACACTTATCCTGACTAAAGTTGGTCCTCGCCTGCCAAAGACTCTGGTGGTGACGCTGGCTTGGGCTCCACAATGACTTCCTCCCTGCCGTTGGACTGGTCTTGGTCTCGTTGCACCGAAATGGGTGCCTTTGCTTGATGCTCTCACCTGCGCTTGCCCCTTTGCACCAAAGAGGAAAGGAGGACATTGCGCGGCTGGCGCCCGCCTGGCGCCTTTGGTCATCATGGCTAGTGTCACGAGCACCTCGTGAGGTACCCCGCCTTGATCTCTCCGCCTCCTCGCGAGCCAGCCTGATGTGGCCGTGCCTGAGGAAGCTCTGTGTCGTCCGCCTCACGAGGCTTGGCCCCTCGTGAGGGTCTTGAGTCTGTGTTGATGAAGACGGGATGTGCTGGGCCCCCTTTTGAGCCACGCCGCAGGCCGCAGGCAGGCAAGTCTGGGGACCCCCATTCCCAGAACGCCGACAGTAGCCCCCAGGCCCAAGGCGCGCCCGGGCTTGGCCGTGCAGGGAGGCGAAAGGGCAAGAGCAAAGCGCCGCGGGCCCTAACAGCCTGCTGTCTTGGGCGCCGCGTGGCAGTTGATTGGACGTGGGCGTCTCCACTTCCCCATGGTGCCTCGGCAACTTCATGGATTGGACAAGTCCCTGCATGCAAAGCGGGTCATGATTACCTGCGATCGTGGAGGTTGGCGGTTGGCCTTCGCGAGCCATAAGTACGGAACGGCGCGCACCCTTCCAGTCCATCCCTTCTTGCTTCTTCTTCTTCCCGGTCCTTGCTCCGTCTTGCTGCGATGGCTCCGATCCGCCGGTTCTCGACGGCAGAGAAGGGAAAGGCTCCCGAGAGGAACCAGACCCGCTCCCGCCGAAGAAACGTCTCGCCCTCCGCGGCCGGGACGAGGGGGCCCATCAGGTGGTGTCGAGGCCCTGGTGCGAGCGGCCACCACCGGGGTTCCCGCTTCCCTTGTACGCCCACATCGAGGGCTCTGAAGGAGTCGATGCCGATCGCCACGGGCAGCACCGCCGCCGGCGCCGACGGGTCACGAAGGTGTGGGTCGTCCCCCCTGGGGTCCACACCGAGGGCTCCTCCCGAGAGTTCGTGCTCCAGGCCGCCATGCCTCCTCAGTCTTGGATTCGCCTTCCTCCCTTCTTCGCCCCCATCATCCCGCGGGGAGAACTCCTAGAGCTTTGGCTGCAGCACGCTGGCTGCAGCACCCTCGCGACCGAGGCAGAGGTCGCGGTCGTTGCCCCGGGCGAGGTCTTCATGACTCGAGGCTGGAGTGAAATCGCCTGGGTTTGCAGGACAAGAGGCGCCTTCGTGATCCACTTGGAGTACGATGGTGCTTTGGTGATGTTCTTCAAGGTCTTCGACACGAACGGGCGCCGGCTGGAGTGCTGCCCCGGGAGAGGTGGCCGGGACCCTGCTGCGGCGAGGACCGGGCCCGCCGACCGCTCCCTTGGCGGCTCCTCAGGCGGCGGAGGCGTCAGAGGTTCCAGCGACTCCGGCAAGCTCTTCGCGACTCAGGAGACGAGCGACGACAGCTACGAGCCCCCGAGCCGGCGCCGCTCCTGGAGCAGGGCGGGCTCATCAGGCCGTCGCCGACTCTGATCTGGATGGGGTTGGCGCCGGTGCTTGACGGCCCACTGTTGATGATGGCGTCTTTTGCAGGGGCGCATGCAGTTAGCGTCCTTTTAGGATCTATTCCCTGCGAGGAATCAAAGACGCGTCCCGTGGGGGCTTGTAAGGTGCCTGTGATCCTGTTTTGTTAATATAACCCTTGTCGTAGAATTGTGCGAGTTGCTCATTCCGTCTTAGCTCAGTTCTCCCTTTCGAACCTCACGAGGGCTTGGTGCTCTACGCCGACAGGTCCCAGTCCCAAGGCGGCTTCAGCCGTTGCTGGTATGCCAGGTTGCGATGCCGTGGTCAAGGCCAGGAGGTGAGCGACCCGGGGTCCGATAAGAGCCCCTGAGTCGCGATGCTCAGGAGGTCCACTTTGGCGCTCAAGCAGCCGGTGTTCGGTGAGAAAGGAGAGCGGCGTCGCTAACACGGGATTGCATTAGGTGTGGGGATGGTGCCATGGTAGCTGGTGCTTCCGGGTGGTGACTTATCTCGAGAATCAAGGGCCGCTCTCTGGTGTGTCGACGGGTCCGTGCATCGGCAGGCGTGAGGTTGCTCGGTGTGTCCTCGCGTGTCCCTCCCCTCTCGCCTTTGCTCCCCTTTCTGCTCTACGTCCTCGGGTCCCGGCCCTCGAGCGAGTCTCAGCCGTCGCAGGTATGCCAGGTCGCGATGCCGTGGACAAGGCCAGAGGGTGACGGCTGGAGAGCCAGTAGGAGCCCTGAGTCGCGATGCTCAGGCACCCCCCTTTAACGTGCAAGTGGTTCACGCAGATGAGAGTGAAGGAGACACCGCAAGGGCCTCGCCTGACGCAGCTCCTTTAGGAGATCCTGTAGACCCATCATAGAAAGAACGAGGGGTTTGCATGACAATTGACAGTCAGCCGTTGGTTGCTTCCGAGGGGCAATGAGGCACTGAAGGCTTGACGAGGTGGCGCCATGCGGGGCTGCCGCGGCCAGAGCTCAGCCATTCAGGTTTGTCGGCATTGCAGGGACGGACCCATGCGCAAGCGTCGTGCCGTTTGGGAGCAGTTCCGTCAGTTGGCGTCAGTTGAGCGGGCAACTGATGATGTTGAGGATGAAGGAGTGTTGGTGTAGCAGACTCGGTGGGCTGCGGAAGCCGATCCTCATGAGCCCCCAGGCCCAGGGGCCTCGGGAGGCTCCGGAGGCGCTGGTGGCTCCTCGCGGACCATCTCCATTTCCGCCAGGGCTGCGGAACGCCTGGCCTCTTGAGCCTCCACGATGTCCCTCATGAGGCACTGGTACGTGGCAGCCGCGTTCGGCAAGCCGTAAGGCATGCGAACGTAGCTGTGGGGTGGACCTTCGCAGCGCCCCACTCGTGAGGGCCAGAGGCGCCCCAGAGAGGCGACTCGATTGAGCCATGGTATGTCGATGCAGACGCGCAGCCCACCATCCTCGCCTGGATGGGGAGCCACTACTGGTAGGCGGCGGCCGCCTTTCATGACTCTTGACTCCTGTAGCTCCTGAATGGCCTTGCTGACGAACTCCTGAGGGTCTGGCTCTCCTTGCCTTACTCCTTCTTGAGGGAAACGTGCTTCGAAACACGCCTCCATGTGGTGCCCAAGCGCCTTCCTCGTGACCTTAGCCAGGTCGGTGGCCCTCCAGGGGAGAGCCCCCGAGCCCTGCCTGAGGAGGGCATTGGGCGCGCTTTCCTATGCGATAGAAGGAGGTTCCCCTTGGGCAGGCGCGGGCCCAGAGGGGCCTGCCTCCTGAGGGGCCGGGCCGGACGATGTCTTCTTCTTCTTGGGGGCGGTCTCGGGAAGCCTCCCGCTTCCGCGATCTGGGTCTTCCAGTGATGCGGCCTGAAAGGCTCGTTCCAAGGAACACACCGCGTCCTTCTCTTCACAGGGCACCGTGATGACCCCGCCACTTCCTGGCATCTTGAGGACGTTGTAGCCGTGTTGAGTTACGACCATGAACTTGGCCAGCTCTGGGTACCCAAGGATGGCGTTGTACGGCAGGCGAATGTGAGCGACCTCGAAGTCGATGAGCTCGGTGCGGTAGTTGTCGCGTGCCCCGAAGGTGACAGGGAGGCAGACCTGCCCAATCGGGACCATGGAGACGTCGGTGACTCCGGAGAAAGGCTTGGTTGGCTGAAGCTGGCTGTAGGGCACTTGGAGATTGTTGAATGTGTCCACGGACAGGACGTTGAGCCCTGCCCCGCCATCGATGAGGGTCCTGGTGGCCACCACGTTGCTGATGATTGGGGAACAAAGCATCGGGAGGACTTCGGCTGTAGCCGCACACTTGAGCTGATCTGCTGAGCTGAACATGATGGCGCACGCCGACCACCTGAGAGGGCGCGTGGCTTTCAGCTTGGGGAGGACTGCATTCACTTCGCGGGCGAACTGCTTGAAGATACACTGAGAGGCTGGGGCTTGAGCCCCTCCCAGGATGCAGGCGATCGCGCGCGGCTCCTGGAAGCCCCAGCCCCCTCGTCCTGATGGCGGTCCTCGTTTCTCCTTGGCTGCGGCGGCAGCGTAGGGAGGCCGGCGTTGCCTTGCAGGCGATCCTCGCGAGGCTGATCCCTCCAGTCTCCCTCGTGAGGCGGGTCTTGCCAGCGATCCTCGCGAGGTTGATCGCGCCACCCTTGGTGCGGGCCGCGGTCTTCCCAGCATCATGCGTTCCTTCCTCCTCCTCGACCGTAGCCCCGGTCACCGCGGTCGGGGCGACGGCCGATCCTTCCTTCTCGCACGGCTCGGAGCTCTTGACATTCGTTGGTGTTGTGGGTGTGGAGGTCGTGGTACACACAGTACCGACTGCCCTTGGAAGGTTCGGGCTGATCTCTGCCCCGCTTGGTGTCTGGTTCTGCCGTGAGCACGGCAGCCCCCTTGTGCTTCACATCCTTGGCCTTGGGCTTCTTCTCTTCTGGGTCTGCGGCAGGCAGCTCAAGGAGGGAGAGACGCCCTTCCTCAGCCCTGGCGCACTTGGTTGCCAAGTTGAACAACTCCAAGGAAGTGCACAGGTCTTCATGCATCGCCAGCTCCTCCTTCATCTTGACATCACGCACACCGTCAGAGAAGGCTGAGATGGTGGCCTCCTCGGTCACCTTGGGAATCTTGAGGCGTGCGTTCTTGAAGCGCTGGATGTACTTCTACAGGGTCTCTCCGGGTTGTTGCTTGATGCGGCGCATGTCGCTCACGGCGGGTGGCCGGTCGCGAGTACCTTGGAAGTTGGCGATGAAGCGGGTGCGCATCTCGACCCAGGAGGAGATCGTGCCTGGAGCCAGGTTCAGGAGCCAGGTGCGGGCCCCGTCCTTGAGCGCCATGGGAAACCAGTTCTCCATGACCTTCTCGTCTCCATTGGCAGCTTCGATGCCCAGCTCATAGAGCTGGAGGAACTCTGCAGGGTCGGCCGTGCCGTCGTAACGAGGAGGCAGGTCTGGCTTGAACTTGCCGGGCCACGCGACGCTGCGTAGCTCGGTGGTGAAGGCGCGGCATCCTGCTGTGGCCACGGGAGGCCTTGGGTGACGGAGAGCTTGGTCTTGCATGTCCCCATGCGCTGTAGATGGGAGCAGCGCGGGGTCTTGACGTGCGGGAGCAGGAGCATGGTCGCGACGTGCTGGAGCAGGGAGCGCCCGGGCAGCTTCTTGCGGGCGAGGGACTTCTTGGCAGCTCTGCTCTTGCCGCGCTGGCACCTGACGGAGCGGGTTCTGCCCAGGGGCCACGCGCCTTGGAGCCATGGCGCCTTCTTGAGGAGGAGGCGGCCGGGGCGCCGCCGGAGCTTCGTCGCCCGCGTGGGGCGGGGTGCGGTGCAGCGGAACGGACGGTGCAGGAGAGCCCCCTGCGGCGCGGACGAGCTCGGTGACACGGTCGAGCCATTCTTCATAGATGTCGTTGACGGGACGGTAGCGCAGGAGCTCGTTTGCCGCGATGAGCGCAGCTCGAGCCTCCATGGGTGCGAGGAGCGCGCGGGACGAAGAACCAGCTGGGGTGAGCGAGGGAGTAGCGGTGCGGCCGTCTTGCTGCACGGACGGATGCTGAGACGACGCTTGCTGCTCATCCCCCGCCGGGCCGGTGGCGGCGTTGACGGCAGGTGACGGGGAACGGCGAGGACGCCCGTCGACAGGGGCCGTCTGGGCAACGTGGGAAGCGAGAGTGGCCTGGCCCTCGGTGCGGGCCCGACGAGCGTTAGACATGGACGCGATGGTCGGAGGAGAACAGGGTGGTGGAAGACGAATTCCGGCGCACCCCTACCTGGCGCGCCAAATGTCGGATTTCGGGTGCCGACAGACCCTTGAAGTTCGAACACTGGGGTGTGCACGGAGATTTCGCCTCTTACCTACCTGCACCCCTCCGCCTCGCTAAGATCTAAGCTATGGAAAGAACAGCACAAGAGACACAGGGTTTATACTGGTTCGGGCCACCGTTGTGGTGTAATACCCTACTCCAGTGTGTGGTGTGGTGGATTGCCTATTGGGATGATGATGATGAGCAATACAAGGAAGAACAGCCTCGCGAGGGTCTGTTCTTGACTGGGGGGGATGAACTGCTAGGAGGAGTTCAGTCACCCTTCTCTCTCTCTCTTCTTGATTCTCTCTCTGATTTCGATCTCCAACCGATCGATCGAACCCCCCTACCCTGTGGGTGGCTGGTCCTATTTATAGGCAAAGGCCCTGGGCCTCTTCCCAAATATTGAGCGGGAAGGGCGCCAATAATTGGCTATTTTGAAGGGGAACATCTGGTACACTTATCCTGACTAAAGTTGGTCCTCGCCTGCCAAAGACTCTGGTGGTGACGCTGGCTTGGGCTCCACAATGACTTCCTCCCTGCCGTTGGACTGGTCTTGGTCTTGTTGCACCGAAACGGGTGCCTTTGCTTGATGCTCTTGCCTGCGCTTGCCCCTTTGCACCAAAGAGGAAAGGAGGACACTGCGCGGCTAGCGCCCGCCTGGCGCCTTTGGTCGTCATGGCTTGCGTCACGGGCACCTCGTGAGGTACCCCGCCTTGATCTCTCCGCCTCCTCGCGACCAGCCTGATGTGGCCGTGCTTGAGGAAGCTCCGTGTCGTCCGCCCCGCGAGGCTTGGCACCTCGCGAGGGTCTTGAGTCTGTGTTGATGAAGACGGGCCGTGTTGGGCGCCCTTTTGAGCCACGCCGCAGGCCGCAGGCAGGCAAGTATGGGGACCCCCGTTCCCAGAACGCCGACACATGGGAAATCCATGGTGGTGCACCACTAGTGGTCCGTCCGCCTAGGCTCAAAGAGATCAACCGTATTCTCATGTCTAGAAGCTTACGTGTGCAGCCACAAGCCAATATGGGCTCTGGCTTAGTTGAGTAGTTAGTGTGACCCCTTCCGGGATGGGCTAGCAGATGTAGAATGATGTAGGTGTACCGGCCTATCCGTGGGTTTAGGGGGAACATTTTCGAAAGACTATGTCTTGGTCATCCTGTTCTCAAACATCAGGCAGTGCGAGAATTTCAAGGGAGGCGATCGAGTCTTGTGGGGAAAAGTGCACAAACCTCTGCAGAGTGTTAAAACCTAATCGATTAGCCGTGTCCCCGGTTACGGACAACTTGAGCATCTAGTAGTGAAAATGATGGGAGATCTCATCACTCTTAATTAAACAGTTGGGTTTTAAATGAAACTTTGGGAATGGGTTGGGTTGGGTTTACCAACTCATCCTATGCTATACAGTAGTGGTAGAATAATATCTTTTATTCTAGGGAAAAACTAGCTTTATGCAAAAACTAAACTTAGAGCTTTCCACCAGCCAAATTGCATGTACAAATAGGTTCATTATTCTTATGATGTGACTTGCCAGTACATTCAATGTACTGACCTACAGGGCTGCAACGTCTTATGTTGCAGGGATTTTTCTACGACGAGTAAGAGTTACGTTGTAGGGTTACGATCTACACTCAACTTGCCGTTGGCGTTGATGGACTCCACACCCTTATGTTTGTTTCCGCTGAGACTTACGAGGTATATATCAGTTTTACGTTATTTATACATGTGATTGCACTTTGATATATACATTGATGTATTGTGTGTGCCAGCATACCGATCCAGGGATGGCACGGATACACAGAGGCTTGACCGTTTGAGGTCGGGTCGCTACATGATGCATAGCAACGAGAGGGGAGAGTTTCATCCACATACCCTCGTTGACCATTAAGCGGAAGCGTTATGACAACGCGGTTGATGTAGTCGTACGTCTTCACGATCGACCGATCCTTAGTACCGAATGTACGGCACCTCCGCGTTCACCACATGTTCAGCTCGGTGACGTCTCGCGAACTCACGATCTAGTAGAGCTCGAAGGATATTTCATCAGCATGACCGCGTGGTGACGATGTTGATGAAGCTACCGTCACAGGGCTTCGCCTAAGCACCGCTATGGTATGACCGAGGTGGATTATGGTGGAGGGGGGCACCGCACACGGCTGGGAGAGATCGATGATCAACTTGTGTGTCCTAGGGTGCCCCTGCCCCCGTATATAAAGGAGAAAGGGGGGAGGCCGGCCGTTCCTGTAGGGCGCGCCAGGAGGAGGAGTCCTCCTCCTAGTAGGAGTAGGACTTCCCTCTTTCCTACTCCTACTAGGAGGGGGAAAGGAAGGGGGAGAAGGAGAGGGAAAGAGGGGCGCCGCCCCTCCTTCCTAGTCCAATTCAGACCAGAGGGGGAGTGGGCATGTGGCCTGCCCTGGCCGGACCCTCTCTCTCTCTCCACTAGGGCCCAACAAGGCCCATTAACCCCTGGGGGGTTCCGGTAACCCCTCCGGCACTCCGGTAAAATCCCGATTTCACCCAGAACTCTTACGATGTCCAAATGTAGGCTTCCAATATATCAATCTTCATGTCTCGACCATTTCGAGACTCCTCGTCATGTCCGTGATCATATCCGGGACTCCAAACTACCTTCGGTACATCAAAACATATAAAGTCATAATACCGATCGTCACAAAACTTTAAGCGTGCGGACCCTACGGGTTCGAGAACTATGTAGACATGACCGAGACACGTCTCCGGTCAATAACCAATAGCGGAACCTGGATGCTCATATTGGTTACTACATATTCTACGAAGATCTTTATTGGTCAAACCACATAACAACATATGTTGTTCCCTTTGTCATCGATATGTTACTTGCCCGAGATTCGATCATTGGTATCCCAATACCTAGTTCAATCTCGTTACCTGCAAGTCTCTTTACTCGTTCCGTAATGCACTATCCCGCAACTAACTAATTGGTTGCATTGCTTGCAAGGCTTATAGTGATGTGCATTACCGAGAGGGCCCAAAGATACCTCTCCGACAATCGGAGTGACAAATCCTAATCTCGATCTATGCCAACTCAACAAGCAACATCAGAGACACCTGTAGAGCACCTTTTTAATCACCCAGTTACATTATGACATTTGGTAGAACACAAAGTGTTCATCCCGTAATCGGGAGTTGCATAATCTCATAGTTATAGGAACATGTATAAGTCATGAAGAAAGCAATAGCAGTAAACTAAAACGATCAAGTGCTAAGCTAAAAAAATGGGTCAAGTCAATCACATCATTCTGCTACTGATGTGATCCCGTTAATCAAATGACAACTCATGTCTATGGCTAGGAAACTCAACCATCTTTGATCAACGAGCTAGTCAAGTAGAGGCATACTAGTGACACTATGTTTGTCTATGTATTCACACATGTATTATGTTTCCGATGAATACAATTCTAGCATGAATAATAAACTTTATTATTGCCTCTAGGGCATATTTCCTTCATCATCATGACGGTGATCTACACCAACAACTTCGCCGCCATCATCACCAACTCTCCCCCATCTATGCAGTGGTGTAACACCTCTTCTCCCCACTATAATTTCTACTGAAACATGGTTCTCAATGCTATATATTATTTCCCAATGATGTATGGCTATCCTATGATGTTTGAGTAGATCCGTTTTGTCCTATGGTCGGGTTAATTGATGATCATGATTGGTTTGAGTTGTATGTTTTATTATTGGTGTTGTCCTATGGTGCTCTCTGTGTCGCGCAAGCATGAGGGATCCTCGTTGTAGGGTTTGCAATATGTTCATGATTTGCTTATGGTGGGTGGCGTGAGTGACAGAAGCACAGACTAGAGTAAATAGGTTATTTGCGTATGAGAGTAGAGAGGACTTGATACCTTATAATGCTAGTTTTACCTTAATGATCTTTAGTAGTTGGAGATGCTTGCTAGAGTTCCAATCATAAGTGCATATGATCCAAGTAGAGAAAGTATGTTAGCTTATGCATCTCTCTCATATAAAATTACAATAATGATTACCGGTCTAGTTATCGATTGCCTAGGGACAAATAACTTTCTTGTGACAAAAAGCTTTCTACTAAAACTAACTTAATTGTTTCTTTATGTAAACAACCCCTAGCTTTTATTTAGGTGTTCTTTATTATCTTGCAAGTCTACCCCTTCACACCCACAAAGTACTTCTAGTTTCATACTTGTTCTGGGTAAAGCGAATGTTAAGCGTGCGTAGAGTTGTATCGGTGGTCAATAGAACATGAGGGGATATTTGTTCTACCTTTAGATCCTCGTTGGGTTCGACACTCTTACTTACCGAGAAAGGCTACAATTGATCCCCTATACTTGTGGGTTATCAAGACCTTTTTCTGGCGCCGTTGCCGGGGAGCAATAGTGTGGGGTGAATATTCTTGTGTGTGCTTGTTTGCTTTATCACTTAGTAAATTTTATTTTCTCTTCTAAGTTGTTCTCTATCTTTAATTATGGATACAGAACATGAAAAACCAAAAAAAAAATTAGGTTTAGTTGGTACTCATGGAGATGGGGAACCTCCTAAAATCCTCGATGCTCGTTATGTGGAAAATATTATGCAGTACTTTGATAATCCTGCGAAAACCCCATTCAAATTGATAATGGGAGACACGTTGGATCAACTTGAATATTTTAGGGATTATCGCTTGACTCAAAAAGGGAAACTCTTATGGGATCAAATTCATATGTTGCATTGGTATTCTTGGAATTTATGCCGGAGATATGATTATACTTGTTGCTCTAGGATGAAGGCTCCACACCTTCCCTTTTCATGTAAATTTAATGATAATGAAACCTTGGTTCTTATGCTAATTTTATATATATTACTATGATGTGGAACAAATAGAAGAATTTGTTGCTTTTAAGGGCAATTATGAAATTGAATCTTTGTTTGAAAAGTGTGAAATTTTTGATGATGTTGTTTACAGACCTGAAAATTATGCTATACTTAAATATTGCTATGAGAATTATGAATCTAATGTCGATATTAATGAGTTTATTGAGAAAGTCTCCACTATCCAAGAAGAGAAAGTCTTTGATATTAATGAGTTTATTCAGAAAGTCTCCGCTATCCAGTCTGTGTAGTTGCTACCATCACCTTTCAACACAGCTTTCTCAAGGAACACATTAAAATTCAAGGGAACGGTAGCACGGGCCATTGATCTACAACAATGATATGCAAAAACTATCAGGACTAAGTTTATGATAAATTAAGTTCAATTAATCATATTACTTAAGAACTCCCACTTAGATAGGCATCCCTCGAGTCATTCAAATGATCACGTGATCCATATCAACTAAACCATGTCCGATCATCACGTGAGATGGAGTAGTTTTCAATGGTGAACATCTCTATGTTGATCATATCTACTATATGATTCACGTTCGACCTTTCGGTCTCCAGTGTTCCAAGGCTATGTCTGTACATGCTAGACTCGTCAAGTTTAACTCGAGTATTCCGCATGTGCAAAACTGTCTTGCACCCGTTGTATGTGAATGTAGATCTTATCACACTCGATCATCACGTGGTGTCTTGGCATGACGAGCTATCGCAACGGTGCATACTCAGGGAGAAT
Source organism: Triticum aestivum (assembly GCF_018294505.1). NCBI lineage: Eukaryota > Viridiplantae > Streptophyta > Magnoliopsida > Poales > Poaceae > Triticum > Triticum aestivum. The sequence goes on along the minus strand of NC_057812.1, from coordinate 447,684,522 downwards.
ACTTATACCTTGAAATTTTTAGTGAGGGATCATCTTATAATGCTACCGCCGTACTAAGCAAAATAAAATGCATAAAAAGATAAACATCACATGCAACCGAAAAATGTGACATGATATGGCCATCATCATCTTGTGCCTTTGATCTCCATCTTCAAAGCACCGTCATAATTTCCATCATCACCGGCTTGACACCTTGATCTCCATTGTAGCGTTGTTGTCGTATCGCCAACTATCGCTAACGCGAAGTGATAAAGTAAAGAAATTACATGGCGATTGCATTTCATACAATAAAGCGACAACCATAAGGCTCCTGCCAGTTGCCGATAACTTATACAAAACATGATCATCTCATACAACAACATATATCACATCATGTCTTGACCATATCACATCACAACATGCCCTGCAAAAACAAGTTAGACGTCCTTTACTTTGTTGTTGCAAGTTTTACGTGGCTGCTATGGGATTCTAGTAAGAACCGTTCTTACCTACGCATCAAAACTACAATGATGTTTCATCAAGTTTGCTGTTTTAATCTTCAACATGAACCGGCCGTAGTCAAATTCGATTCAACTAAAGTTCGAGAAACAGACACCCGCCAACCACCTTTATGCAAAACAAGTTGCATGTCTGTCGGTGGAACCGGTCTCATGAACGTGGTCATGTCAGGTTGGTACTGCCCGCTTCATCCAACAATACCGCCGAATCAAAATAACACATTGGTGGTAAGCAATATGACTATGATCACCCACAACTCTTTGTGTTCTACTTGTGCATATCATCTACGCATAGACCTGGCTCGGATGCCACTGTTGGGGAACGTAGCATGCAATTTCAAAAATTTCCCTACGCTCACGCAAGATCTATCTAGGAGATGCATAGCAACAAGAGGGGGAGAGTGTGTCGACGTACCCTCGTAGACCAAAAGCGGAAGCGTTAGCTTAACGCGGTTGATGTAGTCGAACGTCTTCTCGATTCAACCGATCAAGCACCAAACATACGGCACCTCCGAGTTGTGCACACGTTCAGCTCGATGACGTCCCTCGAACTCTTGATCCAGCAAAGTGTCGAGGGAGAGTTCCGTCAACACGACGGCGTGGTGATGGTGATGGTGAAGTGATTCTCGCAGGGCTTTGCCTAAGCACTACGTGAATATGACCGGAGGAAAAAACTGTGGAGGGGGGCGCTGGACACGGCTTGGAACAATTGATGTGTTGGAGGCGCCCCACACCCCCGTATATAAAGGAGGGAGAGGGGAGGAGGCCGGCCTAGGCGCGCCCCAAGTGGGAGTGGGGCTCCTAGTCCGATTCGGTCCCCTTTCCTTTTACCGGAAGGGGAAAGGGGGAAGGAGAGAGAGAGGGAGAAGGAAAGGGGGGGGGGCGTCGCCCCCTCCCCTTGTCCAATTCGGACTCCTCCCTTGGGTGGGGGGCACCCCTATGCGGGCTGGCTTGCCTCCCTCCTATGGCCCATATGGCCCATATCTTCCCCCAGGGGGTTCCAGTAACCCCCCCCCCACCCCCCCACCCCCACAGTACTCCGATATGTACCCGATACAATCTGGAACACTTCCGGTGTCCGAATACTATCATCCAATATATCAATCTTTACCTCTCGACCATTTCGAGATTCCTCGTCATGATCGTGGTCTCATCCGGGACTCCGAACAATCTTCGGTCACCAAAACACATAACTCATAATACAAATCGTCATCAGACGTTAAGCGTGCGGACCCTACGAGTTCGAGAACTATGTAGACATGACCGAGACACCTATCCAGTCAATAACCAATAGCGGAACCTGGATGCTCATATTGGTTCCTACATATTCTACAAAGATTTTTATCGGTCAAACCGTAATGACAACATACGTCATTCCCTTTGTCATTTGTATGTTACTTGCCCGAGATTCGGTCATCGGTATCTTCATAGCTAGTTCAATCTCATTACCGACAAGTCTCTTTACTCGTTCCACAATACATCATCCCACAACTAACTCATTAGTCACATTGCTTTCAAGGCTTATCACGATGTGCATTACCGAGAGGGCCCAGAGATACCTCTCCGATACTCGGAGTGACAAATCCTAATCTCGCTCTATGCCAACCTAACAAACACCTTCAGAGATACCTATATAGCATCTTTATAATCACCCAGTTACGTTGTGACGTTTGATAGCACACAAGGTATTTCTGCGGTATCCGGGAGTTGCATAATCTCATAGTCAAAGGAATATGTATAAGTCATGAAGAAAGCAATAGCAATAAAACTTAATGATCATTATTCTAAGCTAACGGATGGGTCCTGTCCATCACATCATTCTCCTAATGATGTGATCATGTTCATTGAATGACAACACATGTCTATGGTTAGGAAACTTAACCATCTTTAATTAAAGAGCTAGTCTAGTAGAGGCATACTAGGGACATTGTGTTTTTTCTACGTGTTCACACATGTATCAAGTTTCCGGTTAACACAATTCCAGCATGAATAATAAACATTTATCATGATATAAGGAAATATAAATAACAACTTTATTATTGCCTCTAGGGCATATTTCCTTCACCCTTCATGCCTAACGAAGGATGAATGCTATGATCCCTTAGACTCGTTTGAAATATCCTTTTTTGATGAAATTGATGCTTGCTATGCTTGTGGCCAAGATGCCAATATGAATTATGCTTATGGAGATGAACTTGCTATAGTTTCTTATGTTAAACATTAAATTGTTGCTATTGCACCCATGCATGATCTGAAGGAAATATGCCCTAGAGGCAATAATAAAGTTGTTATTTATATTTCCTTATATCATGATAAATGTTTATTATTCATGCTAGAATTGTATTAACCGAGAACTTAGTACATGTGTGAATACATAGACAAACAGAGTGTCCCTAGTATGCCTCTACTTGACTAGCTCGTTAATCAAAGATGGTTAAGTTTCCTAACCATAGATATGTGTTGTCATTTGATGAACGGGATCACATCACTAGAGAATGATGTGATTGACTTGACCCATCCGTTAGCTTAGCACGATGATCGTTTAGTTTGTTGCTATTGCTTTCTCCATAACTTATACATGTTCCTATGACTATGAGATCATGCAACTCCCAAATACCGAAGGAACACTTTGTGTGCTACCAAACGTCACAACGTAACCGGGTGATTATAAAGGTGCTCTACAGGTGTCTCCGATGGTGTTTGTTGAGTTGACATAGATCGAGATTAGGATTTGTCACTTCGATTGTCGGAGAGGTATATCTTTGGGCCCTCTCGGTAATGTACATCACTATAAGCCTTGCAAGCAATGTAGCTAATGAGATAGTTATGGGATGTAGCATTACGGAATGAGTAAAGAGACTTGCCGGTAATGAGATTGAACTACATATTGAGATACCGATGGTCAAGTCTCTGTGTTGAGTGTCATCCCTGGATCGGTAATGCTGACACACACAATACTCGAAGGATTTATAAAGAGTAGCAATAACACACTTATTACATCGAATGTCTCAAAACAGAACTTATTACAATAAATATGGCTTAAGGCCATCTAAAAACGATAACAGCGGAAGGCTTGGAAGATAAAGTGAGTCCATCAACTCCAACGGCATAGCTGAGTGCATGACAAACGACCTACGGCATCTTACTCCTCGTCTGAAAAGTCTGCAACATGATATGTTGCAGCCCGAAAACGGGTCAGCACATAGAATATGCTGGCAATATAACACAGTAGAGCAATGAACAGATAAATGCTATCGCTACATGCATATTTGGTTGGTGGAGGCTCTATGGTTATAATGTTTTTGCGAAAAGCCAATTTTTCCCTACAACAAAGGAATATAATTTTTTTAACTATCATGGTAGTTCAAATATTGAGAATGGTACCCCCATCTCAATCCCAATTAAAAGTAATTATCAACCCAACAAATTAATTTAGAGTGATGAGATCCATATGATAATCCAAGAACGAGATACTCAAGTTGTCCATAACCGGAGACACGGCTAACCATGATTAGTTTGTACACTTTGCAGAGGTTTGCGCACTTTTCCCCACAAGACTCGATCTCCTCCATTGTATTTCTCGCACTACATGGTGTTTGAGAAACGGATGACCGAGACGCAGTTTTTCAGAAGCATTAACTCTAACCCCGGGTAGACAGTACCAACCTACATCCCCTACATCTGCTAGCCTACCAGTGGAAGAGGTCATGCAACTTACTCCACTATGCTAGAGCCCATAATAGCTTGTGGCTGCACACGGAAGTTTCTAGCATGAATAATCTTATGATCCCTTTAAGCCTGGGTGGTGGACCATAGGAGGATCACACGGTATAACCTGGGGATCTCCTAGGATAACACTGGTATAACCCCAGGTGCCCAAAACCAACAATCCACCTAGATGTGTATTAAAGTTGCCACCTTAGAATTGAACCATTAATTAACAAACTCACATATGTCATGGATACACTCAAACCCAATCCACATCTACTAGCATAGCATAGCGATATAAGCATAACATAGAAGTAACTCCCAAGGGTTTGATAATGAAACAGGTAATAGGTTCTACCTCATCGACTACTTCCCAATACACACATGTTAATCACATCCTAATCATGCATTGTTTGAGGATTATAACTAATGCATAAAAACTGGGTATGAAAGAGTATGATCAAAGTGTTATTTGCCTTGCTCACAATCCGCAAAACCTAGTGACTCGTAGTAGCACGCTTCACACTCCGGGTGTTCTATCGCAAACAAACAATAGCATACATAAGCAATCAAGCAAAGATGCATGGGTAAAACTCAAATAAGAACATCTAACCAGAAAGTTCAACTGAAGAACTACGGTTTGCAAAAAGAATCAAATCAAACGGAGCAACGAAACTCAAACTGTGAAAGAAACAAGATCCGATTACTAATCTGGACTAAAGTCAAAATTTACTGTATGAAAATCCTGTTCAAGTTGGTTAAACAGAAAGAGGGCTTTGAGACAAAGATCTAGTCGCTTGTTTCACCCGATTTGGATAAACGAACAAAAAGATAAACTAAAACGAAGATCGGGGCAGAAATCATGATCGAAAATAATCACGGAAAAAACCTGGAAAAAGAAAAACTGACGAACAGAATAACGAACGAACGTCCACTGTTTGTGGCTAAAGTATGAACAACATTCGTTAAAACGAACGTACGGACGAACATCCGCTAAATAAATAAACCAACGGAAAACCGAACGAACTGATCTATATAAAAAATGAGATCTAGAAAAAAACCGAACAGTTTCTCTGAGAAAACCGACAAACAGCAGCGGCTACCTCTGGCAAGGTCAGCGGCGGCGGCGGGATAGCGGGGCGGCGGCGCGGTACGGCGTCGCGACGACGGGAGGCGGGCGGCGGCGCGCGGCGGCGAGCGACGGGCGGCGCTAGGGTTCGGGCGGGGTGTGGCACGGCTTGGGCTATCGAGGTCGCGGGCCTCGGCTTTTGAAGCCGGCCGGGCCAAGTGTCCTAGTCGGACACGGCCAGGTAAGTCGGTTACCCTTTTGTAAAAAAAATCCTGGTGCAGGAAAACTAACGAAAGAAATACTAAATGGACTCCAATAATCCCAAAATAAATTTTCACGGTCCTCTAAAAATATTCCGGACAAACTGAACATTTATTTGGGCCTCTAATGCAATTTTGAAAAACGCGCATTTTCCTAATTCAAAATAAAATAGCGATAAAATCCAAATAAAATATATTATTTGATTTTAGTATTTTTCCTCCAATATTTCATTTATTTTGGAGAAGTCATATTATCTCCTCTCATATATTTTTAATATGAAATATTTTTGGAGAGAAAAATTATTAAAACCAAAATGATCTTTGTTTCGATATTTGACAAAATTCAAATATGAAAACGGTGAAATCCCCAACTCTCTCCGTGGGTCCTTGACTTGATTAGAATTTCAAGGATCGCAACACGAAATGCAATAAAATATGATATGCATGAATGACCTATGTATAACATTCCAAATTGGAAATTTGGGATGTTACACAACGATCGAATCTCGGGCAAGTAACATACCGATGACAAAGGGAACAACATATATCGTTATGCGGTTTGATTGATAAAGATCTTCGTAGAATATGTGGGAGAAAATATGAACATCCAGGTTCCTCCATTGGTTATTGACCGGAGACGTGTCTCGGTCATGTCTACATAGTTCTCGAACCCGTAGGGTCCGTATGCTTAACGTTCAGTGACGATCGGTATTATGAGTTTATGTGTTCACGGACATGACAAGGAGTCTCGAAATGGTCGAGACGTAAAGATTGATATATTGGAAGCCTATGTTTGGACATCGAAATGGTTCCGGATGAGTTCAGGCATTTTCTGGAGTACCGGGAGGTTACCGGAACCCCCAGGGGAGTATATGGGCCTTATTGGGCTTTAGGAAAAAGAGAGAGGGGCTGCCTAGGGCAGGCCATGCGCCCCCAAGGCATAGTCCGAATTTGACTAGGGGGGAGGGACGGCGCCCCCTCCCTCCTTCCTTCTCTTCTCTCATCCCTTTCCTTCTCTCCTACTCCTACTACATGGAAGGGGGAATCCTACTCCCGGTGGGAGTAGGACTCCCCAGGGCATGCCATAGTAGAGGGTCAACCCTCCCCCTCCTCCACTCCTTTATATACGGGGGAGGGGGCACCCCATAGACACACAAGTTGATCATTGATCTCTTAGCCGTGTGCGGTGCCCCCCTCAACCATAATCCACCTCGGTCATATCGTAGCGGTGCTTAGGCGAAGCCCTATTCTGGTAGCATCTTCATCACCATCATCACGCTGTCGTGCTGACGAAGCTCTCCCTCGATACTCTGCTGGATCATGAGTTCATGGGACGTCACCGAGCCGAACATGTGCAGCTCGTGGAGGTGCCGTACTTTCGGTAGTAGGATCGGTCGATCGTGAAGACGTACGACTACATCAACCGCGTAGTCATAACGCTTCCGCTTACGGTCAACGAGGATACGTGGACAACACTCTCCCCTCTTGTTGCTATGCATCACCATGATCTTGAGTGTGCATAGGAATTTTTTTGAAATTACTGCGTTACCCAACAGTGGCATCCGAGCCAGGTTTATGCGTAGATGTTATATGCACGAGTAGAACACAAAGGAGTTGTGGGCGTGGTTATATACATATTTCTTGCCGTCACTAGTTGATTCTTGATTCAGCGGTATTGTTGGATGAAGCGGCCCAGACCGACATTACGCGTACGCTTACGTGAGACCGGTTCTACCGATGTGCTTCGCACACAGGTGGCTAGTGGGTGTCAGTTTCTCCAACTTTAGTTGAATCGGATTCAATGAACATGGTTCTTTTTGAAGATCAAAAAGCAATCACTATACCGCGTTGTGGTTTTTGATGTGTAGGTAAGAACGGTTCCTGCTCAGCCCGTAGCAGCCACGTAAAACTTGCAACAACAAAGTAGAGGATGTCTAACTTGTTTTTGCAGGGCATGTTGTGATGTGATATGGTCAAGACATGATGCTAAATTTTATTGTATGAGATGATCATGTTTTGTAACACGGTTATTGGCAACTAGAAGGAGCCATATGGTTGTCGCTTTATTGTATGAAATGGAATCGCCATGTACTTGCTTTACTTTATCACTAAGCGTTAGCGATAGTCGTAGAAGCAATAGTTGGCAAGACGACAACGATGCTTCGATGAAGATCAAGGTGTCAAGCCAGTGACGATGGTGATCATGACGGTGCTTTGGAGATGGAGATCAAAGGCACAAGGTGATGATGGCCATATCATATCACTTATATTGATTGCATGTGATGTTTATCCTTTATGCATCTTATTTTGCTTAGTTTGGCGGTAGCGTTATAAGATGATCTCTCACTAAATTTCAAGGTATAAGTGTTCTCCCTGAGTATGCACCGTTGCTACAGTTCATCATGCCAAGACACCGCGTGATGATTGGGTGTGATAAGCTCTACGTTCACATACAACGGGTGCAAGCCAGTTTTGCACATGCAGAATACTTGGGTTAAACTTGACGAGCCTAGCATATGCAGATATGGCCTCGAAACACTGAGACTGAAAGGTCGAGTGTGAATCATATAGTAGATATGATCAACATAGTGATGTTCACCATTTAAAACTACTCCATTTCATGTGATGATCAGACATGGTTTAGTTGATATGGATCACATGATCAGTTAGATGATTAGAGGGATGTCTATCTAAGTGGGAGTTCTTAAGTAATTTGATTAATTGAACTTTAATTTATCATGAACTTAGTACCTGATAGTATTTTGCATGTCTATGTTGTTGTAGATAGATTGTTCCGTTGAATTTTAATGCGTTTCTAGAGAAAGCTAAGTTGAAAGATGATGATAGCAACTACACGGACTGGGTCCGTAACTTGAGGATTATCCTCATTGCCGCACAGAAGAATTACATCCTAGAAGCACCGCTAGGTGACAAACCCACTGCAGGAGCAACGCCAGATGTTGTGAACACCTGGCAGAGCAAAGCTGATGACTACTCGATAGGTCAGTGTGCCATGCTTTACGGCTTAGAACCGGGACTTCAACAACGTTTTGAACATCATGGAGCATATGAGATGTTCTAGGAGTTGAAGTTAATATTTCAAGAAAATGCCCGGATTGAGAGATATGAAGTCTCCAATAAGATCTAAAGCTACAAGATGGAGGAGAATAGTTCTGTCGGTGAACATATACTCAAAATGTCTGGGTACCATAACCACTTGACTCAGCTGGGAGTTAATCTTCCTGATGATAGTGTCATTGACAGAGTTCTTCAATCACGGCCACCAAGCTACAAGAGCTTCATGATGCACTATAATATGCAAGGGATGGATATGACAATTCCTGAGCTCTTCGCAATGCTAAAAGCTATGGAGGTAGAAATCAAGAAGGAGCATCAAGTGTTGATGGTCAACAAGACCTCCAGTTTCAAGAAAAAGGGTAAAGGGAAGAAAGGGAACTTCAAGAAGAACAGCAAGCCAGTTGCTGCTCAAGTGAAGAAACCCAAGTCTGGACCTAAGCCTGAGACTGAGTGCTTCTACTGCAACAGAACTGGTCACTGGAAACGGAACTGCCCCAAGTATTTGGCGAAGAAGAAGCATGGCAAAGTGAAAGGTATATTTGATATACATGTTATTGATGTGTGCCTTACTAATGCTCGCAGTAGTGCCTGTGTATTTGATACTGCTTCAATTGCTAACATTTGCAACTCGAAACAGGGGCTATGGATTAAGCGAAGATTGACTAAGGACGAGGTGACGATGCGCGTGGGAAATGGTTCCAAAGTCGATGTGATTGCCGTCGGCACGCTACCTCTACATCTACCTTCGAGATTAGTTTTAGACCTAAATAATTGTTATTTGGTGCCAGCGTTGAGCATGAACATTATATCTGGATCTTGTTTGATGCGAGGCGGTTATTCATTTAAATCAGATAATAATGGTTGTTCTATTTATATGTTTAATATCTTTTATGGTCATGCACCCGTGATGAGTGGTCTATTTTTACTAAATCTTGATAGTAGTGATACACATGTTCATAGTATTGAAGCCAAAAGATGCAGAGTTGATAATGATAGTGCAACTTATTTGTGGCACTGCTGTTTAGGTCATATTGGTGTAAAGCGCATGAAGAAACTCCATTCTGATGGACTTCTGGAATCACTTGATTATGAATCACTTGGTACCTGTGAACCATGCCTCATGGGCAAGATGACTAAAACTCTGTTCTCCAGAACAATGGACCGAGCAACAGAGTTATTGGAAATCATACATACTGATGTATGTGGTCCAATGAACTTTGAAGCTCACGGCGGATATCGTTATTTTCTCACCTTCATAGATGATTTGAGCATATATGGGTATATCTACTTAATGAAACATAAGTCTGAAACATTTGAAAAGTTCAAAGAATTTCAGAGTGATGTGGAAAATCATCGTAACAAGAAAATCAAGTTTCTACGATCTGATCATGGAGGTGAATATTTGAGTTATGAGTTTGGACTTCATTTGAAATAATGCAGAATAGTTTCGCAACTCACGCCACCTGGAACACCACAATGTAATGGTGTGTCCAAACGTCGTAACCACACTTTATTAGATACGGTGTGATCTATGATGTCTCTCACGGATTTACCACTATCATTTTGGGGTTATGCTTTAGATATGGCTACATTCACGTTAAATAGGGCACCATCTAAATCCGTTGAGACGACACCTTATGAACTGTGGTTTGGCAAGAAACCCAAGTCGTCGTTTCTTAAAGTTTGGGGCTACGATGCTTATGTTATAAAGCTTCAACCTGATAAGCTCGAACCCAAATCGGAGAAATGTGTCTTCATAGGATACCCAAAGGAGACTGTTGGGCACACCTTCTATCACAGATCTGAAGGCAAGATATTCATTGCTAAGAATGGATACTTTCTAGAGAAGGAGTTTCTCTCGAAAGAAGTGAGTGGGAGGAAAGTAGAACTTGACGAGGTAATTGCACCTTCTACCTTATTGGAAAATAGTTCATCACTGAAATCAGTTCCAGTGATTCCTACACCAGTAAGTGAGGAAGCTAATGATGATGATCATGAAACTTCTGATCAAGTTACTACCGAAAGTAGCGTAAGTATTTCCCTCAATTTTTGAGAACCAAGGTATCAATCCAGTAGGAGGCCACACACGAGTCCCTCGCACCTACACAAACAAATAAAATCTTCGCAACCAACACAATAAAGGGGTTGTCAATCCCTTCACGGTCACTTACAAAAGTGAGATCAGATAGATATGATAAAATAATATTTTTGGTATTTTTATGATAAAGATGCAAAGTAAGTAAAGCGAAATAGAAACGGTGCCAGAAATAGCTTGTTGACAGGAGATTAATATGATGGAAAATAGACCCGGGGGCCATATGTTTCACTAGTGGCTTCTCTCGAGAACATAAGTATTACGGTGGGTAAGCAAATTACTGTTGAGCAATTGACAGAATTGAGCATAGTTATGAGAATATGTAGGTATGACCATGTATATAGGCATCACGTCCGAGACAAGTAGACCGACTACTGCCTGCATCTACTACTATTACTCCACACATCGACTGCTATCCAGCATGCATCTAGAGTATTAAGTTCAAAAGAACAGAGTAACGCTTTAAGTAAGATGACATGATGTAGAGGGATAAACTCATGCAATATGATATAAACCCCATCTTGTTATCCTCGATGGCAACAATACAATACGTGCCTTGCTGCCCCTACTGTCACTCGGAAAGGACACCGCAAGATTGAACCCAAAGCTAAGCATTTCTCCCATTGCAAGAAAGATCAATCTAGTAGGCCAAACCAAACTGATAATTCGAAGAGACTTGCAAAGATAACCAATCATACATAAAAGAATTCAGAGAAGATTCAAATATTGTTCATAGATAAACTTGATCATAAACCCACAATTCATCGGTCTCAACAAACACGCCGCAAAAGAAGATTACATCGAATAGATCTCCACGAGAATCGTGGAGAACTTTGTATTGAGATCCAAAGAGATAGAAGAAGCTATCTAGCTAATAACTACGGACCCGAAGGTCTGAGGTAAACTACTCACACATCATCGGAGAGGCTATGGAGTTGATGTAGAAGCCCTCCATGATCGATGCCCCCTCTGGCGGAGCTCCGAAAAAGGCCCCAAGATGGGATCTCATGGGTACATAATGTTTCGGCAGTGGAATTAGGTTTTTGGTTCCGTATCTGGTAGTATGGGGGTACGTAGGTATATATAGGAGGAAGAGCTACATCGGTGGAGCAACGTGGGCCCCACGAGGGAGGAGGGCGCGCTTGGGGGGGGGGGGTAGGCGCGCCCCCTACCTCGTGCCTTCCTGGTTGATGTCTTGACGTAGGGTCCAAGTCCTCTGGATCACGTTCATTCCGAAAATCACGTTCCCGAAGGTTTCATTCCGTTTGGACTCTGTTTGATATTCTTTTTCTGCGAAACTCTGAAATAGGCAAAAACAACAATTCTGGGATGGGCCTCCGGTTAATAGGTTATTCCAAAAAATATTATAAAAGTGTATAATAAAGTCCAATAATGTCCCAAACAGAATATAATATAGCATGGAACAATAAAAAATTATTGATATGTTGGAGACGTATCAAGCATCCCCAAGCTTAATTCCTCCTCGTCCTCGAGTAGGTAAATGATAAAAACAGAATTTTTGGTGTGGAATGCTACTTGGCATAATTTTAATGTAATTCTCTTAATTGTGAATGTATATTCAGATCCAAAAGATTCAAGACAAAAGTTTAATATTGACATAAAAATAATAATACTTCAAGCATACTAACTAAGCAATTATGTCTTCTCAAAATAACATGGCCAAAGAAAGTTATCCCTACAAAATCATATGGTATGGCTATGCTCTATCTTCACCACACAAAGTATTTAAATCATGCACAACCCTGATGATAAGCCAAGCAATTGTTTCATACTTTTGGTGTTCTCAAACTTTTTCAATCTTCACGCAATACATGAGCGTGAGCCATGGACATAGCACTATATGTGGAATAGAATGGTGGTTGTGGAGAAGACAAAAAAGGAGAAGATAGTATCACATAAACTAGGCATATCAACGGGCTATGGAGATGCCCATTAATAGATATCAATGTGAGTGAGTAGGGATTGCCATGCAACAGAAGCACTAGAGCTATAAGTATATGAATGCTCAACAAAAGGAACTAAGTGGGTGTGCATCCAACTCACTTGCTCACGAGGACCAAGGGCATTTTAAGGAAGCCCATCATTGGATTATACAAGCCAATTTCTATAATGAAACATTGTAGCGACCCGACCTCAAACGGTCAAGCCTCTGTGTATCCGTGCCATCCCTGGATCGGTATGCTGGCACACACAGTACATCATTGTATATATCAAAGTGCAATCACATGTATAAATAACGTAAAACTGGTATATACCTCATAAGTCTCAGCGGAAACAAACATAAGGGTTTGGAGTCCATCAACGCCAACGGCAAGTTGAGTGTAGACCATAACCCTACAATGTAACTCTTACTCGTCGTAGAAAAATCCCTGCAACATAAGACGTTGCAGCCCTGTAGGTCAGTACATTGAATGTACTGGCAAGTCACATCATAAGAATAATGAACCTATTGTACATGCAATTTGGCTGGTGGGAAGCTCAAAGTTTATTTTTTTTGCATAAAGCTAGTTTTTTCCCTAGAATAAAAGATATTATTCTACCACTACTGTATAGCATAGGATGAGTTGGTAAACCCAACTTAATCCATTCCCAAAGCTTCATTTAAAACCCAACTGTTTAATTAAGAGCGATGAGATCTCCCAGCATTTCCACTACTAGATGCTCAAGTTGTCCGTACCCGGGGACACGGCTAATCGATTAGGTTTTAGCACTCTGCAGAGGTTTGCGCACTTTTCCCCACAAGACTCGATCGCCTCCCTTGAAATTCTTGCACTGCCTGGTGTTTGAGAACAGGATGACCGAGACATAGTCTTTCAAAAGTATTTCCCCTTAACCCACGGATAGGCCGGTACACCTACTCATTCTACATCTGCTAGCCCATCCCGGAAGGGGTCACACTAACTACTCAACTAAGCCAGAGCCCATATTGGCTTGTGGCTGCACACGTAAGCTTCTAGACATGAGAATATGATTGATCTCTTTGAGCTTGGGCGGCCGACCACTAGTGGTGCACCACCATGGATTAACCATGCATGCCCCCACTGTACTTCGCCACCATTCAAACCAAATACCGCCCAGGTAGTTCATTAAGTTATCTTGGTTCTACTTACTACTTTGTCACTCATCTCTCACAATGAACACTTCCCAATCCACGTCTACATTGGCAAGGCAAAATTAAACTTACGCGGTGGTGACAAAGGTATATGGTTCAAACCTACCTCAATGAACTACTAGGTAACGGCATAGCCATCTGACATCAATAAATCCTACCATGCAGTCCTACCACAAAAGGACTAAGTGCATAATATAAAACCTAGATAATTGGAAGAATGGTCAAATGTGAACTTGCCTGGTAACAGTTGATGAAGATTATATCGCTCTCAGAACTTTACTTAATAGAACTATTCGTCACTCTCCGATGAAAATCTATAAAGTCAACATTGCATTTGCATAAGCAATCATTTCAAAGAACCAATAAGAACATGCAAAGTAAAACGTCTTGGAAAAACCAAATGAACATACAACACACTTAACTATCACAAAATATTCTAAGTGCAACACAACATAGGCATGTGGTTTAGAATTTGTGACGTGAAGCATAGTGCATACAAGGCATACGAGTAAAACTACTATGGACAGACCTAAGTGTGTGAAAATTAGTGTGACAATGGTCCAGGTGATAGGGTTTGCCAACGGTGACACGGTGCAAAAAGAATCACATCAATCGGAGCTACGGTTTAGGAGATATGGTCAATTGAAGTTTGAATTCAAATCTGAATAAATCTCAAATTTGAATTTGGCCAAAAGTTTTCAAAGTTGGCTTTCTGGGTAAAGCTATTCGAGACAAACATTTTGGCGCTGGTTTCATCGAATTTGGATCAACGGTTAAAAAGTTGTGGCTATCCGAAGTTTAGGGGCTAAACTGAAATTTACAGGGACTTGACTATGAGAGTTTTATTCGCGACTAGGTCCCTGGCCACATGGCGGCTTACTACTGGACGAGCAGCATTCGCTGCGGAAACTATTTGGTGAACGGTCGTAACTTAGGCAAAACAGCGGCGACGGCAAGAAAAAATATTAAACCGGAGATCGGTTTGACTAAACCGAACGGTTTACTAAAGCCCACGGTTAACTGATTTAACACAAAAAAAATGAACCGGGCTAACGGCTGCTTACCGACGACGACGACGACAGGAGACGGCGGCGCGAGCGTCGGGCGGCGGGCGGCAGACGGGCGGCAGCTCCGGCGGTCCTCAATGGCGGCGAAGAGGTCAGGGAGACTGGGCGCGGCGTGGGCGGTGCGCTGGTGGGGTCGGCGGGCGGTGGGGCGGCCAGCGACGAGCGGAGGGAGGCGGCGGTGTCTGGAGCTCCGGCGAGGGCGCGTTTCATCGGGGCGACGCCTCCGGAAGACCTAGGCGGGAAACAAATTGTCAAACAGGTGCGGCACGGCAAGGGAACAAATTTTTGACAAAGAGGAGAGGGCCTGGGGTTCCACCGATGATGGAATCAACAACGGAGAGCTTCAGCTCCAGTGAGATCCAAATGGATGGGGAGGCGGCTACGTGCGACGTGGGGAGTAGAGGAGGGGCGGGATCGAACGAGGACGTCTTGGGGCTTTTATAGGCGAAGGTAGGGCGTCGAGGAGCAGTGGGATAAGCTCATTCGAGCAGAAGGCAGCCGGCGGTTTCGGGCGAGCGTGCTCGCGAGCTCATCCCAAGCGGATTGAGCGGGAGGTTGGGGATGACCCGGGGATGGGCCCCGCTAGTCAGCGGCAGCGGCGGGAAGCGACCCGACCTCAAACGGTCAAGTCTCTATGTATCTGTTGCATCCCTGGATCTGTATGCTGGCACACACAGTACATCAATGTATATATCAAAGTGCAATCACATGTATAAATAACGTAAAACTGATATATACCTCATAAGTCTCAGCGGAAACAAACATAAGGGTGTGGAGTCCATCAACACCAACGACAAGTTGAGTGTAGACCGTAACCCTACAACATAACTCTTACTCGTCGTAGAAAATTCCTGCAACATAAGACGTTGCAGCCCTGTAGGTCAGTACATTGAATGTACTGGCAAGTCACATCATAAGAATAATGAACCTATTTGTACATGCAATTTGGCTGGTGGAAAGCTCTAAGTTTAGTTTTTTTCCCTAGAATAAAAGATATTATTCTACCACTACTGTATAGCATAGGATCAGTTGGTAAACCCAACTTAATCCATTCCCAAAGTTTCATTTAAAACCCAACTGTTTAATTAAGAGTGATGAGATCTCCCAGCATTTCCACTACTAGATGCTCAAGTTGTCCGTAACCGGGGACACGGCTAATCGATTAGGTTTTAACACTCTGTAGAGGTTTGCGCACTTTTCCCCACAAGACTCGATCGCCTCCCTTGAAGTTCTCGCACTGCGTGGCATTTGTGAACAGGATGACCGAGACATAGTCTTTCGAAAATGTTCCCCCTTAACCCACGGAGAGGCCGGTACACCTACATCATTCTACATCTGCTAGCCCATCCCGGAAGGGGTCACACTAACTACTCAACTAAGCCAGAGCCCATATTGGCTTGTGGCTGCACACGTAAGCTTCTAGACATGAGAATACGATTGATCTCTTTGAGCCTGGGCGGCCGACCACTATTGGTGCACCACCATGGATTAACCATGCATGCTCCCACTGTACTTCGCCACCATTCAAACCAAATACCGCCCAGGTAGTTCATTTACAAGTCTTGGTCCTGATTACTACTTTGTCACTCATCTCTCACAATGAACACTTCCCAATCCACGTCTACATTGGCGAGGCAAAATTAAACTTACGCGGTGGTGACAAAGGTATATGGTTCAAAACTACCTTAATGAACTACTAGGTAACGGCATAGCCATCTGGCAACAATAAATCCTACCGTGCGATCCTACCACAAAAGGACTAAGTGCATAATATAAAACATAGGTAATTGGAAGAATGGTCAAATGTGAACTTGCCTGGTAATAGTTGATGAAGATTATATCACTCTCAGAAATTTACTTAATAGAACTATTCGTCACTCTCCGATGAAAATCTATAAAGTCAAACATTGCATCCACATAAGCAATCATTTCAGAGAACCAAGAAGAACATGCAAAGTAAAAAGTCTTGGAAAAACCAAATGAACATACAACACACTTAACTATCACAAAATATTCTAAGTGCAACACAACATAGGCATGTGGTTCAGAATTTGTGACGTGAAGCATAGTGCATACAAGGCATACGAGTAAAACTACTATGTAGAGATCCTAAGTGTGTGAAAATTAGTGTGACAATGGTCCAGGTGATAGGGTTTGGCAACGGTGACACGGTGCAAAAAGAATCACATCAATCGGAGCTACGGTTTAGGAGATATGGCCAGTTGAAGTTTAAATTCAAATCCGAATAAATTTCAAATTTGAAATTGGAAATTTTTTTACAAACATGATGCTACTAGATAGATCTAATCATGACGAAGGATTTGCCGCTGGTTTCACTGAATTTGGAGTTACAGTTAAAAAGATACGGCTATCCGAAGTTCATGGACTAATCTGTAAAACTCAGGGACTAAACAGGAAAAAGAAATAACTACAAACAGGTCCCTAACACGTGGCAAATTCCTAGTGGCCGAAAGGTGTTCGCCGCGTAGCTTATACAGCGGACGCTTGGACTTTAAGCAAAACAACGGCGACGGCTAACTAAAAAAACGACATCGGTTTAAAATAAAACCGCACGGTTAAACTAAAACCGCACAGTTAAATAAAAAGAAAACCGGAGACCGGGTTTTCACTAAAACCGCATGGTTTAGTAAAACCTTGGTTAACCGTTTTAAACAAAAAAACAAACAGAACGGGGGGAAGCTCACAGCGAGCGGCAGTGTCGGCGTCGGTGATGTGCAGGGGACGGCGGCGCGGCGTTGGGCAGCGACGGGGTGACGGCCTGCGGTGGTCCTCGGTAGCGGGAAAGAAGACGAATGGGGCCGGCGTGTCGGGGGCTGTCCGGTGGTGGAGGCGGCGGGCATTGGGGTGATAGAGACAGAGCGAAGGAAGGGTGGCGCTCCGGCGAACTTCGGCGGTTCGGACGTCGTCCGTGCGACGGCTCCGATGTCCCCTAGACCACAAAAAGTTGTCAACAAGGTGTGCGTGGAGCAGGGGAACAAGTTGACAGAGTTTGGGGCCTCATAGTGGCTTACGGCCGACGAGCTTCTCCGGCGAAGTAGCTCCAGCCGGCGAGATCCAAGCGGCAACTGCGGGCGGTAGGAGCGGGGAGAGGACGAGTAAGTGGGCAGGATGGAGAGAGGGGGCTCCGAGGCTTATATAGGCGCAGAGAGGGGTGCTTGGGGCTGCGGGATAAACCTTATCCCCGAAGGCGAGGTGCGGCGGTTGCGGCATGCGCGCACGGTGCTGCGTGCTTATCCGAGCGGGAGGTTAGGGACGATGGATCGGGCTGGGCCCCACGGGTCAGCGACAGGGAAGAGATGAGCGAGGGAGAGAGACGAGCGGGCGAGCGAGCGCTGGCTCTCGGGCGCGAGCAGGCCTGGGACGGCCTGGACGGTCGGGGCTCTGGGCCAGCTGGCTAGTTGGCCAGTGGGCCGCGCGGTTGGGTGGCTGCTGGGCCGGCTGGCCAACGCGTGCGTGCGTTTTTTTAATAAAAAGTTTTTCCTTTTTCTTCAAACAGAAAAACATACAAACTGAGTAATAATAAAAAAACTATATAGGCATATTATATACCAAAATGCTCAGAAAAATACCAAGAATAAGATGAACTATTTTCCAAGTTCAAATAAATTCCAAAAAAAATCATAAAAGTCAAACAGTGCTACTGATGCATTTAAAATCAACAAAAATCATTTTTAAAATAGCAAAATGATTTCAAATTTATTTTCTCCTAATTGTCCATCGAAGGGAATCATTTTACCCTTATTTCCATTTATTTATTTTTAGGAGAAAAATATTTTAAAAAGAAACTCAAATAACTCCCAATTGGATTTGAATTTGGAATTTCAAACAACTTCGAATGGAAGAATGAGTTTCAAATAACTTCAAAGTGACTTCCAATTTATTTCTTTGAAACTTCCAACTCTCTTTCCTCAAATATGAAGACGTCATTTTATCTTCCCTCATGAACTCATTGAGTTGCTTAAAGTTTCTAAGTTTCAAATATTTCAAAATGGAATTCAAATCATTTTCAAACCCCTTTTCATTTCTTTAAATGGAAGAGGTCATATTATCTTCACTATAGGGTTTTGTGATGAATGAATTTGAATTCATGGAGATCAAAATGCGAGATGAAGGTTTTGGGAAAGTCCTTTTATTCCCTCTCATTCAACTTTCAAAAAGTATTAAATTTTCACTCAATTTCACACAGTCAATCACACAACAATCAAACAAACAATCATAATAATTTATTTAATATAACATTCCAAAATTTAGAATTTTGGGATGTTACAAACATTCCCACTAGTATATGAAAGTGATATCATAGGAGACTCTCTATCATGAAGATCATGGTGCTACTTTGAAGCACAAGTGTGGTAAAAGGATAGTAGCATTGTCCCTTCTCTCTTTTTCTCTCATTTTTATTTAGGACTTTTCTCTTTTTTACGGCCTCTCTGTTTTTAGTCCGGAGTCTCATCCTGACTTGTGGGGGGAATCATAGTCTCCATCATCCTTTCCTCACTTGGGACAATGCTCTAAAAATGATGATCATCACACTTTTATTTACTTATAACTCAACAATTACAACTCAATACTTAGAACAAAATATGACTCTATGTGAATGCCTGCGGCGGTGTACCGGGATATGCAATGAATCAAGAGTGACATGTATGAAAGAATTATGAACGATGGCTTTGCCACAAATACAATGTCAACTACATGATCATGCAAAGCAATATGACAATGATGGAGTGTCTCATAATAAACGGAACGGTGGAAAGTTGCATGGCAATATATCTCGGAATGGCTATGGAAATGCCATAATAGGTAGGTATGGTGGCTGTTTTGAGGAAGGTATATGGTGGGTGTATGATACCGATGAAAAGTGTGCGGTATTAGAGAGGCTAGCAATGGTGGAAGGGTGAGAGTGCATATAATCCATGGACTCAACATTAGTCATAAAGAACTCATATACTTATTGCAAAAATCTATTAGTTATCGAAACAAAGTATTACACGCATGCTCCTAGGGGGATAGATTGGTAGGAAAATACCATCGCTCGTCCCCGACCGCCACTCATAAGGAAGATAATCAATATATAAATCATGATCCGATTTCGTCACATAACGGTTCACCATACGTGCATGCTACAGGAATCACAAACTTCAACACAAGTATTCCTCAAATTAACAACTACTCAACTAGCATGACTCTAATATCACCATCTCCATATCTCAAAACAATTATCAAATATCAAACTTCTCATAGTATTCAACACACTCATAAGATTTTTTTACTTATCTTGAATGCCTATCATAATTAAAGAAAACTACCACGCTGTTTTGTAGGACTCTCAAAATGATCTAAGTGAAGCATGAGAGAACAATAGTTTCTATAAAACAAATCCACCACCATGCTCTAAAAGATATAAGTGAAGCACTAGAGCAAAAACTATATAGCTCAAAAGATATAAGTGAAGCACATAGAGTATTCTAATAATTTTCAAATCATGTGAGTCTCTCTCAAAAGGTGTGTACAGCAAGGATGATTGTGGTAAACTAAAAATCAAAGACTCAAATCATACAAGACGCTCCAAGCAAAACACATATCATGTGGTGAATAAAAATATAGCTCCAAGTAAAGTTACCGATTGACGAAGACGAAAGAGGGGATGCCCCGGAGGGCATCCCCAAGCTTAGGCTTTTGGGTGTCATTGAATTTTACCTTGGGGTGCCATGGGCATCCCCAAGATTAGGATCTTGCCACTCCTTGTTCCATAATCCATCAAAACTTAACCCAAAACTTGAAAACTTCACAACACAAAACTCAAAATAGAAAATCTCGTGAGCTCCGTTAGCGAAAGAAAACAAAACACCACTTCAAGGTAATGTAATGAACTAATTCTTTATTTATATTGGTGTTAAACCTACTGTATTCCAACTTCTCTATGGTTTATAAACTATTTTACTAGCCATAGATTCATCAAAATAAGCAAACAACACACGAAAAACAGAATCTATCAAAAACAGAACAGTCTGTAGTAATCTGTGACTAACGCAAACTTATGGAATCGCAAAAATTCTAAAATAAATTGCTGGACGTGAGGAATTTATCTAATAATCATCTGCAAAAATAATTAACTAAATATCACTTTCCAAACAAAAATGGCGGCAATTCTCGTGAGCGCTAAAGTTTCTGTTTTTTACAGCAAGATCACAAAGACTTTCCCCAAGTCTTCCCAACGGTTCTACTTGGCACAAACACTAATTAAACACAAAAAACACAACCAAAACAGAGGCTAGATAAATTATTTATTACTAAACAGGAGCAAAAATCAAGGAATAAAAATAAAATTGGGTTGCCTCCCAACAAGCGCTATCGTTTAACGCCCCTAGCTAGGCATAAAAGCGAAGATAGATCTAGGTATTGCCATCTTTGGTAGGCAATCCATAAGTGGATCTCATAATAGATTCATAAGGTAATTTTATTTTATTTCTAGGGAAGTGTTCCATGCCTTTCCTTAATGGAAATTGGAATCTAATATTCCCTTTCTTCATATCAATAATTGCACCAATCGTTCTAAGGAAAGGTCTACCAAGAATAATAGGACATGAAGGATTGCAATCTATATCAAGAACAATAAAATCTACAGGCACATAATTCCTATTTGCAACAATAAGAACATCATTAATTCTTCCCATAGGTTTCTTAATGGTGGAATCCGCAAGGTGCAAGTTTAAAGAGCAATCATCAAAATCACGAAAACCTAGCAAATCACACAAAGTCTATGGAATTGTGGAAACACTAGCACCCAAATCACACAAAGCATAGCATTCATGATCTTTAATTTTAATTTTAATAGTAGGTTCCCACTCATCATAAAGTTTTCTAGGGATAGAAACTTCCAACTCAAGTTTTTCTTCATAAGATTGCATCAAATCATCAACGATATGTTTGGTAAAGGCTTTATTTTGACTATAAGCATGTGGAGAATTTAGCACAGATTGCAACAAGGAAATACAATCTATCAAAGAGCAATTATCATAATTAAAATCCCTGAAATCCAAGATAGAAGGGTTCATTAATATCTAGGGTTTTGATCTCTTCAATCCCACTTTTACCAATTTTTGCATCAAGATCTAAAAAGTCTGAATTTTTGTAACGCCTTCTAGGTAAAGGTGGATCATATTCAGTCCCATCATTATCAAGATTCATACTGCAAAACAAATATTTAATAGCGGACACATCAGTAACTTTTAGATCTTCATCTTTATTTTCATAGAAACTAGAAGAACACACTTTCACAAAACAATCTTTCTTAGCACGCATCTTAGCGGTTCTTTCTTTGCACTCATCAATGGAAATTCTCATGGCCTTGATAGACTCATTGATATCATGCTTAGGTGGAATGGATCTAAGTTTCAAAGAATCAACATCAAGAGAAATTCTATCAACGTTCCTAGCCAATTCATCAACTTTAAGCCATTTTTCTTCAAACAAAGCATTGAAATTCTTTTGCGAATTCATAAACTCCCTAACACTAGTCTCAAATTAAGAATTGTTGGAGGAATTACCATAATTATTAGAGGAATTACTAAGATACAGGCTAGGATTAAAGTTTCCTCTATACGCGTTGTTACCAAAATTATTCCTACCAACAAAATTCACATCCATAGATTCATTATTATTCTTAATCAAAGTAGACAAAGGCATATCATTAGGATCAGAAGAAACACTTTTATTAGCAAATAATTTCATAAGTTCATCCATCCTTCCACTCAAAACATTAATTTCTTCTATCGCATGCACTTTCTTATTAGTAGATCTTTCAGTGTGCCATTGAGAATAATTAACCATAATATTATCTAGGAGTTTAGTAGCCTCTCCTAAAGTGATTTCCATAAAAGTGCCTCCCGCGGCCGAATCTAAAAGATTTCTAGAAGCAAAATTCAATCCGGCATAATTTTTTTGTATAATCATCCACAAATTCAAACCATGTGTAGGGCAATTACGTATCATTAATTTCATCCTCTCCCAAGCTTGTGCAACATGTTCATGATCAAGTTGCTTAAAATTCATGATATCATTTCTAAGAGAGATGATCGTAGCGGGATGAAAATACTTAGAGATAAAAGCATCTTTGCACTTATTCCAAGAATCAATACTATTTTTAGGCAAAGACAAAAACCAAGCTTTAGCACGATCTCTAAGAGAAAAAGGAAATAGATTCAGTTTAACAATATCATTATCCACATCTGTCTTCTTTTGCATATCACACAAATAAATGAAGCTATTTAGATGGGTAGCGGCATCTTCACTAGGAAGGTCGGCGAATTGATCTTTCATGACAAGATTCAACAAAACCACATTAATTTCAGAAGATTCAGTATCGGTAAGAGGAGCAATCGGAGTGCTATGGAAATCATTGTTATTGGTATTAGTAAAGTCACACAATTTGGTATTATCTTGAGCCATCGTGACAGGCAAGCAATCCAACACACAAGCAAACAAGAAATGGGCAAAAGAGGCAAATAGGGAAAGAGAAGGAGGAAGGAGAGAGAGGGCAAATAAAATGGCAAGGGTGAAGTGGGGGAGAGGAAAACGAGAGGCAAATGGCAAATAATGTAATGCGGGAGATAAGGGTTTGTGATGGGTACTTGGTATGTTGGCTTTTGCGTAGACTCCCCGACAACGGCGCTAGAAATCCTTCTTGCTACTTCTTGAGCAATGCGTTGGTTTTCCCTTGAAGAGGAAAGGGTGATGCAGCAAAGTAGCGTAGGTATTTCCCTTAGTTTTTGAGAACCAAGGTATCAATCCAGTAGGAGGCCACGCATGAGTCCCTCGCACCTACACAAACAAATAAAATCCTCGCAACCAACGCAATAAAGGGGTTGTCAATCCCTTCACGGTCACTTATGAAAGTGAGATCTGATAGATATGATAAGATAATATTTTTGGTATTTTTATGATAAAGATGCAATGTAAATAAAGCGAAATAAAAACGGTGCCAGAAATAGCTTGTTGATAGGAGATTAATATGATGGAAAATAGACCCGGGGGCCATAGGTTTCACTAGTGGCTTCTCTCGAGAGCATAAATATTACGTTGGGTAAGCAAATTACTGTTGAGCAATTGACAGAATTGAGCATAGTTATGAGAATATCTAGGTATGATCATGTATATAGGCATCACGTCCGAGACAAGTAGACCGACTCCTGTCTGCATCTACTACTATTACTCCACACATCGACCGCTATCCAGCATGCATCTAGAGTATTAAGTTCAAAAGAACAGAGTAACGCTTTTAGTAAGATGACATGATGTAGAGGGATAAACTCATGCGATATGATATAAAACCCATCTTGTTATCCTCGATGGCAACAATACAATACGTGCCTTGCTGCCCCTACTGTCACTGGGAAAGGACACCGCAAGATTGAACCCAAAGCTAAGCACTTCTCCCATTGCAAGAAAGATCAATCTAGTAGGCCAAACCAAACTGATAATTCGAAGAGACATGTAAACATAACAAATCATACATAAAAGAATTCAGAGAAGATTCAAATATTGTTCATAGATAAACTTGATCATAAACCCACAATTCATCGGTCTCAACAAACACACCGCAAAGAAGATTACATCGAATAGATCTCCACGAGAATCATGGATAACTTTGTATTGAGATCCAAAGAGAGAGAAGAAGCCATCTAACCAATAACTATGGACCCGAAGGTCTAAGGTAAACTATTCACACATCATCGGAGAGGCTATGGTATTGATGTAAAAGCCCTTCGTGATCGATGCCCCCTCCAACGGAGCTCCGGAAAAGGCCCCAAAATGGGATCTCACGGGTACCGAAAGTTGCGGTGGTGGAATTAGGTTTTTGGCTCCGTATCTGGTAGTTTGGGGTACGTAGGTATATATAGGAGGAAGAAGTACGTCGGTGGAGAAACATGGGCCCCACGAGGGTGGAGGGCGCGCCTGGGGGGGGGGGGGGGTAGGCGCCCCCCTACCTCGTGCCTTCCTGGTTGATGTCTTGATGTAGGGTCCAAGTCCTCTGGATCTCTTTCGTTCCAAAAATCACGTTCCCGAAGGTTTCATTCCGTTTGGACTCCGTTTGATATTCTTTTTCTACGAAACTCTGAAATAGGCAAAAAACAACAATTCTGGGCTGGGCCTCCGGTTAATAGGTTAGTCCCAAAAATAATATAAAAGTGTATAATAAAGCCCAATAATGTCCAAAATAGAATATAATATAGCATGGAACAATCAAAAATTATAGATAGGTTGGAGACGTATCGCCGAACCTCGTAGGTCAACTAGAGTAAGATTCGCACCAGAGTGGTACGGTAATCATGTTCTGGAAGTCATGTTACTTGACCATGACGAACCTACGAACTATGAGGAAGCGATGGTGAGCCCAGATTTCGTAAAATGGTTTGAGGCCATGAAATCTGAGATGGGATCCATGTATGAGAATAAAGTGTGGACTTTGGTTGACTAGCTCAATGATCGGTAGTCCATAGAGAATAAATGGATCTTCAAGAAGAAGACTGATGTTGACGGTAATGTTACTATCTACAAAGCTCGACTTGTTGCAAAAGGTTTTAGACAAGTTCAAGGAGTTGACTATGATGAGACCTTCTCATCCGTAGCGATGCTTAAGTCCGTTCGAATCATGTAAGAAATTGCCACATTTTATGATTATGAAATTTGGCAAATGGATGTCAAAACTGCATTCCTTAATGGATATCTTAAAGGAGAGTTGTATATGATGCAACGAGAAGGTTTTGTCGATCCAAAAGGTGTTCACAAAGTGTGCAAGATCCAGCGATCCATTTATGGACTGGTGCAAGCCTCTCGGAGTTGGAATGTACGCTTTGATAGTGTGATCAAAGCATATGGTTTTATACAGACTTTTGGAGAAGCCTGTATTTACAAGAAAGTGAGTGGGAGATCTGTAGCATTTATGATATTATATGTAGATGACATATTGTTGATCGGAAATGATACTGAATTTCTGAATAGCATAAAAGGATACTTGAAAAATAATTTTTCAATTAAAGACCTCGGTGAAGCTGCTTATATATTGGGCATCAAGATCTATGGAGATAGATCCAGACACTTAATTGGACTTTCACAAAGCACACCTTGATAAAGTTTTGAAGACGTTCAAAATGGATCAGGCAAAGAAAGGGTTCTTGCCTGTATTACAAGGTGTGAAGTTGAGTAAGACTCAATGCCCGACCACTTCAGAAGATAGAGACAAAATGAAAGGTGTTCCCTATGCTTCAACTATAGGCTCGATCATGTATGCAATGCTGTGTACCAGACCTGATGTGTGCCTTGCTATCAGTTTAGCAGGGAGGTACCAAACTAATCCAGGAGTGGATCACTGGACAGCGGTCAAGAACATCCTGAAATACCTGAAAAAGACTAAGGATATGTTTCTCGTATATGGAGGTGACAAAGAGCTCACCGTAAACGGTTACGTCGATGCAAGCTTTGACACTGATTCCGATGACTCTAAGTCGCAAACCAGATACGTGTTTTTATTAAATGGTGGAGCTGTCAGTTGGTACAGTTCCAAGTAGAGCATCGTGGCGGGATCTACATGTGAAGCGGAGTACATAGCTGCTTGGGAAGCAGCGAATGAAGGAGTTCATATCCAATCTAGGTGTCATACATAGTGCATCAGGTCTAATGAAAATCTTTTGTGACAATACTGGTGCAATTGCCTTGGCAAAGGAATCCAGATTTCACAAGAGAACCAAGCACATCAAGAGACGCTTCAATTCCATCCGTGATCAAGTCAAGGAGGGAGACATAGAGATTTGCAAGATACAAATGGATCTGAATGTTGCAGACCCGTTGACTAAGCCTCTCTCACGAGCAAAACATGATCAACACCAAGACTCCATGGGTGTTAGAATCATTACAATGTAATCTAGATAATTGACTCTAGTGCAAGTGGGAGACTGAAGGAAATATGCCCTAGAGGCAATAATAAAGTTGTTATTTATATTTCCTTATATCATGATAAATGTTTATTATTCATGCTAGAATTGTATTAACCGGAAACTTAGTACATGTGTGAATACATAGACAAACATAATGTCACTAGTATGCCTCTACTTAATTAGCTCATTGAATCAATAATGGTTATGTTTCCTAACCATAGACATGAGTTTTCATTTGATTAACGGGATCACATCATTAGAGAATGATGTGATTGACTTGACCCATCTGTTAGCTTAGCATGATGATCGTTTAGTTTGTTGCTATTGCTTTCTCCATAACTTATACGTGTTCCTATGACTATGAGATCATGCAACTCCCGAATACCGGAGGAACACTTGTGTGCTACCAAACATCACAATGTAACTGGGTGATTATAAAGGTGGTCTACAGGTGTCTCCGATGGTGTTTGTTGAGTTGACATAGATCAAGATTAGGATTTGTCACTCCGATTGTCAGAGAGGTATCTCTGGGCCCTCTTGGTAATGTACATCACTATAAGCCTTGCAAGCAATGTAGCTAATGAGTTAGTTACGGGATGTAGCATTATGGAATGAGTAAAGAGTCTTGCCGGTAACAAGATTGACCTAGGTATTGAGATACCGACGATGGAATCTCGGGCAAGTAACATACCGATGACAAAGGGAACAACATATATCGTTATGCGGTTTAACCAATAAAGATCATCGTAGAATATGTGGGAGCCAATATGAAGATCCAGGTTCCACTATGGTTATTGACTGGAGACGTGTCTCGGTCATGTCTACATAGTTCTCAAACCCGTAGGGTACGCACGCTTAACGTTCGGTGACGATCGGTATTATGAGATTATGTGTTTTGATGTACCAAAGGTATTTCGGAGTCCTGGATATGATCACGAACATGATGAGGAGTCTCGAAATGGTCGAGACGTAAAGATCGATATATTGGAAGCCTATGTTTGGACATCAGAATGGTTCCGGATGAGTTCGGGCATTTTCCGGAGTACCGGGAGGTTACCGGAACCCCCCGGGGAGTATATGGGCCTTATTGGGCTTTAGGGAAAAGAGAGAGGGGCTGCCTAGGGCAGCCCCCCCCCAAGGCCTACTCCTGGTCTAGGGGGGAGGGGCGGCGCCCCCTCCTTCCTTCTCTTCTCTATTCCCTTTCCTTCTCTCCTACACCTACTACATGGAAGGGGGGAATCCTACTCCCGGTGGGAGTAGGACTCCCCAGGGCCCGCCATAGTAGAGGACCGGCCCTCCCCCTCCTCCACTCCTTTATATATGGGGGAGGGGGGCACCCCATAGACACACAAGTTGATCATTGATCTCTTAGCCGTGTGCGGTGCCCCCCTCCACGATAATCCACCTCGGTCATATCATAGCGGTGCTTAGGCGAAGCCCTGTTCCGGTAGCATCATCATCACCGTCATCACGCTGTCGTGCTGACGAAGCTCTCCCTCAACACTCTGCTGGATCGTGAGTTCGTGGGACGTCACCGAGCCGAACGTGTGCAGATCTCCGAGGTGCCGAACTTTTGGTACTAGGATCGGTCGATCGTGAAGACGTACGACTACATGAACCACGTTGTCATAACGCTCCTGCTGACGGTCTACGAGGGTACGTGGAAAACTCTCTCCCCTCTCGTTGCTATGCATCACCATGATCTTGCGTGTGCGTAGGAATTTTTTTGAAATTACTGCGTTACCCAACAGGAAGAAGGGCCACGAGGTGGCGCGCGCCTCCCCCCTGCCCAAACCGAATTGGAAAATGGGTGGGGGCGCGGCCCCCTCCTTCCTTCTCCTTCTCCCTTCCTTCCTTTCCCTCTGGTGGAAGAAAGGAAAGGGGGGGGGCGAATCCTACATGGACTAGCAGTCCAAGTAGGACTCTCCCCTGGTGCGCCCAACCTGGACGGCCTCCTCTCTCCCTCCCTCCTTTATATACATGGCCAGGGGGCACCCCAATAGCACAACAGACATCTCTTAGCCATGTGCGGTGTCCCCCTCCATAGTTTACCACCTCGGTCATATTGTCGTAGTGCTTAGGCGAAGCCCTGCACCGGTAACTTCATCATCACCGTCGCCATGCCGTCGTGCTGACGGAACTCTACCTCGTCCTCAACTGGATCAAGATCTCGAAGGACGTCATCATGTTGAATGAGTGCTGACCACAAAGGTGTCTTACGTTCGGTGCTAGGATCAGTTGGATCGTGAAGATGTTCGACTACATCAACCGCGTTACTAAACGCTTCCGCTTTCGGTCTACGAGGGTACGTGGACACACTCACCCCTCTCATTTCTATGCATCTCCTAGATAGATCTTGCGTGATCGTAGGATTTTTTTGAAATACTGCATTCCCCAACAGTGGCATCCGAGCCAGGTCTATGCGTAGATGTTATATGCATGTGTACAACACAAAGAGTTGTGGGCGATAATAGCCATACTGCTTACCACCAACGTCTTACTTTGATTTGGCGGTATTATTGGATGAAGCGGCCTAGACCGACATTACATGACCGTGTTCATGAGACTGGTTCTACCGATGTGCTTCGCACACAGGTGGTTGGCGGGTGTCTGTTTCTCCAACTTTAGTTGAATCGAGTTTAACTATGGCCGGTCCTTGTTGAAGGTTAAAACATCACACTTGACGAAAAATCATTGTGGTTTTGATGCGTAGGTAAGAACGGTTCTTGCTAGTATCCCGTAGCAGCCACGTAAAACTTGCAACAACAAAGTAGAGGATGTCTAACTTATTTTTGTAGGACTTGTTGTGATGTGATATGGTCAAGTCGTGATGATATATAAATTGTTGTATGAGATGATCATGTTTTGTAAAAGTTATCGGCAACTGGCAGGAGCCTTATGGTTGTCGCTTTATTGTATGAAATGCAAACGCCATGTAATTGCTTTACTTTATCACTAAGCGGTAGAGATAGCCGTAGAAGCAATAGTTGGCGAGACAACAACGATGCTACGATGGAGATCAAGGTGTCAAGCTGGTGACGATAGAGTTCATGAAGGTGCTTTGGAGACGGAGATCAAAGGCACAAGATGATGATGGCCATATCATGTCACATATTTTGATTGCATGTGATGTTTATCCTTTATGCATCTTATTTTGCTTAGTATGACGGTAGCATTTTAATATGATCTCTCACTAAATTTCAAGGTACAAGGGTTCTCCCTGAGTATGCACCATTGCTACTGTTCGTCGTGCCGAAACACCATGTGATGATCGGGTGTGATAAGATCTATGTTCACATACAATGGGTGCAAGCCAGTTTTGCATGTGCAGAATACTCGGGTTAAACTTGACGAGCCTAGCATATGTAGATATGGCCTCGAAACACTGAGACCGAAAGGTCGAACATGAATCATATAGTAGATATGATCAACATAGTGATGTTCACCATTGAAAACTACTCCATCTCACGTGATGATCAGACATGGTTTAGTTGATATGGATCACGTGATCATTTAGATGACTAGAGGGACGTCTAACTAAGTGGGAGTTCTTAAGTAATATGATTAATTGAACTTTAATTTATCATGAACTTAGTACCTGATAGTATTTTTATATCTATGTTATAGATCAATGGCTCACGTATAGCTCCCTTTTTTATTTTTGATATGTTCCTGGAGAAAACTAAGTTGAAAAATGATAGTAGCAATGATGCGGACTAGGTCCGTGATATGAGGATTATCCTCATTGCTACACAGCATAA
Organism: Triticum aestivum; assembly: GCF_018294505.1. Classification (NCBI taxonomy): domain Eukaryota; kingdom Viridiplantae; phylum Streptophyta; class Magnoliopsida; order Poales; family Poaceae; genus Triticum; species Triticum aestivum. The sequence continues at coordinate 447,653,897 of NC_057812.1, read as the reverse complement.
TTATGTCCTTGATGCACCGCTAGGTGACAGAACTATTGCAGGAGCAGATGCAGACGTTATGAATGTTTGACAAGCTCGGTATGATGGCAACTTGATAGTTTAGTGCACCATGCTTTACGGCTTAGAACCAGGACTTCAAAAATGTTTCGAACGACATGGAGCATATGAGATGTTCCAGGAGTTGAAATTGGTATTTCAGACTCATGCCCGTGTTAAGAGGTATGAGACCTTGGATAAAATAATTTGCCTACAAGATGGAGGAGAATAGCTCATCTAGTAAGCATATGCTCAGAATGTCTGGGTACTACATTCACTTAAAATCTAGTGGGAGTTAATCTTCCATATAAGATAGTGATTGACAGAGTTCTCTAGTCACTATCACCAAGTTACTAGAACTTCATGATGAACTATAATATGTGAGCGATGATGAAAACGATTCCCAAGCTCTTCGCAATGCTGAAATCAGCGAACGTAGAAATCAAGAAAAAACATCAAGTGTTGATGGTTAACAAGACCACTAGTTTCAAGAAAAGGGCAAGGGAAATAAATGGAGAACTTCAAAAGAATGGCGAGAAAGTTGACACTCCCATGAAGAAGCCCAAAGCCAGACCCAAGCCTGAAACTGAGTGCTTCTACTGCAAAAGAAATGGTCACTGGAAGTGGAACTGACCTACATACTTGGCGGATAAGAAGGATGGCAAAGTGAACAAAGGTATATTTGATATACATATTATTGATGTGTACTTTACTGGTGTTTATAGCAACCCCTCGGTATTTGACATTGGTTCAGTTGCTGAGAGTAGTAACTTGAAATAGGAGTTGCAAGATAAACAGAGACTAGTTAAGAATGAGGTGATGATGTGTGTTGGAAGTAATTCCAAGGTTGATACGATCACCATCGCACACTCCCTCTACCTTCGGGATTAGAATTGAACCTAAATAAATGTTATTTGGTGTTTGTGCTGAGCATTAATGTGATTAGATCATGTTTATTGCAATACAATTATTCATTTAAGTCAGACAATAATTGTTGTTTTGTTTATATGAATAAAACCTTCTATGGTCATACACCCAATGTGAATGTTTATTGAATCTCGATCATAGTAATACACACGTTCATAATATTGATGCCAAAAGATGCAAAGTTGATAATGATAGTGCAACTTATTTGTGGCAACTGTTTAGGTCATATTGGTGTAAAGCGCTTGAAAAAACTCCATGCAGATGGGCTTTTGGAATCACTTGATTATGAATCACTTGATGCTTGCAAACCATGCCTCATGGGCAAGATGACTAAGACTCTGTTCTCCGGAATAATGGATCAAGCCACTGACTTATTGGAAATAATACATACCGTTGTATGCGGTCGATGAGTGTTGAGGCTCGCAGCGGGTATAGTTATTTTCTGACCTTCACAGATGATTTGAGCAGCTATGGGTATATCTACTTAATGAAACACAAGTCTGAAACATTTGAAAAAGTTCAAAGAACTTCAGAGTGAAGTGGAGAATCATCATAACTAGAAAATAAAGTTTCTACGATCTGATCACGGAGGAAAATATTTGAGTCACGAGTTTGGCCTTCATTTAAAACAATGTGGAATAGTTTCACAACTCACGCCACCTGGAACACCACGCGTAACGGTGTGTCTGAACGTCGTAACCATACTTTATTAGATATGGTACAATCTATGACGTCTCTTACCGATTTAACACTATTGTTTTGGGGTTATGCATTAGAGACAACTGCATTCACATTAAACAGGGAACCATCTAACTCCGTTGAGACGACACCATATGAACTATGGTTTGGCAAGAAACCAAAGATGTAATTTCTTAAAGTTTGGGGTTGCGATGCTTATGTGAAAAGGTTTCAAACTGATAAGTGGTGTCTACTACACAACCTTCTTCTTGTAGACGTTGTTGGGCCTCCAAGTGCAGAGGTTTGTAGGACAGTAGCAAATTTCCCTCAAGTGGACGACCTAAGGTTTATCAATCTGTGGGAGGCATAGGATGAAGATGGTCTCTCTCAAACAACCCTGCAATCAAATAACAAAGAGTCTCTTGTGTCCCCAACACACCCAATACAATGGTAAATTGTATAGGTGCACTAGTTCGGCGAAGAGATGGTGATACAAGTGCAATATGGATGGTAGATATAGGTTTTTGTAATCTGAAAATATAAAAACAGCAAGGTAGCAAGTGGTAAAAGTGAGCGTAAACGGTATTGCAGTGTGTTGAAACAAGGCCTAGGGTTCATACTTTCACTAGTGCAAGTTCTCTCATCAATAATAACATAATTGGATCATATAACTATCCCTCAACATGCAACAAAGAGTCACTCCAAAGTCACTAATAGCGGAGAACAAACGAAGAGATTATGGTAGGGTACGAAACCACCTCAAAGTTATTCTTTCTGATCGATCTATTCAAGAGTTCATACTAGAATAACACATTAAAACACAAATCAACCAAAACCCTAATGTCACCTAGATACTCCAATGTCACCTCAAGTATCCGTGGGTATGATTATTTGATATGCATCACACAATCTCAAATTCATCTATTCAACCAATACAAAGAACTTGAAAGAGTGCCCCAAAGTTTCTACCGGAGCGTCAAGACGAAAACATGTGCCAACCCCTATGCATAAGTTCACGAGGTCACGGAACTCGCAAGTTGATCACCAAAACATACATCAAGTGGATCACATGATATCCCATTGTCACCAAAGATAAGCACGTGCAAGACATACATCAAGTGTTCTCAAATCCTTAAAGACTCAATCCGATAAGATAACTTCAAACGGAAAACTCAATCCATTACAAGAGAGTAGAGGGGGACAAACATCATAAGATCCAACTATAATAGCAAAGCTCGCGATACATTAAGATCATGCCGAGTCAAGAACACGAGAGAGAGAGAGAGAGAGAGAGAGAGAGAGAGAGAGATCAAACACATAGCTAGTGGTACATACCCTCAGCCCTGAGGGTGGACTACTCCCTCCTCGTCATGGAGAGCGCCGGGATGATGAAGATGGCTACCGGAGAGGGATTCCCCCCTCCTGTAGGGTGCCGGAACGGTTCTACATTGGTTTTTGGTGGCTACGGAGGCTTCTGGCGGCGGAACTCCCGATCTATTCTGCTCCTTGATGTTTTTAGGGTATATGGACATATATAGGCGAAAGAAGTCAGTCAGGGAAGCCACGAGGGGCCCATGAGGGTGGGGGTGTGCCCAGGGGGCAGGCGCGCCTCCCTGCCTCGTGGCCACCTCGAAGCTTCCCTAATGTCTACTCCAAGTCTCCTGGATTGCTTCCGTTCCAAAAATAACTCCCCCGAAGGTTTCATTCTGTTTGGACTCTATTTGATATTCCTTTTCTTCGAAACACTGAAATAGGCAAGAAAACATCAATGTGGGTTGGGCCTCCGGTTAATAGGTTAGTCCCAAAAGTAATATAAAAGTGTATTATAAAGCCCATAAACATCCAAAACAGATAATATAATAGCATGGAACAATCAAAAATTATAGATACGTTGGAGACGTATCAGCATCCCCAAGCTTAATTCATGATCGTCCTCGAGTAGGTTAATGATAAAAACATAATTTTTGATGTGGAATGCTACCTAACATATTTATCCATGTAATCTTGTTTATTGTGGCAAGAATATTCAGATTCATAAGATTCAAGACAAAAGTTTAATATTGACATGAAAATAATAATACTTCGAGCATACTAACAAAGCAATCATGTCTTCTCAAAATAACATGGCCAAAGAAAGCTATCCCTACAAAATTATATAGTCTGGCTATGCTCTATCTTCACCACACAAAATATTTAAATCATGCACAACCCCGATAACAAGCCAAGCAATTGTTTCATACTTTTGATGTTCTCAAACCTTTTCAATCTTCACGCAATACATGAGCGTGAGCCATGGACATAGCACTATAGGTGGAATAGAATGGTGGTTGTGGAGAAGACAAAAAGGAGAAGATAGTCTCACATCAACTAGGCATATCAATGGGCTATGGAGATGCCCATTAATAGATATCAATGTGAGTGAGTAGGGATTGCCATGCAACGGATGCACTAGAGCTATAAGTGTATGAAAGCTCAAAAAGAAACTAAGTGGGTGTGCATCCAACTTGCTTGCTCACGAAGACGTAGGGCATTTTGAGGAAGCCCATCATTGGAATATACAATCCAAGTTCTATAATGTAAAATCCCCACTAGTATATGAAAGTAACAACATAGGAGACTCTCTATCATGAAGATCATGGTGCTACTTTGAAGCACAAGTGTGGTAAACAGATAGTAGCATTGCCCCTTCTCTCTTTTTCTCTCATTTTTTTATTTGGGCTTTTTCTCCTCTCTTTTTTATTTTTCGTCCGGAGTCTCATCCCGACTTGTGGGGGAATCATAGTCTCCATCATCCTTTCCTCACTGGGACAATGCTCTAATAATGATGATCATCACACTTTTATTTACTTACAACTCAAGAATTACAACTCGATACTTAGAACAAAATATGACTCTATATGAATGCCTCTGGCGGTGTACCGGGATGTGTAATGACTCATGAGTGACATGTATGAAAGAATTATGAAAGGTGGCTTTGCCACAAATACGATGTCAACTACATGATCATGCAAAGCAATATGACAACGGCGAAGCGTGTCATAATAACGAAACGGTGGAAAGTTGCATGGCAATATATCTCGGAATGGCTATGGAAATGCCATAATAGGTAGGTATGGTGGCTGTTTTGAGGAAGGTAAATGGTCGGTTTCTGGTACCGGTGAAAGTTGCACGGTACTAGAGAGGCTAGCAATGGTGGAAGGGTGATAGTGCATATAATCCATGGACTCAAAATTAGTCATAAAGAACTCGCATACTTATTGCAAAAGTCTATTAGTTATCGAAACGAAGTACTACGCGCATGCTCCTAGGGGGATAGATTGGTAGGAAAAGACCATCGCTCGTCCCCGACCGCCACTCATAAGGAAGACAATCAACAAATAAATCATGCTCCGACTTCATCACATAACGGTTCACCATACGTGCATGCTACGGGAATCACAAACTTTAACACAAGTATCTCTCAAATTCACAACTACTGAACTAGCATGACTCTAATATCACCATCTTCATATCTCAAAACAATCATCAAGTATCAAACTTCTCATAGTATTCAATGCACTTTATATGAAAGTTTTTATTATACCCATCATGGATGCCTATCATATTATGACTAATTTCATAACCAAAGCAAATTACCATGATTTTCTAAAGGACTCTAAAAATAATATAAGTGAAGCATGAGAGATCAATAATTTCTATCAAATAAAACCACCACCGTGCTCTAAAAAGATATAAGTGAAGCACTAGAGCAAACGACAAACTACTTCAAAAGATATAAGTGAAGATCAATGAGTAGTTGACTAATTATGAAACTATGTGAAGACTCTCTAACATTTAAGAATTTCATATATTGGTATTTTATTCAAACAGGAAGCAAAGCAAAATAAAATAAAAGGACACTCCAAGCAAAACACATATCATGTGGTGAATAAAAATATAGCTCCAAGTAAAGTTACAGATGAACGAAGACGAAAAAGGGGATGCCATCCGGGGCATCCCCAAGCTTAGGCTCTTGGTTGTCCTTGAATATTACCTTGGGGTGCCTTGGGCATCCCCAAGCTTAGGCTCTTGCCACTCCTTATTCCATAATCCATCGAATCTTTACCCAATACTTGAAAACTTCACAACACAAAACTTAACAGAAAACTCGTAAGCTCCGTTAGTATAAGAAAATAAATAACCACTTAGGTACTGTTGTGAACTCATTATAAATTCATATTAGTGTAATATATACTGTATTCCAACTCATCTATGGCTCATACCCTCCGATACTACTCATAGATTCATCAAAATAAGCAAACAACACATAGAAAACAGAATCTATCAAAAACAGAACAGTCTGTAGTAATCTGGATAAAACGTATACTTCTGGAACCCCAAAAATTCTAAAATAAATTTCTGGACATGAGTAATTTATCTATTAATCATCTGCAAAAATAATTAACTAAATAACACTCTCCAGTAAACAATGGCAGCAAATCTCGTGAGCGCTAAAGTTTCTGTTTTTTACAGCAAGAACGCAAAGACTTTCCCCAAGTCTTCCCAAAGGTTCTACTTGGCACAAACACTAATTAAAAGCATAAAACAACATATAAATACAGGCTATATGAATTATTTATTACTAAACAGGAGCAAAAAGCAAAGACCAAAAATAAACTTGGGTTGCCTCCCAACAAGCGCTGTCGTTTAACGCCCCTAGCTAGGCATGATGATTTCAATGATGCTCACATAAAAGATAAGAATTGAAACATAAAGAGAGCATCATGAAGAATATGACTAGAACATTTAAGTCTAACCCTATTCCTATGCATAGGGATTTTGTGATTAAACAACTTATGGGAACAATAATCAACTAGCATAGGAAGGCAAAACAAGGATAACTTCAAGATTTTCAACACATAGAGAGGAAACTTGATATTATTGCAATTCCTACAAGCATATGTTCCTCCCTCATAATAATTTTCAGTAGCATCATGAATGAATTCAACAATATAACTATCACATAAAGCATTCTTTTCATGATCTACAAGCATAGAAATTTTATTACTCTCCACATAAGCAAAATTCTTCTCATTCGGAATAGTGGGAGTATCATAAGAGACTCGAATACTGTAAATTGTTTCCACATTAAAAGAGTATTGTTCAGAAAAAGGGTAATCATAATCATGACTAGTTTTATAAATATAATCATCACTACTTTTTATAGCATAAGTGTCATCACAATAATCATCATAAATAGGAGGCACGCTATCATAATAATAAATTTGCTCATCAAGACTTGGGAGACTAAAAATATCATCTTCATTAAACATAGCTTCCCCAAGCTTGGGACAAACATTAATTGCAGAAAATAAACATGTCATTCTCATCAAATATAGCATCCCCAATCTTGGGCCTTTTCATATCATAAGCATAATCACTCTCATCATTAATAGTATGGATAGCACCAATAGTATAGCAATTATCATCATCACAATGAGTAATAGGAGCAACATCATTTGGGAGGGATACCTTTTCACCTTTGCTTCTCTGTCTTTTCTTTCTTCTTCACATTAAGTATGGGTTTATCCCTCTTTTTGGAGCTCCTTATTAATGAGATTGGTTGGATAGAATGCTCTTCCTCGTTACCTGATTCATCATAAGAAATAATAGGAGGATATTGGGAAGTCTCTTCCCTTTCATTAGTATTCTCTTCATCTTCTATTTGTTTTCTTTTCTTTATGTAATTGGCAATATAAGGATTTTCAATGCAATTCACCGCACAATACATAAAAATTTCTTCTAGATCAATATCGATGAATTTCTCAAGGTTATATTCTAGAATATGCTTAGTTATACGTTTCATTTCTTCATAACCCAAAAGCAAACTAAGTTCATTATGATGTGCAAGGAAATCAAATCATCACAATTTTTGGACACAATTCAATCATGAAACAATTTGCATCGAAGATTTAAAAGACCATGTTCATTGCAAAGTTCACAATTATGCCGAAGACATTTTAAATTTTTAGCATAAACATCTAGCCTATCTTGCAACCATTTAGTTTCTAAATGCTTATGCCTCTTGCAAAATATATCTTCCCTATTTGATGTGTAATTGCAAACTCTATGCACTCCATAAAAGTTGACATGCATATAGGAGACATTTTCATCATGAATGGTGCAATCATCATTAGTACTATGGATATTCAAGGAGTTCATACTAACAACACTACAATCAGGATCATCATTCAAAGATTTAATGCCAAACATTTTAGAGACTTCTTCTTCTAGCACTTGAGCACAATTTTCCTTTCCATCATTCTCACAGAAGATATTAAAAAGATGAAGCGTATGAGCCAAACTCAATTCCACTTTTTTTGTAATTTTCTTTTATAAACTAAACTAGTGATAAAACAAGAAACTAAAAGATTTGATTGCAAGATCTAAAGATATACCTTCAAGCACTCACCTCCCCGTCTACGGCGCCAGAAAAGTGCTTGATGTCTACTACACAACCTTCTTCTTGTAGACGTTGCTGGGCCTCCAAGTGCAGAGGTTTGCAGGACAGTAGCAAATTTCCCTCAAGTGGATGACCTAAGGTTTATCAATCCGTGGGAGGCGTAGGATGAATATGGTCTCTCTCAAACAACCCTGCAACCAAATAACAAAGAGTCTCTTGTGCCCCCAACACACCCAATACAATGGTAAATTGTATAGGTGCACTAGTTCGGTGAAGATATGGTGATACAAGTGCAATATGGATGGTAGATATAGGTTTTTGTAATCTGAAAATATAAAAACAGCAAGGTAGCAAGTGGTAAAAGTGAGTGTAAACGGTATTGCAATGTGTTGAAACAAGGCCTAGGGTTCATACTTTCACTAGTGCAAGTTATCTCAACAATAATAACATAATTGGATCATATAACTATCCCTCAACATGCAACAAAGAGTCACTCCAAAGTCACTAATAGCGGAGAACAAACGAAGAGATTATGGTAGGGTACGAAACCACCTCAAAGTTATTCTTTCTGATTGATCTATTCAAGAGTTCATACTAGAATAACACCTTAAGACACAAATCAACCAAAACCCTAACGTCACCTAGATACTCCAATGTCACCTCAAGTATCCGTGGGTATGATTATACGATATGCATCATACAATCTCAGATTCATCTATTCAACCAACACAAAGAACTTCAAAGAGTGCCCCAAAGTTTCTACCGGAGAGTCAAGACGAAAACGTGTGCCAACCCCTATGCATAAGTTCACGAGGTCACGGAACTCGCAAGTTGATCACCAAAACATACATCAAGTGGATCACATGATATCCCATTGTCACCACAGATAAGCACGTGCAAGACATACATCAAGTGTTCTCAAATCCTTAAAGACTCAATCCGATAAGATAACTTCAATGGGAAAACTCAATCCATTACAAGAGATAAATATGACACTAGGCAGGGTAGTGCGTAGTTCCTTCACACAAGAAACAAGTAACCTTGATGGTTGGACATTCTTCAGCTTGGTGATTTCCTTCACAATGAGGGCATCCATCCTTGTGTTCTTCATGGGTGTGTCCTATTTCTCCACATATCTTGCAGGCACAAGGTTTCTTCATCGGGTTATCACCATGCTTCCGGATAAGACGGGATCCCAACAGAGTTTTCTTCAATTCCTCCCAAGTTTTTGCTCCATTACATCCTTGTATGGCCTGATGCATTTTCCACCAGGTTGCAACACTTTTTGTAAAGTACTGAAGCGTGTATTGAACCTCATACTTCCTTGCAACAAAATCGCTCCTGAAGTGATTCTCCATGTTTTGAATCCATAGCTCTGCCTCTAACTGAGTGATTGGTCCAGAGAATACAAGTCCATCTTCATTCATCATCTATTGGGTCCAAGGGTTTCGGGATGAGATAAGATGGATAGAGGGAGATACACACAGTACAAACAATATAGTTTTGTTTTATTTGTTGCTGTCGGAAAACACACACAAAATATGACAGCTCACAAAACATCGCATCTAACGTGAGTATACAACAAGGGTTTGGTCTTCTAAAGGTCGTATAAATCTTGGAATTCTTCTGTGTCTTCATATCCTTCGAATCTTTGACTGTTGTAGCTTTGACTCTTCTAATGCATGGTGAAGTCTGATACCTTGTCCTTCTCGGGGTGGTCTCATCAGTTGATCCTCCGTGTGGTCAAAGGGAAAAGGGGTATTGTCTACCTATTTGGGGTAAAATGAAAGATTTGATAAAGCTCAGAAAAGAAGAGAGGTAAAGGATCTTTCTGAAAATAAAGTTTTAGAGAAATCCTTTCCTAAGGGCTTTCCATTTCTAGGGTCGCGTCCTACAGTCAACATGTGCTCTGATACCATCTTTGTAGCGACTCGACCTCAAATGGTCAAGCTTCTGTGTATCCGTGCCATCCCTGGATCAGTATGCTGGCACACACAGTACATAAATGTATATATCAAAGTGCAATCACATGTATAAAAAACAACGACGAGGTCCTCCGGCTCCGGCGAGATCCAACTAACGAAGGCGGCGGTTGTGATGAGCGAGGGGGCTACCGAAGTGGCTGAATGGAGAGAGGGGCTCCTGGGGTTTTATAGGCACGAGCAGGAGGTGCGGGGCTGCGAGATAAGCCTTATCCCCGAAGGCGAGGTGCAGTGGCTCCGAGCGGTGAGCGTGTGCGTGCTCATCCAGCAGGAGGAGCGGGAGGTTGGGGGTGACCTGGGGAGTGGGCCCCATGCTTCAGCGGCAGCAGCGGGTAGCGAGCGAAGGGAGTCCAGGTGCGCGCGACTCGTGTGTGCGGCGCTGGGGCGCTGGCCTCCTGCGTGGCTGGCCGCTGGCTGCCCTAGCGCTGCGGCTAGGCCTTGGCCTCGTCGGCCTGTGGCTAGACCGGTGGGCTCGTGCGCGCGTGCGTTTTTTTTACAAAAAGAATCTCCAACATAATTAAATTAAATAAAAAAATTATACATAGTCATATCATATACCAAAATGCTCACAAAAATACCAAGAATAAGATGAACTAGTTTCCAAGTTCAAATAAATTCTATAAAAATTCATAAAAGTCAAACAGTGCTAGATTTGCATTTAAAAATCATACAAATCATTTTTAAAATACCAAGATGATTTAGAATTTATTTTCTCCTAATTTTCTATTAAAGGGAATCATTTTACCCTTATTTTCATTTATTTATTTTTAGGAGAAAAATAATTTGAATTAAAACTAAATAACTCCCAAGAGGATTTGAAATTTGGAAATTCAAATAACTTCAAAGTGACTTTCAAATCATTTCTTTGAAACTTCCAACTCTCTTTCTTCAAATTTGAAGAAGTCATTTTATCTTCCCTCATGAACTCATTAAGTTGCTTAAAGTTTCTAAATTTGAAATATTTCAAATGGAATTCAAATCATTTTCAAACCCCTTTTTATTTATGTAAATGGAAGAAGTCATATTATCTTCACTCTAGGGTTTTGTGATGAAATGAATTTGAATTCATGGTGATCAAAAATGCAAGATGTTAGTTTCGGGAAAGTCCTTTTATTCCCTCTCATTCAACTTTCAAAAAGTTTTCAATTTTCACTCAGTTTCACACAATCAATCACACAACAAACAAACAAACAATCATAATTACTTATTTAATATAACATTCCAAAATTAGAATTTTGGGATGTTACAAACTACCACCCTTAAAATGAATCTCGTCCTCGAGATTCGGAGAGGCTAGAAAGATGTTAGGTTTGGGGGTCTTCTTGAAAATCCATTCATCAACACAATGTATGGGGTGCTACCACCCTTAGAAGCAAGGCTGTGGTTCTAACAAAACTCATGTACTCCGTCCTTTGGGTTGACGGTGTCGGTCTTCTCTTATTCTCTAGAGTAACTCTTTCACTGGTGCTCTTCTGGTTGGGGCATTACCCTTTTCTCAAAATCATGTGTCCTCTCAATCCTGGTGAGGTTCTTCCGAAGAGTGGGTCTTCATATCTGACATGTCTGTCTTCAATACTAAGAAACTAACGGAACCTCCTGGCGTTCAACAATTTATGGCTTCTCCTCCAGGAAAATGGCCAGGGTTGATTCTCACCGTATATCCTACGATTGGCAACGATTGCCTGTAAAGGGTTCCATCGTCCTACCATTCTATGGTTTTATGGCTTATCGCGTCGACACTCTTCAAAGGTTTTAAGGCTCTCTGATTTTCTATCAACATATGATAGTTCATGATAGAAGTCTCCGGTATGGGGGCCAATCCATCCCGTACTCGAATCATTACCACATACGCAGATAGTGAATCATGTATTCTAACACTTGGGCATCCTCACAAGCATTGCTGGACTTCTCTTCTCCACGAACTGGGTTTGGGTAAATCCATTGGTTCTGCAAGCCAAACAAAACCTCTATCGTTTCTTCACAACTCTTGGGTTTACGTAACTTCTTATGGAATGTCTGCTGATGAAATCACAGCTTGCTTTCATAATTCTTCCTGCAACAAGGTTGAGCTTGTTCCTTTCTAAATCCTGGGTCCTGTGGGTTATGGACCACTTCAATACTTGTATAACTTTAACCCATGCTTGGAGTTACTATTGTTCCATATTCCAACATTACATCTCCTTTAGATCCAATAGTACTTTATTCCTTCATACTCTTGGGGTAACCATCATAACTAAAACCAAACACCAACTCATTTGTCCAAACTCCATTCTATGGAATACATTTCCTTTTCCATTGGTCAAGTGTTCACACAGACAGGTATCGCCAAAAAAATGCACGGGTTCATCCATAATTCTCTTCATATCAAATCCTTTATTACATCCTTAACCACTACTCAAAACTCAAATTTCAAAAGTACTCTATTACAAAAGCTGCCATCCACATAGTTTGGTATGGTCAAGCATTACTTCCATCTTTATTCATTTTCCCTAGTTGAAGATGCTTTAGTCCCATTGGAATTGTGTGATGTGATCCTTGAAACCATCGACCTTTTGCTTCATTGTGGTGGTCATGAGCTTCATCTCCATCATCTCTGCATGCACCTCCCTCAGGTATTCCTGAGTGTGACGGAGTCTTGCTTCTAGTATTTCTCCAATCCGACATATGGCTTCCATAGCAGCTTCACGAACAGAATCAAAGAATGTTGCTCATGGTACTCGAGAAATAAAAAAGTATTGACCCATAGTCTTTGGGCAAACTCCCTTCACATGGTGGAGGTGTACCTGCACATACCAAAGTTCAACTCCCTTCTCCATGAAGGGATAACCCTTGTAGACTGCATCTCCTTCAAGATTACTATGCTTCATCATGTCCTTTTGGATTTTTGGGTAATCCTGATCACTAGTCAGGGTCATGATCATTTCCAGGCCCTTGAGAAAAGACTCGTAAAGGGTTGTCATCTGCAGGTATAAGATCGAAGGGGTACTCAGGATACTGTTTGTATTTCCTTGGGTGAAATGTGGTTATTTTTCCGGGAAAGGTTTGGGATCAGCTCGTCCATGGGTTCAAGGTTTAATTCTAGGTGAGATAGCGAGAGAGGCACTCACAATCAACAACAATTCATAACATTTCACATGAGATTCCAACCACATCCACTTTTATTGCTTCATGAGCTATTACAATTTCCATTTCATAACTCAACTCAACATCCCCAAAAATAAAAGTGTATTCCACATTTATTACATGCTTTATTCCAATATCAAGATCTCAACTACTTAGCTCAAGCTTTCCTCGGGTCTGAACATTCCCTGGCAAAATGTCCTACTTCCTTGCAACGTAAACAAATGATGTCAGACAAATCCAGGGGCTTCCTGGTGGTTATCTTGGCTCCTTGGGTTCTTGGCTTCCTTGTTGGGCATTTGCTAGCATAATGACCTAAATCCTTGCATTTGTAACAAGTGATATGACTTAGGTCCTTTTTTGCTGAAATTGGGTTGTTCTGGGGACACGTGCCCTTTCTCTTCCTGGACTTCTTTGTTCCAATCAATTCTTCTATCTCATGTGGATCAAACTCCACTTCTTCTATCGGGAAGTCTCCCAGATACTCTTGGTTTTCCTTCATGCAATATTGTGAAAAATGTCCTTCTTCTCCAGATGAATAGCAAGCATTGGAGTAAAATCTGTTTAGGCTTTCTCCATCAGGGTCGTCGACATCTACTTTCATCACCGGTTTTCTTAAACTTTCCCTGAGGGCTTGGTAATTTATTGTACCTTGGGATAAATATGACACTGGGCAGGGTAGTGCATAGTTCCTTCACACAAGAAACAAGTAACCTTCATGGTTGGACATTCTTCAGCTTGGTGATTTCCTTCACAATGAGGGCATCCATCCTTGTGTTCTTCATGGGTGTGTCCTATTTCTCCGCATATCTTGCAGGCACAAGGTTTCTTCATCAGGTTATCACCATGCTTCCGGATAAGACGGGATCCCAGCAGAGTTTTCTTCAATTCCTCCCAAGTTTCTGCTCCATTACATACTTGTATGGCCTGATGCATTTTCCACCAGGTTGCAGCACTTTTTGTAAAGTACTGAAGAGCGTATTGAACCTCATACTTCCTTGTTGGGGAACATAGTAATTTCAAAATTTTCCTATGCACACGCAAGATCATGGAGATGGATAGCAACGAGAGGGGAGGGTATGTCCACGTACCCTTGTAGACCGAAAGCGGAAGCGTTAGCACAATGCGGTTGATGTAGTCGTACGTCTTCACGATCCGACCGATCAAGTACTGAACGCACGGCACCTCCGAGTTCTGCACACGTTCAACTCGATGATGTTCCTCGAACTCCGATCTAGCAGAGCTTCACAGGAGAGTTCCGTCAACACGACGGCGTGATGACGGTGATGATGTTGCTACCGACGCAGGGCTTCGCCTAAGCACCGCTACGATATGACCGAGGTGGAATATGGTGGAGGGGGGCACCACACACGGCTAGGAGAGATCAACTTGTGTGTCTTGGGGTGCCCCCCGCCCCCGTATATAAAGGAGCAAGGGAGGAGGAGGCTCTCCCTAGGAGGGGCGCGCCAAATGAGTAGGATTCCTACTCCTAGTAGGAGTAGGTTTCCTCCTTTCCTAGTCCAACTAGGAGAAGGGGGGAAAGGAGGGGAGTGGACAAGGAAGGGAGAGGGGGGTCGCGCCCCAAACCCCTTGTCCAATTCGGACTGGGCTTGGGAGGGGTGCGCGCCACCTCCTGGCCGCTGCCTCTCCTTCCTACTAAGGCCCATTAAGGCCCAATACTACTTCCCCGTATTCTCGTAACTCCCGAGTACTCTGAAAAATACCCGAATCACTCGGAACCTTTCCGATGCCCGAATATAGTCGTCCAATATATCGATCTTTACGTCTCGACCATTTCAAGACTCCTCGTCATGTCCCCGATCTCATCTGGGACTCTGAACTACTTTCGATACATCAAATCACATAACTCATAATACAAATCGTCACCGAAACTTTAAGCGTGCGGACCCTACGGGTTCGAGAAGTATGTAGACATGACCGAGACATGTCTCCCGTCAATAACCAATAGCGGAACCTGGATTCTCATATTGGTTCCTACATATTCTACAAAGATATTTATCGGTCAAACCGCATAACAACATACCTTGTTCCCTTTGTCATCGGTATGTTACTTGCCCGAGATTCGATCGTCGGTATCTCAATACCTAGTTCAATCTCGTTACTCGCAAGTCTCTTTACTCGTTCTGTAACACATCATCCCATAACTAACTCATTAGTTGCAATGCTTGCAAGGCTTAACTAGGTGATGTGCATTACCGAGAGGGCCCAGAGATACCTCTCCGACAATCGGAGTGACAAATCCTAATCTCGAAATACGCCAACCCAACAAGTACCTTCGGAGACACCTGTAGAGCACCTTTATAATCACCCAGTTACGTTGTGATGTTTGGTAGCACACAAAGTGTTCCTCCGATAAACGGGAGTTGCATAGTCTCATAGTCATAGGAACATGTATAAGTCATGAAGAAAGCAATAGCAACAAACTAAATGATCAAGTGCTAAGCTAACGGAATGGGTCAAGTCAATCACATCATTCTCCTAATGATGTGATCTCGTTAATCAAATGACAAATCTTTGTCTATGGCTAGGAAATATAACCATCTTTGATCAACGAGCTAGTCAAGTAGAGGCATACTAGTGACACTCTGTTTGTCTATGTATTCACACATGTATCATGTTTCCGGTTAATACAATTCTAGCATGAATAATAAACATTTACCATGACATAAGGAAATAAATAATAACTTTATTATTGCCTCTAGGGCATATTTCCTTCAGTCTCCCACTTGCACTAGAGTCAATAATCTAGTTCACATCGCCATGTGATTTAATACCAATAGTTCACATCACCATGTGATTAACACCCATAGTTCACATCGACATGTGACCAACACCCAAAGGGTTTACTAGAGTCAATAATCTAGTTCACATCGCTATGTGATTAACACCCAAAGAGTACTAAGGTGTGATCATGTTTTGCTTGTGAGAAAAGTTTAGTCAACAGGTCTGCCACATTCAGATCCGTAAGTATTTTGCAAATTTCTATGTCAACAATGCTCTGCATGGATCTACTCTAGCTAATTGCTCCCACTTTCAATATGTATCCAGATTGAGATTTAGAGTCATCTAGATTAGTGTCAAAATTTGCATCGACGTAACCCTTTACGACGAACCTTTTTTGTCACCTCCATAATCGAGAAACATATCCTTATTCCACTAAGGATAATTTTGACCACTGTCCAATGATCTACTCCTAGATCACTATTGTACTCCCTTTCCAAAAACAGTGTAGGCTATTGTCGGTGTCAAAACCGGCAGATCTCAGGTAGGGGTCCCGAACTGTGCGTCTAGGCCGGATGGTAACAGGAGGCAAGGGACACGAAGTTTTACCCAGGTTCGGGCCCTCTTGATGGAGGTAAAACCCTACGTCCTGCTTGATTAATATTGATGATATGGGTAGTACAAGAGTAGATCTACCACGAGATTGGAGAGGCTAAACCCTAGAAGCTAGCCTATGGTATGATTGTTGTTCTGTATGTTGTCCTACGGACTAAAACCCTCCGGTTTATATAGACACTAGAGAGGATTAGGGTTACACAAAGTCGGTTACAATGGCAGGATATCTACATATCCGTATCGCCAAGCTTGCCTTCCACGCCAAGGAAAGTCCCTTCCGGACACAGGACGAAGTCTTCAATCTTGTATCTTCATAGTCCAGGAGTCCGGCTGAAAGTATAGTCCGGCCATCCGAACACCCCCTAATCTAGGACTCCCTCAGTAGCCCCTGAACCAGGCTTCAATGACGACGAATCCGGCGCGCAGATTGTCTTTGGCATTGCAAGGCGGGTTCCTCCTCCAAGTACTTCATAGAAGATTTTGAACACAAAGACAGTGTCCGGCTCTGCAAAATAAGTTTCCACATATTGCCATAGAGAGAATAATATTTACACAAATCTAATCTGCTGACGTATTCCATAGTGTGACGTACCACGGCCAAGCCTTTATTCGAATCGTTTTATTATCCCACCTCAGCGCGTCATGCGAGGCGGTTTCCTTGGCACGTCTTGTTAAAGCAGAGATCGTGTCCCCTTATTTCAGGATTCTCATCAATACGGGCGTGGGTAACCCAACCGCTTCTAGGACTCCTAGACTATAGGCAAGTCCAAACGGCCACGGAGAGGACGCTTGATATTCACCCTCTTTATAAAGGGACAAGGCTTTTACTTTTTTCCCTCCTGTGCTCAATTGAATCCTTCCCCCACCTCAAGCTCAAACACCCAAAGTTCAGGTCAGGTGCTCCGAACCTTCAATCATGTCCGGATCTAGCCTTCAAGACTGATGGGTGCCTTCCTCTGTCATGGAAGAAGACATCAAAAAGTTGAGGGAGGCTAGATATCTGATCGCTGAGGTTTTGCATCGGCTGCCTGCCCGAGGGCAGGCATCTCCTCCCCCGAACCCAACGAGAACGTCGTGTTCGTCTCCCACTTCCTCCGAGGTCTAGGCCTTGCTCTGGATCCTTCTGTCAGGGGTTTGATGTTTTATTACGGGCTAGATTTCCATGATCTAGCTCCAGACTCCTTTCTTCATATCATGACATTTATTGTCGTGTGTGAGGCCTTCCTACGGGTTACCCCTCACTTTGGCCTGTGGCTCAAGACCTTTGAAGTAAAGCCGAAGATGATCGAGGGGCAACATGCAGCGTGTGGAGGTGCCTCAATACGCAAGATGACGGGAGCTCCATGGCCCAAAGGTTCCATTCCAGAGGTGTCTGAATTCTGGCAACAGGATTGGTTCTACATCACGGCTCCTAGAAGTGCCAAGTGGGCGGCCGCCCCTGTTTTCCGCTCGGGCCATCCACCACAGCTGATGTCATGGATCAGCAGAGGTTTGAGCTGGGGTCCAGCCAAGGACGTGCCTATACTGCAAAGTCGCATCCGAGATCTCTTCAATGGAGATTTTAGTTTGGTTGCGGTAATACAAGTTATGCTGGTTCGTCAAGTCCAGCCTTGCAAACGCCGGCCCCTTCACTTGTGGGAGTTCAATCCCGAGGGACCAAGTGTCATTCAAAATTTCCTCGGCCTGACGCACGAGGAGATGTACAAGTCATTCTTCGGACCTCAGGTAGAGTGTCCGGAAATCACCGAGGACGTGGGCCTGAGCAGTAACCGCACCGCCGAACAGGTAAGGAATCTTCCGGCCGAACATACTATCTCTCATTTGCTACGAAGTTATTTCTGAGAGTTCACTTTTTGACCAAGACTGGCTAACAAAGGCGAAGTTGATTCGGTGTTCGGCCCCCCTCCCTGAGGGTTTGGACAATCCAGTATTGGAAAAGATGCTCCAGGTCGCACCTTGCCCGGAGCCCTTGAAGGAAGATACTGGGGAGGATAATACGGGCGGACGCGGGCCCCCAAAGCTGCCCATTCTAACCGAGGGAGCGAGCGTCTCTATGAAGGAAGACGACCGGAGGAGGAAAAGGACTGCGCCTGGGGATTCGGAAGCCAAAGCTTCCAAACGGGAGAAGAAGTCTCCCATAGAGGGTCCTACCTTGGGGGGTTCTTTTGCCGCACAAAGTCCGCGGGGGGATCAATTCTCCAGCGAGTCGTAAGTGACACGAAATATTTTAATAGTATAGGTATGCCATCTTTTTCTTCTGAGAAAATAACCACCGCATATATCTTTGTAGTTCGGGCCTTAGCCCCTCTCAAATGAGCTCGTCTTCGGGGGATCTTCTTCCAGAGATGATGGAGAGCGAAATGCCTCCTCCGGACTCCTCCGCTCCGGAAGCGAGCGACCCCGAAGTGTCGTCGCGGAGGGCCTCTCCGAGTCCGGTGAGGCCAGAAGATAATCCCATTGACCCCCGAAGCTCCCAGTGTCCGGCTCCCGAAGAGAGCAGACAAAAGAGTCCGGCACCGTCTGGTGTGCGATCGGACATTCTGAGGGAGTTGGTGGGGCGAGCAGCCATCTCAGATGAACACCATGTGCTGATGAATACGATGATGGAGAGAATCTCGTCCGCCGAAAGCGGATTGCATGAAACTTTTATGAGTCTACTGACAGGCTTTGAGGTACGTAAAATAATGTATGATAGTCCTACACATGCTAGGTGTGCCCTGTGTAGATAGTAGCCCCTGAGACTCTGGTTGTCGTCGGAAACGACGACGGACAGAGGATCATATTCCCAGGTAATAACCATACTGCCTCTATGTGCAGGTGATGGAAACTCCGGTGGCTAGCCAGACTAACGAGTTTGCCCATTTAAAACGGCAGTTGGATGCGGCAGACGCCGACATCGAGCTTGTTAACAAAAGGCTTGACGAGGCACAGGGTAAGTGTCATTATCTGGTAAACGCCACATAGTAAGAGCAGCATGATGCCAGTATCTTTAATACGCTGTGACTGCAGATGGAGCTGCCACTGTTGAAGCCTTGCGGGCGGAACTTGCCCGAGCCTAGGAACAAGCGAGGTTTGGTAATGCGGCTTCTTTGAAGGCGGCCGAAGAGTTGAAAGCCGAGAAGGCCGCGCACGGCGAGAGCCGGGATAAGATGGCCAAGATGGCCATAGAATTAAAAGCCGCCGCCGACCGTTGCCGGGTTCTTGAAAAGGAAAACCTAGCGAAGGCATCGGACCTAGAGAAGGCTGCTGCCACGAGAAAAGACATCCGCTCTGCTATGAGGGCGAAGAAGGAGGAGCTGCAGGAAGCCAGGGATATTGTAGCTGGGAAATCCTTTATGTTGCGGAGGAAGTTCGGAGATCCACGGTATGCCCCTCTGGATCGGCTGTGGAGTTCGGAGAATGTGTATATGGATTTGGCGGCGAGCGCTGCCGATGCGGCCAAGTACTTCCAGGGTCAGACGGACCATGAAGTAGACCAGCTGTTTTGGAGATAATTCCATTCTCCCGAGCATCCGCTTTCATTGACTGACCAATTAGCCGAATGGGCTGAACTGAATAGGTTGTCCGGACTCGCCATGAGGTCTGTTGTGGATCAGCTATGGCCGGAAAGGCCAAAGCCGAACAGCTATTTCAGCTTGGTGCAGCAGTTCCTTGACGTGGTGCCGCGCATTAATGCGATGAAGAGGTCGGCGTGCATAGAGGGCTCACGGATGGCCTTTGCCCGTGTTAAAGCATACTGGGCGGAGATGGATGCTACCACTATTGCAGCGCGGCTACTGAGCACTACTTTGAAGAAGTTCTTGAGGGTGCTCGTTTGATAGAGACCCAGTGCTCAAAAAATATTATGTTTGAGTGATATGTAATCTCATTGTAAGCGAAATGCTTGTATAAATTTTTATAAGGCTATTTTTATACTTTTGCCTGAAAGTAATATGATGCCTCCTAGGCGGCCGTTTATGTATACATGTGTATAACCTGAAAGATTGCAGCCGTCGGCTTCGACCCCCACGCATATAATGTGGAGGTGCTCGCAAAAAACATGCGTTCACACTTAACCCAATGTCTTGGTCCTATTAAGGAGGTGATAGCGGAGAGAGCGAGGCAACCGGACTATAATGCTTTAACACTTTCACTTAGCCATAGGAGTTTGACAGTGGGGCTACTAGATAGCCCCTGGTGGATCCGCACTCTCCCGATCCCGGGGTGCGTACATGCCTGGCCGGAAAATGGCTCTTCATTAAGGCGGAGGAATTCTAACATTCCAACAGGTCATCGAGTGGTTGACCAGTCTCACGCTATATCATGACAGTCAGTTTTCGGCTTTCTCTACTGAGGTGCTCATCCGGATGAACCAGGGCACAATCGCAGTAGTTCTCCTGGTGCTACCTTAGCCGGTAAAGCGGAACCTAAGGCACCAAAACACAGGAGCCGGGCAAACCCAACATTTTACCAAAGACAATGATTTGGAGCTGATGCATATAGGGCCAAACTCGCCATGCCGAACACTCCCTAAGGTATTCGGTCTTTGTGGTATAAACCGGGCCTAAATAATGGCCTTTGTAAGAAGCTCCTTGTGTCCAGGTACATGCATTGTTCTGGCGTGGCCACATGCCAAGACGTCAGCATCCTTCTCAACGGTGGATATGTATCAACAAGAGATAGTAAAAAAGGTTTACGCAGGGTCTTAATCTAAAAAGAATCCTTGGAGCGGGTCCCTGCTACACGTCTGCGCCTGTGTCTCCGTTGTGCCGTATCCTGGACGGGTGTAGCACGATGATCGTCTCTAAAAGAGAGGAATTTAGGTGAAAAAGTTGTCATGTAAAAAGATAGTTTTTAAAGAAACCATGTATAATTCAAGATGAGAAAAAATCGCCACTTGTCTGCGCGCGTTGAGCCCCTTGTATTGACAAATAGGGGTGTGACCATTTGTCCGGTATAAATAGCGGCGCCGGACTTGATTAGTTGTGTCTGAGGTCTTGACGACCTATTGGATGTTTTCGCTGGTCCGGGCGCCTTTAGTGTGCGGCTGCCAAGGCAGTCGCACTCTCTTCGGCGCGCAGAGATCGCTTGATATTTCCGTGCACTGAAATGATGCCACATGGACCGAGCATCTCTCATTGAAAGCACCAATGTCGGTGTCAAAACCGGCGGATCTCGGGTAAGGGGTCCCGAACTGTGCGTCTAGGCTGGATGGTAATAGGAGGCAAGGGACACGAAGTTTTACCCAGGTTCGGGCCCTCTTGATGGAGGTAAAACCCTACGTCCTGCTTGATTAATATTGATGATATGGGTAGTACAAGAGTAGATCTACCATGAGATCGGAGAGGCTAAACCCTAGAAGCTAGCCTATGGTATGATTGTTGTTCTGTATGTTGTCCTACGGACTAAAACCCTCCGGTTTATATAGACACCGAAGAGGATTATGGTTACACAAAGTCGGTTACAATGGTAGGAGATCTACATATCCGTATCGCCAATCTTGCCTTCCACGCCAAGGAAAGTCCCTTCCGGACACGGGACGAAGTCTTCAATCTTGTATCTTCATAGTCCAGGAGTCCGGCTGAAAGTATAGTCTGGCCATCCGGACACCCCCTAATCCAGGACTCCCTCAGCTATACAATATATCTGGTACAAAGCATGGCATATTTTATAGAACCTATGGCCAAGGCATAGGGAATGACTTTCATTCTCTTTCTATCTTCTGCTGTGGTCGGGCTTTGAGTCTTACTCAGTTTCACACCATGTAACATAGGCAAGAACTCTTTCTTTGACTGTTCCATTTTGAACTACTTCAAAATCTTGTCAAGGTATGTACTCATTGAAAAACTTATCAAGCGTCTTGATCTATCTCTATAGATCTTGATGCTCAATATGTAAGCAGCTTCACCGAGGTCTTTCTTTGAAAAACTCCTTTCAAACACTCCTTTATGCTTTGCAGAATAATTATACATTATCTCCGATCAACAATATGTCATTCACATATACTTATTAGAAATGTTGTAGTGTTCCCACTCACCTTCTTGTAAATACAGGCTTCACCGCAAGTTTGTATAAAACTATATGCTTTGATCAACTTATCAAAGCGTATATTCCAACTATGAGATGCTTGCACCAGTCCATAGATGGATCGCTGGAGCTTGCATTTTTTGTTAGCACCTTTAGGATTGACAAAACTTTCTTGTTGCATCATATACAACTCTTCTTTAATAAATCCATTAAGGAATGTAGTTTTGTTTATCCATTTGCCAGATTTCATAAAATGCGGCAATTGCTAACATGATTCGGACAGACTTAAGCATAGATACGAGTGAGAAACTCTCATTGTAGTCAACACCTTGAACTTGTCGAAAACCTTTTGTGACAATTCTAGATTTGTAGATAGTAACACTACTATCAGCGTCCGTCTTCCTCTTGAAGATCCATTTAATCTCAATGGCTCGCCGATCTTTGGGCAAGTCAATCAAAGTCCATACTTTGTTCTTATACATGGATCTCATCTCAGATTTCATGGCCTCAAGCCATTTCGCGGAATCTGGGCTCATCATTGCTTCCTCATAGTTCGTAGGTTCGTCATGGTCAAGTAACATGACCTCCAGAACAGGATTACCGTACCACTCTGGTGCGGATCTCACTCTGGTTTACCTATGAGGTTCGGTAGTAACTTGATCCGAAGTTACATGATCATCATCATTAGCTTCCTCACTAATTGGTGTAGTAGTCACAGGAACATATTTCTGTGATGAACTACTTTTCAATAAGGGAGCAGGTACAATTACCTCATCAAGTTCTACTTTCCTCCCACTCACTTCTTTTGAGAGAAACTCCTTCTCCAGAAAGGATCCATTCTCAGCAATGAATATCTTGCCTTTGGATCTGTGATAGAAGGTGTACCCAACATTTTCTTTTGGGTATCCTATGAAGACGCACTTCTCCGATTTGGGTTTGAGCTTATCAGGTTGAAACTTTTTCACATAAGCATTGCAACATCAAACTTTAAGAAACGACAGCTTAGGTTTCTTGCCAAACCATAGTTCATACGGTGTCGTCTCAACGGATTTAGATGGTGCCCTATTTAACGTGAATGTAGTTGTCTCTAATGCATAACCCCAAAACGATAGTGGTAAATTGGTAAGATACATCATAGATCGCACCATATCTAATAAAGTACGGTTACAATGTTCGGACACACCATTACATTGTGGTGTTCCAGGTGGCGTGAGTAGTGAAACTATTTCACATTGTTTTAACTGAAGGCCAAACTTGTAACTCAAATATTTTACTTCTACGATCATATCGTAGAAACTTTTATTTTTCTTATGATGATTCTCCACTTCACTATGAAATTCTTTGAACTTTTCAAATGTTTCAAACTTGTGTTTCATCAAGTAGATATACTCATATCTGCTCAAATCATCTGTGAAGATCAAAAAGTAATGATACCTGCCGCGAGCCTCAATATTCATTGGACCACATACATCAGTATGTATGATTTCTAACAAATCTGTTGCTCGCTCCATTGTTCCATAGAACGGAGTCTTAGTCATCTTGCCCATGAGGCATGGTTCGCAAGCATGAACTGATTCATAATCAAGTGATTCCAAAATCCCATCAGCATGGATTTTCTTCATGCGCTTTACATCAATATAACCTAAACGGCAGTGCCATAAATAAGTTGCACTATCATTATTAACTTTGCATCTTTTGGCTTCAATATTATGAAAATGTGTATCACCATGATCGAGATCCAACAAACCATTTTCATTGGGTGTATGACCATAGAAGGTTTTATTCATCACTTGCATGTTATAGTTCATCACGAAGCTTTTGTGGCTTGGTGGCAGTGATTGAAGAACTCTGTCAATGACACTATCAACAGGAAGATTAACTCCCAGTTGAGTCAAGTGATTATGATACCCAGACATTTTGAGTATATGTTCACTGACAGAACTATTCTCCTCCATCTTGTAGCTATAGAACTTATTGGAGACTTCATATCTCTCAATCTGGGCATTTGCTTGAAATATTAACTTCAACTCCTGGAACATCTCATCTGCTCCATGACGTTCAAAACATCGTTGAAGACTCGGTTCTAAGCCGTAAAGCATGGCACACTGAACTATCGAGTAGTCATCAGCTTTGCTCTGTCAGACGTTCATAACATATGGTGTTGCTCCTACAGCAGGCTTGGCACTTAGCGGTGCTTCCAGGACGTAATTCTTCTGTGCAGCAATGAGGATAATCCTCAAGTTATGGACCTAGTCCGTGTAATTGCTACCATCATCTTTCAACTTTGCTTTCTCAAGGAACGCATTAAAATTCAATGGAGCAACAGCATGGGCCATCTATCTACAATCAACATAGACAAGCAAGATACTATCAGGTACTAAGTTCATGATAAATTTAAGTTCAATTAATCATATTACCTAAGAACTCCCACTTAGATAGACATCCCTCTAATCCTCTAAGTGATCACGTGATCCAAATCAACTAAACCATGTCCGATCATCACGTGAGAGGGAGTAGTTTCAATGGTGAACATCACTATGTTGATCATATCTACTATATGATTCACGCTCGACCTTTCGGTCTCCGTGTTCCGAGGCCATATCTGTTATATGCTAGGCTCGTCAAGTTTAACCTGAGTATTTCGCATGTGCAACTGTTTTGCACCCGTTGTATTTGAACGTAGAGCCTATCACACCCGATCATCACGTGGTGTCTCAGCACGAAGAACTTTCGCAACGGTGCATACTCAGGGAGAACACTTGTACCTTGATAATTAGTGAGAGATCATCTTATAAAGCTACCGTCGAACTAAGCAAAATAAGATGTATAAAAGATAAACATCACATGCAATCAAAATATGTGACATGATATGGACATCATCATCTTGTGCCTTTGATCTCCATCTCCAAAGCATCGTCATGATTTCCATCATCACCGGCATGACACCATGATCTCCATCATCTTGATCTATATCAATGTGTCGTCACATGGTCGTCTTGCCAACTATTGCTCCTGCAACTATTGCTATCGCATAGCGATAAAGTAAAGCAATTATTTGGCGCTTGCATCTTATGCAATAAAGAGACAACCATAAGGCTTCTGCCAGTTGCTGATAACTTCAACAAAACATGATCATCTTATACAACAACTTATATCTCATCACATCTTGACCATATCACATCACAACATGCCCTGCAAAAACAAGTTCGACGTCCTCTACTTTGTTGTTGCAAGTTTTACGTGGCTGCTACGGGCTGAGCAAGAACCATTCTTACCTACGCATCGAAACCATAACGATAGTTTGTCAAGTTAGTGTTGTTTTAACCTTCTCAAGGACCGGGCGTAGCCACACTCGGTTCAACTAAAGTTGGAGAAACTGGCACGCTGGTCACATGTGTGCATAGCACGACGGTAAAACCAGTCTCGCGTAAGCGTACGCATAATGTCGGTCCGGGCCGCTTCATCCAACAGTACCGCTGAACCAGTGTGACATGCTGGTAAGCAGTATGACTTATATCGCCCACAACTCACTTGTGTTCTACTCGTGCATATTACATCAACGCATAAAACCAGGCTCGGATGCCACTGTTGGGGAACGTAGTAATTTCAAAAATTTCCTACGCACACGCAAGATCATGGTGACGCATAGCAACGAGAGGGGAGAGTGTGCCCACGTACCCTCGTAGACCGAAAGCGGAAGTGTTAGCACAACGCGGTTGATGTAGTCGTACGTCTTCATGATCCGACCGATCAAGTATCGAACGCACGGCACCTCCGAGTTCTGCACACGTTCAACTCAATGACGCCCCTTGAACTCCGATCCAGCAGAGCGTCACAGGAGAGTTCCGTCAGCACGACAGCATGATGACGGTGATGATGTTGCTACCGACGCAGGGCTTCGCCTAAGCACCACTCCGATATGACCGAGGTGGAATATGGTGGAGGGGGGCACCGCACACGGCTGGGAGAGATCAACAGATCAACTTGTGTGTCTTGGGGTGCCCCATGCACCCGTATATAAAGGAGCAAGGGAGGAGGAGGCCGGCCCTAGGAGGGGCACGCCAAGGGAGTACGATTCCTACTCCTAGTAGGAGTAGGTTTCCTCCTTTCCTAGTCCAACTAGGAGAAGGGGGAAAGGAGGGGAGGGGAGAAGGAAGGGAGAGGGGGGCCGCGCCCCAAACCCCTTGTCCAATTTGGACTGGGCTTGTGAAGGGCGCGCGCCACCTCCTGGCCGCTGCCTCTCCTTCCCACTAAGGCCCATTAAGGCCCAATACTACTTCCCCGTATTCCCTTAACTCCCGAGTACTCTGAAAAATACCCGAATCACTCGGAACCTTTCCCATGTCCGAATATAGTCGTCCAATATATCGATCTTTATGTCTCGACCATTTCGAGACTCCTCGTCATGTCCCCGATCTCATCTGGGACTCTGAACTACCTTCGGTACATCAAATCACATAACTCATAATACAAATCGTCACCGAAACTTCAAGTGTGCGGACCCTACGGGTTCGAGAACTATGTAGACATGACCGAGACATGTCTCCGGTCAATAACCAATAGCGGAACCTGGATGCTCATATTGGTTCCTACATATTCTACGAAGATCTTTATCGGTCAAACCGCATAACAACATACGTTGTTCCCTTTGTCATCGGTATGTTACTTGCCTGAGATTCGATCGTCGGTATATCAATACCTAGTTCAATCTCATTACCGGCAAGTCTCTTTACTCATTCCGTAACACATCATCCTGCAACTAACTCATTAGTTGCAATGCTTGCAAGGCTTAAGTGATGTGCATTACCGAGAGGTCCCAGAGATACCTATCCGACAATCGGAGTGACAAATACTAATCTCGAAATACGCCAACCCAACAAGTACCTTCGGAGACACCTATAGAGCACCTTTATAATCACCCAGTTACGTTGTGACGTTTGGTAGCACACAAAGTGTTCCTCCGGTAAACGGGAGTTGCATAATCTCATAGTCATAGGAACATGTATAAGTCATGAACAAAGTAATATCAACAAACTAAATGATCAAGTGCTAAGCTAACGGAATGGGTCAAGTCAATCACATCATTCTCCTAATGATGTGATATCGTTAATCAAATGACAACTCTTTGTCTATGGCTAGGAAACATAAACATCTTTGATCAACGAGCTTGTCAAGTAGAGGCATACTAGTGACACTCTGTTTGTCTATGTATTCACACATGTATCATGTTTCTGGTTAATACAATTCTAGCATGAATAATAAACATTTATCATGATATAAGGAAATAAATAATAACTTTATTATTGCCTCTAGGGCATATTTCCTTCATTCCTTGCAACGAAATTGCTCCTGAAGTGATTCTCCATGTTCTGAATCCATAGCTCTGCCTCTAACTGAGTGATTGGTCCAGAGAATACAAGTCCATCTTAGTTCATCATCTATTGGGTCCAAGGGTTTCGGGATGAGATAAGAAGGATAGAGAGAGATACACACAATACAAACAATATAGTTTTGAAAATAAGTTTTATTTGTTGCTGTCGGAAAACACACACAAAATATGACAGCTCACAAATCATCGCATCTAACGTGAGTATACAACAAGGGTTTGGTCTTCTAAAGGTCGTATAAATCTTGGAATTCTTCTGTGTCTTCATATCCTTCGAATCTTTGACTGTTGTAGCTTCGACTCTTCTAATGCATGGTGAAGTCTGATACCTTGTCCTTCTCGGAGTGGTCTCATCAGTTGATCCTCCATGTGGTCAAAGGGAAAAGGTGTTTTGTCTACCTATCTGGGGTAAAAGGAAAGATTTGATAAAGCTCAGAAAAGAAGAGAGGTAAAGGATCTTTCTGAAAATAAAGTTTTAGAGAAATCGTTTCCTAAGGGCTTTCCAGTTTCTAGGGTCATGTCCTACAGTCAACATATGCTCTGATACCATCTCTGTAGCGACCCCACCTCAAACAGTCAAGCCTATGTATATCCGTGCCATCCCTGGATCAGTATGTTGGCACACATAGTACATCAGTGTATATATCAAAGTGCAATCACATGTATAAATAACGTAAAACTGATATATACCTCATAAATCTCAGCGGAAACAATCAACGGGTGTGGTGTCCCATCAACGCCAACGGCAAGTTGAGTGTAGACCGTAACCCTACAACGTAACTCTTACTCGTCGTAGAAATTCGTGCAACATAAGACGTTGCAGCCCTGTAGGTCAGTACATTGAATGCACTGGCAAGTCACATCATAAGAATAATGAACCTATTTGTACATGCAATTTGGCTGGTGGAAAGCTCTAAGTTTAGTTTTTGCATAAAGCTAATTTTTCCCTAGAATAAAAGATATTATTCTACCACTACTGTATAGCATAGGATGAGTTGGTAAACCCAACTCAATCCATTCCCAAAGTTTCATTTAAATCCCAACTGTTTAATTAAGAGTGATGAGATCTCCCAGCATTTCCACTACTAGATGCTCAAGTTGTCCGTAACCAGGGACACGACTAATCGATTAGGTTTTAACACTCTGTAGAGGTTTGCGCACTTTTCCCCACAAGACTCGATCGCCTCCCTTGAAGTTCTCGCACTGCCCGGCGTTTGAGAACAGGATGACCAAGACATAGTCTTTCCAAAGTATTCCCTCTTAACCCACGGATAGGCCGGTACACCTACTCATTCTACATCTGCTAGCCCATCCCGGAAGGGGTCACACTAACTACTCAACTAAGCTAGAGCCCATATTGGCTTCTGGCTGCACACGTAAGCTTCTAGGCTGCAAGTTACGTTGCATGAATTTCACAGTCAAGTCACATCATGCTATTCGAGACGAACATTTTGCCACTGGTTTCGTCAAATTTGGAGTTATGGTTAAAAAGATATAACCATTCGAAGTTTAGGGGCTAAACTAAAAACTTAGGGACTTGATTGTGAAAGTTTTATTCACGACCAGGTCCCTAGCCACGTGGCAGATTTCTATAGGTTGCAAGTTTTTCTCTGCGAGGCTTACAGGGCGAACAACCGCTAAATAGGAAAAACAGCAACTGCAGCTTAATAAAAGGAAAACCGGAGACTGGTTTTCACTAAAACCACACGGTTTAATAAAACCGAGGTAAACTGATCCAAACAAAAAATAACAGAACTGGCGGGGCGGGGCTGTCGTCTTACAGCGAGCAACGACGATGAACAGGGGGCGGCGGCGCTGGTGTCAGGCGGCGGACGGGCGGTGGCGGCTGTGCTCCTCGGCGGCGGGGGAGGAGACGAACAGGATGGGCACGAAGTGGGCGGTTCGGTGGTGGTGACGGCGCACGTCGGGGTAGCCTGGACGGGTGGAGCAAAGGGCGGCGGCTCCGTGCTCTAGCGAGGACGCAGGTCGCCGGGGCGGCGTCTCCGGCGAAACCTAGGGGCAACAAACATGTCAAACGGATGCGGTAGATCGAGAGAATGAGATTGACAGAGAGAGTGGAGGCCGGGGTGGTCTACGGGCAACAAAAACGACGGCGAGGTCCTCTCGCTCCGGAGAGATCCAACTGACGAAGGCGGCGGCTGTGATGAGCGAGGGGGCTAGTGAAGTGGCTGAATGCAGAGAGGGGCTCCTGGGTATTATAGGCGCGAGCAGGAGGTGTGGGGCTGTGGGATAAGCCTTATCCCCGAAGGCGAGGTGCGGTGGTTGCGGGCGGTGAGCATGTGCGTGCTCATCCAGCGGGAGGAGCGGGAGGTTGGGGTGACCTGGGGAGCGGGCCCCATGCATCAGCGGCAGCAGCGGGTAGCGAGCGAAGGGAGTCCAGGTGCGGGCGACTCGTGCATGCGGCGCTGGGACGCTGGTCTCCTGCATGGATGGTCGCTGGCTGCCCTAGCGCTGCGGCTGGGCCTTGGCCTCGTCGGCCTGTGGCTAGGCCGGTGTGCTCGCGCGCGCGTGCGTTTTTTTACAGAAAGAATCTCCAACAGAATTAAATTAAATAAAAATTATACATGGTCATATCATATACCAAAATGCTCATAAAAATACCAAGAATAAGATGAACTATTTTCCAAGTTCAAATAAATTCTATAAAAAATCATAAAAGTCTAACAGTGCTAGATTTGCATTTAAAAACCATACAAATCATTTTTAAAATACCAAAATGATTTAGAATTTATTTTCTCCTAATTTTCTATTGAAGGGAATCATTTTACCCTTATTTCCATTTATTTATTTTTAGGAGAAAAATAATTTGAATTAAAACTAAATAACTCCCAAGAGGATTTGAAATTTGGAAATTCAAATAACTTCAAAGTGACTTTTGATACGTCTCCAACGTATCTATAATTTTTTATTGCTCCATACTATATTATCTACTGTTTTGAATGTTTATGGGCTTTATTATACACTTTTATATCATTTTTGGGACTAACCTATTAACCCGGAGCGCAGTGCCAGTTTCTGTTTTTACCCTGTTTTAGGGTTTCGAAGAAAAGGAAAATCAAACGGAGTCCAATTGACTTGAAACTTCACGGAACTCATTTTTGGAAGGAAAGAAGCCCAGAAGACT
Source organism: Triticum aestivum (assembly GCF_018294505.1). Classification (NCBI taxonomy): domain Eukaryota; kingdom Viridiplantae; phylum Streptophyta; class Magnoliopsida; order Poales; family Poaceae; genus Triticum; species Triticum aestivum. Next base: position 447,622,818 of record NC_057812.1, on the reverse strand, counting down.
TGGAGTGCACCTCGGGGGATCCGCGAGGAGGTCATGAGGCAGGGGGGCGCGCCCTCCACCCTCGTGGCCCCCCTGATGTACTTCTTCCGCCTATATATCTCCATATACCCTAAAAACATCCGTGAGCAAAATAGATCGGGAATTCCGCCGCGAGAAGCCTCCATAGCGACCGAAAGCCAATCTAGACCCGTTCCGGCACCCTGCCGGAGGGGGCAATCATTCTCCGGTGGCCATCTTCACCATCCCAGTGCTCTCCATGACGAGGAGGGAGTAGTTCTCCCTCGGGGCTGAGGGTATGTACCAGTAGCTATGTGTTTGATCTCTCTCTCTCTCTCGTGTTCTTGAGGTGATACGATCTTGATGTATCGCGAGCTTTGCTATTATATTTGGATCCTATGATGTTTTCTTCTCCCTCTACTCTCTTGTAATGGATTGAGTTTCCCCTTTGAAGTTATCTTATCGGATTGAGTCTTTAAAGATTTGAGAACACTTGATGTATGTCTTGCCGTGGATATCTGTGGTGACAATGGGATATCATGTGATGTATGTTTTGGTGATCAACTTGCGGGTTCAGCCCATGAACCTATGCATAGGGGTTGGCACACGTTTTCGTCGTGATTCTCCGGTAGGAACTTTGGGGCACTCTTTGAGGTTATGTGTGTTGGTTGAATAGATGAATCTGAGATTGTGTGATGCATATCGTATAATCATACCCACGGATACTTGAGGTGACATTGGAGTATCTAGGTGACATTAGGGTTTTGATTGATTTGTGTCTTAAGGTGTTATTCTAGTACGAACTCTAGGGCTGTTTGTGACACTTATAGGAATAGCCCAACGGATTGATTGGAAAGAATAACTTTGAGGTGGTTTCGCACCCTACCATAATCTCTTCGTTCGTTCTCCGCTATTAGTGACTTTGGAGTGACTCTTTGTTGCATGTTGAGGGATAGTTATGTGATCCAATTATGATTATTATTGTTGAGGAAACTTACACTAGCGAAAGTATGAACCCTAGGCCTTATTTCCACACATTGCAATACCGTTTACGCTCACTTTTATCACTTGCTACCTTGCTGTTTTTATTATTTCAGATTACAAATACCTTTATCTACTATCCATATTGCACTTGTATCACCATCTCTTCGCCGAACTAGTGCACCTACACAATTTACCATTGTATTGAGTGTGTTGGGGACACAAGAGACTCTTTGTTATTTGGTTGCAGGGTTGCTTGAGAGAGACCATCTTCATCCTACGGCTCCTACGGATTGATAAACCTTAGGTCATCCACTTGAGGGAAATTTGCTACTGTCCTACAAACCTCTGCACTTGGAGGCCCAACAACGTCTACAAGAAGAAGGTTGTGTAGTAGACATCAAGCTCTTTTCTGGCGCCATTGCTGGGGAGGTGAGTGCTTGAAGGTATATCTTTAGATCTTGCAATCGAGTCTTTTAGTTTCTTGTTTTATCACTAGTTTAGTTTATAAAAGAAACTATAAAAATGGAATTGAGTTTGTCTCATATGCTTCACCTTTTTAATATCTTTTGTGAGTATGATGGAAATGATAATTGTGATTGGGTGCTAGAAGAAGAAATCTATAAAATGTTTGGCACTAAATATTTGAATGATGAGCATGATTGAAATGTTGTTAGTATGAATTCCTTGAATATCTATGATGCTAATGATATGCAAAGCCACAAGCTTGGGGAAGCTACGTTTGATGAAGATGATAACTTTTGTCCCCCAAGTTTTGATGAGCAAATTTATTATGATGAAAGCCTGGCTCCTATCTATGATGATTATTGTGATGACACGTATGCTTTAAAGAATAGTGATAACCATGAAACTTGTCATCTTGACATTAATTTTCAATCACATGATAGTTATTTTGTTGAGTTTGCTCCCACTATTATTAATGAGAAGAATTTTGCTTATGTGGAGAGTAATAAAAATTATATGCTTGTACATCATGAAAAGAATGCTTTAGGTGCTGATTATATTGTTGAATTCATTCATGATGCTACTGAAAATTATTATGAGGGAGGAATATATGCTTGTAGGAATTGCAATAATATCAAGTTTCCTCTCTATGTGCTTAAAGTTTCAAAGTTATGCTTGTTTTGCCCTCCTATGCTAGTTGATTATTGTTCTCATAAGTTGTTTGCTCACAAAATCCCTATGCATAGGAAGTGGGTTAGACTTAAATGTGCTAGTCATATTCTTCATGATGCTCTCTTTATATTTCAATTCTTATCTTTTATGCGAGCATCATTGAAATCATCATGCCTAGCTAGGGCGTTAAACGATAGCGCTTGTTGGGAGGCAACCCAATTTTATTTTAGTTCCTTGCTTTTTGTTCCTGTTTAGTAATAAATAATTCATCTATCCTCTGTTTAGATGTGGTTTTATGCTTTTAATTAGTGTTTGTGCCAAGTAGAACCATTGGGAAGACTTTGGGAAAGTCTTGTTGATCATGCTGTAAAAACAGAAACTTTAGTGCTCACGAGAATTGCTGCCATTTTTAATTGTAGAGTGCTATTTAGTTAATTATTTTTTCAGATGGTTAATAGATAAATTCCTCAGGTCCAGCAATTTATTTGAGAATTTTATGAGTTCCATAAGTATACGTTTGATCCAGATTACTACAGATTGTTCTGTTTTTGACAGATTCTGTTTTTCGTGTGTTGTTTGCTTATTTTAATGAATCTATGGCTAGTAAAATAGTTTGTAAACCATAGAGAAGTTGGAATACCGTAGTTTTAACACCAATATAAATAAAGAATGAGTTCATTACAGTACCTTGAAGTAGTGTTTTGTTTTCTTTCGCCAACGGAGCTTACGAGTTTTCTGTTAAGTTTTGTGTTGTGAAGTTTTCAAGTTTTGGGTAAGGATTCGATGGACTATGGAATAAATAGTGGCAATAGCCTAAGCTTGGGGATGCCCAAGGCACCCCAAGGTAATATTCAAGGATAGCCAAGAGGAAAGCTTGGGGATGCCCCGGAAGGCATCCCCTCTTTCGTCTTCATTCATCGGTAACTTTACTTGGAGCTATATTTTTATTCACCACATGATATGTGTTTTTCTTGAAGCGTAAATTTATTTTGTTAGTATTTTCTTGCTGTTATTTAGAACAATGTTTTTCATCTTTTATTTCAATAAAAGTGGCATTGATAGCCTTTACTATGCCTATTTTAGAAGTCCGCATGTTGCTGTTTGAAAACAGAAAGTTTACCCCTGTTGCAATAATTCCCTAGAAAATTCAGAATGTGATAAAATGTTGAAACCTTTTGCATATTAATCTCTGATAAATTTACTACAGTTGGAATTTTCTTTCATAATTTTTGGAGCTAGGTAAGTATGGATGTTGCTGCATTCTTTACAGACTATCCTGTTTAGGCAGATTGCTGTTATGTTTGCATTGTTTGCTTCTTTAATGATTCTATTTGAGGATAGGACTATTAAATATGCAGAGGCATTTAGTATGCAATGTTGAATAATAATTTTAGTGATTTGCTACAGTAGAGTATGATAAGGTTTTGGCAATGGTTTATACTAACTTATCTCATGAGTCCTTGTTGAGTTTTGTGTGGATGAAGCTTTTGAGATTTAGGGAGACCGTGATATGAGAGGAATTAAGGAGACACAAAAGCTCAAGCTTGGGGATGCCCAAGGCATCCCAAGATAATATTTCAAGAAGTCTCAAGCATCTAAGCTTGGGGATGCCCCGGTTGGCATCCCACCTTTCTTCTTCAACAACTATCGGTCAGTATCGGTTGATCCTAAGTTTTTGCTTCTTCACATGATGTTTGTCATTCTTAGAATGTCATTTTATTTTGCTTTGTTCACTGTTTGAATAGAATACCAAGATCTGAAATTATTAAATGTTAGAGAGTCTTCGCATAGTTGCATAATTATTCAACTACTCATTGATCTTCACTTATATCTTTCGGAGTAGTTTGTCGATGCTCTAGTGCTTCACTTATATCTTTTAGAGCATGGTGGTAGTTTTATTTTGAAGAAATAGATGAACTCTCATGCTTCACTTAGATTATCTTGAGAGTCTTAAATAGCATGGTAATTTGCTTAAATAATCCTAATATGCTAGGTATTCAAGATTAGTAAAAACTTTCTTATGAGTGTTTTCAATACTAAGAGAAGTTTGATACTTGATGATTGTTTTGAGATATGGAGGTAATAATATCAAAGTCGTGCTAGTTGAGTAGTTGTGAATTTGAGAGATACTTGTGTTGAAGTTTGCAAGTCCCGTAGCATGCACGTATGAAAAACGTTATGTAACAAATATGAAACATGAGGTGTTGTTTGATTGTCTTCCTTATGAGTGGCGGTCGGGGACGAGCGATGGTCTTTTCCTACCAATCTATCCCCCTAGGAGCATGCGCGTAGTACCAAGGTTTTTGATGACTTTTAGACTTTTGCAGTAAGTATGTGAGTTCTTTATGACTAATGTTGAGTCCATGGATTATATGCACTCTCACCCTTCCATCCTTGCTAGCCTCTTCGGTACCGTGCATTGCCCTTTCTCACATTGAGAGTTGGCACAATCTTTGCCGGTGCATCCAAACCCCGTGATATGATACGCTCTTTCACACATAAACCTCCTTATATCTTCCTCAAAACAGCCACCATACCTACCTATTATGGCATTTCCATAGCCATTCCGAGATATATTGCCATGCAACTCTCCACCGTTCCATTTATTATGACACACATCATCATTGTCATATTGCTTTGCATGATCATGTAGTTGACATCGTATTTGTGGCAAAGCCACCGTTCATAATTCTTTCATACATGTCACTCATGAGTCATTGCACATCCCGGTACACCACCGGAGGCATTCATATAGAGTCATACTTTGTTCTAGTATCGAGTTGTAATCATTGAGTTGTAACTAAATAGAAGTGTGATGATCATCATTTTCTAGAGCATTGTCCCAAGTGAGCATTAAAAAAAGAGAAAGGCCATAAAAAATAGAAGGCCCAAAAAAATAATAAAAAGGAGAAAGGCCATAAAAAAGAGAAGGCCCAAAAAATTAAAAAAAATGAGAGAAAAAGAGAGAAGGGACAGTGCTACTATCTTTTGCCACACTTGTGCTTCAAAGTAGCACCATGATCTTCATAGTAGAGAGTCTCTTGTTTTGTCACTTTCATATACTAGTGGGAATTTTTCATTATAGAACTTGGCTTGTATATTCCAACAATGGGCCTCCTCAAGTGCCCTAGGTCTTCGTGAGCAAGCAAGTTGGATGCACACCCACTTAGTTTCTTTTGTTGAGCTTTCATACATTTATAGCTCTAGTGCATCTGTTGCATGGCAATCCCTACTCCTTGCATTAACATCAATCGGTGGGCATCTCCAAAGCCCATTGATTAGCCTTGTTGATGTGAGACTTTCTCCTTTTTGTCTTCTCCACATAACCCCCTCATTATTCTATTCCACCCATAGTGCTATATCCATGGCTCGCGCTCATGTATTGCGTGAAAGTTTATGAGTTTGAGATTACTAAAGTATGAAACAATTGCTTGGCTTGTCATCGGGGTTGTGCATGATGAGAGCATTCTTGTGTGAGGAAAATGAAACATGACTAAACTATATGATTTTGTAGGGATGAACTTTGTTTGGCCATGTTATTATGAGAAGACATAATTGCTTAGTTAGTATGCTTGAAGTATTATCATTTTTATGTCAATATGAACTTTTGTCTTGAATCTTATGGATCTGAATATTCATACCACAATTAAGAAGAATCACATTGAAATTATGCCAAGTAGCACTCCGCATCAAAAATTCTGTTTTTATCATTTACCTACTCGAGGACAAGCAGGAATTAAGCTTGGGGATGTTGATACGTCTCCAATGTATCTATAATTTTTGATTGGTCCATGCTATATTATCTACTGTTTTGAATGTTTATGGGCTTTATTATACACTTTTATATCATTTTTGGGACTAACCTATTAACCCAGAGCCCAGTGCCAGTTTCTGTTTTTACCCTATTTTAGGGTTTCGAAGAAAAGGAAAATCAAACAGAGTAAAATTGACCTGAAACTTCACGGAACTCATTTTTGGAAGAAAAGAAGCCCACAAGACTTGGAGTGCACGTCGGGGGATCTGCGAGGAGGTCACGAGGCAGGGGGCGCGCCCACCCCCCTAGGCGCGCCCTCCACCCTCGTGAGCCCCTCGTGGCCCCCCTGACGTACTTCTTCCGCCTATATATCTCCATATACCCTAAAACATTCGTGAGCAAAATAGATCAGGAGTTCCGCCGCCAAAAGCCTCCGTAGCCACCGAAAGCCAATCTAGACCCGTTCCGGCACCCTGCCGGAGGGGCAATCCTTCTCCGGTTGCCATCTTCATCATCCCGGTGCTCTCCTTGACGAGGAGGGAGTAGTTCTCCCTCAGGGCTGAGGGTATGTACCAGTAGCTATGTGTTTGATCTCTCTCTCTCTCGTGTTCTTGAGGTGATACAATCTTGATGTATCGCGAGCTTTGCTATTATATTTGGATCCTATGATGTTTTCTTCTCCCTCTACTCTCTTGTAATGGATTGAGTTTCCCCTTTGAAGTTATCTTATCGGATTGACTCTTTAAAGATTTGAGAACACTTGATGTATGTCTTGCCGTGGATATCTGTGGTGACAATGGGATATCACGTGATGTATGTTTTGGTGATCAACTTGCGGGTTCCGCCCATGAACCTATGCATAGGGGTTGGCACACATTTTCGTCGTGATTCTCCGGTAGGAACTTTGGGGCACTCTTTGAGGTTCTATGTGTTGGTTGAATAGATGAATCTGAGATTGTGTGATGCATATCGTATAATCATACCCACGGATACTTGAGGTGACATTGGAGTATCTAGGTGACATTAGGGTTTTGATTGATTTGTGTCTTAAGGTGTTATTCTAGTACGAACTCTAGGGCTGTTTGTGACACTTATAGGAATAGCCCAACGGATTGATTGGAAAGAATAACTTTGAGGTGGTTTCGTACCCTACCATAATCTCTTCGTTCGTTCTCCGCTATTAGTGACTTTGGAGTGACTCTTTGTTGCATGTTGAGGGATAGTTATGTGATCCAATTATGATTATTATTGTTGAGGGAACTTACACTAGCGAAAGTATGAACCCTAGGCCTTATTTCCACACATTGCAATACCATGTACGCTCACTTTTATCACTTGCTACCTTGCTGTTTTTATTATTTCAGATTACAAATACCTTTATCTACTATCCATATTGCACTTGTATCACCATCTCTTCGCTGAACTAGTGCACATATACAATTTACCATTGTATTGGGTGTGTTGGGGACACAAGAGACTCTTTGTTATTTGGTTGCAGGGTTGCTTGAGAGAGACCATCTTCATCCTACGCCTCCTACGAATTGATAAACCTTAGGTCATCCACTTGAGGGAAATTTGCTACTGTCCTACAAACCTCTGCACTTGGAGGCCCAACAACATCTACAAGAAGAAGGTTGTGTAGTAGACATCAACTTTCAAATCATTTATTTGAAACTTCCAACTCTCTTTCTTCAAATTTGAAGAAGTCATTTTATTTTCCCTCATGAACTCATTGAGTTGCTTAAAGTTTCTAAATTTGAAATATTTCAAATGGAATTCAAATCATTTTCAAACTCCTTTTTATTTATTTAAATGGAAGAAGTCATATTATCTTCACTCTAGGTTTTGTGATGAAATTAATTTGAATTCATGGTGATCAAAAATGCAAGATGAAAGTTTCGGGAAAGTCCTTTTATTCCCTCTCATTCAAGTTTCAAAAAGTTTTCAATTTCCACTCAGTTTCACGCAATCAATCACACAACAAACAAACAAACAAACAATCATAATTACTTATTTAATATAACATTCCAAAATTTAGAATTTTGGGATGTTACAGGGATAGATTGGTAGGAAAAGACCATCGCTCGTCCCCGACCGCCACTCATAAGGAAGACAATCAATAAATAAATCATGCTCCGACTTCATCACATAACGGTTCACCATACCTGCATGCTACGGGAATCACAAACTTTAACACAAGTATCTCTCAAATTCACAACTACTAAACTAGCATGAATCTAATTTCACCATCTTCATATCTCAAAACAATCATCAAGTATCAAACTTCTCATAGTATTCAATGCACTTTATATGAAAGTTTTTATTATACCCATCATGGATGCCTATCATATTAGGACTAATTTCATAACCAAAGAAAATTACCATGATTTTCTAAAAGACTCTCAAAATAATATAAGTGAAGCATGAGAGATCAATAATTTCTATCAAATAAAACCACCACCGTGCTCTAAAAAGATATAAGTGAAGCACTAGAGCAAACGACAAACTACTTCAAAAGATATAAGTGAAGATCAATGAGTAGTTGAATAATTATGAAACTATGTGAAGACTCTCTAACATTTAAGAATTTCAGATCTTGGTATTTTATTCAAATAGCAATCAAAGCAAAAGAAAATAAAATGACGCTCCAAGCAAAACACATATCATGTAGTGAATGAAAATATAGCTCCAAGTAAAGTTACCGATGAACAAAGACGAAAGAGGGGATGCCATCCGGGGCATCCCCAAGCTTAGGCTCTTAGTTGTCCTTGAATATTACCTTGGGGTGCCTTGGGCATCCCCAAGCTTAGGCTCTTGCCACTCCTTATTCCATAGTCCATCGAATCTTTACCCAAAACTTGAAAACTTCACAACACAAAACTTAACAGAAAACTCGTAAGCTCTGTTAGTATAAGAAAATAAATTACCACTTAGGTACTGTTGTGAACTCATTCTAAATTCATATTAGTGTAATATATACTGTATTGCAACTCATATATGGCTCATACCCTCCGATACTACTCATAGATTCATCAAAATAAGCAAACAACACATAGAAAACAGAATCTATCAAAAACAGAACAGTCTGTAGTAATCTGGATCAAACGTATACTTATGGAACCCCAAAAATTCTAAAATAAATTTTTGGAAGTGAGGAATTTATCTATTAATCATCTGAAAAAATAATTAACTAAATATCACTCTCCAGTAAAAATGGCAGCAAATCTCGTGATCGCTAAAGTTTTTGTTTTTTACAGCAAGATCGCAAAGACTTTCCCCATGTCTTCCCAAAGGTTCTACTTGGCACAAACACTAATTAAAAGCATAAAACCACATCTAAACAGATTCTAGATGAATTATTTATTACTAAACAGGAGCAAAAAGCAAACAAAAATAAACTTGGGTTGGCTCCCAACAAGCGCTATCGTTTAACGCCCCTAGCTAGGCATGATGATTTCAATGATGCTCACATAAAAGATAAGAATTGAAACATAAAGAGAGCACCATGAAGAATATGACTAGCACATTTAAGTCTAACCCTATTCCTATGCATAGGGATTTTGTGATTAAACAACTTATGGGAACAATAATCAACTAGCATAGGAACACAAAACAAGGATAACTTCAAGATTTTCAACACATAGAGAGGAAACTTGATATTATTGCAATTCCTACAAGCATATGTTCCTACATCATAATAATTTTCAGTAGCATCATGAATGAATTCAACAATATAACTATCACATAAAGCATTCTTTTCATGATCTACAAGCATAGAAATTTTATTACTCTCCACATAAGCAAAATTCTTCTCATTCGGAATAGTGGGAGTATCATAAGAGACTCGAATACTATAAATTGTTTCCACATTAAAAGAGTAATGTTCAGAAAAAGGGTAATCATAATCATGACAAGTTTTATAAATATAATCATCACTACTTTTTATAGCATAAGTGTCATCACAATAATCATCATAAATCGGAGGCACGCTATCATCATAATAAATTTGCTCATCAAGACTTGGGAGACTAAAAATATCATCTTCATTAAACATAGCTTCCCCAAGCTTGGGACAAACATTAATTGCAAAAAATATATTCTCAAACATGTCATTCTCATCAAACATAGCATCCCCAACCTTGGGCCTTTTCATATCATAAGCATAATCACTCTCATCATTAATAGTATGGATAGCACCAACAGTATAGCAATTATCATCATCACAATGAGTAATAGGAGCAACATCATTTGGGAGGGATACCTTTTCACCTTTGCTTCTCTATATTTTCTTTCTTCTTTACATTAGGTATGGGTTTATCCCTCTTTTTGGAGCTCCTTATTAATGATATTGGTTGGATAGAAAGCTCTTCCTCGTTACCTGATTCATCATAAGAAATAATAGGAGCATATTGGGAAGTATCTTCCCTTTCATTAGTATTCTCTTCATCTTCTATTTGTTTTATTTTCTTTATGTAATTGTCAATATAAGGATTTTCTATGCAATTTACCGCACAATACATAAAAATTTCTTCTAGATTAATATCGAGGAATTTCTCAAGGTTATATTCTGGAATATGCTTAGTTATACGTTTCATTTCTTCATAACCCAAAAGCAAACTAAGTTCATTATGATGTGCAATGGAAATCAAATCATCACAATTTTTGGACACGATTCGATCATGAAACAATTTGCATAGGAGATTTAAATGACCATGTTCATTGCAAAGTTCACAAGTATGCCGAAGACATTTTAAATTTTCAGCACAAACATCTAGCCTCTCTTGCAACCATTTAGTTTCTAAATACCTATGCCTCTTGCAAAATCTATCTTCCCTATTTGTTGTGTACTTGCAAACTCTATGCACTCCACAAAAGTTGACATGCTTATAAGAGACATTTTCATCATGAATGGTGCAATCATCATTAGTACTATGGTTATTCAAGGAGTTCACACTAACAACACTACAATCAGGCTCATCATTCAGAGATTTAGTGCCAAACATTTTAGAGACTTCTTCTTCTAGCACTTGAGCACAATTTTCCTTTCCATCATTCTCACGAAAGATATTAAAAAGATGAAGCGTATGAGCCAAACTCAATTCCATTTTATTGTAATTTTATTTTATAAACTAAACTAGTGATAAAACAAGAAACTAAAAGATTCGATTGCAAGATCTAAAGATATACCTTCAAGCACTAACCTCCCCGGCAACGGCGCCAGAAAAGAGCTTGATGTCTACTACACAACCTTCTTCTTGTAGATATTGTTGGGCCTCCAAGTGTAGAGGTTTGTAGGACAGTAGCGAATTTTCCTCAAGTGGATGACCTAAGGTTTATCAATCCGTGGGAGGCGTAGGATGAAGATGGTCTCTCTCAAACAGCCCTGCAACCAAATAACAAAGAGTCTCTTGTGTCCCCAACAACCCAATACAATGGTAAATTGTATAGGTGCACTAGTTCGGCGAAGAGATGGTGATACAAGTGCAATATGGATGGTAGATATAGGTTTTTGTAATCTAAAAATATAAAAATAGCAAGGTAGCAAGTGGTAAAAGTGAGCGTAAACGGTATTGCAATGTGTTGAAACAAGGCCTAGGGTTCATACTTTCACTAGTGCAAGTTCTCTCAACAATAATAACATAATTGGATCATATAACTATCCCTCAACATGCAACAAAGAGTCACTCCGAAGTCACTAATAGCGGAGAACAAACTAAGAGATTATGGTAGGGTACGAAACCACCTCAAAGTTATTCTTTCTGATCGATCTATTCAAGAGTTCATACTAGAATAACACCTTAAGACACAAATCAACCAAAACCCTAATGTCACCTAGATACTCCAATGTCACCTCAAGTATCCGTGGGTTTGATTATACGATATGCATCACACAATCTCAGATTCATCTATTCAACCAACACAAAGAACTTCAAAGAGTTCCCCAAAGTTTCTACGGGAGAGTCAAGACAAAAACAGGTGCCAACCCCTATGCATAAGTTCACGAGGTCACGGAACTCGCAAGTTGATCACCAAAACATACATCAAGTTGATCACATGATATCCCATAGTCACCACAGATAAGCACGTGCAAGACATACATCAAGTGTTCTAAAATCCTTAAAGACTCAATCCGATAAGATAACTTCAAAGGGAAAACTCAGTCCATTACAAGAGAGTAGAGGGGGAGAAACATCATAAGATCCAACTATAATAGCAAAGCTCGCGATACATCAAGATCGTGCCGAGTCAAAAACACGAGAGAGAGAGAGAGAGAGAGAGAGAGAGAGAGAAAGATAGAGAGAGAGAGATCAAACACATAGCTACTGGTACATACCCTCAGCCCTGAGGGTGGACTACTCCCTCCTCGTCGTGGAGAGCGCCGGGATGATGAAGATGGCTACCGAAGAGGGATTCCCCCTCCGGCAGGGTGTCGGAATGGGTCTAGATTGGTTTTCGGTGGCTACGGAGGCTTCTGGCGGCGGAACTCCCGATCTATTCCGCTCCTGGAGGCTTCTAGGGAGCCACGAGGGGCCCACGAGGGTGGGGGCGCACCCGGGTGGCAGGCGCGCCTCCCTGCCTCGTGGCCACCTCGAAGCTTCCCTGACGTCTACTCCAAGTCTCCTAGATTGCTTCTGTTCCAAAAACAATTGTCCCGAAGGTTTCATTCCGTTTGGACTCTGTTTGATATTCCTTTTCTTCAAAACACTGTAATAGGCAAGAAAACAACAATTTGGGCTGGGCCTCCGGTTAATAGGTTAGTCCCAAAGTAATATAAAAGTGTATAATAAAGCCCATAAACATCCAAAACATATAATATAATAGCATGGAACAATCAAAAATTATAGATACGTTGGAGACATATCAATAAGCTTGAACCCAAATTAGAGAAGTGCGTCTTCATAGGATACCCAAAAAGAAGCTATTGGGTACACCTTCTATCACAGATCCGAAGGCAAGATTCTTGTTGCTAAGAATGGATCCTTTCTAGAGAAGGAGTTTCTCTCGAGAGAAGTGCGTGGGAGGAAAGTAGAACTTGATGAGGTAATTGTACCTTCACCCAAATTGGAAAGTAGTTGATCATAGAAATCAGTTCCAGTGATTCCTGCACCAATTAGTGAGGAAGTTAATGATAATGATCATGAAACTTCGGATCAAGTTACTACCGAACCTCGTAGGTCAACCAGAGTACGGTCCGCACCAGAGTGGTACGGTAACCCTGTTCTGGAAGTCATTTTACTAGACCATGATGAACCTACGAACTATGAGGAAGCGATGATGAGCCCAGATTCCAATAAATGGCTTGAGGCCACGAAATCTGAGATATGATCCATGTATGAGAACAAAGTGTGGACTTTGGTGGACTTGCCCGATGATCAGCAAGCCATTGAGAATAAATGGATCTTCAAGAGGAATATAGACGCTGATGATGGAGAGGGGCGTCGCACACGGCTAAGAGATTGTCATGGCCTTTTTGTGGAGCACCCTCCCTCATATATATAGGTGGGGGAGGGGAGGCAACCAGGAGGCGCCCCAAGGGTGGCCGCCGACCCCCTTGGGCTCCTGCCCTATGGCACCTCCCTTATTTTGCTTGCACAAGGGGGAAAGGAAAGGGGAGCAAGCTTATAAATCAAGGCTGATATGACCGACATAAAGGTTGATATATCACTTTCTGGGCTCTACCGATATATACATAACATATCATTTTGTAAATATCAACATATCACCCGATATGGACCGAAATATCGACCTATATGGCCGATATCTAGCCCGATATGTCCATCGATATAGCACGATAGGTAGATAACAATAGATCTTTATTAAATAACAGTGAAATAAGATTATGCACTTACAACTTCAGCATATATTATCAAAGTCATGCACAATGTTTCGTACAAATGCATACATATCATATTTTTTAATCATAAAGTAAGAATTTTGTGAATCTTTCCTTAATAGTTTCTTAATCAGCAAGTTAATAAACTAGGAACCTAAACGTGTTATGTTAAAGCATTGACATCATAATTTTATTTTACTAAAAATACATGTTTTGAACAAGAATAATGAAAAAAAACTAGACATGTTTTCTCCGATATATCTACATACCGTCCGATATATCACCCGATATCTGACATCCGATATGTCGAAGCCAAACCAATATGAACCCGATATCCGATATTTTGAAGCTTGAAGGGGAGGAGAAGGAAGGAAGGGGGAGGCCGACTCCCCCTTTTCCTTCTCTCCCCAAGAGCTACGACATTAGGAGGGGCACGCCAGCCCCTTGTGGGCTGGTGTGTCCTCCCACTTTGGCCCATATGGCCCATTAACCTCCCGAGGGTTCTCGGAACCCCTTCCGGTGATCCGATGACTACCCTGTACCTCCCGGAACTCTTCCAGTGTCCAAATAGCATCGTGCTATATATATAAATATTTACCTCCAGACCATTCCAGAGCTCCTCATCATGTCCGTGATATCATCTGGGACTCCGAACAACATTCGGTCACCGAATCACATAACACATATAATACTATATCGTCAATGAACGTTAAGCGTGTGGACCCTACGGGTTCGAGAACTATGTAGACATGACCGAGACACCTCTCCGCTCAATAAACAATAGCGGCACCTGGATGCCCATATTGGTTCCTACATATTCTATGAAGATCTTTATCGGTCGAACCTTATGACAACATACGTAATTCCCTTTGTCTGTCGATATGTTACTTGCCCGAGATTCAATCATTCGTATATTTGTACCTAGTTCAATCTCGTTACCAACAAGTCTCTTTACTCGTTCTGTAATACATCATCTCATAACTAACTCCTTAATCACTTTGATTGCAATCTTCTTGTGATGTGTATTACCGAGAGGGCCCAGAGATACATCTTCGTTACACGGAGTGAAAAATCCCAATCTTGATTCACGCCAACTCAATAGTCACCTTCGGAGATACCTGTAGAGCATCTTTATGGTTGATAACCCACAAGTATAGGGGATCAGTTGTAGCCTCTTTCGATAAGTAAGAGTGGAGAACCCAACGAGGAGCTAAAGGCAGAACAAATATTCCCTCAAGTTCTAGCGACCACCGATACAACTCTACGCATGCTTGACGTTCGCTTTACCTAGAACAAGTATGAAACTAGAAGTACTTTGTAGGTGTTTTTGGGTAGGTTTGCAAGAATATAAAGTGCACGTAAATAAAAAGTAGGGGATGTTTAGGTAAAGACACAACTAAGTTAGTTTTAGTAAAGAGCTTTTTGTTACAAGAAAGTTATTTGTCCCTAGGCAATTGATAACTAGACAGGTAATCATTATTGCAATTTTATATGAGGGAGAGGCATAAGCTAACATACTTTCTCTACTTGGATCATATGCACTTATGATTGGAACTCTAGCAAGCATCCGCAACTACTAAAGATCATTAAGGTAAAACCCAACCATAGCATTAAAGTATCAACCCCTCTTTATCCCATACGCAACAACCCCCTTACTCGGGTTTGTGTTTCAGTCACTCACGCAACCCACTATATGAGAATCATGAACGTATTGCGACACCCTACAGCGGGGATCCCTCACGCTTGCGCGACACGGAGAGCACCATAGGATAGCACCAATAATAAAACATGCAACTCAAACCAATCTTGATCATCAAATAGCCCATAGGACAAAATGGGTCTACTCAAACATCATAGGATAGCCATACATCATTGGGAAATAATATATAGCATTGAACACCATGTTTAAGTAGAGATTACGGTGGGTAAGAGAGAGGTTACACTGCTGCATAGAGGGGGGAAGAGTTGGTGATGATGGCGGTGAAGTTGTTGGTGAAGATTGCGGTGATGATGATGGCCCCCACAGCGTTCCGGCGCCACCGGAAGAGAAGGGGAGAGGGGGCCCCTTCGTCTTCTTCTTCCTTGACCTCCTCCCTAAATGGGAGAAGGGTTTCCCCTCCGGTCCTTGGCCTCCATGGCGTGGGAGGGGTGAGAGCCCCTCCGAGATTGGATTTGTCTCTCTGTCTCTCTCTGTTTCTGCATTCTCAGATTCTACCCTTTCACCGTTTCTTATATTCCCGGAGATCCGTAACTCCGACTGGGCTGAAATTTTAACACGATCTCTATCTGGATATTAGCTTTCTTGCGGTGAAAGAAGGGCATCAACCGCATTACGGGGTGGCCACGAGGGCCAGGGCGCGCCCGCCTGCCTCGTGGCGCCCTCGGCCACCGTCTCGCGTGGATTTTTCTTCCCCAAAATCATATATATTCCAAAAAAAATCTCCGTCAGTTTTTATCCCGTTTGGACTCCGTTTGATATGGATATTCTGCGAAACAAAAAACATGCAACAAACAAGAACTGTCACTGGGCACTGGATCAATATGTTAGTCTCAAAAATAGTATAAAAAGTTGCCAGAAGTATATGAAAGTTGTAGAATATTGGCACGGAACAATCAAAAATTATAGATACGATAGAGACGTATCAGCATCCCCAAGCTTAATTCCTGGTCGTCCTCGAGTAGGTAAATCATAAAAAAGATAATTTTTGATGTGGAATGCTACCTAGCATAATCTTGATCACATATCTAATCATGGCATGAATATTAAGACACGAGTGAGTCAAAGCAATAGTCTATCATTTGACATAAAAACAATAATACTTCAAGCCTACTAATAAAGCAATCGTATCTTTTCAAAATAACATGGCCAAAGAAAGTTATCCCTACAAAATCATATAGTCTGGCTATGCTCCATCTTCATGCTACCTCTTGAGCACTGCGTAGGTTTTCCCGAAGAGGAAGGGATGATGCAGCAAAGTAGCATGAGTATTTCCCTCAGTTTTTGAGAACCAAGGTATCAATCTAGTAGGAGGCTACGCGCGAGTCCCTCGTACCTGCATAAAACAAATAAATCCTCGCAACCAACGTGAATAGGGGTTGTCAATCCCTACACGGCCACTTACGAGAGTGAGATATGATAGATATGATAAAGATAATATTTTTGGTATTTTTGTGATAAAGATGCAAAGTAAAATAAAGGCAAAGTAAAAAAGCAAAGGAAATAACTAAGTAGTAGGAGATTAATATGATAAAGATAGACCCGGGGGCCATAGGTTTCACTAGTGGCTTCTCTCGAGAGCATAAGTATTCTACGGTGCGTGAACAAATTACTGTTGAGCAATTGATAGAATTGAGCATAGTTGTGAGAATATCTAGGTATGATCATGTATATAGGCATCACGTCCGAGACAAGTAGACTGACTCCTGCCTGCATCTACTACTATTACTCCACTCATCGACCGCTATCCAGCATGCATCTAGAATATTAAGTTAAAAACAGAGTAACGCCTTAAGCAAGATGACATGATGTAGAGGGATAGACTCATGCAATATGATGAAAACCCCATCTTGTTATCCTCGATGGCAACAATAAAATACGTGCCTTGCTACCCCTACTGTCACTAGGAAAGGACACCGCAAGATTGAACCCAAGGCTAAGCACTTCTCCCATTGCAAGAAAGATCAATCTAGTAGGCCAAACCAAACTGATAATTCGAAGAGACTTTCAAAGATAACCAATCATACATAAAAGAATTCAGAGAAGATTCAAATATTATTCATAGATAGACTTGATCATAAACCCACAATTCATCGGTCTCAACAAACACACCGCAAAAAGAAGATTACATCGAATAGTTCTCCACAAGAGAGGGGGAGAACATTGTATTGAGATCCAAAAAGAGAGAAGAAGCCATCTAGCTAATAACTATGGACCCGTAGGTCTAAGGTGAACTACTCACACTTCATCGGAGAGGCTATGGTGTTGATGTAGAAGCCCTCCGTGATCGATGCCCCCTCCGGCGGAGCTCCGGAACAGGCCCCAAGATGGGATCTCATGGATACATAAAGTTGCGGTGGTGGAATTAGGGTTTTGGCTCTGTATCTGATCGTTTGGGGGTACGTAGGTATATATAGGAGGAAGGAGTACGTCGGTGGAGCAACAGGGGGCCCACGAGGGTGGAGGGCGCGCCTGGGGGGGAGGGGTAGGCGCGCCCCCTACCTCATGGCCTCCTCTTTTGTGTCTTGACATAGGGTCCAAGTCTCCCAGGTCTTGTTCGTTGAGAAAATCACGTTCCCGAAGGTTTCATTCCGTTTGGACTCGGTTTGATATTCCTTTTCTTCGAAACCCTAAAACAAGCAAAAACAAAAATTCTGGGCTGGGCCTCCGGTTAATAGGTTAGTCCCAAAAATAATATAAAAGTGGATAATAAAGCCCAATAATGTCCAAAACAATAGATAATATAGCATGGAGCAATCAAAAATTATAGATACGTTGGAGACGTATCACTTCACCACACAAAATATTCACATCATGCACAACCTCGATGACAAGCCAAGCAATTGTTTCATACTTTTGACGTTCTCAAACCTTTTCAACTTTCACGCAATACATGAGCGTGAGCCATGGACATAGCACTATAGGTGGAATAGAATGGTGGTTGTGGAGAAGACAAAAAGGAGAAGATAGTCTCACATCAACTAGGCGTATCAACGGGCTATGGAGATGACCATCAATAGATATCAATGTGAGTGAGTAGGGATTGCCATGCAACGGATGCACTAGGGCTTTAAGTGTATGAAAGCTCAAACTAAAACTAAGTGGGTGTGCATCCAACTTGCTAGCTCATGAAGACCTCGGGCATTTGAGGAAGCCCATCATCGGAATATACAAGACAAGTTCTATAATGAAAATTTCCACTAGTATATGAAAGTGATAACTCAAGAGACTCTCTATATGAAGAACATGGTGCTACTTTGAAGCACAAGTGTGGTAAAAGGATAGTAACATTGCCCCTTCTCTCTTTTTCTCTCATTTTTTAATTTTTTTATATTTTTTGGGCCTTCTCTTTTTTGGCCTTTCTCTTTTTTTAATAATTTTTTTTATTTTATTTTTTCGTCCGGAGTCTCATCCCGACTTGTGGGGGAATCATACTCTCCATCGTCCTTTCCTCACAAGGGCGCAATGCTCTAATAATGATGATCATCACACTTTTATTTACTTACAACTCGATATTACAACTCGATACTAGAACAAAGATATGACTCTATATGAATGCCTCCGGCAGTGTACCGGGATGTGCAATGATCTAGCATAGCAATGACATCAAAAAACGGACAAGCCATGAAAACATCATGCTAGCTATCTTACGATCATGCAAAGCAATATGACAATGAATGCTCAAGTCATGTATATGATGATGATGGAAGTTGCATGGCAATATATCTCGGAATGGCTATGGAGATGCCATGATAGGTAGGTATGGTGGCTATTTTGAGGAAGGTATATGGTGGGTTTATGGTACCGGCGAAAGTTGCGCGGTACTAGAGAGGCTAGCAATGGTGGAAGGGTGAGAGTGCGTATAATCCATGGACTCAACATTAGTCATAAAGAACTCACATACTTATTACAAAAATCTATTAGTCATCAAAACAAAGTACTACGCGCATGCTCCTAGGGGGATAGATTGGTAGGAAAATACCATCGCTCGTCCCCGACCACCACTCATAAGGAAGACAATCAATAAATAAATCATGCTCCGACTTCGTTACATAATGGTTCACCATACGTGCATGCTACGGGAATCACAAACCTCAACACAAGTATTTCTACTAATCCACAACTACCCACTAGCATGACTCTAATATCACCATCTTTATATCGCAAAACTATTGCAAGGAATCAAACATATTATATTCAGTGATCTACAAGTTTTATGTAGGATTTTATGACTAACAATGTGAATAACCAGTTCCTGTCATCTCTCTAAATAGATATAAGTGAAGCAAGAGAGTTTAATTCTTTCTACAAAAGATATGCCCGTGCTCTGACAAATATAAGTGAAGCAAAAGAGCATTCTACAAATGGTGGTTTTTCTATGTAAAGAGAAACAGGCAATCCAAACTTCAAATGATTTAAGTGAAGCACATGAAGCATTCTATAAAGCCGTACTCAGCATATATAAGTGAAGTGCAAAGAGCATTCTATAAATCAACCAAGGACTATCTCATACCAGCATGGTGCATAAAATAAAAATGAAAACTAGATGCAAAAGACGCTCCAAGATTGCACATATCGCATGAACGAAACGAATCCGAAAACATACTGATACTTGTTGAAGAAAGAGGGGATGCCTTCCGGGGCACCCCCAAGCTTAGAAGCTTGAGTCTCCTTGAATATTTACTTGGGGTGCCTCGGGCATCCCCAAGCTTGAGCTCTTGCCTCTCTTCCTTCTTCTCACATCGAGACCTTCTCGATCATCGAATACTTCATCCACACAAAACTTCAACTGAAAACTCGATAAGATCCGTTAGTATAATAAAGCAAATCACTACTCTAAGTACTGTTGAAAACCAATTCATATTTTGTTTTTTCATTGTGTCTACTGTAATATAACTTTTCCATGGCTTAATCCACTGATATAAATTGATAGTTTCATCAAAACAAGCAAACTATGCATCATAATCTGAACATTCACCATACTTATGATACTTGAACAATTCTAACAAAATTAGAAAAAACAAACAATTTGTATAGGAAGACAGTGCAAAAAGAATCAGAACCATTTGACGTTCTAGCTAAAAATGTAAAATCACGCACTACAGCCAAAGTTTCTGTCCTGCATTGTACAAACCATCAAGCAAATGTAAACATCCTAAAGGCAAACCTTGGCACATTATTTTTATAATACAATGGAATTGTACAAGGGGATAATTATTTTTGTTGAAAAGTTTCTGTAATCAAGATTCACAAAGTTGCCGTGAGCATGAACAAAGTTCAAGGAGCTCCCCCACTTCAACAATGCTTGTCTCTCTCACTTTCACTTTCCTTTTTGAAAAAGTTTTGGGTTCCCCTCTTTATTTTTGTTGTTTTTAAACTATATAAAAGCACTCAACAGAAATAAATGACTTTCTAAAACTTCCAGGTTGTCTCCCTGGCAACGGTTTCTTTAAAGCCATTAAGCTAGGCATATAGTGCTCAAGTAGTGAATCCACTTGGATCCAAGGTATATCAAAACCAATTTCAATTAGCAATTATTTGCAATTTAGTAGTGAGCACAAGGTAACATATATCATGTAATGATGAAGTCTAACTCTCTTCCTATGCATAGGCATGTGATAAAAGAACAATTCATGCACACATAGTAAAGGCCAATGCATAGTATAAAGAGTTTCTTGCAATTTTATCATGTGGGAAACATAGAGAGGTGGAGATATAGTTCCTCTCTCATAATAATTGCAAGTAGGAGCAGCAAGCACATGCATATTATATCTATCAAAATCATCATGTGTAGTAGTAAAACGCAACCCATCAATGTGATCCTTAATAAGGGCAAACTTCTCCGATATAGTGTAGTCGGGAGAATTCAAAAAGATAATAGGACTATCATGCATGGGTGCAATAGCAACAATTTCATGTTTAACATAAGGAACTATAGCAAGTTCATCTCCATAAGCATAATTCATATTGGCATCTTGGCTACAAGCATAGCAAGCATCATCAAAAAGGGATATTTCAAGAGAATCAACAGGATCATAACAATCATCATAGCAATCATCCTTCGGTAAGCATGAAGGGAAATTAAACAATGTATGAGTTGAAGAGTTACTCTCATTAGAAGGTAGGCATGCGTAGCTAATCCGCTCTTCTGCCTTTTGTTCTTCGCTCTCCTCTTCATCTTTTTCATCCAATGAGCTCACTGTTTCATCAATTTCTTCTTCCATAGACTCCTGCAAAATATTAGTCCCTTCTTGGACAGCGGGGTAGTCCTCAATATATGGTTTAACGTAGGCATTAGAAGCATAATTATCATAGCAATATTTAAGTATGGCAAAATTTTCAGATTTGTAAAGAGTAGCATCATACGTTTCAATCAAAGAAGCAATTTCATAAGCACCCTTAAAAGCAACAAATTCTTCAATTTGTTGAACATCATAGTAACTATAAACACCCTTAGCATACACAGATACGATTCCATTATCACTAAACTCACATTGATAGGGAAGGTGTTTCTTAGGGTTTTTAGAACAACAAGTAATATCATATATTTCACATAAATTCCAAGCATAGCACTGCAAACGATGAATTTGACCCAGTAAAATTTCCATTTTTCAGATATTCGGTGTCGCACATAACAAGCTTGCTCATCTAAAGATTTGCCCTCAACTAAGCTAGTTGGGGTTTCAGCACGAGCACATAGGGATCAAATATGATCCAAGTAATAAGCTTCAGCAGTGTGATAGATTTTGAGTGGTTCTTCAACCATTGGTTTAGTAGGTACAACTAATTTTTTTGGTATTTTGCGTTTCCTACCCATAACTAAAGATAGAAAACAACTAAGAACAGCAGATAAAAATTACTTAGTGATAAAGCAAACAAGCACACACGATAATATTCACCCCACGCTATTGCTCCTCGGCAACGGCGCCAGAAAAAGGTCTTGATAACCCACAAGTATAGGGGATCAATTGTAGCCTCTTTCGATAAGTAAGAGTGTTGAACCTAACGAGGAGCTAAAGGCAGAACAAATATTCCCTCAAGTTCTATCACCACTGATACAACTCTACGCACGCTTGACGTTCGCTTTGCCTAGAACAAGTATGAAACTAGAAGTACTTTGTAAGTGTTTTTGGGTAGGTTTGCAATAATATAAAGTGCACATAAATAAAAAGTAGGGGCTGTTTAGGTAAAGACACAACTAAGTTAGTTCTAGTAAAGAGCTTTTTGTTACGAGAAAGTTATTTGTCCCTAGGCAATCGATAGCTAGACCGGTAATCATTATTGCAATTTTATATGAGGGAGAGGCATAAGCTAACATACTTTCTCTACTTGGATCATATGCACTTATGATTGGAACTCTAGCAAGCATCCTCAACTACTAAAGATCATTAAGGTAAAACCCAACCATAGCATTAAAGTATCAAGTCCTCTTTATCCCATACCAACAACCCCCTTACTCGGGTTTGTGTTTCAGTCACTCACGCAACCCACTATAAGCGAATCATGAACGTATTGCAACACCCTATAGTGGGGATCCCTCACGCTTGTGCGACACAGAGAACACCATAGGACAGCACCAATAATAAAACATGCAACTCAAACCAATCTTGATCATCAAATAGCCCATAGGACAAAACGGATCTACTCAAACATCATAGGATAGCCATACATCATTGGGAAATAATATATAGCGTTGAGCACCATGTTTAAGTAGAGATTACAGCGGGTAAGAGAGAGGTTACACCGCCGCATAGAGGGGGGAAGAGTTGGTGATGATGGCGGTGAAGTTGTTGGTGAAGATTGCGGTGATGATGATGGCCCCGGCAGCGTTCCGGTGCCACTGGAAGAGAAGGGGAGAGGGGGGGCCCTTCATATTCTTCTTCCTTGACCTCCTCCCTAGATGGGGGAAGGGTTTACCCTCTAGTCCTTGGCCTCCATGGCGTGGGAGGGGCGAGAGCCCCTCCGAGATTGGATCTATCTCTCTGTCTCTCTTTGTTTCTACGTTCTCAGATTCTACCCTTTCACCGTTTCTTATATTCCCGGAGATCCGTAACTACGATTGGGCTGAAATTTTAACAGAGTCTCTATCCGGATATTAGATTTCTTGCGGCGAAACAAGGGCATCAACTGCCTTACGAGGTGGCCACAAGGGTCAGGGGCGCCCCCCTGCCTCGTGGCCCCCTCGGGCACCGTCTCGCGTGGATTTTTCTTCCCAAAAATCATATATATTCCAAAAAAATCTCCGGCAGTTTTTATCCCGTTTGGACTCCGTTTGATATGGATATTCTACGAAACAAAAAACATGCAACAAACAGGAACTGGCACTGGGCACTGGATCAATATGTTAGTCCCAAAAATAGTATAAAAAGTTGCAAAAAGTATATGAAAGTTGTAGAATATTGGCATGGAACAATCAAAAATTATAGATACGACAAAGACGTATCAATGATCACCCAGTTACGTTGTGACATTTGATAGCACACAAGGTATTCCTCCGGTATCCAGGAGTTGCTTGATCTCATAGCCGAAGAAATATGTATTTGACATTAAGAAAGCAATAGCAATGAATTGAACGATCATATGCTAAGCTAACATATGGGTCTTGTCCATCACATCATTCTCCTAATGATGTGATACCGTTAGCAAGTGAAAACACATGTCTATGGTTATGAAACCTTAACCATCTTTGATCAACGAGCTAGTCTAGTATATGCTCACTAGGGATACGATATTTGTTTATGTATCCACACATGTATGTAAGTTTTCGATCAATACAATTCTAGCATGAATTATAAACCTTTATCATGAATAAGGAAATATAATAATAACAACTTTGTTATTGCCTCTAGGGCATATTTCCATCAGTAATAGTAGTAGATGCAGGCAGGAGTCGGTCTAATTGTCACAAACGTGATGCCTATATGTGTGATCATTGCCATGAATATCATCATAACTATGCGCTTTGCTATCAATTGCCCAACGGTAATTTGTTACCCACCATATGCTATTGTTTCAAGAGAGAAGCCTCTAGTGAAAATTATGGCCCCCGGTTCTACTTTTATTATATTATAAATACCAAAAATACCTTTTTTCAATTTATTTACTTTTATTTTACTTTACTTTTTATCTATCTATCACTATCATAATTAGTCCATGCAAATAACGAGTTCAAGGGGATTGACAAGCCTCTTGCCCACGTTGGGTGCAAGTTTTTGCTTTTGTGTGTGTAGGTGTTGTAGAAGGGAATTTGCGTGGTTCTCCTATTGGTTCGATAACCTTGGTTCTTAGTGAGGCAAATACTTATCTCTACTGTACTACATCACCCCTCCTCTTTAGGGAAAATCCCAACGCAACAGGAAGAATTTCTGGCGATGTTGCATGTGAGACATCATCAAATTCCTGTCAGGTTCCTACATAGAAACTATCATCAACCTGCTCTACTTTTTATATGCCTCTTTTTTTCATCTCCCTCCACTTCTCATAAAAATCAAAAACACAAAAATATTTTGCTTTGTTAGTTTGCTTGTCACGATGTCTCAAGAGAACACCAAGTTGTGTGACTTTTCAAATACTAATACAAATAATAATTTTATTAGTACTCCAATTGCTCCTCCCACCACTAGTGTGGAGTCGTATGATATTAATGTTGCATTGCTAAATCTTGTTATCAAAGGACAATTTTCTAGAAATCCTAGTGAAGATATTGCATCCCATCTTAATACCTTCGTTGAATTATGTGATATGCAAAAGAAAAAAGGTGTGGACAATGATATTATTAAGTTGAAATTATTTCCTTTCTCGCTAAGAGATCGTGCTAAAACTTGGTTTTCATCCTTGCCTCGCAGTATTACTGATTCATGGGATAAGTATAAGGATGCCTTTATTGCCAAGTATTTTCCTCCCGCTAAGATTAGTTCTCATAGAAATAAGATTATGAACTTTAAGAAACTTGAGCATGAACATGTTGCACAATCTTGGGAGAGAATGAAATTAATGATTAGAAATTGTCCAACTCATGGTTTAAGCTTATGGATGATAATACAAAATTTCTATGTGGTACTAAACTTTGTGTTGAGAAATCTTCTAGAATCTGCTACAGGTGGTACTTTTATGGAAATCACATTGGGATAATCTACAATGCTCTTTGATAATATAATGACAAATTATTCTCAATGGCACATCGAACAAGCTCCAACTGGTAAGAAGGTAAACTCTGTTGAAGAAGTTTCTACTTTGAGTGATAAAATGGATGCTCTTACAAAAATGCTTGCTAGTAAAAATGATCATGTTAATCCTAGTGATGTGCCACTATCTACTTTGATTGAGAAAAATAATGATGCTATTGATGTGAATTTTGTCTCTAGAAATAATATCAATATCAATGCTTATAGAGGTAATTTCAATCCTACACTGTATCCCAGAAATTCCTCTAATAATTATGGTAATTCCTATGATAACTCATATAATAATAATAATAATAATAATAATAATAGGATACCTATAGATCTTGATAACCAAATTAAAGAATTTATTAGGTCTCAAAATATTTTCAATGCTATGGTAGAAGAAAAAGTACATAATGTCGATGATATGGCTAGAAATATGACTAGAATTGCTCATGATGTGGATACTCTTAAAATTCAAAATTTTCCACTGAAGCATGATATTAATGAGTCTATTAAGTCTATCCAAGTCTCCATTAATGTAAGTAAAGAGAGAACCGCTAGGTTGAGAGTTAAGCAAGAATTCCTAGAAAAAGCCCTTCCACCTGTTTTTTATTGTAATCATGATGAGGATATTAAAATGATTGGTGTCTCACCTATTAAATCTTTGTTTAGTAATATAAAATTGATGAAAAAGGTACTGGATAGGGGTCAACTTTAGCCATAAGGCATCCCAATTGTTCGGAGGGTGATGATATTAATGGAAAAAATGCTAAAAGTTGGTTTGGAGAGGTCAAGACTTTAAATAGTGATGTGCCCACTACTTTGGATTACAAGTACTATAATTATGATAATTATTCTTTGACTGGGTGTATTTCCTGTTGCAATCCAGGATAAATTCACCTAATGTGTATGAACAAAATAAAGATTTTACTAAACAGATTGTGGAAGCCATGTTAAGAGCTCATGAAGAAAAGCTAGAATTGGAGGTTTTCTACACCTAGGAAATTGCATGATGAATGGGAGCCTACTATTAAAGTAAAGATTAAAGAGTATGAATGTAATGCTTTGTGTGATCTAGGTGCTAGCATCTCTACTATACCAAAATCTATATGTGACGTGCTAGGTCTCACCGATATGGATTCATGTTCCCTTAATTTGCATTTAGTGTATTCAACTATTAAGAAACCATTGGCTAGAATAAATGATGTGCTCATACTTGCAAATAGAAATTATGTGTTTGTGGATTTCATTGTGTTTGACACTGAATGCAGTCTGTCTTGTCCTATAATATTTGGTAGGCCTTTCCTACAAACCATAGGTGCTAACATTGATATGAAAGAAGAAAATATAAGGTTCCAATTTCTATTAAAGTAAGGGATGGGACACTTCCCAAGGAAGAGAATTAAACCACCATATGAATCTATTATGAGGGCCACCTATGGAATTAATGTGAAGGATGGAAATACTTGAAACAATGCATTACGCCTAGCTAGGGGCGTAAAACAATAGTGCTTGTTGGGAGGCAACCCAATAGTTATCTTAAATTTTTGTTTTTACTTTCTGTTTTGGTGTGTTGACACAATATTTCTACTTATATGATTGTGTTTTTATGTTTTAATTAGATTTTGTGGCAAGTAAAGCCTTTGGGATGATTCAAACTTTTGTGCCAAGTTCTAGAATTACTAGAATTCACTAGAACGTGGTAAAATTCTATAATTTTTAGGCATGATTGATATACAAATTTCCCATTATGTACTAATTTTTCAGACTTTATGGAGTTATAGAAGCATAGTTTTTTGTTCAGATCATTACAGACTGTTCTGTTTTAGACATATTCTGTTTTTATTGTATAGTGCCTTGTTTTAATGATGCTATAGATTATATCGGGGGTATAAGTCATGGAGAAGTTAGAATACAATAGGTATTATGCATGAATAATATATGAATGGGTTCATACCAGTACCTAAAGTTTATGATTTGTCTATTATACTTATGGATCTCACGAGGTTTGTGTTGAGTTCTGTGTGCTGAAGTTTTCAAGTTTCGGGTGAGATCACGATGGATGAAGGAATAAGGAGCGGCAAGAACCTAAGCTTGGGGATTCCCAAGGAACCCCAAGGTAATATTGAAGGAATACCCAAGCGTCTAAGCTTAGGGATGCCCCAGATGGCATCCCCTCTTTCGTCTACAATCTATGGGTATGTTACTTGGAGCTACATTTTTATTCATCACATGATATGAGTTTTGCTTGGAGCATTTTGTACCATAGTTTTGCTTTCTTTGCTTTTTAGTTTGACACAATCATCGTTTGATGGACACACCTTTTGAGAGGGACACACACTTATCATGATTTGTTAGAATACTCTATGTACTTCACTTGTATATTTTGAGCTAGGCAGATGCTCTAGTGCTTCACTTATATCTTTTAGAGCATAATGGTGGCTATATTTTATAGAAATGATTGCACTCTCATGCTTAACTTAAATATTTTTTAGAGTATATTAATTACAAATTGGCAATATGTACGGGTTTTAAGACTAGTCCGAGAAGCACAGGTATTCAAGGGGGTATAATTAGAACTTCCATGTAGATCACAAAATATGAAACACGTGGTTTAATGATATTGATGTCGTAATATGAAAGGATATTGGTTCATGATCATTGGTTAGTAGAACCATCGGTACTAAAGCTTGTTATCAACTTCTCAATAAAGTGTTGGTCATGGCATGGTGGGGAGGTTTGAGCATTTGTATTTCTGATTGAAATCCTTGAGTGCTATTATAATTGGATGCGCGTGATGGTTAACTCCTTCCAGCCAATTCCCTAG
Organism: Triticum aestivum; assembly: GCF_018294505.1. NCBI lineage: Eukaryota > Viridiplantae > Streptophyta > Magnoliopsida > Poales > Poaceae > Triticum > Triticum aestivum. The sequence goes on along the minus strand of NC_057812.1, from coordinate 447,594,405 downwards.
GGGCATGTGCTACCTCTTGAGCACTGCGTTGGTTTTCCCTGAAGAGGAAGGGATGATGCAGCAAAGTAGCGTAAGTATTTCCCTCCGTTTTTGAGAACCAAGGTATCAATCCAGTAGGAGGCTACGCGCGAGTCCCTCGTACCTGCACAAAACAAATAAATCCTCGCAACCAACGCAAATAGGGGTTGTCAATCCCTATAAGGCCACTTACGAGAGTGAGATCTGATAGATATGATAAGATAATATTTTTGGTATTTTTGTGATAAAGATGCAAAGTCAAATAAAGGCAAAGAAAATAACAAAGAAAATAACTAAGTAGTAGGAGATTAATATGATAAAGATGGACCCGGGGGCCATAGGTTTCACTAGTGGCTTCTCTCGAGAGCATAAGTATTCTACGATGGGTGAACAAATTACTGTTGAGCAATTGACAGAACTGAGCATAGTTATGAGAATATCTAGGTATGATCATGTATATAGGCATCACATCCGAGACAAGTAGACCGACTCCTACCTGCATCTACTACTATTACTCCACTCATCGACCGCTATCCAGCATGCATCTAGAGTATTAAGTTAAAAACAGAGTAACGCCTTAAGCAAGATGACATGATGTAGAGGGATAGACTCATACAATATGAAGAAAACCCCATCTTGTTATCCTCGATGGCAACAATACAATACGTGCCTTGCTGCCCCTACTGTCACTGGGAAAGGACACCGCAAGATAGAACCCAAAGCTAAGCACTTCTCCCATTGGAAGAAAGATCAATCTAGTAGGCCAAACCAAACTGATAATTCGAAGAGACTTGCAAAGGTAACCAATCATACATAAAAGAATTTAGAGAAGATTCAAATATTTTTCATAGATAGACTAGATAATAAACCCACAATTCATCTGTCTCAACAAACACACCGCAAAAAGAAGATTACATCGAATAGTTCTCCACAAGAGAGGGGGAGAACATTGTATTGAGATCCTAAAAGAGAGAAGAAGCCATCTAGCTACTAACTATGGACCCGTAGGTCTGAGGTAAACTACTCACACTTCATCGGAGGGGCTATGCTGTTGATGTAGAAGCCCTCCATGATCGATGCCCCCTCCGGCGGAGCTCCGGAACAGGCCCAAAGATGGGATCTCATGGATACAGAAAGTTACGGCGGTGGAATTAGGGTTTTGGCTCCGTATCTGATCGTTTGGGGGTACGTAGGTATATATAGGAGGAAGGAGTATGTCGGTTGAGCAACATGGGGGCCATGAGGGTGGAGGGCGTGCCTGGGGGGGTAGGCGCGCCCCCCTACCTCATGGCCTCCTCTTTTCTTTCTTGACATAGGGTCCAAGTCTCCCGGGTCTTGTTCGTTGAGAAAATCATGTTCCCGAAGGTTTCATTCCGTTTGGACTCCGTTTGATATTCCTTTTCTTCGAAACCCTAAAACAGGCAAAAAATAGCAATTCTGGGCTGGGCCTCCGGTTATTAGGTTAGTCCCAAAAATAATATAAAAGTGGATAATAAAGCCCAATAATGTCCAAAACAGTAGATAATATAACATGGAGCAATCAAAAATTATAGATACGTTGGAGGCATATCAGCATGCGAGTTGTACTTTGCGTCGAGGGCTAATAGGTATTCACAATAAGTATGTGAGTTCTTTAAGAAAAATGTGAGTCTGTGGATTATACGCACTCCTACCTTTCCGCAATTTGTTAGCCTCTTCCATGTCGTGCATTGCCCTTTCTCACCTTGAGAGTGGGTGCAAATTTCGCCGGTGCATCCAAACCTTGTGGTATGATACGCTCTATCACACATAAGCCTCCTTAGAGCATCTACAGCCTGGCGCCCCAAACAAGCCTCAAACGCCCGGGCGGCCCATCGGTCACTAACCGGTCATGATGTTTTGACCAAGACGGATGCCTCAAACGGGCCTCAAATTCCCGGGCTGGCTGGGACCCCTAATATATAGACCAAATATGGGGTGGCCCGGGCACGCCCGGGCGCGTCTGCCTGACAAGCCCGGCCCACCACCGCCCCATGGTTGTCCCACAAAAAACCTCATACAGCTCATCACTTTGAAACCCTAGCTCACTCACACTCTCCTCTCTCGCTCCGTCCTCTCCTCTCACCGCATCGATTTTGATTGAATCCGGTGCAATGTCGAGCTCCGGCAGCCGCTTCACTCCGAGTAGGATTCGTACTATGAGCTTGCCCTCCGCATCGCCTTGGAGCGGTCCAAGGTGGAGACTGGGGGCAGCTCCAGATCTGCAGCCGCGACATAGACGTAGCTTCTCCGTCGACCCAACTCGAATGCTGCCACTGGCCCCTCCCGGCCCATTCACAGCTCCGACAGGTAGCATATACAATCCACGCCTCCCCTACGCCGCCCTTCCCCCGCCAGCTGCCACTCCCCCATGTGGTCAGCGTGGGTGAATGTGCCCGCCCCACCGGCCCAGACGTGCACGTCGGAATTAGAGGCGCGTGCCACTTGTCACGAGCGGCAGCGGGAAAGGGAGAGGAGGAAGGCGGAGTAGACTGTGTGTCACCGCCGAGAGATGGAGGCGCAGCCCGACGAGGATGCGCGACTCCTCAAATGGGCCTACTGCCAGTCACTTACAACTACGGAGACAGACGCGCGGTGGCTCCGCCAAAAGAACGCCAAGGCGCTCCGAATTGCCATTGAGTAGTCCAAGCACGAGGCGACAGAGGCAGCGTCAGAGGCAGCTTGGCTCGCGAAGCTCAAGCGTAAGTAGGACAGGGAGGTCCGGTGGCTAAAAGGGCTCATCATCTTCTCGGACACCTCTGACGACGACGACCACGGCTCCTCGTCCGATGACTCGGACGATCTGCCGCTAGCTGTCGATGCCTACAGCTGCGTCGACGACCGGAAGGGTAAAGGGCCGGTGAGGAAGTGGTGAATCTTTGTCGTCTTTGTCTTCAATTTTAAGTTTTCAATAACCTAGCTTAAACTTGTTTGTCGTTTATGTGAAGTATGTGAACTTTGGCGATCTTTTGGACATCCGTCGGTGATCTTTTGGTGACTGGAATGTGCATTTCTATGTCTGATTCTATATTTGTGTGATGATCTCCATTGTTTTTATCTAAGTTGAATTCTAGTATGGATATGAGGGACTGGATAAGAGATACACAGATGTGGAAGACAAGATTTGAGGAATGCCCAGTCAGTGCCCGCGGATGCGCCGGCGTGTCCGCGGGCGTTTGAGGGGCCGAATTTGCAGGTTGCGGCTGTAGATGCTCTTACACCTTCCTCAAAATAGCCATCATACCTACCTATTATGGCATTTTCATAGTCATTCCGAGATATATTTCCATGCAACTTCCACCATTCCATTTTCATGACATACGTGTTCATTGTCATATTGCTTTGCATGATCATATAGAGCTGACCTGATATTTGTGGCTCAGCGGTCGTTCATCATTATTATACATGTTACGCTAGATCATTGACATCCTGGTACACTACGAGAGGCATTCATATAGAGTCATATTGTTCTAGTTATCGAGTTGTAAGCAAATAAAAGTGTGATGGTCATCATTATTAGAGCATTGTCCTAGTGAGGAAAGGATGATGGAGACTATGATTCCTCCACAAGCCGGGATAAGTCTCTGGATGGAAAAAAAGATGCCAAAAAGAGCCCAACAAAAAAAGAGAAAAGAGAGAAGGGGCAATGTTACTATCCTTTTCCACACTTGTGCTTAAGAGTAGCACCATGTTATTCATATAGAGAGTCTCCTGAGTTATCACTTTCATATACTAGAGGGAATTTTTCATTATAGAACTTGGCTTGCATATTCCAATGATGGGCTTCCTCAAATGACCGAGGTCTTCATGAGCAAGCAAGTTGGATGCACACCCACTTAGTTTCCGTTGAGATTCCATAGACTTATAGCTCTTAGTGCATCCATTGCATGACAATCGCTACTACCGCGTTGATATCGATTGATGGGCATCTCCATAACCCTTTGATTAGCCACGTCGATGCGAGACTTTCTTATTTTTTGACTTCCCTTATTGATCTCTATCACCGCATTCAATTCCACCTATAGTGCTATATCCATGGCACATGCTCATGTATTGCGTGGGTTTGAAAATGATGAAGTTGAAGAGAGTTAGAAGTATGATCCAATTGTCTGGTTTGACACTAGGGTGCTCATGATTTATATTTATGCAGTGAAGGCGGAGTCATGCCATGCAACATGATAAAATGACTGGGAATAACATTCGTTAAGGATCGTATATTTTCAAAAAGTAATGATTATGTTTCTTATATTCATGGATATTATTATGTTGATATTGTTATTTCATAGTTTCTCTATCATTATACCATAAAGAGATTACATCATACACATGTTAGGTAGCATTCCACATCAAAATTTCTGTTTTTATCATTTACCTACTCGAGGACGAGCACAAATTAAGCTTGGGGATGCTGATATGTCTCCAAGGTATCTCTAATTTTTATTGCTGCATGCTATGATATTATGAATCTTCGATACTTTATATGCATTTTTATGCTATTTTATATCATTTTTGGGAACTAACCTATCAACCCAGTGCCTAGTGTCAGTTGCTATTTTCTGGTTGTTTTAGGTTTTCCAGAAAATTAGTATCAAATGGAGTACAAACTCTACGAAACTTTTTGATGATTTTTCTGGACAAAAGAGACCCTGGAAGCTTCTGGAGGAGACCAGATGCGAAACGAGGAGACGACAAGTTAACATGGCATGCCCTGTTACCTTGTGGACCCACATGGCTTATTCTGACCTAATTCCACTTCTATAAATTCTCAAATATTGGGAAACCCACAAAGAGCCACCTGAAACACTTTTTGCGCTGCCGCAAGCTTCTGTTCTTACGCGATCCCAACAGAGCCTTTTCTAGTACTCTGTCAGGGGGAATCGATCACGAAAGCCTTCTACATCATCCTTGCTACCTTCCGACGATGTGTGATTAGTTTACCACAGACCTATGGGTCCATAGCTAGTAGCTAGATGACTTCTTCCCTCTCTTTGATCTTCAATACAATGTTCTCCTCGATCTTCTTGGAGTTCTATCTGATGTAATCTTATTTTGTGGTGTGTTTGTTGGGATCCGATGAATTTTGTGGGTTTATGATCATATTATCATTGAAAGTAATTGAGTCTTCTATAAACTTTATTATGCATGATTATGATAGCAACATATTTCTCTCTGATCTACCCATTTGGTTTCACCAACTAGATTGATTTATCTAAAGTGGAGGAGGTGCTTTGTAATGGGTTCAATCTTGCGGTGTCCTCACCTCATGACAGAAGGGGTAGCAATGCACGTATTGTATTGTTGCCATTAATGATAAAATGACCGGGTTTATTCCTATTGCTTGAGTTTACTTTGTCTACATCATGTCATCTTGCTTAAGGCATTACTCTATTTGTAGTGAACTTAATACCATAGATACATGTTGGGTAGTGGTCGATTGGTGGAGAAATAGTAGTAGATGCAGGCAGAAGTCGGTCTACTTTCCATGGATGTAAAGCCTATATGTGTGATCATTGCCATTAATATCATCATAACTATGTGCTTTTCTATCAATTGCCCAACAGTAATTTGTTTACCTATCGTATGCTATTGTTTCGAGAGAGAAGCCTCTAGTGAAACTATGGCCTTCGGGTCTACTTTTATCATATTATAAAAACTAAAAATACCTTGCTACAATTTATTTATTTTTATTTTTATCTATCTATCACTATCAGAATTAATCCTTGAAACTAACAAGTTCAAGGGGATTGACAACCCTCTTGCCCGCGTTGGGTGCAAGTATTTGCTTTTGTGTGCGTAACTGTTGTAGAAGGGAATTTGCGTGGTTCTCCTATTGGTTCGATAACCTTGGTTCTCACTGAGGGAAATACTTATCTCTACTATACTGCTTCACCCCTCCTCTTCGGGGAAAATCTCAACGCAGTTTTCAAGTAGCATGTAGCTGGGTCGTAAATGGCCTATATGCAAGCATGTCATCAGTAGGCCTATCATGTGTCAGCCCGCTAACTTTTGACTAAGTCAAGTGGGCCTTAAGTAGGCCTTTGACCAGACAACCTTTTTAACTAAACGTGTTTGTTTGGGCCGTGCCACGTGTCTGTATGGCATAGGCACATGCCATCCATTGGATAGGCGACACTTGTTCCAACAAAGAGATGAAGTGTTGCTCCATTGCCGAAGGAGAAGCAGACACGTGAATGATTTCCATTGGTCAACGTCGTTAATGGGTATCGGATACGGAATCTGCACCCCATAGCTTAACCATGATCTGTTTCAGTGGCTGTCACGGATCGGTTACCCTCAACAAAAATACTTCGATGAAGCACCATTCCCTGTCATGGAAGTGCACACTTCCATGATGAAAAAGTGATTATTTTCATGGAACACATCTATGACAACACAAATATGGCTATATTTATTCTGTCAAGAAACAGTCATAGATATGCATGGGTAACTAAAATGTGACCTACTATGATAAAAGTGTATCATCACATATGTGTTTTTTGTGTAGTGATGGGCTGGCGCGGGCAGGGGTGTCGACTCGTGATCAGACACCTCCTCCATTATCGGGTTGTTGTTGCTCACCCCAGTGAGATTTGATAACCCACAAGTATAGGGGATCGCAATAGTTTTTGAGGGTAAAGTATTCAACCCAAATTTATAGATTCGACACAAGGGGAGCCAAAGAATATCTGAAGGTATTAGCAACTGAGTTGTCAATTCAACCACACCTAGAGATTAAATATCTGCAGTAAATTGATTAGTAGCAAAGTAGTATGATAGTTTTGATAATGGTAGCAGTAGTAACAGTAACGGTAATAGTGATAGCAATAGTTTTGTAGCAAGTGTAATAGTGAGGATAGCAGTAGTAACTTAGCAGGAACAATATAATATAAATTTGTAGGCATTGGATCGGTGACTTGTTGGATGATATTCATCATGAGACAGTTATAACCTAGGGCAATATGGCACTAGCTCCAGTTCATTGATATAATGTAGGCATGTATTCCGTAAATTGTCATACGTGCTTTATTAAAAGAACTTGCATGACATATTTTGTCCTACCCTCCCGTGCCAGCGGGGTCCATATTGGAAACTAAGGGATATTAATGCCTTCTTTTAATAGAGAACCGGAACAAAGCATTAACACACGGTGAATACATGAACTCCTCAAACTACGGTAATGACCGGAAGAAGTCCCGGTTATTGTCACTCCGGGGTTACCGGATCATAACACGTAGTAGGTGACTATAACTTGCAAGATCGGATCTAGACCATGGATATAATGGTGATAACATAAACGGTTCAGATCTGATATCATGGCACCCGGGCCCAAAGTGACAAGCATTAAGCATGGCAAAGTCATAGCAACATCAATCTAAGAACATAGTGGATACTAGGGGTCAAGCCCTAACAAAACTAACTCGATTACATGATGAATCTCATCCAACTCCTCATCGACCAGCGAGCCTATGAAAGAATTACTCACTCTCGGTGGGGTGCATCATGGAATTGACGATGGAGAAGGGTTAGTGATGACGAAGAACAGAGATCCCCCTCTCCGGAGCCCCAAACGGACTCCAGATCTGCCCTCCCGAGGAAGAACAGGGCTTGGCAGCGGCTCTGTCTCATGGATTGTGATAATTCTTTCTCCCTGATTTTTTTTCTCCAAAAATAGGATTTTATAGCGTTGGTTTCAGGGTCTGCGGGGCCACCAGGTGGGGACAACCCACCTGGGCGCGCCAGGAGAGGGGGGCATGCCCTGGTGGGTTGTGCCCACCCAGGTGCCCCTCTCGGGTGGATCTTGGCTCCATAAATTCTTATTTATTGTATAAAAAATCCTTGTAAAGTTTCGTTCCATTCCGAGAACTTTCATTTCTGCACAAAAACAACATCGTGGTAGTTCTGCTGAAAATAGCGTTAGTCCGGGGTTAGTTTCATTCAAATCATACAAATTAAAAACCAAAACAAGAGGAAAAGCGTTAGGAAAAGTAGATACGTTGGATACGTATCAACTCCCGCAAGCTTAAACCTTCGCTTGTCCTCAAGCAATTCAGTTGATAAACTGAAAGTGAAAAAAGAAAAACTTTTATGAACTCTTTTGCTCTTCTTTGCATAAATAAGCTTAAACAACACCCAGGTTTTCAGCAAACATTATAACTAACCATGCCGACAATAACTCTTAAAGATTATATTAACTCATATCAATGACATAATTAGCTAACGAGCAATAATAAGACATCTCGAATGGCAACACGTTGTCAAAACAACCATGATATAATATGACAATAGTGGTATCTCGCTAGCCCTTTCTGAGACCGCAAAACATAAATGCAGAGCACCTCCAAAGTCCAAGCAGCGACTAAACATTGTAATTCGTGGTAGAAAAGATCCAGTCATGATGCACCCAACATTAGATACACACAATGCATAAGTCATGACAGCTGTGCTCTCTCAGTTTCTAGCGCTTGTTTTAGATGGTGATGACACAACATAAAAATAAATTGATAGTCCCTTCGCAGAGAGAAGCAGTGATTTGCAGAGGTGCCAGAGCTCAAATTTTTAAAACAGAGATAAATGATATTTTGAGACATGCACCCTTCTCATTTACTTCACGACTATCAGTTATCAATATCTCCCGTGCTAAACAGGCTAGTGGCGGTTCCCAAGCGATAAAAGCAAAGGTTTTGACTCCATTGAGAGTTTTTGTTTGATTATTCGAGCGATTAACTCTTTTTCTATTTTGCAGTTTGGGACTGGGCATCCCTATTACCGCCCTTTTCTCGTGCGATGGCGAGTGCATAAACACTCGACCTGAGAATAACCCACTTAGCATGGATGATACCGACTACCTCCTGTCATTCCATGAACGATCCAGGCACACAAAACAAATATTTTTTTAGAAGTTTTTTAGAGGTGGCACATGCAAATTTACTTAGGATGGAAGGGCAATACCACATATAGGTAGGTATGGTGGACTCATCTGGAATAACTTTGAGTTCAGGGTTTTTGATGTACAATAAGAATCCCCACTTAGTACAGGCAAAGGATAGCAATTAGATTGAGAAGCGGCCAGCTAGAGAGCAACAACGATCATGATCATGCATTATGCATAAGTAACATTGGACACTAGCATGAGTAGTGTTGGGTTTCGTAGTAATTTCAAAAAAAATCCTACGCACACGCAAGATCATATGATGCATAGCAACGAGAGGGGAGAGTGCTGTCTACGTACCCACGCAGACCGACTGCGGAATCGTTGATGCAACGTAGAGGAAGTAGTCGTACGTCTTCCCGATCTGACCGATCAAGCACCTAAACTACGGCACCTCCGAGTTCGAGCACACGTTCAGCTCGATGACGATCCCCGGACTCCGATCCAGCAAAGTGTCGGGGAAGAGTTCCGTCAGCACGACGGCGTGGTGACGATCTTGATGCACTACAGCAGCAGGGCTTCGCCTAAACTCCGCTACAGTATTATCGAGGAATATGGTGGCTGGGGGCACCGCACACGGCTAAGGAATAGATCACGTGGATCAACTTGTGTTTCTTTATCTGTCTTTGGTGCTAGCCCTGCCCCTCTATTTATATCTTGAGCCCTGGGGTCGAAACTTGGAGTAAAAGTCTCCACAAAGTTGGTTTCACCCGATAGGCAAGAGTCCTTCTCGGACTCCAGGGCCAGACGCCAGGGATCCCGGTGTCTGGACCCAGACGCCAGGGACCCTGGCGTCTGGCCCCTGGACTCCACAAAACTTCCTTTTGCGCTTTCCAAAAACCTTGTGGGCTTTCCCCTTTGGCCCAAATAAAGTGTTCTCGTACCCAAACATTTCGCGAAACATCCGGAACCCCTTCCGGTGATTTCCGGAACCCTTCCGGTGACCAAACACTATTATCATATATATCAAACTTTATCTCCGGACCATTCCGGAGTTCCTTGTCATGTCCGTGATCTCATCTCGGACTCCGAACAACCTTCGGTACATCAAAATGTATAAACCCATAATATAATTGTCATCGTAACCTTAAGCGTGCGGACCCTACGGGTTCGAGAACAATGTAGACATGACCGAGACATGTCTCCGGTCAATAACCAATAGCGGGACCTGGATGCCCATATTGGCTCCTACATATTCTACGAAGATCTTTATCGGTCAGACCGCATAACAACATACGTTGTTCCCTTTGTCATCGGTATGTTACTTGCCCGAGATTCGATCGTCGGTATCCCATACCTAGTTCAATCTCGTTGCCGGCAAGTCTCTTTACTCGTTCCGTAATACATCATCTCGCAACTAACTCATTAGTTGCAATGCTTACAAGGCTTATGTGATGTGCATTACCGAGAGGGCCCAGAGATACCTCTCCGACAATCGGAGTGACAAATCCTAATCTCGAAATACGCCAACCCAACATCTACCTTTGGAGACACCTGTAATGCTCCTTTATAATCACCCAGTTACATTGTGACGTTTGGTAGCACCCAAAGTGTTCCTCCGGCAAACGGGAGTTGCATAATCTCATAGTTACAGGAACATGTATAAGTCATGAAGAAAGCAATAGCAACATACTAAACGATCGGGTGCTAAGCTAATGGAATGGGTCATGTCAATCAGATCATTCTCTTAATGATGTGATCCCGTTAATCAAATAACAACTCATTATTCATGGTTAGGAAACATAACCATCTTTGATTACCGAGCTAGTCAAGTAGAGGCATACTAGTGACACTTTGTTTGTCTATGTATTCACACATGTATTATGTTTCCGGTTAATACAATTCTAGCATGAATAATAAACCTTTTATCATGATTATAAGGAAATAAATAATAACTTTATTATTGCCTCTAGGGCATATTTCCTTCAGTCTCCCACTTGCACTAGAGTCAATAATCTAGATCACATCATCATCATGTGATTAACATCGATAGTTCACATCATCATGTGATTAACACCCATAGTTCACATCGCCATGTGACCAACACCCAAAGGGTTTACTAGATTCGGTAATCTAGTTCACATCGCTATGTGATTAACACCAAAAGAGTACTAAGGTGTGATCATGTTTTGCTTGTGAGAGAATCTTAGTCAACGGTCTTTCACATTCAGACCCGTTATGTATTTTGCAATTTTCTATGTCTACAATGCTCTGCACGGAGCTACTCTAGCTAATTGCTCCCACTTTCAATATGTATCTAGACGAGACTTAGAGTCATCCAGATCCGTGTCAAAACTTGCATCGACGTAACTTTTTACAACGAACCTTTTTGTCACCTCCATAATCGAGAAATATTTCCTTATTCTACTAAGGATAATTTTAACCGCTGTCCAGTGATTTACTCCTAGATCACTATTGTACTCCCTTGCCAAATCAGTGCAGGGTATACAATAGATCTGGTACACAGCATGGCATACTTTATAGAACCTATGACTGAGGCATAGGGAATGACTTTCATTCTCTTTCTATCTTCTGCCGTGGTCGGGCTTTGAGTCTTACTCAACTTCACACCTTGTAATACAGGCAAGAACTCTTTCTTTGACTGCTCCATTTTTGAACTACTTCAAAATCTTGTCAAGGTATGTACTCATTGAAAAAACTTATCAAGCGTCTTAATCTATCTCTATAGATCTTGAAGCTCAATATGTAAGCAGCTTCACCGAAGTCTTTCTTTGAAAAAACTCCTTTCAAACACTCCTTTATGCTTTACAGAACAATTCTACATTATTTCCGATCAACAATATGTCATTCACATATACTTATCAGAAATGTTCTAGTGCTCCCACTCACTTTCTCGTAAATACAGGCTTCACCGCAAGTCTGTATAAAACTATATGCTTTGATCAACTCATCAAAGTGTATATTCCAACTCCGAGATGCTTGCACCAGTCCATAAATGGATCGCTGGAGCTTGCACATTTTGTTAGCTCCCTTTGGATCGACAAAATCTTCTGGTTGCATCATATACAACTCTCCTTTAATAAATCTATTAAGGAATGCAGTTTTGTTTATCCATTTGCCAGATTTCATAAAATGCGGCAATTACTAACATGATTCGGACAGACTCAAGCATAGATACGAGTGAGAAACTCTCATCGTAGTCAACACCTTGAACTTGTCGAAAACCTTTTGCGACAATTCTAGCTTTGTAGATAGTAACACTACTACCAGTGTCCGTCTTCCTCCTGAAGATCCATTTCTTTTATATGGCTTGCCGATCATTGGGCAAATCCATCAAAGTCCATACTTTGTTCTCATACATGGATCATATCTCAGATTTCATGGCCTCAAACCATTTCGCGGAATCTGGGCTCATCATCACTTCCTCATAGTTCGCAAGTTCGTCATGGTCAAGTAACATGACTTCCAGAACAGGATTACCGTACCACTCTGGTGCGGATCTCACTCTGGTTTACCTACGAGATTCGGTAGTAACTTGATCTGAAGTTACATGATCATCATCATTAGCTTCCTCACTAATTGGTGTAGTAGTCACAAGAACAAATTTTTGTGATGAACTACTTTCCAATAAGGGAGAAGGTACAATTACCTTATCAAGTTTTCTACTTTCTTCCCACTCACTTCTTTCAAGAGAAACTCCTTCTCCAGAAAGTTTCCGAATTTAGCAACAAAAGTCTTGCCTTCGGATCTGTGATAGAAGGTGTATCCAATAGTTTCCTTTGGATATCCTATGAAGACACATTTCTCCGATTTGGGTTCGAGCTTATCAGGTTGAAGCTTTTTCACATAAGCATCGCAGCCCCAAACTTTCAGAAACGGCAACTTTGGTTTCTTGCCAAACCACAGTTCATAAGGCGTCGTCTCAACGGATCTTGATGGTGCCCTTTTAACGTGAATGCAGCTGTCTTTAATGCATAACCCCAAAACGATAGTGGTAGATCGGTAAGAGACATCATAGATCGCACCATATCTAATAAAGTACGGTTATGACGTTCGGACACACCATTACATTGTGGTGTTCCAGGTGGCATGAGTACTGAAACTATTTCAAATTGTTTTTAACTGAAGGCCAAACTCGTAACTCAAATACTCTTCTCTACGATTAGATCGTAGAAACTTTATTTTCTTGTTACGATGATTTTTCACTTCACTCTGAAATTCTTTGAACTTTTCAAATGTTTCAGACTTATGTTTCATCAAGTAGATATACTCATATCTGCTCAAATCATCTGTGAAGATCAGAAAATAATGATACCTGTCGCGAGCCTCAATATTCATCGGACCACATACATCAGTATGTATGATTTCTAACAAATCTGTTGCTCGCTCCATTGTTCCGAAGAACAGAGTCTTAGTCATCTTGCCCATGAGGCATGGTTCGCAAGCATCAAGTGATTCATAATCAAGTGATTCCAAAATTCCATCAGCATGGAGTTTCTTCATGCGCTTTACACCAATATGACCTAAACGGTAGTGCTACAAATAAGTTGCACTATCATTATTAACTTTGCATCTTTTGGTTTCAATATTATGATTATGTGTATCACTACGATCGAGATCCAACGAACTATTTTCATTGGGTGTGTAACCATATAAGGTTTTATTCATGTAAACAGAACAACAATTTATTCTCTTACTTAAATGAATAACCGTATTACAATAAACATGATCAAATCATATTCATGCTCAACGCAAACACCAAATAACACTTATTTAGGTTCAACACTAATCCCGAAATTATAGGGAGTGTGCGATGATGATCATATCAATCTTGGAACCATTTCCAACACACATCATCACTTCACCCTTAACTAGTCTCTGTTTATTCTGCAACTCCCGTTTCGAGTTACTAATCTTAGTAACTGAACTAGTATCAAATACTGAGGGGTTGCTATAAACACTAGTAAAGTACACATCAATAACATGTATATCAAATATACTTATGTTTACTTTGCCATCCTTCTTATCTGCCAATCACTTGGGGTAGTTCCGCTTCCAGTGATCAGTCCCTTTGCAGTAGAAACACTCAGTCTCAGGCTTAGGACTAGACTTGGGCTTCTTCACTTGAGCAGCAACTTGCTTGCCGTTCTTCTTGAAGTTACCCTTCTTCCCTTTGCCCTTTTCTTGAAACTAGTGATCTTGTCAACCATCAACACTTGATGCTCTTTCTTGATTTCTACCTTCATCGATTTCATCATCATGAAAAGCTCGGGATTCGTTTTCGTCATCCCTTGCATACTATAGTTCATCACGAAGTTCTACTAACTTGGTGATGGTGACTAGAGAATTCTGTCAATCACTATCTTATCTGGAAGATTAACTCCCACTTGATTCAAGCGATTGTAGTACCCAGACAATCTGAGCACATGCTCACTAGTTGAGCGATTGTCCTCTATCTTTTAGCTATAGAACTTGTTGGAGACTTCATATCTCTCAACTCGGGTATTTGCTTGAAATATTAACTTCAACTCCTGGAACATCTCATATGGTCCATGACGTTCAAAACGTCTTTGAAGTCCCGATTCTGAGCCGTTAAGCATGGTGCACTTAAACTATTGAGTAGTCATCATATTGAGCTAGCCAAACGTTCATAATGTTTGTATCTGCTCCTGCAATAGGTCTGTCACCTAGCGGTGCATCAAGGACATAATTCTTCTGTGCAGCAATGAGGATAAACCTCAGATCACGGATCCAATCCGCATCATTGCTACTAACATCTTTCAACACAATTTTCTCTAGGAACATATCAAAATAAACATATGAAAGCAACAACGCGAGCTATTGATCTACAACATAGATATGCTAATACTACCAGGACTAAGTTCATGATAAATTTAAGTTCAATTAATCATATTACTTAAGAACTCCCACTTAGATAGACATCCCTCTAATCTTCTAAGTGATCACGTGATCCAAATCAACTAAACCATAACCGATCATCACGTGAGATGGAGTAGTTTTCAATGGTGAACATCGTTATGTTGATCATATCTACCATATGATTCACGCTCGACCTTTCGGTCTCCGTGTTCTGAAGCCATATCTGTATATGCTTGGCTCGTCAAGTATAACCTGAGTATTCCGCGTGTGCAACTGTTTTGCGCCCGTTGTATTTGAACGTAGAACCTATCACACCCGATCATCATGTGGTGTCTCAGCACGAAGAACTTTCACGACGGTGCATACTCAGGGAGAACACTTCTTGATAATTTAGTGAGAGATCATCTTATAATGCTACCGTCAATCAAAGCAAGATAAGATGCATAAAAGGATAAACATCACATGCAATCAATATAAGTGATATGATATGGCCATCATCATCTTGTGCTTGTGATCTCCATCTCCGAAGCACCATCGCACCATCGTCATCGGCGTGACACCTTGATCTCCATCGTAGCATCGTTGTCGTCTCGCCAAGCTCGTGCTTCTA
Source organism: Triticum aestivum (assembly GCF_018294505.1). Classification (NCBI taxonomy): domain Eukaryota; kingdom Viridiplantae; phylum Streptophyta; class Magnoliopsida; order Poales; family Poaceae; genus Triticum; species Triticum aestivum. The sequence continues at coordinate 447,578,989 of NC_057812.1, read as the reverse complement.
CGACTATCGCTACCGCTTAGTGATAAAAGTAAAGCATTACATCGTGATTGCATTGCATACAATAAAGCGACAACCATAAGGCTCCTGCCAGTTGCCGATAACTCGGTTACAAAACATGATCATCTCATACAATAAAATTCAACATCATGTCTTGACCATATCACATCACAACATGCCTTGCAAAAACAAGTTAGACGTCCTCTACTTTGTTGTTGCAAATTTTACGTGGCTGCTACGGGCTTAAGCAAGAACCAATCTCACCTACGCATCAAAACCACAACGATAGTTTGTCAAATAGACTCCGTTTTAACCTTCACAAGGACCGGGCGTAGCCATACCTGATTCAACTAAAGTTGGAGAGACAGTCGCCCACAAGCCACCTATGTGCAAAGCACGTCGGGGGAACCGGTCTCACGTAAGCGTACGCGTAATGTTGGTCCGGGTCGTCTCGTCCAACAATGCCGCCGAACCAAAGTATGACATGCTGGTAGGCAGTATGACTTATATCGCCCACAACTCACTTGTGTTCTACTCGTGCATATAACATCAACATAAATAACCTAGGCTCTGATACCACTGTTGGGTTTCGTAGTAATTTCAAAAAAATTCCTACGCACACGCAAGATCATATGATGCATAGCAACGAGAGGGGAGAGTGCTGTCTACGTACCCACGCAGACCGACTGCGGAAGCGTTGACGCAACATAGAGGAAGTAGTCGTACATCTTCCCGATCCGACCGATCAAGCACCGAAACTATGGCACCTCCGAGTTCGAGCACACGTTCAGCTCGATGACGATCCCCGGACTCCGATCCAGCAAAGTGTCGGGGAAGAGTTCCGTCAGCACGACGGTGTGGTGACGATCTTGATGCACTACAGCAGCAGGGCTTCGCCTAAACTCTGCTACAGTATTATCGAGGAATATGGTGGCTGGGGGCACCGCACACGGCTAAGGAATAGATCACGTGGATCAACTTGTGTTTCTTTATCTGTCTTTGGTGCTAGCCCTGCCCCTCTATTTATATCTTGAGCCCTGGGGTCGAAACTTGGAGTAAAAGTCTCCACAAAGTCGGTTTCACCCGATAGGCAAGAGTCCTTCTCGGACTCCAGGGCCAGACGCCAGGGATCCCGGCGTCTGGACCCAGACGCCAGGGACCCTGGCGTCTGGCCCCTGGACTCCGCAAAACTTCCTTTTGCGCTTTCCAAAAACCTTGTGGGCTTTCCCCTTTGGCCCAAATAAAGTGTTCTCGTACCCAAACATTTCGGGAAACATCCGGAACCCCTTCGAGTGATTTCCGGAACCGTTCCGGTGACCAAACACTATTATCATATATATCAAACTTTATCTCCGGACCATTCCGGAGTTCCTCGTCATGTCTGTGATCTCATCTCGGACTCCAAACAACCTTCGGTACATCAAAATGTATAAACTCATAATATAACTGTCATCGTAACCTTAAGCATGCGGACCCTATGGGTTCGAGAACAATGTAGACATGACCGTGACATGTCTCCGGTCAATAACCAATAGCGGGACCTGGATGCCTATATTGGCTCCTACATATTCTACGAAGATCTTTATCGGTCAGACCGCATAACAACATACGTTGTTCCCTTTGTCATCGGTATGTTACTTGCCCGAGATTCGATCGTCGGTATCCCATACCTAGTTCAATCTCATTGCCGGCAAGTCTCTTTACTCGTTCCGTAATACATCATCTCGCAACTAACTCATTAGTTGCAATGCTTGCAAGGCTTATGTGATGTGCATTACCGAGAGGGCCCAGAGATACCTCTCCGACAATCGGAGTGACAAATCCTAATCTCGAAATACGCCAACCCAACATCTACCTTTGGAGACACATGTAATGCTCCTTTATAATCACCCAGTTACGTTGTGACGTTTGGTAGCACCCAGAGTGTTCCTCCGGCAAACGGGAGTTGCATAATCTCATAGTTACAGGAACATGTATAAGTCATGAAGAAAGCAATAGCAACATACTAAACGATCGGGTGCTAAGCTAATGGAATGGGTCATGTCAATCAGATCATTCTCTTAATGATGTGATCCCGTTAATCAAATAACAACTCATTGTTCATGGTTAGGAAACATAACCATCTTTGATTAACGAGCTAGTCAAGTAGAGGCATACTAGTGACACTTTGTTTGTCTATGTATTCACACATGTATTATGTTTCTGGTTAATACAATTCTAGCATGAATAATAAACCTTTTATCATGATTATAAGGAAATAAATAATAACTTTATTATTGCCTCTAGGGCATATTTCCTTCAAGTAGGATATGAACATCATGAACATAAATATCATAGAGGCTATGTTGGTTTTGATTCAACTACATGCATGAACATGTGCCAAGTCAAGCCACTCGAGCATTCAAAGGAGGATACCATATCATCATACTACATCACAATCATTTTAACGCAATGTTGATATCCAAGATAAATCATTATTCACTCCTAGCTACTTATGCATGGCATGAGAAACTATAATCTCTAATTGTCATTGCAAACATGTTTAATCATAATGGGCTGAATCATGGATGCTAGCTTAAACATATTTACACAAACAGAACAAGTCGAGTTCATACCAGTTTCTCTCTGCCACGGCCAGTTCATCGAATATCGTCATTATTACCTTTCACTTGCATGACCGAACGATGTGGAAATAATAATAGTGAAAGAGTGCCATGGACTAAGCTGGAATATGCAAAACATTTTATTTAATAGGAGAAGACAAGGTAAAATGGGCTCTTTATTAGACCAACAGTTATTCATATGAGAGCCACTCAACATTTTAGTCGTGGTCTTCTCCTCGGTACAACTTGAATAAAAGAAAAGAAATTCATAGAAACACACTGAAATATTTTTGGAGTTTTTGGTTTTCTTGAAGAAGCAAATAAAAGGAAAAGCAAAAACGAGAAAAACTATTTACACGGGAAAGCTCCCAACAAGCAAAAGAAGAACAAGGAAATCTTTTTGAGTTTTCTTTTTATTGCTACAGCTAAGCATGCATAGAAAGTAAACTAGCTACAACTATTTTTTTTGGTTTTTCTAAAGTTTTTCAAACACACAAGAAGAGATCAAGAAAAATCAAATTTAAACACGGATGATACAATGAAAAAGGGGTGAACACCGACAAGATGAATAAGTGAACATGAATGTAATATCGGTGAGAAACATGTACTCCCCCGAGCTTAGGCTTTTGGCCTAACTTGGTAATAGATCAGAAGTCTGGATGGTAGTAGGGGTACTGAGGAGCGGGCATCCACTGATCCCACTACGGAGGCTCCTCCTGTGCTACCTCCGCAGCAGCCTGAGCGTTCCGGTAGGCGATGATGTCCGCATGCATGATCTTATATCCGCCCCTAGCAATAGAATCAAACAAGGCAGGGGCAGGCAACGGAATAATATCATGAGTTTCAACACTAAAGACCAGGTTATAAGGAATAGGAATGTCAGGATAATCCTGTGCAAGAAAATGATTGTGTTCCATGGCCGCACAGTCTAGATAAACCTTGGTCGGAGGGTAATCGTGAGGGCGTATCCCAACATTAAAGTGGGCCGCCAAGCGAGTAGCATGAATCCCTCCATGTATTTTACCCTGAGATTTATTAAGATGGAGGCGACGAGCCACAATAGCTCCCAAGCTATAAGTGTTGTCGCCCTCTAGTGCACGACGCAAAACAGCAAGGTCTGGTGAGCTGAGCGCTCCCACCTTCTCCCTAGCAAGGAATCATTTTGCAATCAAAAGTGCAAAGTAATGAACAACAGGAAAATGCAAGGCAGCGGAAGTGGTAGCTGACACCCCTCTCTCATCTCCCACTGTCAAAGTGCGATAAAAGGCCTCGAACCCAGCCAGTCTAGGCTCGGCTAAGCTCACATCAGAAGGGATCATGCATATGTCACAAAATTCAGTAAGTGGTATCTGATGGTTTTTAGCATATAAATCAAAGCTAACTTCAGGAGGATTATTCCTAGGCAGGAAAGTAAAGCTCTGAACAAAAATGTTTGTGACAATTTGGTGTTGTTCACACTCATCTGTGATGAAGTCAGTGAGACCGGCATTAGCAGCATATTACATGAACCCATGAAGGATTCCATCCTCTTCCAGGAACGGGGTGTGCGGCCATTCACACGGCCGTACCTCCGCCAACCTTCGAGGATGGAGATCACTATCAGATGACTCCCCAATAACACCCTTGGAGTTCTTCTTGGAGCCAAACTTCCTAAAGATATTCATGGTTTTCCTATGAACAAAATTCTAAAATTTATTAGCCCACAAAGTTTTCTCAACAAAACTTCACAAAAATGATACCAACTACTCATAGGGATACAAAGAGGCCATAGCAAGCATTCAAACTACTTAGAACACTAAGAATTCAACATGCAAGCTCATCTACAGCAGCACCAAGAGTAGCTAATTATTCAAAATATAAACCACTAAAACAAAAACTAATTGGACAAACGGTGGAGTCACATACCAAGCAACAATCCCCCGAAACAGTTTTGGAAACAGAGCTTCGAGCAAAGAGATCGAAATCTGCGGGCTTGAGGGCAAGAACACGGGAGAGTGAGAAATGGAGATTTTTTTTCTGGAGGTAGGTGATGATGTGGTGTAAAGAGATAAGTGAGGGGCCCACATGGGACCCACAACCCACCAAGGTGCGCCCAAGTGGGTTGTTCCCACCTGGTGCACCTCCCTTTGATGTTATTTGCACAAAAAATATTAAATATTCAGAAAAAAATTGTATCAAATTTTCAGGGCATTATGAGAACTTTTATTTTTGGGCCATTTTTTATTGCACGGGAAAATCAGAAAACAGACAAAACATGACATTTTATTTTATTTAACTAATAAAAACAGAGAATAAAAAGTAGGGACAGAAAGTAGTGCTTACTAAATTCATCAACTTCATATCGTTAAAAAATGATCCATTAATAAGGTTGATCAAGTCTTATTAACAACCACTTTCGATTAGCATGAAACCGAAGAACTTTCGTAAATCACTAAGTTACCTCAATGGGGATATGAATGTCCCCAACAATAAGCATTTCATATTTCTTTTTGACAGTAGGTAGAGGTATTTGAAAACTTCCAATAGTGATTGTCGGAGATTTTTCAATAACATTAATACCATTCACTTGGAATTGTTTCTTCGGAAAGTGCACCGTATGCTCATTACCATTGATATGAAAAGTGACCTTGCTTTTATTGCAATCAATAACAGCCCCTGCAGTATTCAATAAGGGTCTACCAAGGATAATCGACATGTTGTCGTCCTCGGGCATCTAAAGTATAACAAAGTCAGTCTAAATAGTAACATTAGCAACAACAACGGGCACATCCTCACAGATACCGATAGGTATGGCAGTTGATTTATCATCCATTTGCAAAGATATTTCAGTAGTTGTGAGTTTATTCGAATTCACTAACACCAGCTCCTAAATCACACAAAGCAGTTTTCACATAATTCTTTTTGATGCAGCAAGGTATGGTTGGTATTCCCGGATCTCCAAACTTTTTAGGTACTCCATCTTTAAAAGTATAATTATCAAGCATAGTGGATATTTCAGCTTCCGATATTTTTCTCTTATTTGTGATGATGTCTTTCATATACTTTGCATAAGGAGGCATTTTCAGGATATCAGTCAAGCGAGTACGCAAAAAGATTGGCCTCGGCATTTCAGCAAAGCATTCAAATTCTTCATCATCGTTCTTTTTAGTTGACTTGGGTGGAAAAGGCATAGGTTTTTGAACCCACGGTTCTCTTTCTTTACCATGTTTTCTATCAATGAAGTCTCTTTTATCATACCTTTTATTCTTAGGTTGTGGGTTATCAAGATCAATAGGTGGTTCTATCTCAACATCGTTGTTTGGTACTTTATTATTTGGTTGAGTGTCTTCATGAACATCAGCATTATCTTTTTCATTATCACTAGGTGAGTGTTCCTTACCAGACTGAGTTTCAGCATCAGAGATAGAAACTTCATTATCTATGTTAGGAGGTTTCTCTATTTCAGGTTTACTAGGAGCACGCAAAGTCCTATCATTTTTCTTTTCCTTTTTCTTTTTAGAAGAACTAGGTGCACTAGTGTTGGCTCTTTGTGAATCTTGTTCAATTCTTTTTGGGTGTCCCTCAGGATAAAGTGGTTCCTGAGTCATTTTACCTCCTCTAGTTGCTACTCTAACAGCAAAGTTATGCATATTATTGTTCATTTCATCAAGCAATTCTCTTTGAGATTTAGCAACTTGTTCTAACTAAGTTTGAACCATAGAAGCATGCTTTCCAACACCTCTAACATCATTTGATATTCTAAATAACAAGTCACTCAAGCGAGCGATCATATCAGAATTGTATTTCAGTTGTTTCATAACATTTGCATTGAAGTGATCTTGTCTAATATAATTTTCAAACTCATAAAGGCATTGACTAGGATGCATATTGTGAGGATTGCCATTATCATTGAACTTCATAAGAGAATTTACCTCTACCACCTTAGGCAACAGTGGTGTATTAAGCCCATGTATTTCTTCAATAGGAGGTAAAATTTTAATATCCTCAACTTTAATACCTTTTTCCTTCATAGATTTCTTTGCCTCTTGCATATCTTCAGGACTGAGATATAATATACCCCTCTTCTTCAGAGTGGGTTTAGCCGGTGGTTCGGAAAGAGTCCAATCATCACAATTTTTCAATATGTTATTCAATAATTCTTCAGCTTGCCCAATAGTTTGTTCCCTGAAAACACAATCAGCACAACTATCTAGGAAGTCCCTAGAAGCATCGGTTAGTCCATTATAGAAGATACCAAGTATTTTGTTTTTCTTAAGAGTATGATCAGGCAAAGCATTAAGTAATTGGCAAAGCCTCCCCCAAGCTTGTGGGAGACTCTCTTCTTTGATTTGCACAAAGCTAAATATTTCCTGTAAGGCAACTTGTTTCTTATGAGCAGGAAAATATTTTTAGAGAAATAATAAATCATATCTCGGGGACTACGCACACAACCAGGAGCAGGAGTATTGTACCAAGCTTTAGCATCACCCTTTAATGAGAAAGGAAATAATTTGAGAATAAATTAATAGCGAGTTTTTTCATCATGAGTAAAAAGGGTGGCTATGTCATTCAACTTAGTAAGATGTGCCACTACAGTTTCAGTTTCATAACCATGGAAAGGATCAGATTCAACCAAAGTAATTAACTCTGCGTTGACAGAGAATTCATAATCCTTATAATCAATAAAGATAGGTGAAGTAGCTAACTTAGGATCACATTTCATTCTAGCATTCAGAGATTTTTCTTTATACTTGCATAATAATTTCTCTAGATCATCTCTATCCCTATAAGCAAGAATATCTCTAGTTGTTTCTTCACTCATAACATAACCTTCCGGTACCTTAGGCAATTCATATCTAGGAGGTCTAGTTCTAGCATATGTTTTAGGAGATTCAGTTTCAAGCTCATCATCAGATTCTAAAACATCATATTGTATAACACTAGCAATTTGTTTATCAAGAAATTCACCAAGTGGCACATCATCATTATCAAGCAAGGTACTAGCATCATCATAAGCATTATCCACAGCAGAAGTAGCATCATCAATAACTTGCGACATATCAGAATTAATAACATGTGGTGGTGTTACAAGTTAATTTATAACAGAAGGTGAATCTAAAGCAGAACTGGATGACAGTTCCTTACCTCCCCTCGTCTTTGAGGGAAATATCTTAGTCTTAGCATCCTTCAGATTCTTCATAGTGATAATGTGATAATAATCCCAAGTGACTCAACAAATATAGCTATGCTCCCCGGCAACGGCGCTAGAAAAAGGTCTTGATAACCCACAAGTATAAGGGATCGCAACAGTTTATGAGGGCAGAGTATTCAACCCAAATTTATAGATTCGACACAAGGAGAGCCAAAGAATATCTGAAGGTATTAGCGGTTGAGTTGTCAATTCAACCACACCTGGTGATTAATTATCTGCGGAAAATTGATCAGTAGCAAAGTAGTATGATAGTTTTGATAATAGTAGCAGCAGCAACAGTAACAGTAACAGTGATAGCAATAGTTTTGTAGAAAGTGTAACAGTGATGATAGCAGTAGTAACTTAGCAGGAACAATATAATATAAATCCGTAGGCATTGGATCGGTGACTTGTTGGATGCTATTCATCATGAGACAGTTATAACCTAGGGCGGTACGGCACTAGCTCCAGTTTATCGATATAATGTAGGCATGTATTCCGTAAATAGTCATACGTGATTTATTAAAAGAACTTGCATGACATATTTTGTCCTACCCTCCCGTGGCAGCGGGGTCCATATTGGAAACTAAGGGATGTTAATGCCTCCTTTTAATAGAGAACCGGAACAAAGCATTAACACACAGTGAATACATGAACTCCTCAAACTACGGTAATCACCGGAAGAAGTTCCGGTTGTTATCACTCCAGGGTTACCGGATCATAACATGTAATAGGTGACTATAACTTGCAAGATCGGATCTACAACATGGATATAATGGTGATAACATAAACGGTTCAGATCTGAAATCATGGCGCCCGGGACCAAAGTGACAAGCATTAAGCATGACAAAGTCATAGCAACATCAATCTAAGAACATAGTGGATACTAGGGATCAGACCCTAACAAAACTAACTTAATTACATGATGAATCTCATCCAACTCCTCACCGACCAACGAGCCTACAAAAGAATTACTCACTCCCGATGGGGAGCATCATGGAATTGGCCATGTAGAAGGGTTGGTGATGACGAAGAATGAAGATCCCCTCTCTGGAGCCCCAAACGGACTCTAGATCTGCCCTCCCGAGGAAGAACGAGGCTTGGCGGCGGCTCCGTCTCGTGGATCGCGATAATTCTTTCTCCCTGATTTTTTCTCTCCGAAAATAGGATTTTATAGCGTTGGTTTTAGGGTCTGCGGGGCCACCAGGTGGGGACAACTCACCTGGGCGCGCCAGGAGAGGGGGGCGCGCCCTCGTGGGTTGTGCCCACCCAAGTGCCCCTCTCTGGTGGATCTTGGATCCAGAAATTCTTGTTTATTGTATAAAAATCATCGCAAAGTTTTGTTCCATTCCAAGAACTTTTATTTCTGCACAAAAACAACACCATGATAGTTCTGCTGAAAACAACGTTAGTCTGGGGTTAGTTTCATTCAAATCATGCAAATTAGAGTCCAAAACAAGAGGAAAAGCGTTAGGAAAAGTAGATACATTGGAGACATATCAAGCTTGCCGGCAGGCCGACCTCTATCCACCGCGCACGAAGGGCCTGCTAGTCGGCCGCAAGGCCGGCGAACTCATGCGTCTGCTCCATCGAGAGGCTCTCTCACATCACTCTAGAGCTCATAGTCATGGCAGAGATGGTGCACGGAGGAGGTGGTGCCGTGTAGATCGTGCCGGACATGGTGTAGTGCGTATCGTGCCAGGGGTGACCACGTAATCGGGCATCGGCCAGGCCAAGTGTCAGACTGTTTCAATGCACTGCTGAAGGGAGTTTCTTGGTTGCCACTCATGTTTAATGCCTACAGGAAAATGGATAGGCATCCGGTTTGAATGTGGTAGATAATTGTTCCAACCCATCCAGTGACGTCTCTCCGGCGTTGAACATGTGTGAATGGCAGCTCCAGTGACGGGTCATGTCTGCTCTGGGCCAATGTGAATGTGATGTGGCAAGTGGAAGTGCGGTCGCACGGGAGAAAGCGCAGGCGTGGGAGATGCTTTTGGTTGAGACTAGGTGTCGGACGGATACATAGTGGCAATCCGGATGCCCGCAGACCCCCCATGGTTTGCGGGATTTCGGACAAGCGGACGCATCCGCGAGCAATGCGGCACTGCGTTGGATGGTTTGCAGCGTCCGGACAACTCGGTCGAGACTGTGGGCAGTTTGAGGGTCCTCGTTGAAGACGCCCTAAGATTTTGTTTTTCACAGGAACTATGTAAGACACTATGACCTACACATCATTATATTTCTGTTCAACTAAATTCTCTAAACACATAAATGAATATTGCTCCAGGTGTGGAATTACGGAGGATGAAATGCACATGATTTTCCTTTGCCCTTTCTCTAAAGCTACTTGGTTTGCTCACCATGGATCATTAAAACTGAAATCCTAGCTGCAACTAATCATTCTATTCTTGACATGATTACAATCTTTGCTTAACTCAGGCCACACTGATATTAATATTTCTAATTTATATACATTTCCGTGGTGCCTTTGGAAATCACAAAATGATGCTCTCTTTGCTATGAAATATTGCAGGCCCACTCAGGTGTATGCGACGACAAACAAAATCATTCAAGGAATCAAATTTGAAGGAAACACCCCAGCTGAAGATCATGATGCACATTGCTTACAAAACTAGCTTCTGCAGCCAGTGATACAAAATTTGGAATCGTTTGCAGGCAATACAATCTTCTTTGAGGCTGCATGGGAGTTAAAACCATCCAACACTTCTAAACAAACATGAATTGGAGTCTTCATCGAGGTTCAAAATAATGAGCACATGCAACAACTTCATATCGTGGCAATATCCCCTTCTGCTTCTTCTCCTCTTCAAGCCAAGAATTTTGGTCTGATGCTTTCAACTAGGTTGGCAGACAATATCCAAGATCCACACTTCTACACAAATTGCTCAGTGCTTGCTTCGGAAACAAAAGCGACATACATTCTCTCTGCTCAAGGTCACTGGCACAACAGACCACTACTAGCCCATATACAACCAATTATTCTTTCCAGCAAAGACACACTACTCACACTCACAGAGGAAACAATGTCAAGGCTCATCATCTTTCAAGGCTAGCTTTAAAAGGACAAAATGGACCTGTATTGTTCCATTGCTTATGTTGTCCATGCAAGAATTTATTCAATCAAGGAAACCCTCTCTGTATCCAGCGTGTTTTTTCACGCTTGTCTCTGTAAATGTTCCTAATTCAATAAAATATTTATGTTTCTTTTTTATAGTTCTAATTTGTTAGTAATTTATGCTCTATTTAGATATTGAAATATGGTCCCAAATTGTACCCGCTTGGCATTGGATTTTACCAGAAAATAAAAATAAGAACATTCTATAGTGTGACTTTACGTGTGGTTTCTGTTTTCTCGTCTAGGACGCAAATGGCCATATGTTCTGATGACATAATGTAAATATTCATGCTATAACATACACGACCTCGAATACTCCCGGGAAAGCATACGATCTTCTCCGGATCGAACAATGAAGGTGTTTCAACATCGTTGTTCCCCCTGGGCCTGGGGCGTTGTTCTTGGAGTGGCTACCAGTCAGAGGGACCAACATGCGCGTGGATGGTGGAAGACAACAATGTTTGAGTCGGGGCTTCTATGGCAACGACAGTGGGGTGAGCGATGTCGGGATCGCAGCATGGTTGTGGTAGCCGGCTCTTTTCTGACGTGTTTATGGGTCCGTTTGTTATCGTAAAGTCGGAGCTGCTACAACGGCGGGTTCAGGCGGCAATGAGAACGCGCGGCGGGTGGTTTGCAAGATGGTATTATGCAACACTAACCTTACATAGTTATCCTTCGTAGCTCTCCGGCAGAATCGGAGTTGTGTTCTCTTTGTCGCGGGTGGCTGGGTGATTGGCATGGATCCTAATGTGACTTCGCATGACCTCTACATCATGGGCGGGTTTGGGGGTTGTCTACGGTGAAGTTGAAGTTGCCTCCTCATATAGAAGGTACGACGATGACGCTTGCTCAAGGACAAGTGTTGATGATGACACCTTTCGATGCTGGGTGAGATTTTGTTTGTAGAAAGTGGGTGCGATATCTTGTGTGCCGCTTCATAGACTATGACGTTTTTCATATGTTTTTTATTAATTAATTGAACAACTTTCTTTTTAATTAATAGATGAGCTAAATCATCCAGCTCTGTTTGCAGGGAAGTATAAGAGCAACTTCAACAGGGCGACCCAAACGGACGCACGCTTTGTCCGCTTTTTGTCCCTTTGGATCGGCCAGACGGACGTGCGCATCCGCATTTTAAAATGGGTCGACTTGACCGCCCAACGGGGAGGCCGACCCAAATGTGCCGCCGTGGAAAAAAATAACAAGTTGCACAAAATAAACATAAATAAATATAATTAAACATAAAGTGGCCGGTCAAACGCCTGCCAAAGTCCACCTAAATCTAATAAACATTAAATAAAATATTAAAAAAAGACTGCGCCCGCCTACTGCCGCCCTGCACGCTGCCCTAGACGTCAACGGCCTTGCTCTTGCCCTCGCCGTCGACGCCGCCGTCGTCGGTGAGGTCGATGAAGACCGGAGCAGGGCCAGCCCACCCGAACGCCGCCTGGTACGCTGCCAGGGCAGCCTCCTCCGGCGTCTGCTGGGGCGGCGGCATTGCAGCAAGTTGCGCGCGCTCCCCCTCCTCCTCCTTGAGCCGGAGCGCCTCCGCGTCACATTGGAGCATGGCCTCGTAGCGCATTTGCTTCTTGTTGTCGGCCTGCTCCTGGCAGAGTCAGTGCTCCTTCCATCGCTCGAGGTGGGCCACTTCCTCCTCCGGCGTCGCCGTGAAGTGGATGAGAGGCGCGCTCACCCACTCGCAGTACTGTCCCGTCCAAGGGTAGGCCTCCTCCGGCCAAGTGGGTGGAGGCGGGAGCGCTTACGCGTCGGCTCTGGCTTCGGCTTGGGTTGGGCGGGCGGCGACGATGGCGGTGGCGGCACGAAGAGCAGGGTGTGGACGGAGTCCCCCACCGCCGACAGGGCAAGGGCTTGCTCCAGCCCATCCTAGTGCGCATCCTCCTCGAGGCAGCTAGCCTCCAGCGCGTGCTGCAGGGCCTCCTCGAGGGCGGCTTGGTACTCTGCCTCCGCCTCCATGTCCTCCGGCTCTATGTGCGGGGGCGGCGGTGGGAACGGCGGCGGGACGGTGTCGACACCCGAGCGTCGTTCCTCCTCGTGTTCGAGGGCAAACCACGCCTCCCAGTTGGGGGAATTGGCGGCGTACTCTGGCAGCCGACACTACTCCGGCATGAGCTGCGCGCGGCGGCTGCGCACCTCGTCGTCGTGCGCCCGCTGGGTACGCGGAACTGCCGCACCGGGATCCGCTGCGGATCCAGATGCCAACGGTGCGGCAGCGTGACATCGGGGTACGACAATGGCTGTCTGTACTCCCAGTGCCACCGTGCTTGGTGCAACGGGATGTGCAGGCGCCGGCGACCAGGGCGGAAACGCGTTGCCACCGGAGGAGGAGGGGGAGGGGGGCACGGGAGGACGAGGTGTCAGGGGTGCCCTTGCCCTTGCTGCTGCCAAAGAGGCCCATGGGCGCGCTAGGGTTTGCGGTCGCCGGCGAGGAAACAAAGGGAGTGGTGGGGGCCAAATGTGGACGGAAGAAGTGGATGAGGCCGACCCTGCCACACACGTGGTTAAAAAAGGGCGTTTCCAGTGGCTGACGTGTGGGCCCGCTGTCGGTGGTTGTCATAAATAAGACGACCGGTGGCGGTTGGGTGGCGGCCAGGCGGGGATGCGGCGGACGGCGAGGAGACGCGCGGCGCGTCCGCGCTGATGCATTTAAGACACAATTTTGGGCTGAAAATGGATCGGCCCGGATGCCAGACGGACACGAACTGAGTTTGGATCGGCGCGTTAGGCCATCATTTTTATCCACACCAATCTAAATGGACGCAAACGAACGAAATGGGTCGCCCCATTAAAATTACTCTAACGTACACTACACACTTCAAAACCTTTCAGGAAAGGGGTGACTTCCAGCGAAACGATGCATGCATGCCGCTCCCTCGTGAGACTCCACTTTTTGGTATGTCGCGGTTTGCCAGTGCACAAACAACCGGAACCTGGTGATCCAATGCTGGGAAAGAATTGAGTGAGACTAAACGAGTCGATCTTCAGCCGCTGGCCTGCCAGTGCAACAGTTGCATCCTTTTTGGCGCACCCTGGGCCCTGGCAAACGAGATCGGGTCATGAGTTTCCAAAGCATGCCGTCGCTGTTCAGGCTGGTTCACTTTTTTTTGCGATTAGAGAGAGGCGCGCCTTCCAGCTCAAAAAGAAAATAAAGAGAGATAGGCGCTCTTAGCTGTCACGTCTTTGAGGGCTTTTCCCAAAGGAGAAAGCGCCGAAATGCACGTGCATGCATGTCTGCATAGGACTCGACTCTCTTCTTTTTCTCTCCTTTTTTCGTTTTCCATGTTTTCTCTCCCCTTGTTTAACTATTTTATTAGTTGGTCACATATTTGACCATGCAAGGTGACAGCAAGAAAACACAAGGGACGATCCCTCTCTTTTTGTCAGCCGTCAAAGCAACTCTAATAGAGTAGCCATTTAAAAAAAAACTCTAAGACAGTAGCCACAAATGACCCATCACCGTAATAACCACCGTTTGACAACTTTGATCGAAAAAGTCAATCCAGCGGGTCGCCATCCCTCGCGCAACTGGCATAATATTTAGAGACTGCTTAAAATCAAGCCCGCAAGACTTCATATTTGACGGCTGTGGGGATATTTGGAGGAGAGCTCCTCCTCGGCACTCGTTGGGCCGCCAAATATTCATCAGTGACATCGCTCGATCGGTTGCCCCTCTGCTCGCTTGCCTTGTTCATATCGATTGGGTGACATCTGCTTGCTCGCTCGGAGGAGAGATTTGACTTGGCTAAAACACACTAGAGAGGTTAACTGATGGACCAATTGGCCAGTCACCCGTTGACTTTTCATAAAAAACAAAAAGTAGAAGATAAAAAAAATCCTGAATTTTGAAGAAAGTTCAAGAATTTGGTAAAAGTTTGTGAACTCATGAAATGTACACAAATTAAAAAAAGTTCAAGAAATTTAGAAAAAGTTCATGAAAATTTTGAAAAAAGTTCGCAAACTCGAGTTTGGAAAAGGTTCGTGGATTTGAAAAGTTGCGGTTTGAAAATAGTTCAGGGTTTGAAATAAGTTCATGAGTTTGGAAAATGTTTGTGGGTCTGAAAAAAGTTTGTGGATATGAAAAAAAGTTCAAGGATTTGAAAAGTTTGCGGTTTGAAAAAGTTCATGGATTTGAAAAGTTCAAAGGAGTTTAGGAATTTGATTTTTTTGTGGATTTTAAAATAGTTTATGAGTTTGGAAAAAGGTTCATGAGTTTGAGAAAAGTTCACTGTTCGAAAAATGTTCAGGAATTTTATAATTTCATGGTTTGAAAAAGTTGATGAATTTGGGAAAAAGTTCACGCATTTATAAAATGTTCACGAATTTTTCAAAAGTTTGTTTCTTGGAAAAGTTCAAGAATTTGAAACAATATATAGAAAAACAAATTTGCAAAACAATGGTGATTTTGAAAAAATTTATCAGTTAGAAAAAACTCATCTATTTTGGAAAAAAGTTTGTAGAAATTGAAAATAATTCATGCATTTGAAAAGTTCATGAAATTTAAAAAGTGAAAAAATGAAAAGAAAGAGAAAAATGAAAAATACAGAAGTAGCAAAGATATAGAGGAAGAAGACGTGGCGGGTCGTGCCCTTTCCCCTCCTCCAATTATCACAGCCGCCGGCTAAACTCAGGCGCGTTCCCAATCCGACGCAGGAGCAGAAATGCCGATGAGGTAAAACAATCCCCCTTTTGCCTTGTATTTGTGTTGGTTCAATTGAATTCGATGTGGTCGTGGAAAAACGGTGCACAATGTACAATGTTTGAGGTGTACTGAGGATTTTGTGAATTTTGGGGGATCGAGGTCAATGATAAATTGTTTCTCCATAGTATGATGTGTGATTCCCTCTAGACTATCGATTTCAATCTTGATGTCACACTGTTGTCGCATTTTGATCAATTGGATGTTGAACGGTCAAGATACATAATTTGATAAAATCCAACCCTTCGACTCATCAAGGAAGAAAGCAATTTGGGATGTAAATTACACCACGGATGAGGATACATCTCTTAGCAATGCCACCGTTGACCAATATGTAAGGAATTTTGTTATTTTTTAATTCCCACATTTGCATCACTTTAGTATTTTTCATCTATTTGAGAATTTTGTTTTTTAGGATAATATAGACCAAGCGAGGTACTAACAATTGGCCAAGTCGAATGGCAAATCATTTTGCTTCCAACATTGTTGTAATCTGCTGGAAGGCAACGATAAGTGGAAACTGAGGAATGATGTGGCCCCTCTAAAAAATGGATACTGTAGCAATTCCTCTCCGGAGATGGATGACGATGAAGATGATGTTGATGGAGAGGAATGGGTGCCTAGTCCAATTCCACCATCTAGCATGGGTTGGTCTGACCAGAGAGAGGGAGCGAAGGAGATGCTCAAGAGACAAGATGAGTTGGAGGTGATGAAAAACAAGATAGACGGCTTCATAAGTACAATGAACGAGTATGCGAAGAAGAGGAAGCAAGAAAAAACGAAGATGGAGGAGATGAAGATCCAAGAGAAGAGGACGAGGCACGATTCTATGCTGGAGAGTAGAGTGTCAAGAAGAGATGGAGGCGCGTAGGCTTCAAATGATGTGAAACGTTCAATTTTGGAGGCAATCGAAGTTTTTGAATGAGAAAATAAAAAACGGAGGCCGACATATGGCGAACCGTGACCATGGGAGATCATCAAAGAGTACTTCGGACGTGTGCAATAAGCTCGCCGGCGGGTGCTGCTAGCACGGCAAGGGCAACGAATTGCTACAACCAGCTTTCGGCGGGGGCTACGACCACGATGGGTAACGACCACATTTGACTGGTGCTAAACTGATTGTGCATGGCGGAGCCGACAAGAGCGCACCACTCGAGCAGGGTGCGGGCAGCGACGAGGCACAGTAGAGCCCTCGATTGGCGATGGTTCTACAAGGGAAATGGGACGATACGCTGATGTTGCGTGGTGTATGGGCATCAGGGAATAGATCACACAGTTTCCATCCCCTCAATCGGACGCCTAGGAGTTGACCAGGCGAAAGTTTAGGCCCGCTACGGCGTACTTGGTATTGCTTTCAATCCTGATTGATGGTGTTGCTCTCAATCCTGATAGGAAGGACACCATATCCTCAAAATTCACTTCTGGGACGAATATTCGGTAGGTACGGCATACATGGCACAGTTCGATGGCCTAGTTCTCATCCCAACTTCTCCCACAATCTAGAGGAATTGGGCTCCTCCAAAATGCAAGTTTTCACTTGGCTTAGAGCATCTCCAGCTGTTCGGCCCTTCAGGGCGCCTAAAAAGAGCCCCCTGGGGCGAGCCGGCGCTAGATTGACGCTTGGGGGCGAGCGGGTTCCCAGCCGCTCGCCTCAGGGTCGCCCAGATGTGTATTTTTTAATTTGAAAACATCTAAATTCGGCAAAGTTCGACCAATTTCGGCATAAATTCGGCTAACTTGACATTCAATTTCAACATGTTCGGCGTTTACATAAATTATTTAAAAAAAAAAGACAACTGCGGGGTGAAGAAGTCACTGAGCGCTGCGAAGTCGCCGCCGTCCTCGTCGTCAGCGGCCTTCTCCTTCTTGATGGCACGGCCGCCCCTGCTGCTCCCCTGCCCGGCGTCTCCAAGGCGGACCGGTGGCAGCAGCGCGTCGTCGTCGTCGCTGTCGTCGAGGACGACGATGCCTCCCTTGTCCCGGCCGCGGCGCCGGGCTTTGAAGCGCTCGAAGGCGGCGATCTGGCGCTGCAGCTCCGTCTGCACCCAGTCGTCGCGCGCCCACTTCAGGGACGCCTCGTCGTCGATCTCCTCCTCCTTGACGCCGCCGGCGAGCCCCGGCTCCATCTTCGGTTTGACGAAGCGCGGAGGTGCCGAGGAGGAGGCGCACTGGCCGCCCTCGTTAATGACGATGTCGGCGCTGCGGGCGCGCCGACCGAGCCGCGTCTCCGCGGCGGGCTCGGGATTGACGCCGAAGAGCGCCGGCGAGCCGGTAGAGTGGGAGAAGGAGGAAGAGCCGAACCTCCTCGGCACCCACGGCCCGGCGCTCCGGCTGGGGGGGGGGGACGGGCGCCGCGGCAGGGTATGCCAGCGGTTGCCGCCCTCGAGGTACTCCAGCACCCCGTGTAGTGTGTGGCCGGGGACGCCCCACCAGAGGCGGCAGCCGTCGCTGTTCTTGATACTCCCCACCACCGGCGCCCCGTTTGTGGACGCCAGCCGTTGTGCCTGCCGCCGCTGGAAATACTCCGTCCACGCCGCGTTGTTGTCGGTGGCGTACTAGGGGAGGGCGCGCTACTCCTCAGTCAGGGCCGACCGCACGCGGTCGACCTCGGCGGCGAAGATGTCGGGGCGCGCGTCGATGTCGGGCACCGGGGGGATGGCGACGCCGCCGTTGCTGAGCCTCCACCCCGTTGGTCCGCGCGCATGTCCGGCGGCACCGGGATGTTGGCCTCGAACAGAAGCCACGCCTCCGACGACTGGAGCGAGCGGCGTCCGAAGCCGTTGGCCGCCGCGGCGTCGCCGGGGAAGCGTTCGGCCATCGCTGGAGAGGGAAGGGGGGAAGGGGAGGACGAGGAAGATAGAGCTCGGCGGCGCGGACAGGAGAGAGCAGAGCTCGGCGGCAGCTGGTTTGGGCTCGGGGTGGTATGGCCAGCGATGAGGGGGAGCGGCGGGTCTTTATAGCCCACGCTGTGTGTACGCGTGGCGGGAGGGGAGGCATCGCCGCGCCACCGTGACGCGTCGGCCTGTGAGGAATCAATGGAAGGCTGACCGGCGGCAGCCTTGCCATTGATTCCCCGTGGGAAACCGAGGCGCTCCGGGGGAAGACAAGGCGTCGTCTCGCTGACGCGGCTGGCCCGCGGCTCTTTCGCGCCAAAATCGTATGCACCGGCGCCCCAGGGCGCCCCCAGCGTGCCGGGTTTGGTCTGGGTCCGCTGGCGTCAGTTTCGGCCCAAGCCGGCGAAAAACGGGCTACTGGGGGCGCGACTGGGCCGATTTTTTACGGCGGCACGGCAAAAACGTTTAGGGAGGATCTGTTGGGCGCGCGGCTGGAGGTGCTCTTATCATTCAAAACCATGTATGGACGGCGAATCGGTTACAACATTAAGGATGGCCAAACTGCGTGCTTTGTCCCCTATGCAAACAAATCCAAGTGTTCGCCGCCCATCTTCTCTTCCAGTGTAGATTCACTGCTTACGTTTGGAACGAGGTGGTCGCCTAGCTCGCCATTCATGACCACTCGCCACTGACTTGGCGCCATGAAGACACGGTTCAAGCTTGGTGGCTTAAGACGATCAACACTGGGGGGCATATCAAGAAAGTCATTGTCTCTAGTTTGATGTTTGTCATGTGAGAAATGTGAAATGAGCGGAGCGCAAGAATCTTTCGCAACACGACTTCACCGACGACCATTATTGTTGTTAAAATCAAAGAGAAGGCTCATTTTAGAGCGTTGGCGGGAGTCAAACACCTAAGTGCACTTATGCCGCGAGAGTCGTCTTTTATTTTTGCCGCTTTGCAGCTTTTGTCTAAACCTTCTTTTAATTAATGAAAATAGTAAGTCGGTGGCGTTTTGGCATATATGAGAGCGCGCTCCTAGTTTTCTAAATGTGTTCTAAACATATTTTGAAATGTCAAAAAAATTCAAACAAAAACTTGACGTGTACATCCCAATATTGTACATGCTTACAAAGTCGTTTCACGAAAACCGACAACTTATGTGTCGCGTGTGAAAAAGAAAAAATCCGGTGTTAAAAAATGCTTTTCACAAGACATCATTTTGTCTTTTTTACACAAGCCACAAAAAATGTCGGTTTTCTCCAAAACTTAAAGTACACACATATAATGTTGAGATGTATGCGTCAAATTTCTTTTTGTAATTTTTTCACACTTTGAAATATTTTTTTCGCATACAGGAGCGCGCTTTCGGAAGCACCAACGGATTTTCAGTTGTTTGCTTTGTTTTGAAAATAAAGTTTAGGCCCGCTGAACGGCGCCGCGCAGCCCTTTCTGTAAGGGTTGCCTTTTTTTTAGGGAACTGGTAGGGTTGCCGATCAGCAATGATCTGTTTGTCAGCGCTTCATTTGCGGCCTGCGCGCACGTGCTGCATGCATGCCAGCCCGACGTGCGTGCACTCGCTCCTCTCTCTCATCTTCCGGATGACGCGCGCCAACACATATGGGCCGGCACTGTCGCTCTAGTTGCCCCCACCACCTGAATTCGGCTCCCCGGCCCGCCGTTGTTGGTTCGATACATCTCCGCTGCCCTCGTTTCCGTCGCATCCTCAACAGATGAGCGCCAGCGACTGCCCCGGCCCGATGACCTCTCAGCACTTTTCCCGTCACGCGCCACCTATAGTGAGCGCGTACGGTTCCCTCGACCAGAGACGACGCCGTTGTTCACGAGCCACGACCATGAGCAGCACACATAATAGCCGTCATCCACTTAGTATTAGTATAACCAATCAGCTTTTCGATTGATGGGGTCTTCCGCCCTTCCTCTCTCTAATTAGCTATATATAGAGAGACACACCTAATCCACAAATATACTACTACGAGTTCATCCAAATTAATAGGGACGCCCACACTCCAACAAAACTGACACCAAGTCTAAGAGCTAGCAGTATGGCAGCTGCTCGTCCGGCGCCGTTCGTCGACGACAATGCTGCTCAGCAGCTGGAGCGGCGGCTCCACTTCCACGCCGCCGTATACGTGCTGCTCGGCGCCTCCTATCTCCTCCGCGCCGCCGTCCCTCGCCTGGCCGACAGCCACCTCGCCGCTGGCATGGCGCTCTGGGCGGCCGCCCTGGCGCTCGCGCTGCTGTCCTTCCACCTCCGCCGGTTCCCGATGGCGGCCATGGCTGCCGCGCGCATTGCGCAGGTCGCGCTCAGGGCCTTCTTCTGATCGAAGCTTTGATTCCAACTGTCGGACGGAGAACAAGAAGCTGGTGCACCTGTGTTGACTGTACTAGTATATACTCAACATTATGAATATTCAATTCCGACAAAAGTGCAATGCCCAACTAAAATGCTCGGGACGGGCGGGCAGGTTGAAGCCCCCAAAGCACGATAAAAATTCGAGCAAACATAGTACAAGGCACATTATGCATATTCAGTTTCTCAATACTGCGGCTCAACTCTTTTTTTCTCGAATACACATAAGTATATGTATCATTCATTAAAGGAACAAGGGGATAGGCATCCAAGAAACTCCACAAGTTTACATAGTTACTTACGCGGACTGATCCGTTCACGCCCACGCTCCCGATCTAATTTAGTTACTCATGCACTACCCACAATGCTAATCCCGCTAAGAACCCATCAAGGTCCCCTTTTAGTAGTCCCGCTTGCCTCCAAGCCCCTCTTTCATTGTCGATCCTCCACGTGAGATTGCCCAGAGACGACGTTGCTCAATTGAAAATGATGTCGTTTCGGTGCGTTCAGATCTCCCATATGCCCAGAAGACCCATAGCACGGTTGTTCCTTGGTTGGTCGCCCCTCCGCTCTTGCTTTGCGCACCAATATCCGAGCATCTCGCCATCCAGTGGTTCAAACTCCGGCCTCCCACTTGCCAAGCTAAACCGATGCCACAACTCCTTAGAGAAAACACAACCTAGAAGTAGATGATTAAGGCTCTCATCGTGTTGATCGCAGAAAGGACAAGCCGTTTGGTGCGGCAAGCCGCGCCGAGCCAGTATGTCAGAAGTCCAACACCGGTTCTTGAACGCAAGCCATGCGAAAAATGGCACCGCGGCGGTGCTTTCGATTTCCACGTAAACGCGGTCGTCAGCCAAACCTCAAGGCCGACGAACTTGGCAATGCATGCCGACTGAACTGAGAAGCATCCTTCCTTCTCCCAAGCCCACCCAATTCTTTCCTGGACGTCGGTGGTAAGCTGTACCTCCGCCACTCTCGGCCAAAGGTGCAGGAACCGTTGTATCGCGGTTACAGTGAGGTCCGGGCCAATGTCCTCTACCCATGCACCATTTGTCAAGACAAGACGTCCGCAACCGATCTTGTGTCCCTGCCGCGCTTCGGTATTTTCTTGTATATCAACGATGCCAACTTACAGATTCGGTAGCGGCCCATCTACCTATCCTCCCTGTTGGAAATGAGAGTTTTGGCAATGCTACACGGTGTAATGATCGGTGCATAGCGCACGTATATATGGAGTACAAAGTGGGCCACAACCTCAACTATACAATGACTAGGAGGTGGGCCGAGGTATACAATATACATGCACAAACCATATGTTCAACACCCCCCCCCCCCCCCCCGCAGTCGAAGCGTTGCCAGAGACGCAAAGACTGGACCTGAACTCCTCGAAAATAGAAGTAGGCAGTCCTTTCGTCATGACATCGGCGAACTATTGTGCCGTCGGGACGTGGAGGACCCGGATGCGTCCGAGAGCCACCTGCTCACGAACAAAGGGTATGTCGAGCTCAATGTGCTTCGTTCGATGATGGTGGAACGGGTTGGCGGACAGGTACACGGTAGAGACGTTGTCGCAGTAGACGAGCCTGGCCTTGTGAACATCATAAAGCAACTCCTGGAGCAGCTGATGAAGCCAAGAGCATTTAGCAACGGCGTTAGCCACTGCCCGATACTCTGCCTCGACACTCGAGCGGGAGACGGTGGGCTATCGCTTGGATGACCAAGAGATCAGGGAAGGCCCAAGGTAGACACAGTACCCCGAGGTGGAGCATTATGTGTTCGGGCAGCCAGCCCAGTCCGCATCAGAGTAGGTGATGAGGTCGGTGGAGGCGGAGGCCATCAGCGTAAGTCCCATGGACGGGGTGCCGCATATGTAATGGAGGATACGCTTCACCAGAGTCCAGTGAGAGTCGCGCGGAGGATGCATGTGAAGACAGACCTGCCGAACAACATACTGCAAATCGGGGCGCGTCAGAGTCATGTACTGCAGAGCGCCCACAATGGAGCGATAGAATGTCGCATCGGATGAGAGAGAACCCTCCAGAGCGGAAACCTTGGCCTTGGTGTCAACGGGCGTGGGAGCGGGCTTGCAGTTAAGCATGCCAGCATGGTCAAGAAGCTCATGAGCATATCACTGCTGGTGCAGGAAAAACCCATCTGGCCGTCGAACCACCTCGATGCCAAGGAAGTTGTGCAGGGGGCCCAAGTCCTTGAGGGCAAACTCATCGCAAAAACGAACAGTGAGCCGCTGAAGGAGCGCGACAGTGGATGCCGTCAGGATGATGTCATCGACATATAGCAGCAAGTAGGTCGTGTCAGCTCCGTCATGGTACACGAAGAGGGGCGCATCGGAGCGAGTGGATGTAAATCTGAGCGTCTGTAGAAATGCAGCGATGCACTGGTACCAGGCCCGGGGTGCCTGCTTCAACCCATAAAGGGAATGAGAGAGCAAGCACACATGATCTGGATGTGTGGCATCAACGAAGCCGGTGGGCTGCTCACAGAACACCTGCTTAGCAAGGTGGCTGTGCAAAAAGGCGTTGGAAACGTCCAACTGATACATAGGCCAAGCTCGGGAGACGGCTAACTGAAGCACGGTGCGGATCGTGCCTGGTTTAACAACTAGGGCAAAAGTGTCGGTGAAGTCCACGCCCGTGCGTTGCCGAAAGCCTCGAACCACCCAGCGAGCTTTGTAGCGCTTGAGAGTGCCATCCGAACGAGTCTTGTGCCGAAAGACCCACTTGTACGTGCTGATGTTGGCCCGAGGCGGCCGAGGGACAAGCTGCCAGGTGTGGTTCCTTTGGAGAGTAGCGAACCCTTCCTGCATTGCAGCGAGCCAATGAGGATCCCAGAGGGCGGATCAAGCCGGCGATGGGAGAGGGGATGGCTCAGAGACGAAAGCAGCGAGAAGATACTCATCGCTGGTGTACCGCGTGCTCGGACGGAGAGTGCCAGCCCGAGAGCGAGTCATTGGGCAGGGCAGCGGGTGTGGGGCGGCGGCGGGCGATGGCGAAGAAGAGCCCACCACCGCGAGGCCGCTGTGGGCGAGGCCGTGGCCGAGACCGCGGGAGACGCCGAGAGGGGCACCGAGGACGCCTGAGGCATCGCGACCGTCGGGGACGCCGATGGCGTGGTGGGAGCTGGGGACGCCAAGGGCGTCACGGGCGCCGGGGGGTGCAATCCCTGAGGCAGCCAAACGGGGAGAAGCTCGACCCGTGGCGCGGGGGGCACCCTCAAAACCAAGAGGCGGCCCAAGAGGAGCACGCGGGCGGCCGTCACCGGGAGCGGGCAAAGCCACAACATCTGAAGGTACCTGCTGAAACAGAAAAACCATCTCATCAAAATAAACGTGTCGAGAAGTGATCACCCGATGTGAGATAGGATCATAGCAGCAGTAGCCTTTAGTGTTGGGGGGATAGCCGAGAAAGATTCAGGCCACGGACCGAGGTGCGAGCTTATGCAGAGTAGTGGAAGCGATGTTAGGGTAGCACAGGCAACCGAAGATGCGGGGCTCAACATAGGAGGGTGGCATGCTGAACAAGAGGTGATGAGGTGCAAAATTCCCGCGAGTGCGACAGGGACAAATGTTGATGAGTAGTGAAGCGGTGGCAAGTGCATCGGGCCAAAACGTGGTGGCACGTTGGCGTGAAAAAGGAGGGTGCGGACGCAGTCATTAAGAGTGCGAAGCACATGCTCAGCACGACCATTCTGTTGCCAAGTGTATGGGTAAGTGAGACGAAAAATCGTGCCGTGTGTGGCGAGAAGGTTGTGGATCGCAAGACTATCAAACTCTTTCCCTTGTCTGTTTGGAACGCATGGATGGGACGCCCAAACTGCATGGAGACATAAGAGTAGAAAGAGGTGAGAGTGGCAACAACATCCGACTTTCGCTGCAATGAGAAGGTCCACACATAGTGCGAAAAATCATCAAGTATGACAAGATAATAAAGATAGCATGTGTTACTTGCGATAGGAGAGGTCCAAACATCACTATGAATTAACTCAAATGGGTATGATGCAACATGCGAGGAAGTGTTAAAAGGAAGACGAACATGTTTGCTGAGACGACAAGCATGACAAGTGTGATCGTAGATCTTATTACACGTGAAGGAAAAACTCCGAAGAATATGACAAAGGGTGGCGGTGTTGGGATGGTCGAGACGAGCATGCCAAAGGTCCACTCCGACGGAAAGCGCCATGGGTGCAGCGACGGAGGAGGTGGATGAGTGGACCGGGTAGAGCTCGTCGGGGCGGTCACATCGGTGGAGCACCATCCGGGTACGGGCATCCTTAAACCAGAAAAGCCAAACATGTCAAATTCCACGGTGACAGGATTTTCATGTGTAAGAGAACGAACGGAAACAAGGTTTTTAATGATGTCAGGAGAGACAAGTACGTTAGAAAGATATAATGGCATGGAGTTAGATGGAAAAGCAGCATGACCGACATGAGTAATGGGCATGGAGGAACCGTCGCCCACGGTAATGCAAGCAGCGGTGTGAATGGGGTGAGCTGTAAGAAGGTTACCGGGGTTGGCGGCCATGTGAGCGTGGCTTCGGTGTCCATGTACCAGTCGCCACCGCCAGTGTACTACTGCGGCGTGGGGGCGGTGTGGAGGGCCACTAGAGGCGCGGGGTCCCAAGGCGCCGGCGGGAGGGCCGGGGCCGATGGCAGCGGCTGGGGAGGCGGCGCCGCGATGAGCGGCGGGTACCCACCAGCAGACGGCGGCAGCGCGGGTGCGTACGGCTGAGGAGCCGCATGGAACGCCTGATGAGAGGTCGGGCGGGCGCCGAAGAAGCTGGGGACGGGGGCGCGCGGCACGGGCATGGAGTACGCGTGAACGACCCCTGTCCAGGGGTTCTGGCCGGCCTGCCAGGGCGTCGACGGGAGCGGCTGCTGCAGGTGGCACGGTGCCCCGCCTTGGGCGGCCGGCTATTGTTGTTGTTGCTTACGGCCGCCGTGGCCACGGCGGCCACCGCGACGCTCGATGGGGGGCGGCGGCGGAGCCGGCTGCGGCTGCGTGTAGGGAAACCCCGGCGGCGGCGGCGCCTGGAAGGAGCCCGGCAGGCCTCGATAGGGGGGGCGGTGGGCCGCCGCGGGTACCGGTGATGAGGGTCGTGTGAGTAGCCCGTGTACACGACATCTGCATCCTCCTCTCCTCCAGCTTCAGGTACGCGGCGATCTTAGGGAAAGTCGGGTTGATGATGAGGGGGATGTTGGAAGCGGCGTTCCCGAAGTCGTCGTTCAAGCCGGCGATGAGTATGCTGAGAAGAAGCTCGTCGGAGACCTTCTCATCGAGGTCATGGAGCTCGTCAGCAATCTTCTTGAGGCGCATGCAATAGTCGTCAATGGACGAGTCGAGCTTCTGGCACCCAAAGAATTCGCCGTGCAAGAAAACCTTGTGCTGGAGCGCATTGTCGCTGAAGAGGTCGTTGAGCTTGGTCCAAATGGCGTGAGCATCATCGTCGGCGGAGACCACCGTGTGGAATAGGTCCTTCGAGATGGTGGTGTAGAACCAACGGATGAGGGTGGCGTCAATGGACATCCACTCCTCATCGTCCTCCATGAAGCGAGAATCCATGGAGCCATCGATGTGATCCCGGAGGTTGTACTCACGGAACACAAGGGAGTAGTACGTCTTCCAGGCATAGTAGGTGGAGGTGAGATGATCAAGGACGACGGGAACCCGACCGAGGATGTTGAGATCGCGGATGACGACAGGGTCGGGACCGTCGAATGGGTTGGTGCGGCGGCTGCAGGTGGTGCCGGAGGATCCGGGGAAGGCCATGAGTTCGGGAGGGGAGGTGGTGCGGCGGCACGGCGAGTGGAGGCGGCGGCGTGGGTTAGAAATGGGGTAGGAGGGCGGAAGCGTGGGGAGGAGGCGGCGGCTGGACACTCGGGCGGCGGTGCGGCGGCGTAGGGACGCGGCGGCAACGGCGCGGGGGTGGTAGCGGCGGCGTGGTGCGGCAGCGACAGAGGGTTAGGGTTTAGGATCGGAGGTATGATACCATGTTGGAAACAAGAGTTTTGGCAATTCTACACGATGTACTCATTGGTGCATAGCGCACGTATATATAGAGTATAAAGTGGGCCACAACCTCAACTATACAATGACTAGGAGGTGGGCCGAAGTATACAATATACATGCACAAACCATATGTCCAACACTCCCAAAAGAGAGTGCTCTGTCTGTTTCCCACACTAGCTTGGCGACCGCATGGAACAGGGCCAAGGATTCCTTTGGGATCTTGATATGAAACTCTGACCATGGTCGCTCCACATCCGATCTCTGTAGCCATGGCCATGTAGCTTGTAGTGCTACATTCAACCATCTCCAATTTGGGACTCCCAATCCACCCGCCCATTTGGGCTTGACTCCTTTTCATAGAAGAGGACAAAAGTTCTTTTCGTGGCTGCTATGCTAGATTAACATGCTCGGGATGGGCGGACAGGTTAGAAGCCCCCAAAGCACGATAAAAATTTCGGCAATTATAGAAGGCATAATGTAGTTTCTGCCTTTTGAGAATCATCGAATCGATGGAACTTAATTAGTAGACTCCCAAAAATCCTAGCTGCTAGGGTCTTCCACCACTATCAGATGAGTTTACTGATACCAGGGATCATGGGGATCCCCGTTTATTTGTCTGTTCAAAGGCAAAAACACTTCATAAATCTTCACGCATGGCTTAAAGCTTTTTTTATCCAAGTTCAGGCCATCGAGATGGTGTAATAACCTACATTCTGGTATGGTGTATCTTCATCTATTCGTGCATCATTGATTACATAATGGACTACTCTCTTTCTTTTCCTCTCTTCTCTGTGTTTACAAAAACTCCCATTCTTTCAGGCTCGCCCCCCTCTTATATAGGAACCCGTGGGCACTACAACAACCCCGCGCCCCCTTGCCACAAGCGATCCCGGTCATCCCGACCTGTACTCATGCAGGAAGTGGTGGAGCTAGAATAAAATGATTGTGCGGGTCAACTTAGAGAAAGCGCAACATTTTTTCCTTCCATGGACCATTTAGCCCCATCAAGCCCATCGGTTTGCAGCGAACCTGGGCGGGCCACATCCTAGTTTTGCTTGCACTAAGCTCCGCCACTGCATGCGGATTTATCGAATGTAAGGGCGGTGGGTGCAGGCTATGTCAGCGAGACATGCTACCTTCAGTAGGTCAAAAGTCAAGGAAAACGACTTACCCTTGTCATAAAGGCCTACGCACGATAGGCCATCGTAGGTCTACGGGCATAGCCATTAAGCGCTCATGTGAACACAATGCTTGAAACGAAGTCAGCCTAGTCATAGTGGGAGTAACTTAGCTAGTAACACATCCCACTCCAAGAAAATTGTGCTTATGTGGCAAGTAGTTAATGACAAGTGGTAACATAATATGTTACTGTAACATAGCGCTTTCCAAGACAATATGAGTCTACAAGCTAATAAATGAAGCCATCTATGACACTACTACTATGTTACTTTGCACGACTGGTTTCATATGCATGACACTAGTATAATTTACTCCCCACTATGAGCAGCCTCAAGGAGGTGTCATCAGGCCAACCTTCTACTTTTTTGTCGTTTATCGGACCTGTCTTGGGGAACTTTTCCCGACACATCTCTTGTTCTTGAGGGGATGTTAAAAGAAGAGGGTGATCTCGACCGCTCCTTGTTGTCCTTTGCAAGTCATGTTTCCCTGGTGCCCGGGGTGCTCAGGGCAACCCAAGCACCAATTTCTTCTCTTCATGGGCTTTGACAGATCTTCCTAGGCCCATCTTCTTAACGTGGCACGAGGGAACCCTTGTCCCATAACGCCGACGGGAGCCCTGACCCTACCGGCTAGAACTGATTTCAGGCGGATCGAGATGGAGGGGAGTGATACATCTCCAACATATCTACTTTTCCTAACGCTTTTCCTCTTGTTTTGGACACTAATTTGCATGAATTGAATAAAACTAACCCTGGACTGATGTTGTTTTCAGCAGAACTACCATGGTGTTGTTTTTGTGCAGAAATAAAAGTTCTTGGAATGGAACGAAACTTTGCGAGGAAATTTTATACAAATAAAGAGAATTTCTGGAGCCAAGACCTACTAGAGAGGGGCACCTGGGTGGACAAAACCACCAGGGCACGCCCAAGTGGGTTGTCCCCACCTGGTGTCCCCACAGACCTTGAAGCCGACGCTATAAAATGCTACTTTGTCAAAAAAAATCAGGGAGAAAGAATTATCACGATCCACGAGACGGAGCCGCCGTCACCTCTTGTTCTTCATCAAGAGGCCAGATCTGGAGTACGTTTGGGGCTCCGGAGAGGGGGTCTTCGTTCTTCGTCATCACCAACCCTTCTCCATCGCCAAATTCATGATGCTCCCCACCAGGACTGAGTAATTCCTTTATAGGCTCGCTGGTCGGTGAGGAGTTGGATGAGATTCATCATGGAATCGAGTTAGTTTTGTTAGGGCTTGATCTCTAGTATCCACTATGTTCTAAGATTGATGTTGCTATGACTTTGCCATGCTTAATGCTTGTCACTTTGGGCCTGGGTGCCATGATTTCAGATCCGAACCGTTTATGTTATCACCATTATATCCATGTTCATCCGATCTTGCAAGTTATAGTCACCTACTACGTGTTATGATCCGGCAACCCCAGAGTGACAATAGTCGGGACCACTCCCGGTGATGACCGTAGTTTGAGGAGTTCATGTATTCACTATGTGTTAATGCTTTGTTCCGGTTCTCTATTAATAGGAGGCCTTAATAGCCCTTAGTTTCTGATATGGACCCCGCTACCACGGGAGGGTAGGACAAAAGATGTCATGCAAGTTCTTTCCATAAGCACGTATGACTATTTACGGAATACATGCCTACACTATATTTATGAACTGGAGCTAGTGCTGTATCGCCCTAGGTTATAACTGTCTCATGATGCATATCATCCAACAAGTCACCAAACCAATGCCTACGAATTTATCCTATATGTACTTTCTAAGTTACTACTGTTACCATCACTGTTACACTTGCTACAAAATTACTGCTATCACTATTACCATTACCGTTACTGTTGCCACTATTATCAAAACTATCATATTACTTTGCTACTGATCACGTTGCTGCAGATAATTAATCTCCAGGTGTGGTTGAATTGACAACTCAGCTGCTAATACCTTCAAATATTCTTTGGCTCCCTTGTGTCGAATCAATAAATTTGGGTTGAATACTCTACCCTCAAAAACTGTTGCGATCCCCTATACTTGTGGGTTATCAAGACCTTTTTCTGGCACCGTTGCCGGGGAGCATAGCTATATTTGTTGAGTTACTTGGGATTATTATCATATTATCACTATGAAGAATCTGAAGGATGCTAAGACCAAGATTGTTCCCTCAAAGATGAGGGAAGGTAAGGAACTGCCATCTAGTTCTCCTTTAGATTCACCTTCTGTTATAGGTAAACTTGCAACACCATCACATGCTATTAATTCTAACATGTCGCAAGTTATTGATGATGCTACTTCTGCTATGGATAATGCTTATGATGATGCTAATACCTTGCTTGATAATGATGATCTGCCAGTTGGTGAATTTCTTGATAAACAAATTGCTAGAGTAATACGACATGATGTTGTTGAATCTAATGATGAGCTTGAAACTGAATCCCCTGAAACACCTGCTAGAACTAGCCTTCCTAGATATGAATTGCCTAAGGTACTAGAAGGTTTTATGTTATGAATGAGGAGACAACTAGAGATATTCTTGCTTGTAGGGATAGAGATGATCTAGAGAAATTATTATGCAAGTATAAAGAAAAATCTCTGAATGCTAGAATGAGATGTGATCCTAAGTTTGCTACTTCACCTATCTTTATTGATGATAAATATTATGAATTCTCTGTCGACCCAGAGTTAATTATTTTGGTTGAATCTGACCCTTTCCATGGTTGTGAAACTGAAACTGTTGTGGCACATCTTACTAAGTTGAATGACATAGCCACCCTTTTTACTCATGATGAGAAAACTCTCTATTACTTTATTCTCAAATTACTAAAGCTTGGTACAATACTCTTGCTCCTTGTTGTGTGCATAGTCCCCGGGATATGATCTATTACTTCTCTGAAAAATATTTCCCTACCCATAAGAAACAAGTGCCTTGCAGGAAATATTTAACTTTATTCAAATTAAAGAAGAGAGTCTCCCACAAGCTTGGGGGAGGCTTTGCCAATTACTTAATGCTTTGCCTGATCATCCTCTTAAGAAAAATAAAATACTTGATATCTTCTATAATGGACTAACTGATGCTTCTAGGGATTTCCTAGATAGTTGTGTTGGTTGTGTTTTCAGGGAATGAACTGTTGGGAAAGTTGAAGAATTATTGAATAACATATTGAAAAATTATGATGATTGGACTCTTCCTGAACCCCTGGCTAAACCCACTCCGAAGAAGAGGTGTATATTATATCTCAGTTCTGAAGATATGCAAGAGGCAAAGAAATCTATGAAGGAAAAAAGGTATTAAAGTTGAGGATGTCCAAAATTTACCTCCTATTGAAGAAATACATGGACTTAATACACCACCACTGCCTAAGGTGGTAGAGGTAAATTCTCTTATGAAGTTCAGTGATAATGACAACCCTCACAATATGCACCCTACCCAATGCCTTTATGAGTTTGAAAACTATATTAGAAAACAAGATCACTTCAATGCAAATGTTATGAAACAATTGAAATAGAATTCTGATATGATTGCTCGCTTGAGTGACTTGTTATTTAGAATCTCAAATGATGTTAGAGGTGTTGGAAAGCATGCTTCTATAGTTCAAACTCAGTTAGAACAAGTTGCTAAATCTCAAAGAGAGTTGCTTGATGAAATGAATAATAATATGCATGACTTTGCTGTTAGAGTTGCAACTAGAGGAGGTAAAATGACTCAGGAACCACTTTATCCTGAGGGACACCCAAAAAGAATAGAACATGATTTACAAAGGAACAACATCACTACACCTAGCCCTTCTAAAAAGAAAAAGAAAAAAAATGATAGGACTTCACATGCTCCTAGTAAACCTGAAATAGAGAAACCTCCTGACAATGATAATGAAACTTCTATCTCTGATGCTGAAACTCAGTCTAGTAATGACCACTCACCTAGTGATAATTTAAAAGATAATGCTGATGTTCATGAAAATACTCAACCAAATAATAAAGAACTAGATAATGATGTTGAGATAGAACCACCTGTTGATCTTGATAACCCACAACCTAAGAATAAAAGGTATGACAAAAGAGACTTTGTTGCTAGAAAACACGGTAAAGAAAGAGAATCGCGAGTTCAAAAACCAATGCCTTTTCCACCTAAGTCAACTAAAAAGAACGGTCATGAAGAATTTGAACACTTTGCTGAAATGCTAAGGCCAGTCTTTTTGCATACTCGCTTGACTGATATCTTGAAAATGCCTCCTTATGCAAAGTATATGAAAGACATCATCACTAATAAAAGAAAAATACCTAAAGATGAAATCTCCGCTATGCTTGCTAATTATACTTTTAAAGATGGAGTACCTAAAAAACTTGGA
This sequence comes from Triticum aestivum, assembly GCF_018294505.1. Lineage (NCBI taxonomy): Eukaryota > Viridiplantae > Streptophyta > Magnoliopsida > Poales > Poaceae > Triticum > Triticum aestivum. The sequence continues at coordinate 447,546,597 of NC_057812.1, read as the reverse complement.
GATTCGGGGATACCAACTATACCTTGCTCCATCAAAAATAATTATGTGAAAACTGCTTTGTGTGATTTAGGAGCTGGTGTTGGTGTTATGCATTTCTCTTTATATAAAAGACTTGATTTGAATAAACTCACACCTACTGAAATATCTTTGCAAATGGTTGATAAATCAACTGCCATACCTATCGGTATTTGTGAGGATGTGCCCGTTGTTGTTGCTAATGTTTCTATTTTGACTGACTTTGTTATACTTGAGATGCCCGAGGATGACAACATGTCGATTATCCTTGGTAGACCCTTCTTGAATACTGCATGGGCTGTTATTGATTGCAATAAAAGCAAAGTCACTTTTCATATAAGTGGTAATGAGCATACGGTGCTCTTTCCGAAGAAACAATTCCAAGTGAATGGTATTAATGTTATTGAAAAATCTCCAACAATCACTATTGGAAGTTTTCAAATACCTCTACCTACTGTCAAAAAGAAATATGAAATGCTTATTGTTGGGGACATTCATATCCCCATTGAGGTAACTTAGTGATTTACGAAAGTTCTTCGGTTTCATATTAATTGAAAGTGGTTGTTAATAAGATATGATCAACCTTATTAATGGATCATTTTTAGCAGTATGAAGTTGATGAATTTAGTAAGCACTACCTTATGTCCTTACCTTCTGTTTTCTATTTTTATCAGTTAAATAAAATAAAATGCCATGTTTTGTCTATTTTCTGAATTTCCCGTGCAATAAAAAATGACCCAAAAATAAAAGTTCTCAGAATGCACTGAAAATTTAATACAATTTTTTTGAATATTTAAGAATTTTTGGTGTAAATAACATCATAGGGAGGTGCACCCGGTGGGCACAACCCATATGGGCATGCCAAGACCCCCAGGCGCGCCCTGGTGGATTGTGGTCCACATGTGGGCCCCCTCACTTATATCTTTACAACACATCATCACCTACCTCCAGAAAAAAATCCCCATAGCTCTCTCTCTCTCTCTCTCTCTCTCGTGTTCTTGCTCTCAAGCCCGCGGATTTCGATCTCTTTGCTCGAAGCTCCATCTTCGAAACTGTTTCGGGGGATTATTGCTTGGTATGTGACTCCCTCGTTTGTCCAATTAGTTTTTGTTTTAGTGGTTTATATTTTGAATAATTAGCTACTCTTGGTGCTGCTGTAGATGACCTTGCATGTTGAATTCTTAGTGTTCTAAGTAGTTTGAATGCTTGTTATTGCCTCTATGTATCCCTATGAGTAGTTGGTATCGTTTTTGTGAAGTTTTGTTGAGAAAATTCTGTGGGCTAATAAATTTCAGAATTTTTGTTCATAGGAAAACCATGAATATCTTTAGGAAGTTTAGCTCTAAGAAGAACTCCAAGGGTGTTATTGGGGAGTCGTCTGATAGTGATCTCCATCCTCAGAGGTTGGCGGAAGTACGGCCGTGTGAATGGCCGCACACCCCGTTCCTGGAAGAGGCTGGAATCCTTCAGGAGTTCACACAATATGCTGCTAATGCCGGCCTCACAGACTTCATCGCAGATGAGTGTGAACAGCATCAAATCCTCACAAATATCTTTGTTCAAAGTTTTACTTTCCTTCCTAGGAATAATCCTCCTGAAGTGAGTTTTGATTTATATGTTGAAAACCGTCATATACCACTTACTGAATTTTGTAACATATGCATGATCCCTTCTGATGGGAGCTTAGCCGAGCCTAGGCCGGTAGAGTTTGAGACCTTTTATCGCACTTTGACTATGGGAGATGAGGGAGGGGTCTCAGTTATCACTGTTGCTGGCTTGCATTTTCCTGTTGTTCATTACTTTGCTCTTTTCATTGCAAAATGCTTGCTTGCTAGAGAGAAGGTGGGTGCACGCAGTTCACCAGACATTGTTGTTTTGCGTCATGCACTAGAGGGCGACAACCCTTATAGCTTGGGAGCTATTATGGCTCGTCGCCTCCACATTAATAAGTCCAAGGGTAAAATACATGGTGGGATTTTTGCTACTCGTTTGGCGACTCACTTTAATGTTGAGATACGCCATCATGATTACCATCTGACCAAGGTTTACCTAGACCGAGCAGCTATGGAACACCACCATTTTATTGCAAAAGATTACCCTGACATCCCTATTCCTTATAACCTAGTTTTTAGCATTGAAACTAGTGATATTATTCCGTTGCCTGCTCCTGCTTTGTTTGGTTCTGTTGCCAGGGCGGATATAGGATCATGCCTGCGGACATCATCGCCTACCGGAATGCTCAGGCTGCTGCAGAGGCAGAGGAGGAGCCTCGGCAGTGGGATGAGTGGATGCCCGCTCCTCAGTACCCCTACTACCATCCACTCTACTGATCGACTACCAAGTTAGGCCAAAAGCCTAATCTTGGGGGAGTACGTGCTTCCCACCGACATTACATTCATGTTCACTTATTCCATTTGTCGATGTTCACACTTTTTCATTGTATCATCCATGTTTAGATTTTATTTTTCTTGCTTTCTTCCTGTGTGTTTGAAAAACTTTAGAAAAAAAATTAGTTGCAGTTAGTTTACTTTCTATGCATGCTTAGTAGTAATATTAAACAGAAAACCCCAAAAGATTTCCTTGTTCTTCTTTTGCTTGTTGGGAGCTTTCCCGTGTAAATAGTTTTTCTCGTTTTGCTTTTCCCTTTTATTTGCTTGTTCTAGAAAACCAAAAACTCCAAAAATATTTCAGTGTGTTTCTCTGAAATTCTTTTCTTTTTATTCGAGTTGTACTGAGGAGAAGACCATGACGAAAATGTTGAGTGGCTCTCATATGAATAACCGTTGAACTAATAAAGAGCCCATTTTACCTTGTCTTCTCCTGTTGAATAAAATGTTTGCAGATTCCAGCTTAGTCCATGGCACTCTTGCACTATTATTATTTTCATATCATTTAGTCGTGCAAGTGAAAGGCAATAATGACGATATTTGATGAACTGACAGTGGCATAGAGAAACTGGTATGAACTCGACTTGTTCTATTTGTGTAACACTACTGCAGGATGCTGCTAACGTGACACTATGATCAGAGACCCTTCGAGAAACTGTGTCCGATGCAATAATCGCAAACGGTGGTGTATGAAAACCATCAAAAAGGTGAAAACGTTTGCGATGGAGGATGCATCAAACACGGTTCACATTTTAGTTGCGTGTGCAATGAAGGGCATAAGTTCAATTAACTGTTTGTGATGAGTTGGAACAAAAGAAATGGGCAACCAGATGAAGGCGTGTGCGATACACAACATACGGTTCACTCGGATGAACTGTTTGTGATTAGGCAACACAAAAGAAACGGGCATCCAGATGAAGGTGTGTGCGATATACATCATACGGTTCACTCAGATGAATTCTTTGTGATTAGGCAACACAAAAGAAATGGTCAGCCAGATCAAGGTGTGTGAGATATACGGCATGTGGTTCACTCGGATGAACTGATTGCATTGACCCAAGAGAACAGAAACGGTTCAACTTAAGAAGACGTGTGTGTTGCGCGATGGGATTGCATGCGGTTCACTCGGCCGTGGTCGTCAGTGTGTGACCTCTGTGGCAACCGTTCGCTCCCCAGGCACCTCTTCATGTACCATGGCAACCGTCCACCGACTCTTCGCCTTTCCCTCTCAATTTGGAACTGCTGCCGCACGCTAGCTCTTCCTCCCTCCTCCATTTGCCTTCACCCTTCCTTCTGCCATTGTTTGATCGTCTTCTCCATGGAGGGAACAAGCTGGAAACGACCCCATTATTCTTGCCCCGATCTGAATGATGACGCGGTGGAGGAACTCATTGATCGGTGTGACATCATCACCTCGGCTAGCATGGTAGGTTCGTTCAAGACCATTCTCGACTCAACTAATAACATCATTACAAGGAACCCAAGGGTTCAGGAGCAGTTTGATCTCCCCTATCTTCTTTGTCGTGACCCTGCTGACTGACGCGAGGACGAGGGAAGCCTCACCTTGTGTAAGTTGATGCCGCTTGATAATGATACGTATGATGTTAAGATGCCATCGCTTGAGGGCAAGGTTTGGGCAGGCACAAATGGAGATTGGGTTGTTTATATTGGGTACAACTGCAAGTGGGAACTTGTGAATGTGTACACTCGTCACCGGGTTCCGCTTCAAAAAATCTCAGACGATTGCCCAGAGGTTGAGTACACTAGTATTCTACGTGTGTTCAAATACGATCATGCCGACTGTCGTCTATGAAAGATAGCAATTTGTCGAGTTCCCGACTGCTCTCGGGGTTATAGGAATGCTTATGTTGTCGCTATCTTCGACAAGCTTGTTGCCATCCTTCATGGTTCTACTCGATGGATATTGCTCAAAAATCAGTTTCTACACACGGATGAGTATTGTGATGCAATTCAATACGAGGGTCATGTGTTTGCTGCACCACTCGTGGCACTGTTTTTGCATGGAATCCTCATGATTTCGGTATGTTTGTCTTCCACCGTAATTATAATTTTTTCATCCACATGCATGCGGGTTAGCTAGTTTCCCTTTACTAATTAACCTTCTTGTGTTTCCAAGGTCCTGTGAACATTCCACCACCTATACTTGAAAATTTTATTCACGAGCATGAGGACGAGCAGGACCCATATACTCAGTGGTGCCTGGCAACTTATTCCGATGGATTGCCTCTTCTTATCTGTATACAGGGCACTGCTGATGTTACTAAGGAAGCAGGTGTTGTCTCGTATGGTCGCACTCTCCGGACCTATTCCAACATCCGTTGCATGCTATTCGGGATGGATACTAGTGTACTAGCACCAACACCTTCTCCCTGGTTCAGTATTGAAAGTCTTGGAGGAAACTCGCTCTTCCTTGGATAAAACTATCCAATGATGGTGGAAGGCGATCCAGCTGCTGTTGACATAACGTTACTACCATTTATGAGAAGCAATTGTATCTATACCTCAGACATTACTGTGCTTCCCTACCATCCCAATATGGGTATTGAAATAGGCCGCTTCAGCCTAGATGATCAGTCCTGCGTTGGTCTCGAGATTGACAGTAGCTGGCCCTTCCAGAGAATCACTTCTGGTTCAAAGGAAGCATTTCCAACGCTGACGAGTGGTTGAGCTGAAGTTCATTTCATCGCTTTGTTATTTGTTGTGTGAGAAAAACTTTACTAGAATGTTTTGTTGGAAATGATCTATAATCCAATGTGTATCCTCGTTGTTGTTGTGGGTTGATGACTTTTTGTATGTAATCAATGGTACATTTGCATATGCGTCCATGAACTCACGCCTGCTAGTGGTGTCCATATGAACAGTGCTAGTGATTTTAGTTGTATCCTCGTACTTGTTGTGGGTTGATGACTTGTTGTATGTAATCAATTGTTTGTACGTGGTTGCACACAGGTCATGCAAAACAACCGTTTGCGTTGAAGGGATGCAAAAATCCTGCTCGGCACATTTTCCCTTGGCTTGCTGGGGAAGCTGCCTGTTTGCATACGGGTGTTCTAACTAAAATGTTTGCGATGAGTGTTTTATATTTAAAAACTGTTGACGTATTTTTAAAAAGAAAATAATTTGATAAGTCTGTACATTAAGAGAGAAAAACGCAAGTTCATTCAAACCATATCTTTCATTTAGTCACACTGCAAATTTTTATTCATATGACCGAGAATTCGAGATACAGTATTAAACCCCCAAAAACTATTTCCAGCGGAGGCGGCGTGCCACACCGTCATTGTCGTTGTCGTCCTCCGGGACGCCGTTGTTGAAGTCTTCAAGGCAGCACAAAATGTTCTTCACTTGTAAATCAAACACAATGTCATCGCGCGATCGATGGGCGGGGCGCGGGAGGACGGCAACTGGCGCCACTGAGAGGTAGCGGTCGACGACAGCGTCCCATGCCGCTGAGGAGGGGGGGGGGCGCACGGGCACGAGCACGGGCGCGGCGGGTGCAGCCAAACGCATGGGGACCGGCGCCGTGGTGGGTGTAGGGGAGCGCACGGGCGCAGCGGGTGCAGCCAAACGCCTGGGGGGCGGCGCCACGGTGGGTGGAGGGGCGCGCACAGGAACGGGCACGGGCACTGGTGCTGGCATGTACACGAGCTCGCGCGGGTCCACAGAGACCTCGCTCACGCCCGTGGCTTCCAACTCTGCGATAATGCTCGGCGACCATCCTGTCAATGCTACGGGGATGGTCGCTGGCGCGGGCGCGGTGATGGGAGCTGGGACGGGAGTGGGGGCAGCAACCGCCACGGCCAGCTCGTTTTGGGCCATGTTCATGAGGCCCCATTCGTCCTTATTTTCTATCTCCTCCGGCTCGGAGTCGACTTCACCAAACTTGAAGACTAGTGGCAGATGATCATTCTGCGCCATGGCGGTGGAGGTCTGCGGGGGGAGGGGAATGGGAGGCAAACAGCAAGGCCGCCCGTATTAAACAGCGGCCCGGGCGCCATTAATGGAGAGGAAGGCGAGCGGCCATGGAAGTCAAAGGGCTCGCTTCCCAGTCAGCCTGTGCAGCGTACAGCTCGCATGCTTCCCGGTGAGCTTGCACATTGGAGGACAACTTGCATGCCTCTCGGTCAGCCTGCACACCGGACTGTGCTCGAACGCCTCACGTTCAGTCAAGGTCAAGCAGCTGTCCGCACGGCACCTCTTACAGCCATTAAAACCAAGACACATGGCGTCACGTGAATGGTTAACAGAACGCACACGATTTGAATTATACAAACATTTGAGATATTAAAGTGGCAGCTATTTTTTCAAAATGCCTTTGTTGGCTGTCATTATTCGAGTGCGCCTTCTCTCAAAATGGACACGAAAAATACCACATCATGTCGGGTGCCATTCCATGATAGCATGCCAAGTTTCATGAATTTCAGACGAGATTTGGATTTACTAGAATTTAAAAACCATGCATCTCAATGTTTTGTCGGCAATCGGCGGTTCCCTGGTGTTTGAAATTCATTCCCATTTCTTGCATGGGACCTAAGCATGCACCCAAGGACACAGATTTGATTTTTCAACCAATTTATATGCACTGGAGCATGTACATGTAGTTCAAATTTGAATTATGCACATAAATGCATTGAAAACTCAGTTAATGCATAAAAATGTCCAAAAGAACCCCAAAAAATCAAAAAAATTGACACAACACTCCTGTTGTTCTATGTTGACACGAGAAAAAATTTGGAGGCAATAAGAGGCAGTGGATATCGTTTCATCCCCAAAGGTGGGACGTTCCCTACCGAAACCATGATGCTTGTTGTGAGAAGCTCTGGTTTGTGAGAAGCATATACCCAAACCTACCCCAAACGGGACAAAATTTTACCACGACAGGTTGATGCCGCTCCATGAAAGCATGCCAAGTTTCATGAATTTCAGACGAGTTTTGGATTTACTAGAATTTAAAAACGAGGCATCTCGATGTTTTGCCAGCAATCAACGGTGCCCTGGTGTTTGAAATTCATTCCCATTTCTTGCATGGGACCTAAGCATGCACCCAAGGACACAGATTTGATTTTCAACCAATTTATATGCACTAGAGTATGTGCATGTAATTCAAATTTGAATTATGCACATAAATGCATTGAAAATTCAGTTAATGCATAAAAATTTCCAAACGAACCCCGAAAAATCCCGAAAATTGACACAACACTCCTGTTGTTCTATGTTGACATGATGATTTTTTTAAAGCAATAAGAGGCAATGGATATTGTTTCGTCCCCAAAGGTGGGACGTTCCCTACCGAAACCATCATGCTTGTTGTGAGAAGCTCTGGTTTGTGAGAAGCATATACCCGAACCTACCCCAAATGGGACGATTTTTTTAACACGGCATGTTGATGCCGCTCCATGATAGCATGCCAAGTTTCATGAATTTCAGACAAGTTTTGGATTTACTAGAATTTAAAAACGAAGCATCTCAACGTTTTGTCGGCAATCAACAGTGCCATGGTGTTTGAATTTCATTCCCATCTCTTGCATGGGACCTAGAAATTCACCCAAGGACACAGATTAGATTTTCAACCAACCTTAGTGCATTGGAGCATGTGCATGTAGTTCAAATTTGAATTATGCACATAAATGCATTAAAAACTCAGTTAATGCATAAAAATGTCCAAACGAACCCCGAAAAATCCCAATAATTGAAACAACACTCCTGTTGTTCTATGTTGACACAAGAAAATTTTTGAAAGCAATAAGAGGCAATGGATATCGTTTCGTCCCCAAAGGTGGGACGTTACCTACCGAAACCATCATGCTTGTGAGAAGCTCTGGTTGGTGAGAAGCATATACCCGAACCTGCCCCAAATGGGACAAACTTTTTAACACGGCATGTTGATGCCGCTCCATGATAGCATGCCAAGTTTCATGAATTTCATATGAGTTTTCAATTTACTAGAATATAAAAACCCGACATCTCAACATTTTGCCGGCAATCAACAATGCCCTGGTATTTGAATTTCAATCCCATTGCATGGGACCTAGAAATTCACTCAAGGACACACATGTGATTTTTCAACCAACTTTGGTGCATTGGAGCATGTGCTTGTAGTTCAAATTTGAATTATGCACATAAAATGCCTAGAAGACCCAGTTAATGTATAAAAAAGGCCAAACGAACCCCTAAAAATTCCAAGATTGAACACAACACTTCTGTTGTTCTATGTTGACACTAGAAATTTTTTGAAAGCAATAAGAGGCAACGGATATCGCCCCGTCCCCAAAGGTGGTACGTTCTCTATCGAAACCATCATGCTTGTTGTGAGAAGATTATACCCGAACCTGCCCCAAATGGGACAAAATTTTCACCACGGCATGTTGATGCCGCTCCATGATAGGATGCCAAGTTTCATGAATTTCATACGAGTTTTGGATTTACTAGAATTTAAAAACTAGGCATCTCAACATTTTGCTGGCAATCAATAGTGCCCTGGTGTTTGAATTTCAATCCCATTGCATGGGACCTAAAAATTCACTCAAGGACACACATGTGATTTTTCAACCAACTTTGGTGCATTGGAGCATTTGCTTGTATTTCAAATTTTAATTATGCACATAAAATGCCTAGGAAACCCAGTTAATGTATAAAAAAGGCCAAACGAACCCTTAAAAATTCCATGACTGAACACAACACTCCTGTTGTTCTATGTTGACACTAGAAAATTTTTGAAAGCAATAAGAGGCAACGGATATCATCCCATCCCGAAAGGTGGTACGTTCCCTATCGAAACCATCATGCTTGTTGTGAGAAGCTCTGGTTTGTGAGAAGCTTATACCCGAACCTGCCCCAAATGGGACAAAATTTTCACCACGGCATGTTGATGCCGCTCCATGATAGCATGCCATGTTTCATAAATTTCAGACGAGTTTTGGATTTATTAGAATTTAAAAACCAGGCATCTCAACGTTTTGCCGGCAATCAACAGTACCATGGTGTTTGAATTTCATTCCCATCTCTTGCATGGGACCTAGAAATTCACCCAATGACACACATGTGATTTTTCAACCAACTTTGGTGCATTGGAGCATGTGCTTGTAGTTCAAATTTGAATTATGCACATAAAATGCCTAGAAAACCCAGTTAATGTATAAAAAAGGCCAAACGAACTCCGAAAAATTCATTCCCATTTCTTCCATGGGACCTAAGCATGCACTGAAGGACACAAATTTGTTTTTTCAACCAATTTGTATGCACCGGAGCATGTGCATGTAGTTTAATTTTGAATTGTGCACCTGAAATGGCTAGAAAACCAGTTTAATGTATGAAATGTCCAAACGAACCTTGAATAATTCCAATTCTTTTACGACACACATACAGTTGCATGTTCACTGCAGATAAAAGGTCTAACAATTCAAACACCGTCCATTGCCGCTGTGACCCCATTTTGTAATTCAAATCAAGTAGATCCCATACAGTTTATTCTCACCAACCGTGTGAGATGTAGTACAAAATATCTTGGAGCACTGTCGGTGTATAGTACGCCTATGGCTTACGCGAGAAGGTGCGTCGGCTACAGTCCACAGCCGGCGTGTGAAGCACACTAGCTCGCTCCCCCAAAACTCCCGCCTCTGCATCCCTCGCAATCTCGAAAATATCTACCGTCTGGAAGGTTTTAATGTTTGATAGCACACGATTAGTATGTGCGGACGGTGTGTGATGTCTGTTACTCCCGCTCAGCTTCAGTCCCTTGTTTCAAATTTTCAGTAGCCCCGGCATTTTACTCCCGCCTCTGCATCCCTCGCAATCTCAAGAATATCTGCTCGCCCTTGATCCAAATTTTCAGTAGCCCCGCCTTGTTACTCCCGCCTAGTAAAATTTTTAGTTGCCACAATATTTCCTCAAACACAACCTCCACTCACACAGACACACACAACCCTCGAAACCATTGGTAGGTCGCCGCCTTCGCCGACACCTCCATCCTCAACCTATGCCGGTGTGCCGGGGAGCTTGAGTAGCCAATGGTCAAAAAGAGGTTTATCGCGGCCTTTTCGCCCAACGCCGGCGAGGTGGCCGCTGAGGTGTCCCCGTCGTCCTCCGTGGGCCCGATCCGCCGCCGTCGGTCCCCTGATTCGCCCGCCGCCACGCCCCTACGCCGGTTCGAGGACTTCCCCATCCTCCCCCGGACCCGGCAGCCGATGAAGTCCTACTTCGGAGTCCGGCAGCGGCGGTGGGGGACGTGGGTCACCTTAGATTACAGATTGAGAGGCCCACACCCGCCGGTGGCTCGGTAGCTTCCACACGGCTGAGCTCGCGGCCATGGAGTACGACCGCTGGTAGGTCTGCTACCACGGTGCGGCGTCTAGGCTCAATTTCCCCTTCGGCACATGTCCGGTCCACCTCGTTCTACCGGAGGCAGGGGTTCTGAGCTCGGCTATGGCGCGGGAGGACTGCAAGGGATGGGAACGTCTCGAGGCCGAGTCCGCCGATGAGGCCTACATGCAAGAGCTCCGCTGGCAGCACCCGGAGCTCATGGAGGCGGAGTGGGTGATCTTTGTCGGTGTGGAGGGCGGCGAGGTTATCACGCTCTCCTCCGATGACGAGGTCAAAGGCTGCAAGGACGGCAGCACGGAGGGCGGTGAGGTTATCGCGCTCTCCTTTGATGACGAGGTCGAAGGCGGCGGTGACGGTGGCGCGTAGGGTGTCGAGGCGGGCCCTGAGGTCGAGGAGATCTACGTCTACGAGTGGAGGAGTGCCTTCCCCAACGACCCTGACAACGGTACTGGCCCGGGCCTGGCTCGCGGCACACCGTACATGATGAGGAAGGATTGGGTCGACCTCTACTTCGACCGAAAGTAGTTTAGCTTAGTTTAAATTTATGTTTTATGTTCGGTTATGCAAAACTATCTATGTTTATGTTTGAATGCATGCTACTTTCGGTTGAACCTGCTTTGAACTTGATCAAATTGAAGTTTACAACCTTAAGTTTAGGGGATCGACTAGAAAAGGCCAAAAATTGCTGGAGTATATATATATCCACTAAGGGTTTTAGTCCTTTAACTTTTTAAGTATCGCCTAGAGATGTCCTTATGACTTGTTTATTTCAGTTCTTCACAATGTGATTCTCTATATGTGCAACTATTTGCTATGCAGTTCAATTTCATCAATAACAGTTTCAACAATACCACTATGAGTTACGATATTTGGTTGTTGTTAAGGATATTGCAGTTAACATGCCTTTTCGTTTTTCAATTGTTGTTTAGCAACATGCATTGTACTGAATGACTAAATATGCAATCCCGGGCTACATAGCAACATGGAAGAGTGTTACCTTAATGTTTTGATGATGTCTAGATATACATGTAATAAAATCTTATATAATGGGATGGATAGAGTGTTGTACTACATCATTTTTCAATTGTTGTTTAGCTTCTAATATTAACTTGGTGCTTTTAGGTACATATATCATTGCCAAAGATCCACACTTCGACCCTTTCTGCGTATGGGGCAATGAGATATTCATGAACCAGCATCAAGTGAGGAAACTGATAAAGATCGTTACTAAAATGGGTCAAAAGATGGAAATTAAACTATTTGTTTACACTTTATGCAAGTGTAGGATCGAAAGTATGTCTAGAGGGGGGTGATTAGACTACTTGATCAAATAAAAATCTAGCCTTTTCCCAATTTTAAGTCTTGGCATATTTTAGCAGCTTAGCACTAGTCAAGTAAACAACCTACATGAAAGTGCATTATATCGACTAGAGGGGGGGTGAATAGGCGGTTTTTATGAAGTCTTCACTGAGGAATTTCAGGGTGAGGAAATTCCTGAGTGAAGAACTACTTGCAGCGGAATAAGTACTCAGAAGTAAACGTAACAGAGCATGAGCATGGTCTTCATCATGAAATGAAAACAAGCACAGAGTACAAAAGGCGTAAACACAGGATAAACAGAATGAAGACAAACAGACTGAAGAAATTGATCTGAGGAAACAGAGAAAGTCTTCAGTCAAAGTCTTCAAACAGATATGAACAAGCACACAACACAGAAATGAGGAAATGGAAGGGTTGAAGAAATGGAACCAGGTAGCTTGGTGAAGACAATGATTTGGTAGACCAGTTCCAACTGATGTGACAGTTGTACGTCTGGTTAGGGCGGCTAGGTATTTAAACCTGAAGACACACAGTCCCGGACACCCAGTCCTGAACACGCAGCTCAGGACACTTAGTCCTCACCGTATTCCCCTTGAGCTAAGGTCACACAGACCTCGCCCAATCACTCATGGTAAGTCTTCAGGTGACTTCCAAACCTTCACAGACTCAGTCACTCGGCAATCCACAATTTCCTCTTGGATGCTCTATACCATGACGCCTAACCGTCTGGATGATGCATAGTCTTCAAAGGTAACAAGCATCGGATCCACGCAGGATCAATCTCTTCAGTAATGCTCAATCACTTTGGGTTTGTAGGTGTTTGGGTTTGGGTTTTCCTCACTTGATGATTTTCACTCAAAGTCCTCGGAGGATGGGATGCTCTCAAATGACGAGTGTCAGTTTCTCTCGGAGCAACCCATCAACTAGTGGTTGTAGGGGGCGGCTATTTATAGCCTAGGGAGCAGCCCGACATGATAAGACATAAATGCCCTTCAATGATATGACCATTAGGTGGAAGGATATTTTGGGACAGCTGGCGCGTAGCACAACAACGGTCGGAAATTTGACTAACAAATTCCTCAGGGCTATCATGTTCCTCACTGTATAAGCAATCCGCACTGGCGAATTCCTAACTCCTCAGTCAGAACAAATTCCTCAGAGACCAGAAGAACTTCGTCTCTGTCACTGAAGAAACTTGACTGAACTGTATGAGATTTCCAATGGCTTCACTCAAAGGGATTGGTAGGTGTAGGATTTGAGTTGAGCGTCACTTGGAAAATTTTCCTGAAGTATTTCCTCGACCCCCTTTAACAGTACGGTGTTTCCTATGAATCAAGAAAGAAAAAAATATGAAAACAAAAGTCTTCATGCTTCATGTTCCTCGAATGAATACCAAGTCTTAAGGATCACACCAATTTCTTCACTTTCAAAGTCTTCAGAAATCCAAAGTCTTCGGTGGAAGAACTTCATTTTTAGGGGTCGAATTTCTCTGTATATATCAAACTCCTCATAGACTTATAGACCTATGTACACTCACAACCGCATCAGTCCCTTAACCTATAAGTCTTCAATACACCAAAATCACTAAGTGACACTATATGCACTTACAATCTCCCCCTTTTTGGTGATTGATTACAATATAGGTTAAGTTTTCAACGGGGATAAACATATGAACTGTAAATACTGGAATTGAGGAATTTGATTGCAAGATATAGAAGAACTCCCCCTGAAGATGTGCATAGTGAGGAATTTGCTTTTGAAGCAATGCACACTTGGAAGAGTACAATCATGGTGATCTCCCCCTATATCTTGTAATTCATACATGCATTTAACATATAATATGAAGAATTTGAAATGCATGATGAAATATGGTGACTGGTGTAATTCAGCATGCGTGCATTAACATTAATGAGGAATAAGCATGCAGAAAAACTCAACAAAAGTATCAGACCACCATAGAGCTTAAGTTTACAACTCGATCCAGCAAAGTCTTCAAAAGAACGAGAGTTGTAATTTAGAAAAAACACCCATATAAGTAGACCCGCTTGAAGACTAACTCAAATTTCTCCCCCTTTGTCATCGAATGACCAAAAGGATCGAAAATGAGGACTAACGCCCCTGAAGAATATCAAGTTGATGGAGGAGCGACAGCGTTGTTGGGGTCATTTGTTGTTGTAGGGCCTGCCGCAGTGTCGTCCAAGTCTTCATGCTCATCGGTGTCGCGGGATGAAGAATAGGAGCTTGCCACCAAGGAAGGAACTTTGACCTTCTTGAATTTCTTCGCTGGAGGTGCAGACCAGTCGAAGTCCTCCTTGAGACCCATTTGCTTTAGATCTTTTTCACCATACAGATGTGATAAGATAGTCCAGGTGCGACCGAAAACTTCATGGAGGTAGTAATGGTTTTTCTTCACTGCATTATGTGTAGCAGTCATGTTGTGAAGAAGAGAACCAAACTGACGCTTAACCCATTTATGGTTTCGATCCACCTTATGGTGAAGACTAAGAAGCAGCTCACAGTCAGTCATCACCCTGGGAGCTGTGGCTTGAGGATTTGCCTTGGATGCATTTGCAGTAGAATCATGAGTGGCAGAGTCATCATTAGTGAAATAAGATGTAGCTTTGCGAAACTGACCATCCAATGGACGAATGCCTTCATCAATGAAAGCAGGTGCCTTGCCCTTTTCATCAGCTAAGGAATATGTCTGCATGAGGGCTTCAATTGGGGGCAGGTAGCTGAGGTGATTCTGAAAATCAACCTTGTAGTTTAGTGAAGACCTTGTTTTGAGGAATCTCATAATCCAAGGAGCATAAGGCTTCAACTCAAACAGAGAGAGTGCAACATTGGCCAGAATCCTCATGAAGAAATCATGATAATTGACAGGAATGCCATGTATGATGTTGAATAGCAGATTCTTCATGATGCCAACAATTTCCTCATCAGACAAGTTGTGGCCTTTGATAGGACTCATTGTCCTCGTCAGAATGCGATAGACTGTTCTGGGCACATATAGCAATTCCTTCACGAGGAATTTCGTCCTTGGGGATTGACCGGGTGTCGGTGTCAAAACCGGCGGATCTCGGGTAGGGGGTCACGAACTGTGCGTCTAGGCCGGATGGTAACAGGAGGCAGGGAACACGATGTTTTACCCAGGTTTGGGCCCTCTTGATGGAGGTAAAACCCTACGTCCTGCTTGATTAATATTGATGATATGGGTAGTACAAGAGTAGATCTACCACGAGATCAAGGAGGCTAAACCCTAGAAGCTAGCCTATGATATGATTGTTGTATATATTGTATATCTATCGACTAGCCTGGCCTCGGTTTATATAATGCACCGGAGGCCTAGGATAACAAGAGTCCTAGCCGAATACGCCGGTAAGGAGAAGTCCTTGTCTTGATCGCCAAGTCTTGTGGAATCTTCCTTGTATGCGGTAGCCGTCCGAACTGGCCAATGAGTATACGGCCACGGGGGTCCTCGGCCCAATCTAATAGATCGGGAGACGACATGGTGAGTACCCCCTAGTCTAGGACACCGTCAGTAGCCCCCTGAGCCGGTCTTCAAGTTAGGGACGCTCCTCGATTCTTCCGAACTGTTCTTCGTCTTCGGTTGCCGGTCTTGAAAACTGGTTCAACAAATCTTCTTTATCTTCGATCTTGAGGATCGCCGAAATGCATTCGACGAGTTTACACGTCGGGTATCCGAGGAGCCCCTTTAAGTTTCCGGCCTTTATCAATGCCTTGTTTATTTTTATGCCACACCTCGGGTTTGAAGTTGTTCCTGGGAGGCAGGGTCCTCTTGTGTCCGAGCTCCAACGCCGGACTGCATTCGAGGTATCTTTTGCAGCCGAGCACCAACGCCGGACCGCTTCCCAACTCTAGCGCCGGAATGTATCCGAGCTCCAATGCCGGACTGTATATTCGAGCTCCAACGCCGAAATATATCCGAGCTCCAACGCCGGACTGTGTCCAGGCTCCAATGCCGGACTATATCCGAGGTGTCATATCACCTTGGTTCAAAAAAGTTGAAGGAGTTTAGCCGAGCTTAATGCCGGAAATGCCATCTATGGAGCCAGCCACTAGCGCCCGAGCTTTATGCCGGACTGCTTCCAAGGTGGTGCACCACCCCGACTATGGGCCGATTTTTTGTCAATATTTTTTATTGGTGCAATTTATTCTCTGCCGAGATATATAGCCAGTAGTCCTCAAGGTGTGTATCGGTCTAAAACCCGAGATGCACATGAAGGATGACATAAGACCGCTGATCCCAGTAGCCGCTGAGACTCAGGTTGTTTTGCAAAATCGGCCTGAGGATCAAGTCCTAGCTCGGCAGAATACTTCGGGACACAAAAGCGGCGTGCTCAGTCCTCAAGACTCAGGTTGGGTGCGGCCGACCAACCTGAGGATCAAAATCTCCTCGGAAACTATATTGCACATAAAATTTTCTGCATTGGACAAGCAATGCAGTAGCCCCCGAGACACTGGTCGGGTGGCAACACCAGATCAGGGGATCGATGTGCCCCTTTAATATTTGTAAATAATAAGCCCGAAGCCCAGTAGCCCCCGAGCCTTAATGCGGGCACGGGTGGCCGAATTAAGGATCAATATCCATAGTAAAATCACAAATTATGTGTAATGACTCTATGTATCCAAGTACTTTACGTCATTAATGCTCGGATCCGCATTGTACAAAACTTTGTTGACCGACCATCGGCTTCCACCTCCTTGGCCAGTAGCCGAGGAGTGTTTGTCCTACTTTATAAAGCCTTTATGAGGGCAAAGATTTACGACAAACAAGGCAATCTGGCCACACGGTTTTATAAACAAAGGTACGCAGAGAGATATGTTATATTACTGTTTAACAGAAGAAATGTATTCCAAAGAAAATAGTCCCGCTATCGGTTCCTTTCTTTGGGTTGTCATGCTAAGCATGATCATGAAACCTCAGCTCGAATGTAAGAGCAAAATATCGAGGATTTAGTTTGGGAGGCCAGTTAATAGCCCCCGGTAGTGTTCGGCGACAGTCGAGGTCAAGCCGTAAACACTTCGGCCAATGTTATGAATGGCCCGTCATAGTCATCGGATCGCTGACCAGTTTACGCTTATTGTGACAGTCAGTTTTCGGCTTTCTCCACTAAGGTGCTTAACCATGTGAGCTGGAAGCACAATCGCAGTGGTTCTCCCTTTGCACGCCTAGCCGAACAAAACGGAACGTAGGAAGCAAGTGCAGGAGCCGGGCAACCCAACTATTGACCGAAGACACAATTCGAAACCGATGCATATATAGCAATATCTGAGAATGTTTTTGCCGAATCCCTAAAGGTGTCCGGCGTTGCACTGCGAGACTAATGCTGGAAAAGCACAAATAGTTTAAAAGTGCCAAAAAGCTTGGAAAACCAAGAAACGTCAGTAAAAACATGACGTCCGAACAAGATCAAGTGTTCGGTGCCAATCCGAAAATTGGTCTTAGAAAAAAGAAGTGCTTCTGTCGTCCTTTAACATGACACATCCTATCTCAAGACTTCGAGCGGGTCAGCCTACGGCTTCAACCTCCTATCCCGAGGGCGGAGTACTTCTCATTAGGCCAGTTTAGCAAACTAAACTCTAGCGGCTTTGAGAGAGAAATTAGGCTCCCCGGCTAGTGACCGCACACTCGCGTCGAAAAAAGGAGTGATAAATAATAATAATAGAACTTTGCAACGACTGAGAAGAAGAACACTTATTATAAAACGGCTCAAATAAACTTAAGAGCCCCCAAGTGACTTGGGTAGAAGAATGATTGCATGTACCGAAGTACTTATATCATATCTATGTTCAACCGAACTTTAAACGCGTCTTAACCGACCGTCGGCTTCTCCCTCTTCGGTTAAGGACCGAAAAGTGTTATGTACTCCATCGGTCGAGAATATCGACGGTGTTTCCAATAACCAGGCAATCAGGCCATAAGGCTGTAACAGACAAAGCGCGCTCAGGGAACTTATGCTATATTACTGCGAAGAGTAAGAAGCATCTTCGAAGAAAATAGTACCCCCACCGATACCTTTCTTCGGTGCTCATTGTTATTATGAGACTTGTGCAATAGATTTTTTGTACTCATGAGTTCCGTTGTGTGCCGACCATCATTGAATAACTATAAGAGCGCTAGCTTTCGGCTTCACCCAGTCTGAGGTCCGGCTCGGGTGACCCGATCGTGACAATCGCAGAGGTGCTCCCTTTACTCCCTAGCCGAACAATCGGGAACGTAGGGGTAAACACAGGAGCGAGGCAACCCAGCTTGCAAATCGCTTAAGTCAATGTGGTGCATATTGTGGCGTAATACACGAACAAGGAACGAAGCCGTACAAGTATAATCATATGCAACAGGAAAAGCTTCATAAAGGAAGCCCCCAAGTAAATGGGGTATTTGAATTTATGCGTCACAAACAAAGTTTGGACAAGGAAATTTTTTAGAAGTTTTTCCAAAAAAGTATAATGCTTGGTCGAACCGAACACAAGTTAGAAATTAAAGCTTTGAGCATGAAAGCGACTTAGCTGGTTAATGTGTTCGGTATTGATGACGCGGTCCGAGCTTGATGCGGGGCAAGGTTCCATCCCTCAAGCCGGTCCCGAGGTGGCGGAGCGGAGAGCTTGACACGCCGAAGTGGTGACATAGCACGATCAATGCAGACCGGCAGAGTGACGCCGAAGTCCCCGGATCATTTTCCTGTGCACAAAAAATAGTGCAAACCGGAGATAATAGTAATAATGATAATTAAAAAAATCGTTGCATAATAAATAATTTATGCAAAGTGAGTAATAAAAGAAATATGGCCTGGCGCCGAAGTCAAGTCGATGCAGGGCGTCGGCGTGATGCGGTAAAGGCGTGGCAAAGCCTGAATTCGCAGGTCGGTCCGAGCTCCGAGTGCGGCGTTCGCCGGACTATGTACGGAAACTGACCGAACCACCATGCGACTGTCGTTAATGCAGCCACCATTTGATAGACCTGTGTACATATGACGGACAAACCAGAGTAATAATTCCTTGGGAAAAATGAACCCAAACAAGCAAAAAATACTGGGATTAATAGCACCTGGTTTATTTGTTGTAGCAATCCGAAGGAAGGTGATTCCTAAAATTGGGACCCGCTCCGCACACCCATTGCCTGATGGGCGATAAAACGACGGCATGGCAATGCTGGTAAAGGTTGACTCGCCGAGGCAAAGCCCTCGGCCCAGCTAACGTGACGGAGCTGGTCGGCTAGTGACGCCGAAGTGTCCGGAGTAGGTTGATGAAGAGATGGCGAAGCCCCCGGTCCAGCCGAGATGTCGAAGCCTCGATGTCAGCCGATGAGTCGAAGTAGGTCGGCGTGATGGACACCAGCTTGAAGAAGCAATAGTGCGGCCCTGTCGATGCAGGTCGTGACGTGGTCGATGCCGGCTTGATGAAGCGACCGTGCGGCGATGCCGGTATGCCCGCTCCGTGTAATCCGTGGGGCGGCGATGTTGGTGATGATTTATCCTTCGCGATGCCGGGCTCTTGTTCGGCTTGCCGAGATGATGATCCGAAGAAGTTGAGCTCGGCTCAACAAAGTGACGCCGTGTCTAGCGCAGGTCGGCAGCCGTGGAGTAATATTGCCGGACTGGTTTGACACCAGCATGATGTTGAAGATCATGTTCAAAAGATCTTACAGTTAGTGGGATGTGTTCGGGAACAAAACACAATACCCCATACAAAACTTCCTTCAAAAGGGATGTCCGAAATCCTGTTCATAAAAAAGATGAACTCGGGTCGGATTCGTTTTCGCGCAGAAAACAGATCCGAAAAGTGATGCACTAATCGGAAGGTTCCCGGAGTTTGGACGGTCGGATCGAGCCGAAATTTTGAGAGGTGGTAGATATAGGAATTCCGCAGCCGATCAACGGTTGGATCTTCCAAAGGACGTCCGAGCTAGAAGCTAGACACCACGCCCTAAACTCATCCAAATTCCCGTCCAAATTTGACAGGGCTCCGGTATATCGTGGATTGCCAGAGATTCCTCCATCGGAACTCGACGAAATTTTCCAGGGTTGTTGTAGACTCAATTCCGCACAATTCCACCAAAGCGATCGTCAAAGCGATACTCGAGGAGGTGGTGGTGGCAGATACGAGTTCGCTGTCCAGAAAAACAGCACGGTCGCTTGAGGGCAATGTTGACGTTGAGCCCCCGAGCTCCATAGATGATTCCTCCGTGATCTTGATAGAGATCGGAGTTGATGTTTGATGAAGGCCCTCATCCGGACATGGTGATCCGAACACGGGGCACAATTCTTGGTCGAACCAAGGTGACCAGTCGAGATGGTGATGAAGATGCCGAAGTCGCAGTTGATCTGCAGGCAAGCCATCGATCCTTTTGTCAATCACACAGCGGAACTCTCAACAAAAGCACCAATGTGGGTGTCAAAACCGGCGGATCTCGGGTAGGGGGTCCCGAACTGTGCGTCTAGGCCGGATGGTAACAGGAGGCATGGAACACGATGTTTTACCCAGGTTCGGGCCCTCTTGATGGAGGTAAAACCCTATGTCCTGCTTGATTAATATTGATGATATGGGTAGTACAAGAGTAGATCTACCATGAGATCAAGGAGGCTAAACCCTAGAAGCTAGTCTATGGTATGATTGTTGTATATATTGTATATCAATCGACTAGCCTGGCCTCGGTTTACATAATGCACCGGAGGCCTAGGATAACAAGAGTCCTAGCCGAATACGCCGGTGGGGAGAAGTCCTTGTCTTGATCGCCAAGTCTTGTGTAATCTTCCTTGTATGCGGTAGCCGTCCGAACTGGCCCATGAGTATACGGCCACGGGGGTCCTCGGCCCAATCTAATAGATCGGGAGACGACGTGGTGAGTACCCCCTAGTCCAGGACACCGTCACCGGGCTTCAGGGGCTTCATTAGTACTTGAATGTAATGGGTAGTAAGTTTAGGCTCCTGGTAGAGGCAACGAGCTCCTTCAAGGGGTGGACTGATGGCAGGGCGTGAAGTAATTTAGAGGCTGGTGCCTTATAGTGAGTGTTATCGGTCATCCAGTCCAATACCCAAGTGTTGATATCATCAGCATCACCTGTGATGTGTAGTGTTGCGTAAAACTGAAGAATAAGCTCTTCATTCCAATCAACAATGTCAGAGCAAAAGTTGAGAAGGCCTGCTTCATGAAGCACACTGAGGACAGGAGAGAAGAAATGAAGTGATTCCATGTCCACGTGAGGAATATGCTCATGGTAGAAGACTTTATCCTTATTGAAGAGCAGTGAAGAATAGAAATTGGCCTGGCTGGTAGTCCAGAAGCGCTTCCTCCTAAGACGAGCAAAGTCATAAGGATTGTAGTCCGTGAAGAATACATGCTCGCCAAAGAAGTCATCAGCCTTGAATTTCTGCTTCTTCGAGAAGGGATCCTTTGGCTTGGGCTGAGGGGTATCGGTCAATTGCATCATGATAACCCACAAGTATAGGGGATCGCAACAGTTTTCGATAAGTAAGAGTGTCGAACTCAACGAGGAGCTAAAGGTAGAACAAATATTCCCTCAAGTTCTATCGACCACCGATACAACTCTACGCACGCTTGACGTTCGCTTTACCTAGAACAAGTATGAAACTAGAAGTACTTTGTAGGTATTGTTGGATAGGTTTACAAGATAATAAAGAGTACATAAATAAAAAGTAGGGGCTGTTTAGATAAAGAAACAATAAAGTAAATATAGCGAGTGTGGAAAAGTGGTGGTAGGAGTTGCGAAATTGCCCCTCAGCAATTGACTACTTTACTAGACCGATAGCAAGTATTATGTGGGAGAGGCCACTGCTAGCATGTCATCCCTGACTTGGAATTCTATGCACTTATGATTGGAACTATTAGCAAGCATCCGCAACTACTAATGTTCATTAAGGTAAAACCCAACCATAGCATTAAGATATATTGGTCCCCCTTCAATCCCGTATGCATCAATTACTATGCTAGGTTGAAACTTCTGTCACTCTTGCCCTCCAATACATAGTCCTATCAACATACAACTAACCCTAGGGTGTGATCCATGCGCGCAATCATATGATGGGCACCAAAGGACAGCAACATAACCACAAGCAAATTAAATCAATCACAACAATTCATCAACCACCGATAGGACAACAAAAATCTACTCAGACATCATAGGATGGCAACACATCATTGGATAATAATATGAAGCATAAAGCACCATGTTCAAGTAGAGGGTACAGCGGGTTGCGGGAGAGTGGACCACTGTAGATAGAGGGCGGAAGGTGATGGAGATGTTGGTGAAGATGGCGGAGGTGTTGGTGTAGAACGCGGTGATGATGATGGCCCCGGTGGCACTCCGGTGCCACCGAAAGCGAGGGGGAGAGAGCCCCCCTCCTTCTTCTTCTTCCTTGACCTCCTCCCTAGATGGGAGAAGGGTTTCCCCTCGGGTCCATGGCCTCCATGGCACGGGAGGGGCGAGAGCCCCTCCGAGATTGGATCTGTCTCTCTGTCTCTCTCTGTTTCTGCGTTCTCAGATTCTTCCCTTTCACCGTTTCTTATATTCCTAGAGATCCGTAACTCAGATTGGGCTGAAATTTTGACACGATCTCTATCCGGAAATTAGCTTTCTTGCGGTGAAAGAAGGGCTCCAACCGCCTTACGGGGTGGCCACGAGGGTCAGGGGCGCGCTTGACACCCTGGGGCGCGCCCCCTACCTCGTGCCCCCTCGGGCACCGTCTCGCGATGATTCCACTTCCCAAAATTCATAAATATTCCAAAATAAATCTCCGTCAGTTTTTATTCCGTTTGGTATGGGTTTTCTACGAAACAAAAAACATGCAACAAACAGGAACTGGCACTGGGCACTGGATCAATATGTTAGTCCCAAAAATAGTATAAAAAGTTGCCAAAAGTATATGAAAGTTGAATAATATTGGCATGGAACAATCAAAAATTATAGATACGACGGAGACGTATCAGCATCCCCAAGCTTAATTCCTGCTCGTCCTCGAGTAGGTAAATGATAAAAAAGATAATTTTTGATGTGGAATGCTACCTAGCATAATCTTGATCATGTAATCTAATCATGACATGAATATTAAGACACGAGTGATTCAAAGCATTAATCTATCATTTGACATAAAAACAATAATACTTCAAGCCTACTAACAAAGCAATCATGTCTTTTCAAAATAACATGGCCAAAGAAAGTTATCCCTACAATATCATATAGTCTGGCTATGCTCCATCTTCACCACACAAAATATTCACATCATGCACAACCCCAATGACAAGCCAAGCAATTGTTTCATACTTTAGACATTCTCAAACCTTTTCAACTTTCACGCAATAGATGAGCGTGAGCCATGGACATAGCACTATAGGTGGAATAGAATATGACGGTGGAGAAGACAAAAAGGAGAAGATAGTCTCACATCAACTAGGTGTATCGACGGGCTATGGAGATGCCCATCAATAGATATTAATGTGAGTGAGTAGGGATTGCCATGCAACAGATGCACTAGAGCTATAAGTATATGAAAGTTCAAACTGAAACTAAGTGGGTGTGCATCCAACTTGCTTGCCCATGAAGACCTAGGGCATTTGAGGAAGCCCATCGTTGGAATATACAAGCCAAGTTCTATAATGAAAATTCCCAATAGTATATGAAAGTGATAACTCAAGAGACTCTCTATATGAAGAACATGGTGCAACTTTGAAGCACAAGTGTGGTAAAAGGATAGTAACATTGCCCCTTCTCTCTTTTTCTCTCATTTTTTGTTTTTTTTGTTTTTTTGTTTTTTTGTTTTTTGGGCCTTCTCTTTTTTTTGGCCTTTCTTTTTTTATTTTTTCGTCCGGAGTCTCATCCCGACTTGTGGGGGAATCATAGTCTCCATCATCCTTTCCTCACTGGGGCAATGCTCTAATAATGATGATCATCACACTTTTATTTACTTACAACTCAATATTACAACTCAATATCTAGAACAAAGATATGACTCTTGTAACGCCCTCGATACGGCTATATCTCCCACGTGTCGAAGCATGACTTAGAGGCATAACCGCATTGAAAGCAATGTCGCAAGTGAGGTAATCTTCACACAACCCATGTAATACATAAGGGAAAGAGATACATAGTTGGCTTACAATCGCCACTTCACACAATTACATGAATAAAGCATTACAACATCCAAATACAATCAAGGTCCGACTACGGAACCAAAATAAAAGAAGAACCCCAAATACGACAAGGTCCCCGATCGACCCCAACTGGGCTCCACTACTGATCAACTAGAACGAAACAACACAAAGGACAAGATCTTCATCGAGCTCCTCCTGAGCTTGGTTGCGTCATCTGCACGGACTCATCGGCACCTGCAAGCTGGTTTTTGAAGTATCTGTGAGTCACGGGGACTCAGCAATCTCACACCCTCCCGATCAAGACTATTTAAGCTTATGGGTAAGGTAAAGGTATGAGGTGGAGCTGCAGCAAGCGACTAGCATATATGGTGGCTAACATACGCAGATGAGAGCGAGAAGAGAAGTCAAAGCACGATCCAGAAACTATGATCAAGAGTGATCCTAGAACAACCTACATCAAGCATAACTCCAACACCGTGTTCACTTCCCGGACTCCGCCGAGAAGAGACCATCACGGTTACACACACGGTTGATGTATTTTAATTAAGGTCAACTTCAGGTTTTCTACAACCGGACGTTAACAAATTCCCATCTGCCCATAACCGCGGGCACGGCTTTTGAAAGTTCAGATCCCTGCAGGGGTGTCCCAACTTAGCCCATCACAAGCTGTCACGGTCAACGAAGGATATTCCTTCTAGCGGGAAGACCCGATCAGACTCGAAATCCCGGTTACAAGATATCCTCGACAATGGTAAAGCAAGTCCAGCAAGACCACCCGCTGTGCCGACAAATCCAGATAGGAGCTGCACATATCTTGTTCTCAGGGCACACCAGATAAGCTAAGCGTACGGGAGCCAACGTAACCCAAGTTGCCAAGGGATGGCCCCGCACGGTGCTCTGGGTTGGACCAACACTTAGACAAGCATTGGCCCGGGGGTTTAAAATAAAGATGACCCTCGGGATGCGCGACTCCCAAGGGAAAAAGGCTCAGTGGCAAAAGGTAAAACCAAGGTTGGGCCTTGCTGGAGGAGTTTTATTCAAGGTGAACTATCAAGGGGTTCCCATTATAACCCAACCGCGTAAGGAACGCAAAATCCGGGAACATAACACCGATATGACGGGAACTAGGGCGGCAAGAGTGGAACAAAACACCAGGCATAAGGCCGAGCCTTCCACCCTTTACCAATTATATAGATGCATTAATTAAATAAGATATATTGTGATATCCCAACAAGTAAAACATGTTCCAACAAGGAACAACATCTCCATGTTCCAACAAGGAACAAACTTCAATCTTCACCTGCAACTAACAACGCTATAAGAGGGGCTGAGCAAAGCGGTAACATAGCCAAACAATGGTTTGCTAGGACAAGGTGGGTTAGAGGCTTTGTTCAACAATATGGGAGGCATGATAAGCAAGTGGTAGGTATCGCAGCATAGGCATAGCAAAAGAGCGAGCAACTAGCAAGCAAAGATAGAAGTGATTTCGAGGGTATGGTCATCTTGCCTGAGATCCCGCAAGGAAGAAGAATGATTCCATGAAGAAGACAAACGGACGTAGACGAACGGGTCCTCACAAACGCGAAGATATCGGAACCAACCCGAAGAAGCAAACACCGGAAAGAAGCACACAACATAGTAAACAAACAACACAAGAACATGGTATGATATGCGGGATGCGGTCTGCGATGCATATGCATGATTTGCAAAGGAATGAATGAACCTGGCCTCAACTTGGAAATCCAGGAGTGCCACTGGAATGGTGAGGGGATTTCAGTTGAAATCGATATGGAGATCGTCGGAATCGGATGCACGGTTTGGAAATGGCAAGCAAAACAAATATGGCACCGGTCTGCGATAAACAACAAGTAGCCATATAAATGCAACAAGTTAAATAAGTTACAGCACTCAAACATGGCAAAAAAATACACGGCAGGGATCCACTCATAATGCTTGACAAAAGATGAACACTGAGCTACGGCCAATTCATCCATTAACAGGTTCAAACAAGCATGGCAAAAGTGCAATTGGTAAACAGATTTCAGACTTAGTGAAATTAACACAAGCCTGGAATTTCAGATCAGGTAGCACACTTTAGAACATGAAAACTATATGCTACAGGAGCTTAACATGGAAAAGCAAAGCATGGCATGGAGCTACTCAAAGAGCTTAACAAAAGTCCCTTAGTGACCTTGAGCCAAAAGGGATCAGAAAATACAATTGCAAGCATGTGAACATGGCACAAACATAAACAGATCTCAGACTTAGAGAAAAACTGGAGCATGCAAATCAGATATCAAGTAGGCATGTTTACGAGCTCGATGCACTCACTACAGAGCAAGGCATGACAATCTAAGCATACACCCATGAATAATACACATTATACAAGCTAGACATGGCAAGAACAATAACATGGCATGCACAGATCAACTACAACATCCTCGGCAAAATCGCTAACAAGTAGACAATCTGCCCAGATTCACGAAATAGCAAAAGTAGAGCTCGATTAACTCAAGCTAGGGTGCTCCATAATTGCAAACAAAGACATGGATGGACAGAGCACTAAAAGATTAACAAATCATCCTTACTGATCATCCTCAGAAGAGGCACGGATCACTAGGAAACAACATGAACATATGGCATATTGATAAAAACAGATCAAGGACTTGGTGAAATTCTAAGTCCCTGAAATCAGCATTACCGAATGCACTACTTTGCAAGGTTGTGCTAGTCACCACACACATCACAAAAATACATGGATGGCACCGCTGGAAAGATGGCAAAGCATATAACAAAACTCATGTAGAGCTCAGGAGCATATCATGCACACATCAATCATGGCAAAAATGACAAATAGCTATTTGGTGTAGCAGATCTGACAATTAACTCAAATAGCTCTCTTCCAACAGCATTTCGGGCATCAAGATGAGCTCAAATGACAATGATGCAATGAGATGAAATGATGTACTCTCTAAGGCGAACATTTTGATATGCTACACGCATGAATCGGAGCTATGGATGCAAAGTTACGACATGATGAACATGGGCATATGAATCTGGGAATTTCGGGGACTTAGTAGAAATTATACCTCCGGAAAAGTCAACGGGCGGACGAGGTTGTGCGGGATGGCGAGATCCAGGATGCGGGATGACGCCGTTTGGTTCATCTCCCGGTGGATCTCATCCACCGGGGCAGATCTGGCCGGGACGGGCTCCGGCGAGCTCGAACGCCAGCGACGAAGGGAAGGCGGCGCGGGAGGCCGTAGGTGGCCAGACGGCGGCGGAGATGGCGGGCGGCGACCGGGCGAAGGCGGCGGCGCACGCGGCGGGGCCGGCGACGCGCGGCGGCGGCGCACGGCGAGACGGGCGGCGGGAGGCCGCAGGGATGGCGGCCGGCGAGAAGTGGTGCCCGCGAAGCTCGCCGGCCGGAGGCGGCGAAGACGGCCACGAGGGCGGAGCGGGCGGCAGAGCGCGGGGCGCGGCTCGGGCCCAGCGCGGTTGCGGGCGGGCCGGCCGTGGGCCTCGCGGGCCGCGGCGGCGGAGGGACTGGCGGCACCACATGTCGCACGCAGGTTGGCTGGACGCGGCGGCGGGATGAAACGGACATGTCCGTCGGCAGAGAAGAAGTGTCCGGCGGCGCGAGGTAGATGAAGGTTAGGGTTAGCCCGCGAATTTGGAAGGGTTGCACATATATATAGGTAGAAGGAGCTAGGAGAGTCCAAATGAGGTGCGGTTTTCGGCCACGCGATCTGATCGAACGACCGAGATGATGGAGGAGGTTTAGCTGGGTTTTGGGCCACTTTGGAGAGGTGTTGGGCTGCAACACACACGAGGCCTTTACGGTCCCTTGGTTAATCGTTGGAGTATCAAACGAAGTCCAAATGGTACGAAACTTGACAGGCGGTCTACCGGTAGTAAACGAAGGCCGCTTGGCAAGTCTCGGTCCAATCCGAAAACGTTTAACACCCGCACACGAAAAGAGGTAGAAAGGGACACCGGGTGACATAGGAGCACCGGATTGCAAAATGGACAATGGGGAAAATGCTCGGATGCATGAAACGAACATGTATGCAAATGAAATGCACATGATGACATGATATGCAATGCATGACACGCAAGCAATGACAAGGCAACAACAACGAATAACTGGAGGACACCTGGCACATCGGTCTCGGGGCGTTACAACTCTATATGAATGTCTCCGGCGGTGTACCGGGATGTGCAATGATCTAGCGTAGCAATGACATCAAAAAACAGACAAGCCATGAAAACATCATGCTAGCTATCTTACGATCATGCAAAGCAATATGACAATAAATGCTCAAGTCATGTATATGATGATGATGAAAGTTGCATGGCAATATATCTCGGGATGGCTATGAAAATGCCATGATAGGTAGGTATGGTGGCTTTTTTAAGGAAGGTATATGATTGGTTTATGGTACCGACGAAAGTTGCGCGGTACTAGAGAGGCTAGCAATGGTGGAAGGGTGATTGTGCGTATAATCCATGGACTCAATATTAGTCATAAAGAACTCACATACTTATTGCAAAAATCTATTAGTCATCGAAACAAAGTACTACGCGCATGCTCCTAGGGGGGTAGATTGGTAGGAAAAGACCATCGCTTGTCCTTGACCACCACTCATAAGGAAGACAATCAATAAATACCTCATGCTCCAACTTCGTTACATAACGGTTCACCATACGTGCATGCTACGGGAATCACAAACCTCAACACAAGTATTTCTACAATTCACAACCACCCACTAGCATGACTCTAATATCACCATCTTTATATCACAAAACTATTGCAAGGAATCAAACACATCATATTCAGTGATCTACAAGTTTTATGTAGGATTTTATGACTAACCATGTGAATGACCAATTCCTGTCATCTCTCTAAATAGATATAAGTGAAGCAAGAGAGTTCAATTCTTTCTACAAAAGATATGCCCACACTCTAACAAATATAAGTGAAGCAAAAGAGCATTCTACAAATGGCGGTTGTCTATGTAAAGAGAAACATGCAATCCAAACTTCAAATAATATAAGTGAAGCACATGAAGCATTCTATAAAGCCATACTCAAAATATATAAGTGAAGTGCATAGAGCATTCTATAAATCAACTGTCGGTGTCAAAATCGGCGGATCTCGGGTAGGGGGTCCCGAACTGTGCGTCTAGGCGGATGGTAACAGGAGACAAGGGACACGAGGTTTTTACCCAGGTTCGGGCCCTCTCAATGGAGGTAAAACCCTACTCCTGCTTGATTAATATTGATGATATGGGTAGTACAAGAGTAGATCTACCATGAGATCAAGGAGGCTAAACCCTAGAAGCTAGCCTATGGTATGATTGTTGTTCGTCCTACGGACTAAAACCCTCCAGTTTATATAGACACCGGAGAGGGCTAGGGTTACACAGAGTCGGTTACAATGGTAAGAGATCTACATATCCGTATCGCCAAGCTTGCCTTCCACGCCAAGGAAAGTCCCTTCCGGACACAGGGCGAAGTCTTCAATCTTGTATCTTCATAGTCCAGGAGTCCGGCCGAAGGTATAGTCTGGCTATCCGGACACCCCCTAATCCAGGACTCCCTCAGTAGCCCCTGAACCAGGCTTCAATGACGACGAGTCCGGCGCGCGGATTGTCTTCGGCATTGCAAGGCGGGTTCCTCCTCTAAGTACTTCATATAAGATTTTGAACACAAAGGTAGTGTCCGGCTCTGCAAAATAAGTTTCCACATTTTGCCATAGAGAGAATAATATTTACACAAATCTAATCTGCTGACGTATTCCGTAGCATGACATCACACCATGGCCAAGTCTTTATTTGAATTGTTTTACTGTCCCACCTCAGTGCGTTTAGCGAGGCGGTTTCCTTGGCACGTCTTGTCAAAGCAGAGATCGTGTCCCTTATTCCGAGATTCTCATCAATACGAGCGTGGGTAACCCAACCGCGTCATTGATTACGGCGCTTGGGAGATAAGCGAGTTTTACCAGGCTGGTGGGGACGCATAGTCGCGTCCGCCCATATAAGGGGATAAGGATCCACCTTTTCATCCACGCCTTCTTCCTCCTTTGCCTATCCATTTCCGCGCACTCGAGCTCCAGCGCCCAAGTCCGCACCCCCACCTCAACCTTCTCCAGCCATGTCCAGAGCGGGAGGCAAGTGGATGGTCTCCTCCGTCACGGAGGGACACATCAAAAAACTGAGGAAGGCCGGATACTTGTCTAACAACATTGTGCACCGGCTTCCTGAAGAGGGGCAGCTCATCCCCACCCCTAGGCCCCATGAGAGGGTGGTGTTCCTCCCCCATTTCCTCCGCGGACTAGGTTTCCCTCTCCACCCATTTGTCTGGGGCTCATGTTCTATTATGGCCTGGATTTCCACGATCTGGCCCCGAACTTTGTCCTCAACATCTCGGCGTTTATCGTCGTGTGCGAGGCTTTCTTCTGCATCCGCCCCCATTTCGGCCTTTGGCTCAAGACTTTCAATGTCAAGCCAAAGGTGGTGCGCGGCACCCAGGCGGAGTGCGGAGGCGCCATGGTGGGCAAGATGCCCAACGTCATATGGCTCGAGGGCTCCTTCGTGGAGACCCTAAAGGGGTGGCAATCGGGGTGGTTTTACATCACCAAGCTGCGCGACCCTGAATGGGTCGCAGCCCCCGAGTTCCGATCCGGACCCCCTACGCGGCTCACCTCCTCGAAAGAGACGGGCCTGTCATGGGGTAAAAAAGGAGAGCTGACCGGACTCCAAACATGCATCCAAACCCTGGTGGACAAGAAGCTCAAACTTGTCAACGTAGTCCAGGTTATGCTCATCCGCCGGATCCTCCCGTGTCAACAACGGGCTTTCAACCTGTGGGAGTTTGACCCGGCGCAGCACCGAACTCTGAGCAGGCTCTTTGACATGACGTACGAAGATGCCTGGAAGGTGCTTTTCAAGGGCGCCGAGGCCCCCGCATCCGCTACCGAGGATCGCGGATTCAGCACGCAGCGTCACGCTAGTGCGGTAAGCTGTTTTTACCTTTTACAGGGTATTAGTTTTTCATAGTTTGACTCCATGCGGGATCTAAGCTCCCTTACCTTTGACAGGATTGGCAGGAGACGTCCGGACAGATCAACTGTCCGGCTCCTTTGCCCGAAGGCCCAGCGGATGCTCGCTTGGCAAAGCTGCTGGTTCCGGCACCCTATGTGGTGCCGGAGAAGAAGGCCAAGAAGAAGG
Source organism: Triticum aestivum (assembly GCF_018294505.1). Taxonomy (NCBI): domain Eukaryota; kingdom Viridiplantae; phylum Streptophyta; class Magnoliopsida; order Poales; family Poaceae; genus Triticum; species Triticum aestivum. Next base: position 447,515,173 of record NC_057812.1, on the reverse strand, counting down.
CCACGGGGACTCGAAAGAGTGCCCGACGCTAGGAGGTGTCGGATTCATCATCCGACGACTCGAAGACGCACTCCTCCCATGAAGACGAGGAGGAGGAAGAAGAGACCTCTCCCCCTCCAGTGGGGGGAGGGAAGAAAAGGAAGGCCGCCCCAACTAGGGAGGCCGAAGGGTCCAAGAAGGGGAAGACCCTTCCTCTGGACTACTACACCAACGCCAGCGACAGCGAAGAGGAATGGCCGCACAGGGCCAAGCCCGTGGCGAGATCGTAAGTATTCAGACACTAGAGCAATTCATAGTGTTCCTTTCTTGCACAGCTCCTCCTTATGCCGAATATGACTATGCAGTCCACCCAAGGCCGGGCTCGACGAGTCCTCGAGCGGCTCCCTGGATTCGTCGGACGTGAATTCACTTTTGCCCGCCACCTCCCCCCACCCTACGGACGACGCCGAGGTGCTGTCCCAACAGGTTCCAAGCCAGGAGGAGGTGGTCCTGGAGGCGCCGCAAGGCGACCTCCCGGACTCCAGGCGCAAAGGGGATAAAACCCCCAAGGGCTCCGAGTCCGGCCTTGAGCCGGACACCGCGCTGGAACCTTCAACGGTTCCGGACTCCGGTAGGCAGCCTCCTTCCAAGAGGAGCAAGCCTACCGAGCCGGTGACCTCCGTCCAACCGGAGGCACCGGACAATTTGCTGGAGGTGCTTAACGGCGCCTCCATCGACGAGGAGCACCGCACTATTATGAGTGCGGTGATCCAGAAGGTTCAGTCCGCCAAGAGCGGACTGACTGAAGCCTGTGCCAGCCTTCTAACAGGCTTTGAGGTAAGTAAAGAATATGTAAAAATATTACCGCATAGACAGTAGCCCCTGATGCTCTGTTCGGCGTTCGGAAAGAAAAGCCGAATAGAAGATCTAAAAACATTCGCAGGAGTCTAACATAATCAAGTCAATATGCGTATGCAGGCTTCGCTGCTGGCCTCCGCTGAACTGACTACAGACGTGGATACGCTGAAGCAAAACCTCGCGCGGTCCGAGAACGAGCTCGGCCATGCCAAGAGGCAACTCGAGGAGAAGGAAGGTAAGTAATACCTTGCGCAAGTATATAGAGAAGATGTGGTTGCAAAAAATGACAGGATCAACATGCTATTATAGGGGCCACGACTGAGGTGGCAACCCTTAAGAAAGCGCTGTTCGAGGCCAAAAATAGAGCGTCCACAGAGTGCACAGAGAGAGGGAAGCAGGAGGCGCGGGTGGAGGAGGTGCAGAAAGAGCTCCAGGCTCTCGTGAAAAAACACGAGAGTTTGGAGCTTGACTCAAAGACGCAAGCGTCCGAGCTTGCGGCAGCCCTCGAAAGCGCGAAGTCTGCCAAGGACGAAGCCCAGAAAGCCCTCCAAGAAATTGAAGCGATGAAGAAGATAGCGGCGGGTAAGGCATTCATTATGCAAAGCAAGCATGTGAAAGTGAATTACTTGTTACTTACCTGAGTCCGGAGATCTCCAGGAGCATTCGCAGATTTGCCCCGCAGTGCGTCTGATGCCGCCGCCTACTACCGAGCCAAAGAGGGGAGCTCGACGGAGAAGGTGTTCTGGTCTCAGTATGCTGAGGCCGGACACCTGGTGCCTTTGAGCGACCAGCTGAAGCAAATGGTCGAGCTCCACAAGGTGGCCTAATAGGCCATAAAGGGCCTCATAGTTCTGTTTTGGCCTGGAGAGGCTCTGCCTGGGAGCTACTTCGGGCTGGTGAGGCGGCTGGTGGATGCCTGTCCATGGCTTGAAGTAATCAAGCACTCCGTCTGCATCGAAGGTGCCCGTAGGGCGCTTGCCCGTGCTAAAGTGCACTGGGGCAAGATGGATGCGGAGAAGCTGGTGAAGGACGGGCCGCCGCCGGGCAAGGAGCATCGCGTCCCGGAAGCGTATTATGAGGGCGTCCTGAAGGGTGCCCGCCTTATAGCGGATGAATGCTCCAAATATGTAATTTTTGAGTAAACTCGCATTTGTGATCATGTACGCTGAAAACTTGTTCATATGCGCTAAGCAACGCTTTTGAATTTAAAATATTACCTTCTGTGCGGCCGTTTATCAAATTTGAGAGATGGCGAGTCGTCGGCTTCTGCCCCCATGCCACGAGTGCTGGGGTGTTCGGGATAAACATGAGCGCTCTTTTTCCCATTCTTGGGTCCTTCGAGGGAGGCGCTCAACACAACGAACAAGGCAATCAGACTATAATGCTTGAACACTCTCACTTAGCCATAGAACTCTATAATTTTAAATTTTGGCGAAGCCCCTAGTGTTCGGAAGACCGAGTTCGGGGCGCTATCCACTCCTAGGCCGGACAAAGCCGACTCCTCGCTCTAAGCGGCATAAGTCTTTAGGGACTCGAAAACCTCTCGAACAGCGACCAGCTCTCGCCTCATCATGACGGTCAGTTTTAGCTTTCTCTACTGAGGTGCTTAGCCCAGCTCAACTGGGGCACAATCGCAGTAGTTCTCCTAGTGCTACCTTAGCCGATATAACGGAACGTAAGGTACCAAAACATAGGAGCCAGGCAAACCCAACTATTGACCCAAGACATGATTCGGAGCCGATGCATATAATGCTATAAGTTCGGGGTGCCGCACTTGTGAAAGTGTTCGGACTTCTCACACCGTATTGTGGGGTACTTAAGCCCCTGGCGTATTGGCCGTACCAAAGTGTACGGGTGCAACATGTCATTAATGAACATATATTCGTAAAAAAGAGTAATGCAATAATAGACGGAAGCTATGCATTGTTTATTTAAAAAAGCTGCGATCAAAGCAGAACGATACAAATAGTGCAATAAGCAAAAGATGGGACTATTTAACATGTCCTTTCCAGGGGCGAGCTGCGGAATGTTATGTGAAACAGGTATACTGCTCGTTATAGAGACCACCTTAGAGTTCCATAGTGCGGCGTAGCTTTCTGCTTCCCTGGTTGTATCGTTTGTGCGGCAATTGTACTGCCGGACAAGCCTTCCGAAGAATGGAGTCCTGAAAATAAGAGAAAATTAAGAAATCGGCAGCCCCTAGTGCGGTTTAAGCCGCGTTTCGGGCGTGCCGTGATGGTGCCCCTCCCCCTGTGCCCATGGTATTTCCAGAGCGTAGTTATGTACGCGCAACACTGGTTTCGCAAGTTCGCGAGGGCTGGGGTTGGGGCCGCATTGCTACGCTTGCTCGGAACGTGCCAGGCGGTCTTGTTGTAGGTTACTCCGGGCGCGCTTGACGGTGTCCAGACGTTTAATGGCCGGACTGGAGAATTGCCTTGAGAGGCTGCTTTGTACTTCCGCTGCGATAGCCGCCGTATGCTCCTCCGTTCGAGAGAGCGTTCGGTGTTTCCATTGACCGTGATGACTCCTCGAGGGCCTGGCATCTTGAGCTTGAGGTATGCGTAGTGCGGCACCGCATTGAACTTGGCAAATGCGGTTCGCCCGAGCAGTGCGTGATAGCCACTGCGGAACGGGACTATGTCGAAGATTAACTCCTCGCTTCGGAAATTATCCGGAGATCCGAAGACCACTTCAAGTGTAACTGAGCCTGTACAGTTGGCCTCTACACCTGGTATGACGCCTTTAAAGGTCGTTTTAGTGGGTTTAATCCTCGAGGGATCGATGCCCATTTTCCGCACTGTATCCTGGTAAAGCAGGTTCAGGCTGCTGCCGCCGTCCATAAGGACTCTAGTGAGGTGAAATCCGTCAATAATTGGGTCTAGAACCAATGCGGCGAATCCGCCATGACGGATGCTAGTGGGGTGGTCCCTTCGATCAAAAGTGATCGGGCAGGAAGACCATGGGTTGAACTTTGGGGCGACTGGCTCCATCGCGTATACGTCCCTTAGCGCACGCTTCCGCTCCCTCTTGGGGACGTGGGTTGCGTATATCATGTTCACCATCCGCACTTGTGGGGGAAAACCTTTCTGTCCACTGTTGTTCGGCGGCCGGGGCTCCTCCTCGTCATTGCTATGCAGCCCCTTGTCTCTGCTTTCAGCATTTAACTTGCCTGCCTGCTTGAACACCCAACAATCCCTGTTGGTGTGATTGGCTGGTTTTTTCGGAGGTGCCATGTATCTGGCATGAGCGGTCGAGTATTCGGTCCAAACTGGACGGGCCCGGAGTATTTCTTTTGAATGGCTTTTTCCGCTGACCGGGTTTAGAGCCTCTGAATCCGGCATTAACTGCCATATCCTCAGCATTGTCGCCGTTAATGCGGCGCTTTTGCTTGTTGCGATGCGACCTGCCACTGCTGTCCTTGGTATCCGAATTACCAGGGCTCTTGGTCATGTTATTGCTGCGAACTAGCCAGCTGTCTTCTCCCGCGCAAAAGCGGGTCATAAGTGTCGTGAGGGCTGCCATAGATTTCGGCTTTTCCTGTCCTAGGTGCCGTGCAAGCCACTCGTCGCGGATGTTATGCTTGAAGGCTGCTAGGGCCTCTGCGTCCGGACAGTCGACGATTTGATTTTTCTTGGTTAGGAACCGTGTCCAGAATTGTCTGGCCGATTCCTCTGGCTGCTGAATTATGTGGCTAAGGTCATCGGCGTCTGGTGGTCGCACATAAGTGCCCTGGAAATTGTCGAGGAATGCGGTTTCCAGGTCCTCCCAACAACCAATTGATTCTGCTGGCAAGCTGTTAAGCCAATGCCGAGCTGGTCCTTTAAGCTTGAGTGGGAGGTATTTGATGGCGTGTAGGTCATCACCGCGGGCCATGTGGATATGAAGGAGATAGTCCTCGATCCATACCGCAGGATCTGTTGTGCCATCGTATGATTCGATGTTCACGGGTTTGAAACCCTCGGGGATTTGATGATCCATTACTTCATCTGTGAAGCATAGTGGGTGTGCGGCGCCTCTGTATTGGGCTATATCACGACGCAGCTCAAACGAGCTTTGTCTACTGTGTTCGGCCCGGCCGGATTTACTGTATCCGGAGTGACGATTACCGTCTCGTGCCGTGGGGCGCCCACGCGATCCGTAGATCGATCTTGTTTGCCTTGCCTTGTCCTCCAATATATCTCGCAGGTCTGGCGCATTTTCCCGTGCCTTGGTATTTTTTGAGCGGCGCCGGGGTGCGGCTTGAGTGGAGGGCCAAGAGGCCTCTCTGTCGCGGCCACGGGGTGGCCGGTCGGCCGCATCATGCGCTGGTGATGTAGGTTTAGGTGCTTCCTCCTCTAATCGGGGTAGCAACCTGCGCTTTGGGTAGCTCTTGGAGGGGCGTTCGAGTTCATACTCTTCGGCCGCAAGGACTTCAGTCCATCTGTCGGCTAGCAAATCTTGATCAGCTCTAAGCTGTTGCTGTTTTTTCTTGAGGCTGCTCGCCGTGGCCATAAGCCTGCGTTTGAAACGCTCTTGTTCGACGGGATCCTCCGGCACGACAAATTCGTCGTCGTCGAGGCTTGCCTCGTCTTCGGAGGGAGGCATATAATTATCGTCCTCGACCTCTCTGTCTGCCGCTCTCTCATGAGGGCTGGCTTCTCCATCCTCCTGTGCTGAATCTTGCTGGAGGTGGTTGTCTTCGGCACTGTCCGGGGTGTTATTATCTCCCGTGCCGGAATCACCGTTTTTGCTTTGGCGGGATTTAGAGCGGCGCCGCTGACGCCGGCGCTTAGGCTGCTTCTTGGAGGGGTCATCCTCCGCTGTTCCATCGCCATTGCCTTCTTTTGGGGTGTCCACCATGTATATATCATACGACGAGGTGGCTTTCCAGTGCCCTATAGGCGCTGGTTCTTGATCGTCTCCTGCATCGGCGTCCATACCGTCGATGTCTTCGGAGTCGAAGTCGAGCATGTCGGTTAAATCATCGACAGTGGCTACGAAGTGGGTGGTGGGTGGGCTTTGAATTTCTTCATCATCCGCATCCCAACCTTGCTGACCATAGTCCGGCCAGGGCTCTCCTGATAAAGAGAGAGACTTTAGTGAATTCAGAATATCGCCGAAGGGCGAGTGCTGAAAGATGTCCGCGGCGGTGAACTCCATGATCGGCGCCCAATCGGGTTCGATCGGTAGGGGCGCGGAGGGCTCGGAGTCTGGAGAGGAGTCCGGCTCCTTGGAGTCACGGGCTTCGTAGAGAATAGGGCTGGTGTTCGGCTCGATCGCCGTAGAGATTGCAGCCCCCGAGGCGGTGTCCAACCACCCATCCTCGATTGGCGCAGTTGGCTCCGAATTAAGGGTCGGAGCTGATGCGGGTGCGGCCTCCAGGGCACTGTTCGGCGGCAGAGCTAGATCATGCCCATCGTGACAGTGCGGCGCGCTCGGCTGCGGCTCGAATCCGTCGAAGATCAAGTCTCCGCGGAGGTCGGCCGTGTAGCTCAAACTTCCAAATCTGACCTGATGGCCAGGGGCGTAGCTTTCGATCTGCTCTAGATGGCCAAGCGAATTGGCCCACAATGCAAAGCCGCCAAATACGAAGATCTGTCTGGGGAGAAAAGTCTCACCCTGGATCGCATCGTCGTTGATGATCGGAGGAGCCATCGGGCCTAAAAGTGACGACACAGAGGAACTCTCAATGAAAGCACCAATGTCGGTGTCAAAACCGGCGGATCTCGGGTAGGGGGTCCCGAACTGTGCGTCTAGGCGGATGGTAACAGGAGACAAGGGACACGAGGTTTTTACCCAGGTTCAGGCCCTCTCGATGGCGGTAAAACCCTACTCCTGCTTGATTAGTATTGATGATATGGGTAGTACAAGACTAGATCTACCACGAGATCAAGGAGGCTAAACCCTAGAAGCTAGCCTATGGTATGATTGTTGTTCGTCCTACGGACTAAAACCCTCTGGTTTATATAGATACCGGAGAGGGCTAGGGTTACATAGAGTCGGTTACAATGGTAGGAGATCTACATATCTGTATCGCCAAACTTGCCTTCCACGCCAAGGAAAGTTCCTTCCGGATACGGGATGAAGTCTTCAATCTTGTATCTTCATAGTACAAGAGTCCGGCCGAAGGTATAGTCCGGCTATCCGGACACCCCCTAATCCAGGACTCCCTCATCAACCAAGGACTATCTCATACCAGCATGGTGCATAAAAGAAAAATAAAAACTAAATGCAAAAGACGCTCCAAGATTGCACATGTCGCATGAACGAAACGAATCCAAAAACATACCGATACTTGTTGAAGAAAGAGGGGATGCTTCCCCAGCATCCCCAAGCTTAGACGCTTGAGTCTCCTTAAATATTTATTTAGGGTGCCTCGGGCATCCCCAAGCTTGAGCTCTTGCCTCTCTTCCTTCTTCTCACATCGAAACCTTCTCAATCATCGAACACTTCATCCACACAAAACTTCAACAGAAAACTCGGTAAGATCCGTTAGTATAATGAAGCAAATCACTACTCTAAGTACTATTGCAAAGCAATTCATATTTTGTTTTTGCATTGTGTCTACTGTAATATAACTTCTTCATGGCTTAATCCACTGATATGAATCGATATTTCATCAAAACAAGCAAACTATGCATCAAAAACAGAATCTGTCTAAAACAGAATAGTCTGTAATAATCTGAACATTCACCATACTTTTGATACTTGAAAAATTCTGCCAAAATTAGGAAAATAAAAAAAATTATAGCAAGACAGTGCAAAAAGAATCAGAACCATTTGACATTCCAGCTAAAAATGTAAAATCGCGCACTACAGCCAAAGTTTCTGTCCTGCACCGTATAAACCATCAAGCAAATGTAAACATCCTAAAGGCAAACCTTGGCACATTATTTTTATAATACAATGGAATTGTACAATGGGATAATTATTTTTACTGAAAAGTTTCTGTAATCAAGATTCACAAAGTTTCCGTGAGCATGAACAAAGTTCAAGGCTAGCTCCCACATCAACAATGCCCGTCTTTCTCACTTTCGCTTTTCTTTTTGAAAAAGTTTTTGGTTTCCCTCTTTATTTTTGTTGTTTTTAAACTATATGAAAGCACTCAATAGAAATAAATGACTCTCTAAAACTTTCGGGTTGTCTCCCTGGCAGCGCTTTCTTTAAAGCCATTAAGCTAGGCATATAGTGCTCAAGTAATGAATCCACCCGGATCCCAAGGTACATCAAAGACAATTTTAATTAGCAATGATTTGTAATTTAGTAGTGAGCACAAAGTAACATATATCATGTAATGACAAAGTCTAACTCTCTTCCTATGCATCGGCATGTCATAATAGAACAATTCATGCACACATAGTAAAGGCCAATGCATAGTATAAACAGTTTCTTGCAATTTTTTCGTGTTGGAAACATAGAGAGGTGGAGATATAGTTCCTCTCTCATAATAATTGCAAGTAGGAGCAGCAAGCACATGCATATTATATTTATCGAAATCATCATGTGCAACGGTAAAAGGCAACCCATCAATATAATCCTTAATAAGTGCAAAATTCTCCGATATAGTATAATCGGGAGAATTCAAAAAGATAATAGGACTATCATGCATGGGTGCAATAGCAACAATTTCATGTTTAACATAAGGAACTATAGCAAGTTCATCTCCATAAGCATAATTCATATTGGCATCTTGGCCATAAGCATAGCAAGCATCATCAAAAAGGGATATTTGAAAAGAATCAATGGGATCATAACAATCATCATAGCAATCATCCTCCGGTAAGCACGAAGGGAAGTTAAACAATGTATGAGTTGGAGGGTTACTCTCATTAGAAGGTGGACACGGGTAGCTAATCTGCTCTTCCTCCTTTTGTTCTTCGCTCTCCTCATCATCTTTTTCATCCAATGAGCTCACAGTTTCATCAATTTCTTCTTCCATAGACTCCTGCAAAATATTAGTCTCTTCTTGGACAGCGGAGTTGTACTCAATATATGGTTCAACATAGGCATTAGAAGCATAATTATCATAGCAATATTTAAATATGGCAAAATTTTCAGATTTGTAAAGAGTAGCATCATACTTTTCAATCAAAGAAGCAATTTCATAAGCACCCTTAAAAGCAACAAATTCTTCAATTTGTTGAACATCATAGTAACTATAAACACCCTTAGCATAAGAGGATACGATTCCATTATCACTAAACAAACATTGGTAGGGGAGGTGTTTCTTAGGGTCTTCAGAACAACAAGTATAATCATATATTTCACATAAATTCCAAGCATAGCATTGCAAACGATGAATTTGACCCAATAGAATTTTCCCTTTTTCAAATATTCGGTGTCGCACATAACAAGGGTGCTCATCTAAAGATTTGCCCTCAACTAAGCTAGTTGGGGTTTCAGCACGAGCACATAGGGATCGAAGATGATCCAAGTAATAAGCTTCAGTAGTGTGATAGATTTTGAGTGGTTCTTCAACCATTGGTTTAGTAGGTACAACTAATTTTTTTTGGTATTTTGCGTTTCCTACCCATAACTAAAGATAGAAAACAACTAAGAACGGCAAATAAAAAATACTCAGTGATAAAGCAAACAAGCACACACGAGAATATTCACCCCACGCTATTGCTCCCCGGTAACGGCGCCAGAAAAAGGTCTTGATAACGCACAAGTATAGGGATCGCAACAGTTTTCGATAAGTAAGAGTGTCGAACCCAATGAGGAACTAAAGGTAGAACAAATATTCCCTCAAGTTCTATCGACCACCGATACAACTCTACGCACGCTTGACGTTCGCTTTACCTAGAACAAGTATGAAACTAGAAGTACTTTGTAGGTGTTGTTGGATAGGTTTACAAGATAATAAAGAGTACGTAAATAAAAGGTAGGGGCTGTTTAGATAAAGAAACAGTAAAGTAAATATAGCAAGTGTGGAAAAGTGGTGGTAGGAGTTGCGAAATTGCCCCTAAGCAATTGACTACTTTACTAGACCGATAGCAAGTATTATGTGGGAGAGGCCACTGCTAGCATGTCATCCCTGACTTGGAATTCTATGCACTTATGATTGGAACTATTAGCAAGCATCCGCAACTACTAATGTTCATTAAGGTAAAATCCAACCATAGCATTAAGATATATTGGTCCCCCTTCAATCCTGTATGCATCAATTACTATGCTAGGTTGAAGCTTCTGTCACTCTTGCCCTCCAATACATAGTCCTATCAACATACAACTAACCCTAGGGTGTGATCCACGCGCGCAATCATATGATGGGCACCAAAGGATAGCAACATAACCACAAGCAAATTAAATCAATCATAGCAATTCATCAACCACCGATAGGACAACAAAAATCTACTCAGACATCATAGGATGGCAACACATCATTGGATAATAATATGAACCATAAAGCACCATGTTCAAGTAGATGGTACAGCGGGTTGCGGGAGAGTGGACCGCTGTAGATAGAGGGGGGAAGGTGATGGAGATGTTGGTGAAGATGGCGGAGGTGTTGGTGTAGATCGCGGTGATGATGATGGCCCCGGTGGCACTCCGGTGCCACCGAAAGCGAGGGGTAGAGAGAGCCCCCCTCCTTCTTCTTCTTCCAACTACTCTGAAGAAGTAGCAGAAGGAATGTCTTCATCGGATCCACTTGGGATCATGTATTCTTCATCAAAAGGAACGAGTTCCTTTGATGGCATGGATGAGACAGGAACAACATCAATTGGATTTTCAAACAAGCTGGTCAGCGGTTTCATCTTCTTCGGAGCTGAAGAATCTAATGCAGTTGATGCCTTTCTTTTCTTCACATCTGCATGCTCTGCGGCCTTGGTCTTCTTCACATCTGATGCAGATGGAAGGATAGGAGTTTGTGTAGGCGCAGGAGGAGCAGAGGAATTCGGTTCAAGATCTTCAGGCACAACTGATGCAGTTGCCCTAACTTCTTTATTTTCTTCAGGCGCAACACTAGTGGTTGCCCTGGCAATTTCTTCAGTGGCTGGAATGTAGTCATCAGCCCTGGTACTAGCATTTTCTTCAGCATCCTGAGTATCAGCAGCAATGCTGGCATTTTCTTCAGTAGGCTAAGCAGATGCTTCAGCCTAAGGATTTTCTTGTTGCGTTGGGGCTGCAACATTGGAAGTGAACTATTCAGTTATCTTTACAAATCTGACTTTGGCTCCAAGCCAGTCAGCATAGTAGCGATCAAATTCATCACTCAGTTTCTTGATCTCAGATTGAAGAGCAACAAGTTCTTTAGGTGAAAGTTTCAGAATGTTTTGCTTCAGAAAGCGCTCTTTCTTGTACTGCGCTTTCTTCACCCTCCTTCCCTGTTCAAATTTCCATTTTTCTTCATCAATGAAGTGAGTCGGTACATGACTTTGACCAGGAGTGAGGTACAGCTCAGGTAGAGGTGTGTTGGGGTCCTTGTGCCATAAGTCAATGAAGTCTAGGATCAACTTTGGATCCAACATCAATGGCACATTGCTGCCTTTGGCTCTAGCGGCCCTGTGTTGCCTATCTCTGATGATTTCAGTGAGTTCTTCATCATCAGCTTCGTCATCTTCGGACGGTACTTGAAAGGCGACATGCTTCTTGTGAGGACTTGGTCGAGAGCCTCGTCCAGCAGTGGCCTTTGTCTTCAGCAGAGAGGGGCCAGTTAATGAATTTGGTGCAGCTGAAGAACTAGCAGAAGCTCCTGAGGCAATAGAGATGCCTGATGTCCTTTGGCATGAGGCAAGATGCGCAGGTGCTGAGGATTTTGATGGAGGAGCTGAGGACTTTGGAGGAGCTAGTCCGGCTTAAGGAATTTGCCATGAGGGCTTTGAAGAATCTGGCCGTGAGGGCATTGCAAAGGAACTTGGCCGTGAGGGCATTGGTGTTGAAGCACTTGGCTTATGAGTAGGCTTCTTTGGCATGGCCTTCTTTGGCTTGCTTGTAGAGGCCTCAGCAGTGGCAGCAGCAGCAGCAACAGAGTATTCATCAAATTTCCTCACTGCTTCCTTAGCTACTCTGGCTAGCTTGGCCTGGCGCTTGGCCCATTCATCAGGATAATCCTCACCACGCTTGAGGTTGCTGGAATCAGCTTCTTGGCCAGGTGCCAATGGAGGTCTTGGGCATGGAGGATTAAGAGCGAATTTATTCATATACTTGGGAGTAACATATCTGTACTCTCTCCATTCCCGTGCCCGTCTCCTCTCTATCCTTTGGATGCGCACTTTGCGCTCATTCTTGGTTTCCTTTCCATGTGTGGCATCATCAAGAGTGCAATAATCCTTGTAAATATCCTCAGGAATTTCAAACGCAGTGTTGACCTCAGGCCTCTTTCCTCCCTTCTGTGGCTTCTCGCCATCTGCCATTTTCTTTAGCTGGGGGTTTTGAACGATTGCGTTATGTGAAGAGGTATGCACCTTTTCTTCGAGGAACGCTGCAAATGAGTTAAGTTGATGAGAACCTAGTGATTCAGCAGCGGACATGTGTACATGTGAACAGAGTATAGTTGCGAGGAATTTGGAGAGGTCATATGCGTTCTCGAAAGGTTTTGCAACAAGAACAAGTTTGAGGAATTTGACCGGATGAATCTTGAGGAATTTCACTAAGCATTCTTTGACTTTGGTTCCAAAGTTGTACATATTTGAAAATCCACATAATTGAGCAATCTTGAAGAAAACTGTTGCTTAGAGAAACAGATCAAGAACAGACGATATGGAAGGTGTCCATTGTGTGAAGATTTGAAGAAAACACCTTTTGAAGATTTGAAGAAAAACATCCGAATCAACAATTGTAGTAAAAGTAACTTTTAATTACCCTGGACGAAGAACACGACGAACTGGGAAGTGTAGATTTGAAGCTCGTCGGTTCAGATCTTTCACGCCCTAACTTGGCTGAGGAACACAACTACGGCAGCGGCGGAGTGAAGAAATCCGCGTCCGGCATGAGTACGGCGGCGACGGGGTCGAGGCAGTGAAGCTCTTCCTCACCGGTGACGATGGATGTAGCAGCGGCACTAGGGTTTGAGAGCTCGAGCGAGGGAGTGAGGTCGAGCGGAGTAAAAACGAAGTGAGGAAGGGAGAGGGGTATTTATAGCCAAAGTGAAAAACTGCTCGCCCAAGGAAATAGGACGAACGTGCCCCTGACCCTTCTCATTCACGTGACATGTGTCACCCACGTACTGAGAGGTGACGATCGTGTGCAATCATGGGTGAAAAGGATAAGTATTATCGTGGAAGGTGTAACGGTTTAAGCGGCAAAGGCCGAAAATTTAGAAAAGATAAGTTTAAAGTTCCGTTCGCAATTTCTTCAGCTGACAAGGACACCGTGATGATTTTTAACGAGTTTCAAATAGAACGCACATGAATAATTTGTGAATAGACTATGTTGAGTTAAGCATAGAGGGGGAAAGGGTCCGATCACATTCACTTAGCAGAACAAACAACTTGAAGAAATAGCAATAAGTGAATGTTGTAGAGGACATAAACACACACACACACACATATACACAATGAAGAAAAACGACGGAAAATAGAGAATACATTGCAAAGTTGAAGAAATTGAACAGCTTGGGAAAAAATCAGATTGAAGATTTTCAACTTTTGGTGGTAGCATGACCCACCATATAAGAATGATGATTTCAGACACCGCGTACAATTGTCGTAGGGTTCTGAGAATCAAATTCTTCGTTAATTTCTTCACACTTAGAGTGTTATTCTTCATTGATTGAAGAAAAATGTTTCTTCATGTGTTGCACATCTAAGTCATCAATTTTGCATAAGTGTTAGGATGAGTGTCCTTTTCAAAGAACATTAGAAGATTCTAGGATATTTAGCTCACATCGCAACTTGCTAAATCTCTTATCATCCAAGGCCTTAGTGAAGATATCGGCTAGCTGTTCTTGAGTCTTCACATGCTCAATAGAGATGTCGGCCTTCAACACATGATCACGAAGAAAATGATGACGAATCTAGATGTGCTTTGTATTCGAGTGCTGAACTGGGTTATGTGCAATCTTGATGGCACTCTCATTGTCATAGTAGAGTGGCACATGCTTCACGTTGACGCCGTAGTCCTTGATAGTTTGCTTCATCCATAGCAGTTGAGCACAGCAAGAACCAGCAACAATGTACTCAGCTTCAACAGTAGACAGTGATACGCAGTTCTGTTTCTTCGAGGACCAACAAACAAGGATTGTCCGAGGAAATGGCATGTTTCAGATGTTGACTTGCGTCCACACGATCACCAGCATAGTCAGATTCTGAATATCCAATGAGATCAAAAGCCGAGCCCTTGGGGTACTGTCGGTGTCAAAACCGGCGGATCTCGGGTAGGGGGTCCCGAACTGTGCGTCTAGGCCGGATGGTAACAGGAGGCAAGGGACAGGAAGTTTTACCCAGGTTCGGGCCCTCTTGATGGAGGTAAAACCCTACGTCCTGCTTGATTAATATTGATGATATGGGTGTTACAAGAGTAGATCTACCATGAGATCAAAGAGGCTAAACCCTAGAAGCTAGCCTACGGTATGATTGTATGTTGTGATTGTTGTCCTACGGACTAAAACCCTTCAGTTTATATAGACACCGGAGAGGGTTAGGGTTACACAAGGTCGGTTACAAAGGAGGAGATATCCATATACGTATTGCCTAGCTTGCCTTCCACGCCAAGTAGAGTCCCATCCGGACACGAGACGAAGTCTTCAATCTTGTATCTTCATAGTCTAACAGTCCGGCCAATGGACATAGTCCGGCTGTCCGGAGACCCCCTAATCCAGGACTCCCTCAGTAGCCCCTGAACCAGGCTTCAATGATGATGAGTCTGGCGCGCAGTTGTCTTCGGCATTGTAAGGAGGGTTCCTTCTCCGAATACGTCACAGAAGAATTTGAATACGAGGATAGTGTCCGGCCCTGCAAAATAAGTTCCACATTCCACCGTAGAGAGAAAAATGCTTTCACAGATCTAATTTGCTGGCTTGTTTCGGCAGCATGACGTTACATCATGGCCCGGTGATTATTCGAACCGTTTCTTTCAACCAGCTCCACACATAACGCGAGGCGGTTTCGTGACACGTCTTGCCGAAGCGGAGATCGTGTCCCCCCAATTACGGGATTCTCATCAATACGGGCGTGGGTAACCCAACCGTGTCTAGGACTCCTAGATTATAGGCAAGTCCTAAATGGCTATGGAGAGGACGCTTGATATTCACCCTCTTTATAAAGGGACGGGTTTTTTTCTTTTTCTCTCTCGTGCTCAATCGAACCCTTCCTCTGCCTCGAGTTCTAACACCCAAAGCCCAGGTTAGGTACTCTGAATCTTCAATCATGTCCGGATCCAGCCTTCAAGGCCGATGGATGCCCTCCTCCATGACGGAAGAGGACATTAAGAAGTTGAGGGAGGCCAGATACCTTACCGCCGAGGTTTCGCATCGGCTGCCTGCTCAAGGGCAGGTCGTCCCTACTCCCGAATCCAACGAGAATGTTATGTTCATCTCCCACTTCCTCCGAGGTCTAGGCCTCACTCTGGATCCTTTCGTCAGGGGCTTGATGTTCTATTACGGGCTAGATTTCCACGATCTAGCTCCGGACTCCTTTCTCCACATCACGACATTTATTGTTGTGTGTGAGGCCTTCCTCCGTGTGACCCCTCACTTCGGCCTGTGGCTCAAGAACTTTGAAGTACAACCTAAGATGATCGAGGGGCAACATGCAGCGTGTGGAGGTGCATCAATAGGCAAGATGGCACGCGCTCCATGGCCGAAAGGTTCCTTTACAGAGGTGTCCGAATTATGGCAACGGGAGTGGTTTTACGTCACGGCTCCCAGAAGTGCCAAGTGGGCGGCTGCCCCCGCTTTCCGCCCGGGCCCCCCACCACAACTGATGTCATTGATTAGCAGGGGTCTGAGCTGGGGTCCAGCCAAGGATGTGCCTATACTACAAAGTCGCATCCGAGATCTCTTCGAGGGAGATTTTAATTTGGTTGCAGTAATACAAGTTATGCTGGTTCGTCAAGTCCAGCCATGCAAATGCCGGCCCCTGCGCTTGTGGGAGTTCAACCCAGAGGGGCCACGTGCCATTCAAAGTTTCCTCGGTCTGACGCACGAGGAGATGTACAAGTCATTCTTCGAACCTCAAGTGGAATGTCCGGATATCACCGAGGACGTGGGCCCGAGTAGTAATCGCGCCACCGAACAAGTAAGAAATCCTCTAGCCGAACACGTTGTCTTTTATTCGAAGTTATTTCTGAGAGTTCGCTTTTTGACCAGGACTGGCTAACAAAGGCGAAGATGATTCGGTGTTTGGCCCCCCTCCCTGAGGGTTTGGAAAATCCGGTATTGGAGAAGATGCTCGAGGTCGCACCTTGCCCGGAGCCCTTGAAGGAAGATACCGAGGGAGATAATACGGGCGGACGCGGGCCCCCATCGCTATCCGCTCCAACCGAGGGAACGAGCGTCTCCGCGAAGGAGGACGATCGGGGGAGGAAAAGGACTGCTTCCGAGGATCCGGAAGCCGAATCCTCCAAACGGGAGAAGAGGTCTCCCACTGAGGGTCCTGCCTTGGGGGGTGCTTCTGCCGCACAGCGTCCGTGGGGGGATCAGCCCTCCAACGAGTCGTAAGTGATCCAAAATATTTCAATAGTAAGGGTATGCTATCTTTTTCCTCTGAGAAAATAACCACTGCATCTATCTTGCAGTTCGGGCCTCAGCCCCTCTCAAATGAGCTCGTTTTTGGGGGATCTTCTTCCAGAGATGATGGAGAGCGAAACGCCTCCCCCGGACTCCTCCGCTCCACAAGTGGGCGACCCCGAAGTGTCGTCGCGGAGGACCTCTCCGGATCCGGTGGGGCTAGAAGATAATCTCGGAGACCCCCAAAGTCCCCAGTGTCCGGCTTCCGAAGATAGCATACGAAAGAGTCCGGCACCGTCTGGTGTGCGGCCGGACGTTCTGAGGGAGTTGGTGGGGCAAGCGGCCATCTCAGAAGAGCACCGGACGCTGATGGGTACGGTGATGGAGAGAATCTCGTCCGCTGAAAGCGGATTACATGAAGCCTTTATGAGTCTATTGACAGGCTTTGAGGTATGTGAGATAATATGTGATAGTACTACACATGTTATAGTAGCCCCTGAGACTCTAGTTGTCGTCGAGAACGGCGGCGAACAGAGGATCATATTCCCAGGCAATAACCAAACTGCCTTTATGTGCAGATGGTGGGAGCTTCGGTGGCTAGCCGGACTAGGGAGTTTACCCAATTAAAACGGCAACTGGATGCGGCAGACGCCGACATCGAGCTTGTTAACAAGAGGCTTGACGAGACAGTGTAAGTGTTATTATCCGGTGAATGCCACATAGTAAGAGCAGCATAATGTCAGTATCTTTAATATGTTGTGACTGCAGATGGAGCTGCCACCATGGAAGCCTTGCGGGCGGAACTTGTCCGAGCCAAGTAACAAGCGAGGATTAGTAATGCGGCTGCTTTGAAGGCAGCCGAAGAGTTGAAAGCCGAGAAGGCCGCACATTGCGAGAGCCAAGAGAAGATGGCCAAGATGGCCATAGAATTAAAATACACTGCCGACCGTTGCCGGTTCCTTGAAAAAGAAAACCAAGCGAAGGCAACGGACCTTGAGAAGGCCGCGGCGGCGGACAAAGACACCCGTTCTGCTATGAGAGCGAAGAAGGAGGAGCTGCGGGAAGCCGGGGATATTGCGGCTGGGAAACCCTTCATGTTACGGAGGAAGTTCGGAGATCCTCGGTATGCCCCTCTGAATCGGCTATGGAGTTCGGCAGATGCGTATATGTATTTGGCGGTGAGCGCTGCCGATGCGGCCAAGTACTTCCAAGGTCAGACACTCGTGAAGTGGACAAGCTGTTCTGAACGCAATTCTACGTTCCAGAGCGTCCGCTTTCATTGACTGACCAGCTAGCCGAATGGGCCGAACTGAATAGGTTGTCCGGACTCGCCATGAGGTCTATTGTGGATCAGCTATGGCCGGAAAGACCAAAGCCGAATAGTTATTTCAGCTTAGTGCAGCAGTTCCTTGATGCGGTGCCGCGCACTAATGTGATGAAGAGGTCGGCGTGCATAGAAGGCTCGCGGATGGCCCTTGCCCATGTTAAAGCATACTGGGCAGAGATGGATGCTACCACTGTTGCGGCGCAGGGATCGGCCATAGGCCGGGTGGCTGCCGAGCACTATTTCGAGGAGGTTCTCGAGGGTGCTCGTTTGATAGAGGCCCAATGCTCGAAAAATATTATGTTTGAGTAATATGTATTTTCATTGTAAGCACAATGCTTTTATGAATTTTTTATAAGGTTATTTTTATACATTTGCCTGAAAGTAGTATGATGCCTCCTGTCGGGGATATACCCCGTGGTGTAAACCGGCTGGAAGTATAACCCGGCCGGACTTGGTGTTTTACTTGAGACCCGGATGAGACTGGACGATTCACGGGCGACCCGTTTGGACCTGGCGGTTTATGATTCACTGGTAACCCGGCGGGCAGGATAGACGGTGACCAGGCCCAAGGCCCAGAAGGCCGGCTCATGTTATGGTGGGACGGTTTAAGAGGAAAGGCGTGAGGAATATTTGTCTTACAAGGACTTAAGACCTGGACTTGTATCCGATTTGTATTAGAGATAGACTAGTCCTAATCCTAATAGGACTCCACATGTAACCCGCTTCTTCAACATATATAAGGAGGGGCAGGGCTCCCCAAAGGGGGACAAGCGACAAGCCGGAAGAAACAATCTTAGGGCTAGACACAAAGAGGAGAGCCGGTTTACGGCGACTCCCTCATGATGATAATGCGACCTAGCCTCAAACAGCATGTAGGGTTGTTACCGGATGATGTTTCCCGGGGCCCGAAGCTGTCTAAACCTTTGTCTTGTGTCGCGTCTCTCGATTCCACTCAACTCCTCTCAAGCTACCACACAGATGCGTTGGCCTCACGACTAAGTCATCACACTAGGACATCTGACGTGACAAAACCACGACAGTTGGCGCCCACCGTGGGCATACGCACGGTGGTGTTGAGTTCTTCAAGGGATTTCTTCAGGGATCTAGACGTTCATAATTTTACGGATGAAGAAAGTTAGTTCTGAAAAGATCTATGTCGACCACGGAACAGCGCGTACAAAATTATGATTTGGAAGTTTTTAGGGTTGCGTGCTAAAGCGGCTGCAGCGAGCGCCATGGAGATCCGACCAAGTTCGAGACAAGATTTTTTTATAAGGAGAAGTGTCAAGGATCCATCAGCCGCCGATTGCACCAAGACGGTCCAGAAATTTTTCATTGCGGCTGTTTTTTGCGATCCGCCGAGTTGTGGCTATTTTTTTTCCACATCTTCACGTTTGTTTCAAGTTTCAATGCAATCTGAAGCATCTCAATTACTTCAGATTAACTGTCAGCACAAAAAAGGAGTCCGGTACGGATTCATGCAACCCACTGGGACCAGGAGGAAAAGAAAATTATTTTGTCCGTCAGAATCAGACGAAGCAGAGAAAACAAAAGAGGCCAGATTTAAAGACCGAAGACTTGGGCACTCAAATTTGTTTATACAGATCAAGACAGAAGGACTGGCAGCAAGCCAGCCACGATCCTATGTTTCCATGGTCAAATTCCCCAAAAACACTATTGATTGTGGTGCACAAGTGGGATGCCCCAAGAAGCTCCTCACGTGGAGGCTAAATACAGCTACAAGTACATCTAGTACTAATGCTACACGGATTTTAAAGTTTAATTGACACATAAGTACAACCACGTTTCTGCACTACGTCAGCTCCTGGGAAAATACCATATCAGCATGCATGCAGTTCTTATCGGTTACCTCCACCGGCTCGCATCGCCACTGCGATCCGCCTTCGCCGGCTTGCTTCTGCCGTGGCCCGCCTTTTGAGACGCCGGACTGCCGTGTCGCCCGCCCTTTGTCTCTGCTACGCCGGGCCACCTCGCCGTTTCACCAGCCAGCGCCCCTGTTAAACCGCCGACAAGTGGTTGATCCGCTGCTGCGGCCCGTTCCCCGCACACCTCTACGAGTGAGAGTTTGGTCTCCGTCGAGTCACCGTATGTGAGGCCGCCATGTCGTCGCCACTATCACTTCTGATATGAGCCGCTACTGATGTTCGCCGCCTCCACCCGATTAATGAGCCGCCCCTGCTGGAGGGAAAGGCCAGTCTATGCTTATGTTCGAGGTGTGTGCCGGCTAGCTCCGTTCCATGGTGCATGTACATGCAAGGAAAATCAAACCAACCAAAAGGAGTACTAGTATTCATTGCCACTTGGAAAACTACTAGTACATACATGGATTCTGAGATGATTAAAAGGATTCATGAGAGGGAGATGATAATGGGAAACTGGCACCTCTGAGACGCCACGGCTGCACTCTGTTGCTACCTATGATCAAGCCGGACCTGAATTAGTTACCTATTGAGCTGCCCCTCGCCGGTGTGTCGAGCGACTGCTGTGGCCACACCGTCGAATACGAACAGATGATCAATTCTTGCTGCAGTCGTTTGTCGTCAAGGCTGACAAGAATTGTGCTACGCTGTCGTCGCCGGAGCCTGGCCACCTTGGCCAAGCTGCTATCAACATCCAAAAAATACGAGGTGCTATTCATCCTATTTACTTTTAAACACATATTAATTTATGCGAGCGAAACTACTTTGCCCTGCCGTATTTTATATGCAGAAGAATTATTCATCATAAGGTGGCATTATACCGCGGAGAAGGAGGCACGCCAACATCTTTGGGCACAGGTGGTCATCGTTACTCAACGGACTCCCGCACTGCCTTACAACGCTGTGGCCGTCTCTCGCGGCCGCACCGGCTTACAACACCGCGGTCGACTCTCCCGTCCACATCAGTTTAAAACGCCGCGGCTGACAGATCTGTCAGCACCCGCGGCCGACTCGACCGTGATTGATTTCAGTATCACCATGGTGATCATCAACTCCGCGGTGATAATTGCTGACCTGACGCATCAGGTGAAATTCATCCAGTATATTTTATATTATATATTGCTTTTTTAAAAGAGCAATTACTCTGGCTTGCAAGTTCTCCAGTGCAGGACAAATTATATCATTGAGACGTTGAATGACTTGTACTGTTTTATATCACGGTCAAATATGGAGAATCTCAAGCCAACTCTTCGAGTCACCTTGAGACTCAGGGGCTACAATGATATGACTCAGCAAAGGTTGCCGGTTTTTCAGTAAAGTCAAGAACCCCAGGACACTGGAGGGAAAGATAACCCCGTCCCGAAGGCTACTACCATATGGATGAAAATTTAAGGGCCGTCCGAAAATTTCTGGTTCAAAATGAAGAATGCCGGTTTAAAATCCGGTTCAAGGGAAATCTGTTCTCCCACGAAGCTCTGAAGCTCTCAAATCCGGTTTAAGAATTTCTGGTTCAAAAAGGAATTAACTTCTCGCAAGTTCGAGTTGAAAGGCTGTCAGAAAATTTCCGGCTGAAAATGAAGATTCCGGTTTACAATCCGGTTCAAGGGAAAGATGTTTCCCACAAAGCTTTGAACTCTCAATATCCGGTTCAAAATCCCAGTTAAAGAAGAATTTATCTCTTGCAAAAAGTTAAAGGTTGCCCAAGAGGACCTGTTGCCCTGATGCGCGGTTCAAACATGGGTGTTCTGCCTTATGGGGTCATCTTCATATGATTACTTGGGGGCTTCCTGTTCAAACATAGGTGTATTCACCAAAGAGAACATGGCGTTACTACCCTCTTGATGCGGCTATCAAGACAATATTATCATCAGGGGCCAAAGAGAGTTTGTTGCACACCACAACTCAAACATAGGCACCCGACGAGCACAGCTCAGAAATATATCACATGGGAGCTTCTGCTTGCAAAGCGGAGTCATGTCCATTAATCCGACTATCACGCCACAACAAAGCTTGAGAGCTTCACACCCAAGGGGCCAAAGAGAGTCTTGTTGCTACGCACAACTCAAACATAGGCACCCATTGAGCACGGCTCACAAAGTTACTTGGGGGCTCTTTGTGTCAAATACCAAAGAGTCTGAAAGGACCCTTGTAAACGGGTATCGACCCACGGCTTGGAAGCCTGGTGTATTCACCTAAAACCCCGTGTTAACCTGTCTTCATCAAGTAAGACACTCCTATCCAGGTAATCCTGGCACGACCCGTCGAACGTTTAGTTACTCTCATTGAGACCCTGAACTTGTCAAAGTTAAAACGATGATTGGTTAGTTGGAGGGCCATCTTAAAAGGCTTTGTCAAATGGTTTAACTCAGCGGCCTGGCAGCCCATGAAAAGCCTCAAATTTGGGCCTGGCAGCCCTTGAAAAGCCTCGACTACACGGTTTTATTTGCCTTTGTCAAGATTTTTCTATTTTGATAAATTTTATGTTGAACCGGTGTCTATTGACCCGGCATGACTATCAGTCATCAAATCAGTCTGGTGTTTCTTAACCCGGCACAAGCTTTCAACTATCAGTTGTTAGTACAAACTCAATTATAAACCGGAGTTTTCTTAGCCCGGTCTGGCGTTGACTATAAGTTGCCAGGATGATTATCCGGTGTTTATTACAACCCGACACGGTTTTATTACAAACCGGAAAAATATGACGGGAGTTATCATACTCAAGATTTGGGTTATCACCCTTACTAAAAAAAAGTTGGTAAACCAACGATGTGATTCAATGTCACAGGTATGATCTATTTCATATTTGATTATTCTTAAGTGCAGCCTTGGTTATAAACCCGGGTTATACGTTGGGCATTATGACCCGTCCGACGGTAAACCGCCAGGACACTTTAAACTTGTCGTATGCAGAAACAGGTTGAATAAAGCATAATTACAAATCACCGGTGTTTATTGACCCGGCCTGGTTTTGGACTATAAGTCGCCAGTATATATTTGGATTGCACCATTGGAGTTATGCGCTTATAAATCATTGGGTATATTATTCAAATAGCCAACATGGCTGGATTTTTATTATGGTTATCAATAACCAGTATTATGATTAAGGTTTTCAAAGTCGCTCTAGCGCAATGGCTATCATATTATCAATAGATATGATTTATTCTACAATTGAAGGAATAGTCCCGAGTTGCTGCAGGCTTACGACCCGGCACTTGGGGGCTACATTATTTCAGTTAAAATTGCATTAAATACACAAGTCTCATGTCGCTGCAAGCATGCACCATGACACTTGGGGGCTAATGCAAAGTCATTGTTTGCTCACCTTATTGAAGACCCGACTCATCACATTGTAATGAGCTGGCCCTTGGGGGCTGCCAATTGCCTCTGTCAACAATTTAAGGTACAAAGCTTTTTATCCATTACATTGAAGGGTCCACTGCTCAGTTGATAAAGCACAAGGCTCTTAACCTTGTGGACGTGAATTCAAGCCCCATGACGGGGGTTAAATCATATGATGTTATTTTCATTGAAGAATATATCAAGTCCCAGCTCAATATTATCTTAGGCCCTTGGGGGCTACATATTGCTGCTCAAGTTTACATGATCATATTTACAAAGTCCCTACTCATTATTGCATAATGACCCGGCCCATGGGGGCTACACTAGTTGAAGTTTTTTATGAGAATAAGGCAATTTCAAGTCCCAGGTTGCTGCAAGCATGACAACCCGGCACTTGGGGGCTACATATGTAGAATACTCAATTCTGACTAGTGATTGATGAACAACTTGGATTTCTTCAAGATTGTGATATTCATATTGGAGCAAGTCTTAAGTTATCACTATGTTCTCCTCCTAAGACTTGGGGGCTACAGGTATTATGCATATAAAGGAGGAACATCTTCAGTTTATCAATTTTGAGCAAATCAGGAAGATCAATTACATGACCCAGTGTCGACAACAATTATGACTCGGTGCCATCAATATTTATAAACCGGCAATTTTGGCAATGATAAACCGGCAAGTTTAAGTCTTAAACCGGCACAGTTCTACATTCTCAAACCGGCAAGTTCTACATTCTTAAACCGGCTGAAGATCAAATGAGTATTTCAAAGGCCAATATTTTTGTTAAGCATTGGGAGCTGAAGTCAAAGGAGTTATTCTTCACAATATTTCTCCATGGCAAACCGATGTCAGCAAATTGATTATGAAGCTGGTCTACTGACTCGGATTTTTCTAGAAGGAGGAAAGGACAAGGACTTAAGGATGATCAGGTGCCGGTTTACAAGAATTCTTAATCCGGAGCACAACTTGTCAAATTTGTTCTTGTATTTATTTTGCAGCATAAGTTTACCATGGATAAATCCAAGCTAAACTTGGGGGCTAATGTCGGGGATATACCCCGCGGTGTAAACCGGCCGGAAGTATAACCCGGCCGGACTTGGCAGTTTACTTGAGACCCGGCTGAGACTGGACGATTCACGGGCGACCCGTTTGGACCTGGCGGTTTATGATTCACTGGTAACCCGGCGAGCGGGATAGACGGTGACCAGGCCCAAGGCCCAGAAGGCCGGCTTATGTTATGGTGGGCCGGTTTAAGAGGAAAGGCGTGAGGAATATTTGTCTTACAAGGAGTTAAGACCTGGACTTGTATCCAGTTTGTATTAGAGATAGACTAGTCCTAATTCTAATAGAACTCCACATGTAACCCGCCCCTTCAACATATATAAGGAGGGGCAGGGCTCCCCAAAGGGGGACAAGCGACAAGCCGGAAGAAACAATCTTAGGGCTAGACACAAAGAGGAGAGCCGGTTTACGTCGACTCCCTCGTGATGATAATGCGACCTAGCCTCAAACAGCATGTAGGGTTGTTACCGGATGATGTTTCCCGGGGCCCGAAGCTGTCTAAACCTTTGTCTTGCGTTGCGTCTCTCGATTCCACTCAACCCCTCTCAAGCTACCACATAGATGCATTTGCCTCACGACTAAGTCCTCACACTAGGACATCTGACGTGACAATTCCACGACACCTCCTGTGCAGCCGTTTATGTATACCTGTGTATAACCTGAAAGATTGCAGCCGTCGGCTTCAACCCCCACGCATAAAATGCGGGGGTGTTTGCAAAAAACACGTGTTCACACTTAACCCAACGTCTTGGTCCTATTAAGGAGGTGATAGCATAGCGAGCGAGGCAACCAGACTATAATGCTTTAACACTTTCGCTTAGCCATAGGAGTTTGACAGTGGGGCTACTAGATAGCCCCTGGTGGCTCCGCACTCTCCCGATCGCGGGGTGCGTACATGCCTGGCCGGGAAACAGCCCTTCGTTAAGGCGGAGGAATTCTAACATTCCGATAGGTCACCGAGTGGTTGACCAGTCTCACGCTATATCATGACTGTCAGTTTTCGGCTTTCTCTACTGAGGTGCTAGTCCGGATGAACCAGGGAACAATCGCAGTAGTTCTCCTGGTGCTACCTTAGCCGGTAAAGCGGAACATAAGGCACCAAAACACAAGAGCCGGGCAAACCCAACATTTGACCAAAGACAATGATTCGGAGCTGATGCATATAAGGCCAAACTCGCGACGCCGAACACTCTCTAAGGTATTCGGTCTTTATGGTATAAACCAGGCCTAGATAGTGCCCTTCATAAGAAGCCCCTTGTGTCCAGGTACGTGCATTATTCTGACGTGGCCACATGCCAAGACGCCAGCATCCTTCTCGACTGTGCTGAGAATTCGGTGGATATGTATCAACAAGAGACAGTAAAAAAGGTTTACGCAGGGTCTTAATCTAAAAAGAATCCTTGGAGCGGGTCTGTCGGGGATATACCCCGCGGTATGACCAGACTGGAGTTGTAAACCGGTTGGGACTTGGTAAACCGGAGGATGGTAAACCGGCGGAGAGTTAAGACAGAGAGTCAAGACAGATGGCTAAGACAGACGGTAAACCGACTGGTGGTAAACCGGCAAACAGTTAAGACAGATGGCTAAGAAAGACGGTAAACCAGAGAGTGTTAAATCGGCAGAGTTAAGACAGATAGTAGCACCGGCAGGTGTTAAGTCAATCGTAACCCGGCAGACAATGTTAAACCGGCAGACAATGTTAAACCGACAGACAATGTTAAACCGACAGACGTTAAGAAGCCTAGGAAGGGAAGTCAAAATAGTTTAAGTCTTAGTCCGTGATGGACTCTACATGTAACCCGTCCCTTTAACTTATATAAGGAGGGACAGGGCTCCCCAAAGAGGGACAATCAAGAAAAAACAATCTTAGGGCTAGACACAAAGAGGAGAGCCGGTTTACGGCGACTCCCTCGTGATGATAATGAGACCTAGCCTCAAACAGCATGTAGGGTTGTTACCGGATGATGTTTCCCGGGGCCTGAAGCTGTCTAAATCTTTGTCTTGCATTGCGTCTATCGATTCCGCTCAACCCCTCTCAAGCTACCACATAGATGCGTTGGCCTCGCGACTAAGTCCTGACACTAAGGACATCTGCCGTGACAAAACCACGACAGTTGGCGTCCACCGTGGGGCTTGCGCCCGGTGGTGATGAGTTTTGAAGGGATCCCTCAGGGATCGAGGAGTTTGCAATTTTTTGGATAAAGATTTTTACAATCCATGAGGTTGAAGTCAAAGAAGATATTAGGGTTGCATGTCTGTACACCGCCGCAAGTCGCCGAGTTAATCGAAGTTTTCGTTGCGGATTCGATCCAAGCCCGCTGCTTGTATCTGGATCAGAGGTCGCGATACCTATTCCAAGCGGAAGTCCAAGTCGTCGTATCCGAGATGGACCCAAAACCAGACCGGCTGTTGCTGTTTAAATATGGGCTTCAAATCCTTTAGCGTGATCGCTTTTCTGCTCGTGCCTAGGATGACCATGGGTTCTGACGCAGACACCTGCACTTTCTGTGCCTAGTACAGCTACAGCCCCGTGGTGGCAAATTATTGATTAAAGATGCCGCCTGCACCGACCTTATTCATTGACACAAGTATTTGCAGTCTCAAAAGCTCTGAATCTGAGAGACAAAAAGTACTACTTAGTCAAACGGGAGTAGAACATACGTTGGATTACATGAGTACTAAGGGCATCTCCAACAAGTTGTATGTTAGTCTTGTTGGTAGAATGTCCATGTCATCAACCAACAAGCTATCATACAACTACTCCAATGGATTGTATGTAAGCTATCCAATAGATGGTAAGAAAATAAATGTGATTGCTCTCTATTTCACCTAGGAGCTTGTGCAAAGGTTGTTAGTTAAACTACATACAACTTTGCTCTCTCTCTACATTTATTACATGCCATATCGTCAGTATGTCCTAGGTGGCAAATTTACCAACACCTATCTTACAATTGTCGGAGATGCCCTAATTGATGGCTTTGCACCATTGTTCGGCTTCAGCAGTGGCCGGCTTCAACTTCTACCTCCGCCCCTGTTCCGGCTCGGACGGCCTCGGGCCGCCGCGGCCCCTGCTGAGCCGCTACTCCCGAGTCGGCCTACCGCTCCTCCCCTACTACGCCAAGACACTCGACCTCAGAGGCCTCTACTGCTGAGCCGCCGTTGCTTCGCTTCATCTCCACGGAGCCACTGGCCGCCGTCGTCATATCTGTGGTCAGCCACTGCTGCTGCCTCCACTGCCGCTGTCCTGGCTCACCTTCGTCGAAAGCCGCCAAGTTACTGTGAGCCACCGTCTGCCTTCATGCGCAGCCATGGCCGGTTTCCCCTGCTTCGGCAACCCCAACATTGGTTTGGATTCAGAGAACCTTCTACAAGGTCCGGGATTCAGATTTAAAAGAAAAAGGAAAGAAGGAGGAACTGCCAATAGTGCCAAAGCTCCGCCTCGAGCCGTCCTTGCTGCACGGCCTTGCCGCCATGGGATACTGCTGCTGATTGTCTCTGGTGTGAGCCGTTCACGGTCCCCGGCTTCGCTGACTTGCCACCGAGCCGGCTTGTCCCGCTGTCGTCGTCCGCCTTGTTTCATCAGCCGCCGTTGTTTAAAGGCCGCTGCTGGCTCGTCCCCCCGCTTTAGCCTCGGGCTAACCTCGACGTGACAGCCGTCGAGTAGCCTTCGCCGAGTGCCACAACCCGCCTGATTCTGCCGTAGAGCCGTCATCGAGCACCACCCTCGTCGGAGCTGTTGCGAGCCGATATCGTCGCTGCCGCCATCGCCGGGCGCGCCTCTGATTGCCGCTGAGACGCCACAGCCGTGACCCGGAAACGGAGCCAGCCACAATCCAGATTCCTCCTGCGCCCACGACCTCGTTTCGAGGCGCCCATCTCCACTACCCTAAGCCGCCAGGCCTTCCCCGCTCGCTCGCTGATGGCGCGCGACTCATCCGCATCCGCGTCTGATCTGCCCGGTCGTCTCCCCTGTACCGTGTGCCTGCTAGGCGTTAGACCACAATCGCCGCGAGCCGCCCGTGGCCTCCGCCACCTCTTCTACTGCGGTCCAAAACCGAGCCGCCTCTGTGCTGTTCCAACTAGCCAGTCTCCATGGAAGCAACCCGCTTCCTTCAAGGTTCTATCTGCGGTCCGCACGCGCGCACAAGCCGGCTTGCCGACTGCGTCCGCTTCGCCTCGAGCACGGCTCTGCCACCTCGCTGTTGCCGTAGGCCGCCGCTGCCCTTGTGCTTTACCTTTTCAGCCAGCGCCTCGCCCTGTTCGGCCTTGCTCCTCCACGGTGTACCAAGACGTTTCCATCTTCGAGCCGCCGTCGCCTCCGTTCTTTGCCGCGCACCGTGAGCTGCCTTGAGGTTGTGCCAAGCCGCCGTAGCTGCACCGGCCTCCGTCTCCACCAGTGGTCGCGGATGCGCAAGAGCTACTGTACTGCCTTCACTGTCGCGCCACGAGCCAGTCCGCAGTCGCATGGTGAGTGGCCCTGCTGCCCCGGCCATCGAAGTGACCTACGCCATGGTCCAGCTTTGCCCTGCTGTAAGGCCAACTCCACCGCGTGACCCCAAACGGACGTCCGTTTTGTCCTGTTTTTGTCCCTTTGGGTAGAGATTTGGGGTCGTGTCCGAGCCTGTCCTGGGATGCAGTGGCTGTGCGCCCACCACGCGGACGCATCCCGGCCGCATCTTGTCCACGTATTATTTCTTTGCAAGTTCTTAACTTTATTTCATCATTCTTTTTTGGTATATGGAAAATGCATCATTACATTTTGACTAGTAAAGCAAGGCCAAAGAAAACAAGAACCACAAGAATACATTTTAGAAGATACCCAATTTCCATAGCTGCTCCCTTGAGTTGGGTTAGGGCCTTCTCAATGCACTCGTTGTTGATCTGTGGAGGAGGTCGATCTGGCATCCTCCTTTCTTCTTCAAGCCAGAAGGCTCGATCTGGCATCCTCCTTTCTTCTTCAAGCCGGAAGTCGATGTTGCTTCCTCCTCACACCTAGTCTCGTTCTAGCCTCTAATCTAGCATCAAGTGCACTTGTCTCATTTACAGCCTCTATGCTAGCTAAAAGTGCACGAACATGTACTAAATTTCGCTCTATCAATATATCGATGTACTCTTCTTCCCAATACCAAAACTTGCATCCATTCTACACAACAAAATTTGAAATTAGCACAACTAGTTAAATCTAGAGCACAAACCGAAGCTAAAAAAAGCGCATACCCCATCGTTTAAGCACTTGATGAACACCCATCCGGGATGTTCCGGCGTTGTAGACATGCGGCGCACGACCAACTTTGGGCAGTGGTCGCACTTAATGAGTGGCAACGGTGCGCCGGCGAGCTTTTGGGCAAGCACCGAGCCCGGCCGACCGCCATTCATGTATCTGCCGGCGGACCGCCGACGGTGCAGATCCGAGCGGCTAGAGGAGGAGCCACTGCCTGCATGTGGCCTTGCGGCCCTGCCAGGGCCTTCCGGCGAGGTGCCCGGCAAGTCCATGGCGCGGCCCGGCCTTCCACAGCCGGTCGAGCTCAAGACTGACCGGATCCGCTCCAAAACCGGCCGGCGGGTGCGCAAACCAGGTGGCCGTGGTTGGGTAGCTCGGCGGCGCCGAGGGGAAGGGGTTGGGCGAGCTCGCGTCCGAACTGCACGGCTGCAATGGCAGCGGCGGCGGCGGCAGCGACGGGAAGAGTGGGGAAGAGTGGAGGGGGTGCGGCCGGAGGGAGGGAGGGGGGTGGATAGAAAAAGGCCCATCTTATGCCACTGACGGGCGGGCCAGGGGAGGACACGCGCAGACGACCCGCGTGTCCGCGTGATGTCCGTTTCACCCTAAAAGCGGCGCAAACTTGGGCCACGGATGGGTCAAAAGCGGACACAAAGCGGACAAAAGTCTGTTTGCTCCCGCGCACTGGGCCGCCTTTTTTGTCCCTTTTACCCCAAACAGACGGGGCCAGACAGGATAGAGTCGCGCGGTGGAGTTGGCCTAAGCCGCCCCCGCCGTGTGGCTGCCAAGAGCCGCTGTACTACCTCCGACGTCGCGCCAAGTCGCCCGCTGCCGAGTTCTTGAGCTGTTGTACTGCCTCCAACGTCACGCCAAGTCGCCTGCGCGGAGGTGCAGACGTGAAAAGGTTGTGGCAGTTTGCTTGGCGGACGCTCGCGCTGTGGGATATTGTGCATTGGCTTTATTTTTCCAGTACGGTGCTGAGCATGTGAACACAGGACAGGCCAAGGGATACTGGATACTGGATCTATTTTTAATTGTTGTGCCCGGACAAGCACTCTGATGATCAGTCTGATACACTGCAAGAAAACCATTATTCAGCAGCAGTGGTAGCATGTGGATACACTGCAAGAAAACCATTATTCAGCAGCAGTGGTAGCACTGCTATCCACATGCATCAATTACTAATGAACGTCTGTTGTGCATCAAGCACATTGACTTGGATCTCAAGGGCCAATCGATATTTAAAGAAGGGGGAAAAGAAAAGGAAGACCCACGTGGGTGCTAGTGCTACATTAGACGTACATCTGGCTATTTTTGATCCGAGCACGTCCAGCATTATCCACACCAGTATTCATGATCATTCCTCAAAAAATACCAGGTGATATCCATTTCAGTCTATTTTATCAACACATATTGTTTTCTTCAAAGAACAATTACTCTGTCCTGTAATATTTTTACACAGGACAATTTTTATATCATTCACGGACACGCGTATCACGGTCCGGTTTACATCAACGCGCCAGCCAACTCGCCCGTCCGCACCACCTTACAACACCACGGACGACTCGCTCGTCCGCCCTGGCCACCGGTTCATGCGTCCGCACCGCTTTACAACGCGGAGGACAACTTGCTCGTCCGCACAGGTTTAGAACGCCACGGACGATTCACACGTCCACTCTCATGGCCGGTTCACGCGTCCACGCCGGCTCACAACGAGGAGGACAACTTGCTCGTCCACGCCGGCTTATAACGCCGCGGCCTACTCATTTGTCTGTTCCTGCGGCCGGCTCGCCTATAATTGATTTCAGCTTCACTGTGGTGATCAGCAACTCCGCGGTGGATAAATTACTGGCCTAACATATCAGGTGAAATCCATCCAGTATATTTTTATATTATATATTACTTTCTTTAAAAAGAGCGATTACTTTGTCTTGTGAAGTTCTCCAATGCAGTACAAGCTATATCACTGAGCTGTTGACTGATTCATACCGGTTTATATCACGGTCAAATATGGAGAGTCTCAAGCCAAACTCCTCAAGTCACCTTGAGACTCGGGGGCTACGATGACATGACTCAGCAAATCTTGCCAGTTTCAGCAAATTTAAAAACCCCAGTACGATGGAGGGAAAGATAACCCGGTTCCGGAGGCTACTGTTATATTGATGAAAATTTAAAGGCCGTCAGAAAATATCCGGCTTAGAATGTATATGACAGTTACAAAATCCCAGCTCAATGAAGAAATTCTGGGTCATCAGGAAGAATTCTGGTTTACAATCCGGTTCAAGGGAAATATGTCTCCCACAAAGCTCTGACGCTCTCAATATCCGGTTCTAAATCCAGGTTCAAGAAGAATTTATCTTTTGCAAAAAGTTAAAGGTTACCAAAGAGGACCTGTTGCCATGACGCGCAGTTCAAACATGGGTTATCCTGCCTTATTGGCTTATTATATTATTGATCACATGGGGGCTTCTGTTGATAAAGTGGAGTTCTGATTACATATTGATCCGGCTATCAAGCCAATATTGTCATAAGGGGCCAAAGAGAGTCTGTTGCACAACACAGCTCAAACATGGGTATCCCTTGAGCATAACTCATAATATCACTTGGGGGCTATGTTTGAACCATAGTCACACCTCTTGATCGGTGTAAGGCCACCATGGAAATCACTTGGGGGCTTGGTCGTATTCGAACCATAGCTACACCTCTTGATCGGCGTAAGGCTACCAGGGAAGTTACTTGGGGGCTCTTTGCTTCGCAACGAACTAAGAGTTTGCACCCTTGTAATGGGCTATCAAGCCAGGCTTGGAAGCTAGGTGTACGCACCTAAAACCCCGGATTAACCTGCCTTCTTTAAGTAAGTCACTCCGCCCAGGTAAACCTGGTACGACCCGCGAACGTTTGACAGTCAATCTCATAGACCCTGAACTTGTCAAAGTTAAAACGTGATTGGTTAAAGATTGAGGTCCATCTTAAAAGGCTTTGTGAAATGGTTAATTCAGTGGCCTGGCAGCCCATGAAAAGCCTTGATTTGGAGCCTGGCAGCTCGTAAAAGGCCTCACATGTTCTTTTTGAGTTCTATTTGACAAGTTTTTTCGCCTTTGTTGAGGTTCATAATATCTTCTGATAAACCGGCGTCCTTGACCCGACTTGGCTTTCAACTACAAGTTGTCAGTACATGATCAGTTATAATCCGGAGACTATCAGCCCGGTCTGGTTCCGACTCAAAGTCACCAGTATTGAATAAACCGGTGTTTATCACAACCCGAAATGGTTTTATCATAAACCGGAAAAATATGGGAGGAGTTATCAGTACTCAAGATTTGGGTTATCACCCTTACTACAAAAAGTTGGTAAGCCAATGATGTGATTCAATGTCACATGCATGATATATTTCATATTTGATTATTCTTAAGTGCAGCCTTGGTTATACACCCGGGTTATATGTTGGGCATTATGACCCGTCCGGCGGTAAACCGCCAGGACACTTTAAACTTGTTGTATACAAAAACAGGTTGAATAAAGCATGATTATAAATCACCGGCATTTATTAACCTGGCCTGGCTTTCGACTATAAGTCGCCAGTATGATGATAAATTATCCAGTGTTTATTAAATCGGTCTGGCTTTGAACTATAAGTCGCCAGTATATATATTTGGATTACGCCATTGGAATCACGCGCTTATAAATCATTGAGTATATTATTCAAATCTTTAAATAGCCAACATGGCTGGATTTTTTTTATTATGGTTATCAATAGATGAGGTATTCAAAGTCGCTTTAAGTAAGTCACTCCGCCCAGGTAAACCTGGTACGACCCGCGAACGTTTGACAGTCAATCTCATAGACCCTGAACTTGTCAAAATTAAAACGTGATTGGTTAAAGATTGAGGTCCATCTTAAAAGGCTTTGTGAAATGGTTAATTCAGTGGCCTGGCAGCCCATGAAAAGCCTCGATTTGGAGCCTCGCAGCTCATAAAAGGCCTCACATGTTCTTTTTGAGTTCTATTTGATAAGTTTTTTCCCCTTTGTTGAGGTTCATAATATCTTCTGATAAACCGACGTCCTTGACCCGACTTGGCTTTCAACTACAAGTTGTCAGTACATGATCAGTTATAATTCGAAGACTATCAGCCCGGTCTGGTTCTGACTCAAAGTCACCAGTATTGAATAAACCGGTGTTTATCACAACCCGAAACGGTTTTATCATAAACCGGAAAAATATGGGAGGAGTTATCAGTACTCAAGATTTGGGTTATCACCCTTACTACAAAAAGTTGGTAAGCCAATGATGTGATTCAATGTCACATGCATGATATATTTCATATTTGATTATTCTTAAATGCAGCCTTGGTTATACACCCAGGTTATATGTTGGGCATTATGACCCGTCCGGCGGTAAACCGCCAGGACACTTTAAACTTGTTGTATACAGAAACAAGTTGAATAAAGCATGATTATAAATCACCGGCGTTTATTAACCTGGCCTGGCTTTCGACTATAAGTCGCTAGTATGATGATAAATTATCCAGTGTTTATTAAATCGGTCTGGCTTTGAACTATAAGTCGCCAGTATATATATTTGGATTACGGCATTGGAATCACACGCTTATAAATCATTGAGTATATTATTCAAATCTTTAAATAGCCAACATGGCTGGATTTTTTTATTATGGTTATCAACAGATGAGGTATTCAAAGTCGCTTTGGCGCAATGGCTAATATTTTATCGATGGATATGGTTTATTCTACAATGGAAGGAATAGTCCTGAGTCGCTGCAGGCATACGACCCTGCACTTGGGGCTACATTATTTAAATTGAGATTATATCAAATATGCAAGTCTCATGTCGCTGCAAGCATGCACCATGATACTTGGGGGCTAATGCAAACTCATTTTTTTGCTCATCTTATTGAAGACCTGACTCATCATATCATAATGAGCCGGCCCTTGGGGGATACCAATTGCTCCTGTCAAACATTCAAGGTATACAAGCCTTAATCCATTATATTAAAGGGTTCATTGCTCAGTTGGTAAAGCACAAAGCTCTTAACCTTGTGGACGTGGGTTCAAGCCCTATGATGGAAGCTACATTATAATATGTTATTTCCATTGAAGTATATATCAAGTCTCGGTTCAGTATTATCTTACTAAGCCGGCCCTTGGGGGCTACATATCACTCCTAAAACCTACATGATTATATTTACAAAGTCCCTGCTCATTATTGCATAATGACCCGACCCTTGGGGGCTATACTGGTTGAAGTTTTTATAAGCATAAGTCAATTTCAAGTCCCAGGTTGCTGCAAGCATGACCACCCAGCACTTGGGGGCTACATATATGGAATACTCAGTTCTGACTGGTGATTGAGATGAACAACCGGGATTTCTTCAAGCTTGTGACATTCGTATTTGAAGCAAGTCTTAAGATGTTGCTATGCTACCTTCTTAAGACTTGGGGGCTACAAGTGATGAGCATATAAGAGGTATATTTTCAAGCTGGATGTTAACTACAGTTATGACCCAGTGCCATCAATATTTGTAAACCGGCAATGATAAACCGGCAAAGTTCTACATTCTTAAACCGGCAATGTTCTACATTCTTAAACCGGCTGAAGATCAGATGAGTATTTCAAAGACCAATATTTTTGTTAAAGTATTGGGAGCTGAGTCAAAGAAGTTATTCTTCACAAATATTTCTCTGTGACAAATCAAAGTCAGCAAATTGATTATGAAGCTGGCCTATTGACCCGGATTTTCTAGAAGGAAATGATAAGGATTCAAAGATGCTCAGGATCAGTTTAACATGGATACATCCAAATTAAACTGGGGGCTAATGTCGGGGATATACCCCGCGGTATGACCCGGCTGGAGTTGTAAACCGGCCGGGACTTGGTAAACCGGAGGATGGTAAACCGGCGGAGAGTTAAGACAGAGAGTCAAGACAGATGGCTAAGACAGACGGTAAACCGGCTGGTGGTAAACCGGCAGACAGTTAAGACAAATGTCTAAGAAAGACGGTAAACCGGAGAGTGTTAAACCGGTAGAGTTAAGACAGATAATAGCACCGACAGGTGTTAAGTCAATTGTAACCCGACAGACAATGTTAAACCGGTAGACAATGTTAAACCGGCAGACGTTAAGAAGCCCAGGAAGGGAAGTCAAAATAGTTTAAGTCTTAGTCCGAGATGGACTCTACATGTAACCCGCCCCTTTAACTTATATAAGGAGGGGCAGGGCTCCCCAAAGAGGGACAAGCAAGAAGGAACAATCTTAGGGCTAGACACAAAGAGGAGAGCCGGTTTACGGCGACTCCCTCGTGATGATAATGAGACCTAGCCTCAAACAGCATGTAGGGTTGTTACCGGATGATGTTTCCCGGGGCCCCAAGCTGTCTAAACCTTTGTCTTGCGTTGCGTCTCTCGATTCCGCTCAACCCCTCTCAAGCTACCACATAGATGCGTTGGCCTTGCGACTAAGTCCTGACACTAAGGACATCTGCCGTGACAAAACCACGACAGGGTCCCTGCTGCACGTCTGCGCCTGTGTCTCCGTTGTCCCGTATCCTGGACGGGTGTAGCATGATGATTATCTGTAAAAGAGAGGAGCTTAGGTGAAAAAAGTTGTCGAGCAAAAAGATAGTTTTTTTAAAGAAATCATGTATAATTCAAGGTAAGTAAGAATTGTCGCTTGTCTGCGCACGTTGAGCCCCTTGTATTTGTAATAGGGTGTGATCATTCATCCGGTAAAAATTGCATATGGCTGCGCCGGACTCGTCTAACCGTGTCCGAGGTCATGACGACCTGCTAAATGCTTTAGTTGGTGAGGCCGTTTTAGTGTGCGGCAGGGCAGCCGCACGCTCTTCGGTGCGCAGATATCGCTTAATACTTCCGTTCACTGTAATGATGCCACGTGGACCGGGCATCTTGAGTGTGAGGGAAGCATAGTGTGGTATTGCATTAAAGCGAGCGAAAGCTTCGCGTACGAGTAGTGCTTGGTAGCCACTTTGAAACGGAGCGATATGGAAGGTTAAATGTTCGCTACGGAAGTTATCGGAGAAGCCGAATATAACTTTTAGTAGCAGGGAGCCCGTGCAATGAGCCCCTGGGCCTGGCGTTACTCCTTTAAAGGTAATATTGCTATGGCAAATTTTTGTTGGGTCTATCCCCATTTCGCGGATTGTATCCTGGTATATCAGCTTTAGACTGCTGCCACCGTCCATCAGGACTCGTGTGAAGTGGTATCCGTCAATTATTGGGTCTAATACTATTGGGGAACGTAGTAATTTCAAAAAAATTCCTACGCACACGCAAGATCATGGTGATGCATAGCAACGAGAGGGAAGAGTGTGATCTACGTACCCTTGTAGACCGACAGCGGAAGCGTTAGCACAACACGGTTGATGTAGTCGTACGTCTTCACGGCCCAACCGATCAAGCACCGAAACTACGGCACCTCCGAGTTTTAGCACACGTTCAGCTCGATGACAATCCCCGGACTCCGATCCAACAAAGTGTCGGGAAGAGTACTATCAACACGACGGCGTGGTGACGATCTTGATGTTCTACCTTCGCAGGGCTTCGCCTAAGCACCGCTACAATATTATCGAGGATTATGGTGGAAGGGGGCACCGCACACGGCTAAGAAAACGATCACGTGGATCAACTTGTGTGTCTTGGGGTGCCCCCTGCCCCCGTATATAAAGGAGCAAGGGGAGGAGGCTGGCCGGCCCTATAGGCGCGCCAAGAAGGAGTCCTCCTCCTAGTAGGAGTAGGACTCCTACTAGGAGGGGGGAGGAAGTGGGGAAGGAGAAGGAAAGGGGGGCGCCGCCCCCTCTCCTAGTCCAATTCGGACCAGGGGGAGGAGGCGCGCGGCCCACCCTGGCTGCCCTTCTCTTTCTCCACTAAGGCCCATATGGCCCATTACTTCTCGCGAGGGGGGGGTCCGGTAACCCTCCGGTACTCTGGTTTTCTCCGAAATCACCTGGAACACTTCCGATGTCCGAATGTAGCCATCCAATATATCAATCTTTATGTCTCGACCATTTCGAGACTCCTCGTTATGTCCGTGATCATATCCGGGACTCCGAACTAACTTTGGTACATCAAAACTCATAAACTCATAATATAACTGTCATCGAAACCTTAAGCGTGTGGACCCTACGGGTTCGAGAACAATGTAGGCATGACCGAGACATGTCTCCGGTCAATAACCAATAGCGGAACCTGGATGCTCATATTGGCTCCTACATATTCTATGAAGATCTTTATCGGTCAGACCGCATAACAACATACGTTGTTCCCTTTGTCATCGGTATGTTACTTGCCTGAGATTCGATCGTCGGTATCTCAATACCTAGTTCAATCTCGTTACCGGCAAGTCTCTTTACTCGTTTCGTAATACATCATCTCGCAAATAACTCATTAGTTGCAATGCTTGCAAGGCTTATGTGATGTGCATTACCGAGAGGGCCCAGATATACCTCTCCGACAATCGGAGTGACAAATCCTAATCTCGAAATACGCCAACCCAACATTTACCTTTGGAGACACCTGTAGAGCTCCTTTATAATCACCCAGTTACGTTGTGACGTTTGGTAGCACACAAAGTGTTCCTCCGGCAAACGGGAGTTGCATAATCTCATAGTCATAGGAACATGTATAAGTCATGAAGAAAGCAATAGCAACATACTAAACGATCGGGTGCTAAGCTAATGGAATGGGTCATGTCAATCACATCATTCTCCTAATAATGTGATCCCGTTAATCAAATGACAACACATGTCTATGGTTAGGAAACATAACCATCTTTGATTAATGAGCTAGTCAAGTAGAGGCATACTAGTGACGTTTGGTTTGTCTATGTATTCACACAAGTATTATGTTTCCGGATAATACAATTCTAGCATGAATAATAAACATTTATCATGATATAAGGAAATAAAATAATAACATTATTATTGCCTCTAGGGCATATTTCCTTCAGTCTCCCACTTGCACTAGAGTCAATAATCTAGATTACACAGTAATGATTCTAACACCCATGGAGCTTTGGTGCTGATCATGTTTTGCTCGTGGAAGAGGCTTAGTCAACGGGTCTGCAACATTCAGATCCGTATGTATCTTGCAAATCTCTATGTCTCCCACCTGGACTAGATCCCGGATGGAATTGAAGCGTCTCTTGATGTGCTTGGTTCTCTTGTGAAATCTGGATTCCTTTGCCAAGGCAATTGCACCAGTATTGTCACAAAAGATTTTCATTGGACCCGATGCACTAGGTATGACACCTAGATCGGATATGAACTCCTTCATCCAGACTCCTTCGTTTGCTGCTTCCGAAGCAGCTATGTACTCCGCTTCACATGTAGATCCCGCCACAACGCTTTGTTTAGAACTGCACCAACTGACAGCTCCACCATTTAATGTAAACACGTATCCGGTTTGCGATTTAGAATCGTCCGGATCAGTGTCAAAGCTTGCATCAACGTAACCATTTACTATGAGCTCTTTGTCACCTCCATATATGAGAAACATATCCTTAGTCCTTTTCAGGTATTTCAGGATGTTCTTGACCGCTGTCCAGTGATCCACTCCTGGATTACTTTGGTACCTCCCTGCTAGACTTATAGCAAGACACACATCAGGTCTGGTACACAGCATTGCATACATGATAGAGCCTATGGCTGAAGCATAGGGAACATCTTTCATTTTTTCTCTATCTTCTGCATTGGTCGGGCATTGAGTCTTACTCAATTTCACACCTTGTAACACAGGCAAGAATCCTTTCTTTGCTTGATCCATTTTGAACTTCTTCAAAATTTTGTCAAGGTATGTGCTTTGTGAAAGTCCAATTAAGCGTCTTGATCTATCTCTATAGATCTTAATGCCCAATATGTAAGCAGCTTCACCGAGGTCTTTCATTGAAAAACTCTTATTCAAGTATCCCTTTATGCTATTCAGAAATTCTATATCATTTCCGATTAGTAATATGTCATCTACATATAATATCAGAAATGCTACAGAGCTCCCACTCACTTTCTTGTAAATACAGGCTTCTCCAAAAGTCTGTACAAAACCAAATGCTTTGATCACACTATCAAAGCGTTTATTCCAACTCCGAGAAGCTTGCACCAGTCCATAAATGGATCGCTGGAGCTTGCATACTTTGTTAGCTCCCTTTGGATCGACAAAACCTTCCGGTTGCATCATATACAACTCTTCTTCCAGAAATCCATTCAGGAATGCAGTTTTGACATCCATCTGCCAAATTTCATAATTATAAAATGCGGCAATTGCTAACATGATTCGGACAGACTTAAGCATCGCTACGGGTGAGAAGGTCTCATCGTAGTCAATCCCTTGAACTTGTCGAAAACCTTTTGCGACAAGTCGAGCTTTGTAGACAGTAATATTACCGTCAGCGTCAGTCTTCTTCTTGAAGATCCATTTATTCTCAATTGCTTGCCGATCATTGGGCAAGTCAACCAAAGTCCATACTTTGTTCTCATACATGGATCCCATCTCAGATTTCATGGCTTCAAGCCATTTTGCGGAATCTGGGCTCACCATCGCTTCTTCATAGTTCGTAGGTTCATCATGATCTAGTAGCATGACTTCCAGAACAGGATTACCGTACCACTCTGGTGCGGATCTTACTCTGGTTGATCTACGAGGTTCAGTAGTATCTTGTTCTGAAGTTTCATGATCATCATCATTAGCTTCCTCACTA
Source organism: Triticum aestivum (assembly GCF_018294505.1). NCBI lineage: Eukaryota > Viridiplantae > Streptophyta > Magnoliopsida > Poales > Poaceae > Triticum > Triticum aestivum. The sequence continues at coordinate 447,475,134 of NC_057812.1, read as the reverse complement.
ATTGGTGTAGGTGTCACAGAAACTGGTTTCTGTGATGTACTACTTTCCAATAAGGGAGCAGGTACAGTTACCTCGTCAAGTTCTACTTTCCTCCCACTCACTTCTTTCGAGAGAAACTCCTTCTCTAGAAAGTTTCCGAATTTAGCAACAAAAGTCTTGCCTTCGGATCTGTGATAGAAGGTGTATCCAATAGTTTCCTTTGGATATCCTATGAAGACACATTTCTCCGATTTGGGTTCGAGCTTATCAGGTTGAAGCTTTTTCACATAAGCATCGCAGCCCCAAACTTTCAGAAACGACAACTTTGGTTTCTTGCTAAACCACAGTTCATAAGGCGTCGTCTCAACGGATTTTGATGGTGCCCTATTTAACGTGAATGCGGCTGTCTCTAGAGCATATCCCCAAAACGATAGCGGTAAATCAGTAAGAGACATCATAGATCGCACCATATCTAGTAAAGTACGATTACGACGTTCGGACACACCATTACGCTGTGGTGTTCCGGGTGGCGTGAGTTGCGAAACTATTCCGCATTGTTTCAAATGTACACCAAACTCGTAACTCAAATATTCTCCTCCACGATCAGATCGTAGGAATTTTATTTTCTTGTTACGATGATTTTCAACTTCACTCTGAAATTCTTTGAACTTTTCAAATGTTTCAGACTTATGTTTCATTAAGTAGATATACCCATATCTGCTTAAGTCATCTGTGAAGGTGAGAAAATAACGATATCCGCCACGAGCCTCAACATTCATCGGACCACATACATCTGTATGTATGATTTCCAACAAATCTGTTGCTCTCTCCATAGTACCGGAGAACGGTGTTTTTGTCATCTTACCCATAAGGCACGGTTCGCAAGTACCAAGTGATTCATAATCAAGTGGTTCCAAAAGTCCATCAGTATGGAGTTTCTTCATGCGCTTTACACCGATATGACCCAAACGGCAGTGCCACAAATAAGTTGCACTATCATTATCAACTCTGCATCTTTTGGCTTCAACATTATGAATATGTGTGTCACTACTATCGAGATTTAATAAGAATAGACCACTCTTTAAGGGTGCATGACCATAAAAGATATTACTCATATAAATAGAACAACCATTATTCTCTGATTTAAATGAATAACCGTCTCGCATCAAACAAGATCCAGATATAATGTTCATGCTTAACGCTGGCACCAAATAACAATTATTTAGGTCTAATACTAATCCCGAAGGTAGATGTAGAGGTAGCGTGCCGACCGCGATCACATCGACTTTGGAACCATTTCCCACGCGCATCGTCACCTCGTCCTTAGCCAATCTTCGCTTAATCCGTAGTCCCTGTTTCGAGTTGCAAATGTTAGCAACAGAACCAGTATCAAATACCCAGGTGCTACTGCGAGCATTAGTAAGGTACACATCAATAACATGTATATCACATATACCTTTGTTCACCTTGCCATCCTTCTTATCCGCCAAATACTTGGGGCAGTTCCGCTTCCAGTGACCAGTCTGCTTGCAGTAGAAGCACTCAGTTTCAGGCTTAGGTCCAGGTTTGGGTTTCTTCTCTTGAGTAGCAACTTGCTTGCTGTTCTTTTTGAAGTTCCCCTTCTTCTTTCCTTTGCCCTTTTTCTTGAAACTAGTGGTCTTATTGACCATCAACACTTGATGCTCCTTCTTGATTTCTACCTCCGCAGCTTTCAGCATTGCGAAGAGCTCGGGAATAGTCTTATTCATCCCTTGCATATTATAGTTCATCACGAAGCTCTTGTAGCTTGGTGGCAGTGATTGGAGAATTCTGTCAATGACGCAATCATCTGGAAGATTAACTCCCAATTGAATCAAGTGATTATTATACCCAGACATTTTGAGTATATGCTCACTGACAGAACTGTTCTCCTCCATCTTGCAGCTATAGAACTTATTGGAGACTTCATATCTCTCAATCCGGGCATTTGCTTGAAATATTAACTTCAACTCCTGGAACATCTCATATGCTCCATGACGTTCAAAACGTCGTTGAAGTCCCGATTCTAAGCCGTAAAGCATGGCACACTGAACTATCGAGTAGTCATCAGCTTTGCTCTGCCAGACGTTCATAACATCTGGTGTTGCTCCAGCAGCAGGCCTGGCACCCAGCGGTGCTTCCAGGACGTAATTCTTCTGTGCAGCAATGAGGATAATCCTCAAGTTACGGACCCAGTCCGTGTAATTGCTACCATCATCTTTCAACTTTGCTTTCTCAAGGAACGCATTAAAATTCAACGGAACAACACACGGGCCATCTATCTACAATCAAACATAAACAAGCAAGATACTATCAGGTACTAAGTTCATGATAAATTTAGGTTCAATTAATCATATTACTAAAGAACTCCCACTTAGATAGACATCCCTCTAATCCTCTAAGTGATTACGTGATCCAAATCAACTAAACCATGTCCGATCATCACGTGAGATGGAGTAGTTTCATTGGTGAACATCACTATGTTGATCATATCTACTATATGATTCACGCTCGACCTTTCGGTCTCCGTGTTCCGAGGCCATATCTGTATATGCTTGGCTCGTCAAGTATAACCTGAGTATTCCGCGTGTGCAACTGTTTTGCACCCGTTGTATTTGAACGTAGAGCCTATCACACCCGATCATCACGTGGTGTCTCAGCACGAAGAACTTACGCAACGGTGCATACTCAGGGTGAACACTTCTTGATAATTAGTGAGAGATCATCTTAAAATGCTACCGTCAATCAAAGCAAGATAAGATGCATAAAAGATAAACATCACATGCAATCAATATAAGTGATATGATATGGCCATCGTCATCTTGTGCTTGTGATCTTCATCTTCGAAGCACCGTCGTGATCACCATCGTCACCGGCGCGACACCTTGATCACCATCGTAGCATCGTTGTCGTCTCGCCAATCTTATGCTTCCACCACTATCGCTACCGCTTAGTGATAAAGTAAAGCATTACAGCGCAATTGCATTGCATACAATAAAGCGACAACCTTATGGCTCCTGCCAGTTGCCGATAACTTGGTTACAAAACATGATCATCTCATACAATAAAATTTAGCATCATGTCTTGACCATATCACATCACAACATGCCCTATAAAAACAAGTTAGACGTCCTCTACTTTGTTGTTGTAAGTTTTACGTGGCTGCTACGGGCTTAAGCAAGAACCAATCTTACCTACGCATCAAAACCACAACGATAGTTTGTCAAGTTGGTGATGTTTTAACCTTTGCAAGGACCGGGCGTAGCCACACTCGGTTCAACTAAAGTTGGAGAAACTGACACCCGCTAGCCAACTTTGTGCAAAGCATGTCGGGAGAACCGGTCTCGCGTAAGCGTACATGTAATGTCGGTCCGGGCCGCTTCGTCCAACAATACCGCCGAACCAAAGTATGACATGCTGGTAAGCAGTATGAGTTATATCACCCACAACTCACTTGTGTTCTACTCGTGCATATAACATCAACACATAAAACCTAGGCTCGGATGCCACTGTTGGGGAACGTAGTAATTTCAAAAAAATTCCTACGCACACGCAAGATCATGGTGATGCATAGCAACGAGAGGGGAGAGTGTGATCTACGTACCCTTGTAGACTGACAGCGGAAGCGTTAGCACAACGCGGTTGATGTAGTCGTACGTCTTCACGGCCCGACCGATCAAGCACCGAAACTACGACACCTCCGAGTTTTAGCACACGTTCAGCTTGATGACGATCCCCGGACTCCGATCCAGCAAAGTGTCGGGGAAGAGTACCGTCAGCACGACGGCGTGGTGACAATCTTGATGTTCTACTATCGCAGGGCTTCGCCTAAGCACCGCTACAATATTATCGAGGATTATGGTGGAAGGGGCACCGCACACGGCTGAGAAAATGATCACGTGGATCAACTTGTGTGTCTAGGGGTGCCCCCTGCCCCCGTATATAAAGGAGCAAGGGGAGGAGGCTGACCGGCCCTATAGGCGCGCCAAGGAGGAGTCCTCCTCCTAGTAGGAGTAGGACTCCTACTAGGAGGGGGAATGAAGTGGGGAAGGAGAAGGAAAGGGGGGCGCCGCCCCCCCCCCCTCTCCTAGTCCAATTCGGACCAGGGGGGAGGAGGTGCGCGGCCCATGCTGGCTGCCCTTCTCTTTCTGCACTAAGGCCCATATGGCCCATTACTTCTTCCGGGGGGGGGGTCCGGTAACCCTCCGGTACTCCGGTTTTCTCCGAAATCACCCGGAACACTTCCGGTGTCCGAATATAGCCGTCCAATATATCAATCTTTATGTCTCGACCATTTCGAGACTCCTTGTTATGTCCGTGATCATATCCGGGACTCCGAACTAAGTTCGGTACATCAAAACTCATAAACTCATAATATAACTGTCATCGAAACCTTAAGCATGTGGACCCTACGGGTTCGAGAACAATGTAGACATGACCAAGACATGTCTCCGGTCAATAACCAATAGCGGAACCTGGATGCTCATATTGGCTCCTACATATTCTACGAAGATCTTTATCGGTCAGACCGCATAACAACATACGTTGTTCCCTTTGTCATCGGTATGTTACTTGCCCGAGTTTCGATCGTCGGTATCTCAATACCTAGTTCAATCTCGTTACCGGCAAGTCTCTTTACTCGTTTCATAATACATCATCTCGCAACTAACTCATTAGTTGCAATGCTTGCAAGGCTTATGTGATGTGCATTACCGAGAGGGCCCAGAGATACCTCTCCGACAATCGGAGTGAAAAATCCTAATCTCGAAATACGCCAACCCAACATTTACCTTTGGAGACACCGGTAGAGCTCCTTTATAATCACCCAGTTATGTTGTGACGTTTGGTAGCACACAAAGTGTTCCTCCGGCAAACGGGAGTTGCATAATCTCATAGTCATAGGAACATGTATAAGTCATGAAGAAAGCAATAGCAACATACTAAACGATCGGGTGCTAAGCTAATGGAATGGGTCATGTCAATCACATCATTCTCCTAATAATGTGATCCTGTTAATCAAATGACAACACATGTCTATGGTTAGGAAACATAACCATCTTTGATTAATGAGCTAGTCAAGTAGAGGCATACTAGTGACGTTTGGTTTGTCTATGTATTCACACAAGTATTATGTTTCCGGATAATACAATTCTAGCATGAATAATAAATATTTATCATGATATAAGCAAATAAAATAATAACATTATTATTGCCTCTAGGGCATATTTCCTTCAAATATCAGGGCAGCCCATCCTGCACGCCGGACACTTGCTGAGTAATCACGATGGTCGAAAGTGATCGGTTGAGACGACCAGTGGTAGGACTCCGCGGTGATAGGCCTTCGGGCGTATTTTTCTGGGAGTGCCGTTTTGTTTCTGCCATTGATCACGTGTAACACGTTTACTGTTTTTGACTTATGGTGGAAATTTCTTTTGTTCCCCAGTGTCTTCCATGAGAGGCTCATCCTCATCTTCGCTTGGTGTATCCTCCCCCTTGTGTACGGCGTTGAGCTTGCCGGACTTCTTGAAGACCCAACATTCTCTGTGGGTATGATTGGCCGGTTTGCCAGGGGTGCTATGGACCTGACATATTTGGTCCAGAATTTTGTTTAGGCTGGACAGTTCGTCTCTGGCGCCTTTAGGGGGCTACTTTTGCTGACTTGGCCGAGAGCTTTTGAATCCAGCGTTTACTGCCGTGCTCTTCGTGCTGTCTCTTTTATTTCGGCGTTTGTTATTGTTGTTGCGCTGTGATTTCCCATTTCCATCTCTAACTTCAGATGTACTGGGGTCGCTGGAGCTGCATCGGGCTAGCCAGCTGTCTTCACCCGCGCAAAAGCGGGTCATGAGGCTTGTTAATGCTGCCATTGTTCTCGGTTTTTCTTGGCCGATGTGTCGGGTAAGCCATTCGTCACGGACGCTGTGCTTAAAAGCTGCCAAGGCTTCAGCATCCGGGCAGTCGACAATGTGGTTCTTTTTAGTAAGAAACATGTTCCAAAGCTTTCGGGCTGACTCTCCGGGCTGTTGAGTTATATGACTCAAATCATTCGTGTCCGGAGGTCGGACATAAGTCCCTTGAAAGTTTGCCCGAAAAGCGTCTTCGAGCTTTGCCCAGCTTCCAATGGAGTTTTCGGGGAGGCCTTTAAGCCAATGACGAGCTGTCCCTTTGAGTTTGAGTGGTAAGTACTTGATGGCATGGAGATCATCTCCTCGAGCCATATGGATGTGGAGGATATAGTCCTCGATCCAGACCCCAGGGTCTATTGTTCCGTCGTATGCCTCTATGTTTACAGGTTTGAATCCCTCTGGAAATTCATGATCCAACACCTCATCGGTGAAACATAGGGGGTGTGCGGCACCCCTGTATCTGGGTGTACCGCGTTGTTCGGATGTTTGTTGTGTTATATCATATGCTGGGGCGCGCTTGCGTGGTCCATAGATGGATCTAGTTGCGCTGTCCTGTTGGTGCTGTCCTGTGGGTGGCATTGTTTGCCGCTCTATGTTAGCCGTGAGGTCGTCTATCCGGCCAGGTGGCTGTTTTGATTTTTGGTTGTGAGGGGTCTGAGGCCTCCTCATCGAATTCAGGTAGCAACTTCCGCTTTGGGTAGCTCTTGGTGGGGCGATTGTCACCATACTTCGTTGCTGTGTTGAGTACTTTACTCCATCTGATTTGGAGTGTGTTCTGCGCAGCCTTGAGCCTTTGCTGCTACTTTTTCAGACTCCTCGCGGTGGCAACAAGCCTTTGACGGGCATTCTGCTGCTCCGGGTGCATGTCCGGCATTGTGTCATCCGGACTATTATCTTTGACCGAATTGGTTTGTTCGGTTTGATTCTCCGTATTGTCGTGGTCCAACAGTGGTTCGCCCTGCTCCAACGCTGGGTCTGTGTTATCGTTATTTCTTGCGAGGCGTGATTTGGGGCGGCGCTTGCGCCGCCGCTTTGACTGCTTTTCGAGGGAATAAGACTTCGGTGCGTCCTTCCATTCCTCGTCGTCTTCTTTTGGTGTGTCCACCATGTATACGTCATATGATGAAGTGGACGTCTAGTGCCCTGTGGGCGGTGGTTCCTCTTCGCGTCCTGCATCATTGTCCATACCGTCGATGTCTTCGGAGTCGAAGTCGAGCATGTCGGCTGAGTCATCGACAGTGGCTATTAAGTGCGTGGTGGGTGGGTGTCGAATTTCTTCGTCGTCCACATCCCAATCCTGTTGGCCGTAATACGGCCAGGACTCTCATGACAAAGAGAGAGACCTTAGTGAATTCAGAATGTCACCGAAGGGCGAGTGCTGAAAGATATCCGTGGCGGTGAATTTCATGATCGGCGCCCAATCGGATTCGACTGGCAAGGGCGCGGATGATTCGGTTTCCGGAAGAGAGTCCGGCACCTTGGAGTCACGGGCTGCACGGAGATTTATGCTGGTGTTCGGCTCAATCACCGTTGAGACTGCAACCCCTGAGGCGGTGTCTAACCACCCGTCCTTGATTGGCGCAGTTGGCTCCGAACTAAGGGTCGGAGCTGATGCGGGTGCGGCTTCTGGGGTACTGTTCGGCGGTAGAGCTAGGTAATACCCATCGCGACAGTGGGGCGCATCCGGCTGCGGCTCGAATCCGTCGAAGATCAAGTCTCCGCGGATGTCGGTCGTGTGGTTCAAACTTCCAAATCTGACCTGATGGCCAGGGGCGTAGCTTTCAATCTGCTCCAGATGGCCCAACGAATTAGCCCGTAGTGCAAAGCCGCCGAGTACGAAGATCTGTCTGGGGAGAAAAGTCTCACCCTGGACCGCATCGCTATCGATGATAGTAGGAGCCATCAAACCTAACGGCGACGACACAGAGGAACTCTCAATGAAAGCACCAATGTCGGTGTCAAAACCGGCAGATCTCGGGTAGGGGGTCCCGAACTGTGCGTCTAGGCCGAATGGTAACAGGAGGCAAGGGACAGGAAGTTTTACCCAGGTTCGGGCCCTCTTGATGGAGGTAAAACCCTATGTCCTGCTTGATTAATATTGATGATATGGGTGTTACAAGAGTAGATCTACCATGAGATCAGAGAGGCTAAACCCTAGAAGCTAGCCTACGGTATGATTGTATGTTGTGATTGTTGTCCTACGGACTAAAACCCTTCGGTTTATATAGACACCGGAGAGGGTTAGGGTTACACAAGGTCAGTTACAAAGGAGGAGATATCCATATACGTATTGCCTAGCTTGCCTTCCACGCCAAGTAGAGTCCCATCTGGACACGAGACGAAGTCTTCAATCTTGTATCTTCATAGTCTAACAGTCCGGCCAATGGAGATAGTCCGGCTGTCCGAAGACCCCCTAATCCAGGACTCCCTCAAGTACCATAATCCAAGTGTTAGTGTGTGAGCTATATATCGAAGAATATGCTTCACAGCCTTATGGTGTGATTCCTTCGGTTAGCTTGAAATTGGGCACACATGCAAACACTAAGCATAATATCTGGCCTAGATGTACATAAGTACAATAAAGAACCAATCATGGAGCAGGATACCTTTTGATCAAAGTCAATATCATTTTCATCAGTGCATAGATGGCCATTTGTGGGCATAGGGATTTTGACTCCTTTGCAATCTTGCATGCCGAATTTCCTCGGTACATCCTTGAGGTATTTCTCCTGAGATATGAATATGCCATTGCGCTGTTGACGAATCTGAAGACCTAAGAAGAATTTCAATTCTCCCATCATAGACATTTGATATTCTTCACTCATCATATAGGCAAATTCATCACTGTAACGTTGGTCAGTACAGCCAAAAATGATATCATCAACATAAATTTGGCACACAAACAATTCACCATCATAACATTTAGTGAAAAGAGTTGGAACAAGTGAACCGGATTTGAAGCCTTTCTTCATGAGGAATTCCTTCAAAGTATCATACCACGCCCGTGGGGCCTGCTTGAGGCCATAGAGGGCCTTATTGAGTCTGAAGACTTTGTCAGGATGCTTTGGATCTTCAAAACCTAGGGGCTGAGCAACATATACTTCTTCCTCAAGCTTACCATTGAGGAATGCACTTTTCACATCCATTTGATATAGGATGATATCATGATGGTTAGCATAAGCAAGTAATATGTGAATAGCTTCAAGTCTAGCAACAGGTGCAAAAGTTTCATCAAAATCAATTCCTTCAACCTATGTGTAGCCTTGAGCTACAAGTCGTGCCTTATTCCTCACCACAAGGCCATTTTCATCTTGCTTGTTGCGGTAGATCCACTTTGTGCCGATGATATTGTGCTTGCGAGGATCTGGATGTTTGACCAGTTCCCAGACGTTGTTGAGCTCGAATTGATGTAATTCCTCTTACATAGCTTGAATCTACTCAGGCTCCAGAAATGCTTCATCTACCTTAGTGGGCTCTGTGATAGAGACGAAAGCAAAGTGCCCACAAAAGTTACATAAATGTGAAGCTCTTGAGCGTGTGAGAGGACCTAGAATGTTGATTTCGCTGATGATTTTCTCAATTTGCACTTCATTTGAAACGCGAGGATGAGCGGGTTGTCGTTGAGGAATTTGATCAGTACCTTCTTCAACACCATTTTCCTCAGGTGCATCAGCATGACGTTCTTCATGTTCTGGAATGACTTCTTCAGCAGATTCTTCGGTAGGAATGACATCCTATGTAGCCTTGAACTTAATAGATTCCCGAGGAGATATTTCATCTGTCATAGGAGGTAGGTGCTCTCTTTGCGAGCCATTAGTCTCATCGAACCACACATCTTGAGTTTCAACAACCTTGTGGTGATATGTGTTGAAGACTCTGTAGGTGTGTGAGTCCTTACCATAACCGAGCATAAAACCTTCATGTGCTTTCGGTGCAAATTTAGAATTGTGATGAGGATCTCTAATCCAACATTTAGCACCGAAGACTTTGAAATAACTCACATTGGGTTTCTTGTCAGTGAGGAGTTTATATGCAGTCTTCTTGAAGAATTTGTGAAGATATACCCTGTTGATGATGTGGCACGCAGTATCAATTGCCTCAGGCCAAAAGCGAGGAGGCGTCTTGTACTCATCAAGTATAGTGCAGACCGTCTCAACAAGAGTCCTATTCTTGCGCTCCATGATGCCATTTTGCTGAGGAGTATAAGGAGCAGATAACTCATGAGTAATACCAAGTTCATCAAGATAGTCATCAAGACCAGTGTTCTTGAACTCAGTTCCATTATCACTCTGATGTGCTTGATCTTCACACCAAAGTTGGTTGAAGCCCTCGAGGAAAATCGTTTGAAGACTTCCTGCACTTCGGTTTTGTAAGTGATGATATGCACCCATGTATATCGAGAATAATCATCAACAATAACAAAGCCATATAAAGATGCAACATTAGTAAATGTGGCATAGTCAGTAGGGCCAAAGAGATCCATGTGAAGCAATTCAAATGGTCGAGTAGTAGTCATGATAGTCTTCACTAGATGCTTGGCCTTGGTCATCTTTCCAGCTTCACAAGCTCCACACAAATGGTCCTTGAGGAATTTGACACCCTCGATGCCAATGCCATGCTTCTTCTTCGCGAGCGTGCGCAGATTCCTCATGCCAGCATGACCAAGTCGTTGATGCCATAGCCAACCTTCTGAAGCTTTTGCAAGTAGACATGTAGCAGGTTGTGGTCCTGTAGAGAAATCAACAATATACAAATCTCCTCTCCTAAAGCCTTCGTCAGTGTATGTGATATGCTTCAGATGTGATGGAGATAGAGCAGAGTCCATCAATAAGCTCCTGTCACCAGTCATGTGATTTGTACATCCACTATCGAGGGCCCACTTAGTGGCTTTGGGTTGATCATCCTGCATATGAATTAGTGCAACTTACGAACTCATATACTTCATCAGTGAAGAATATGGTATTGATTTCATCAGATCAATTTCATCAAGCAATAGAACAGATAAAGTAGTATGAGGACGTGAGAAATGAAAATTCATTTCTTCATGATTAGCTTGCGTCCTTTCAAGCAAATTGAGGTCTCCAGCAAATTCTTCAGAAAATTAAGTTCGTCTAGAGACCTGACCCTGCATAAGAGGTTAGTTCTTTTTCTTCACCACCCACATCTAAAGGGGTGGCAAAGAGTTCATCATTTTGTGAGCTCCATAGAGAAAGGTGGCATAGATGCCAATCCACTTCGTTTCACATCAGAGGGGTTAGGGTAAGCATAAGAGTAAGCAGAGAAATTCTTCGAGGACTTATGAATATATGATTTGAAGAATAATGCACATATCCATAATCCTTAGATCTTCCCTGCAAAACAGACGGGTTAGCACGATGATGCTCATGTGAGGACTTTGATCCTTTTGAGGAATTTAATCCACGTGAGGAGTTTGGTCCGTATGAGGACTTGGATCCATATGAAGAATTTGGTCCATATGAAGAATTTGATCTGGGGTTCCTATTCTTCATAGGTGGTGTCATGATGACATTCACTTGAAGATTTTCAAGGCACCTTTTGGGAACCCAGATTTTCTTCATAGGAGAACCGTTCCTGTAGTTAGTGCCAACATATCTAGTAAATACTTCACCATTCTGATTTTTGAACAGTTTATAATTGAAGTCAAATGACTCATCCGAAGAATATGAAGATTCACATGTAAAGCCAGATAAAGTAGATGGATCCACTAAAGGTCCCTTTGCTGCAACCCATGAGGTTTTGGGATACTGCTCAGGATTCCAGTAGGTCCCATCAGCATTAAGTTTCCTCACAAAGGCAATACCCTCTTTCCTAGGGTTTCTGTTGAGGATCTGCTTTTTCAGCACGTCACAAAGAGCCTGATGCCCTTTGAGGCTTTTGTACATGCCTGCCATATACAATTCCTTCAGCCCTACATCATCAGCGATACTAGTAATGTCCTCAGATGAGGAATTAGTGATATCAGAGGCAGTTGAAGAATTTGCAGCAATGGAAGTATTTGAGCATTCAGGTGAAGAATTAGAAGTTTCACGTTCAATGCACTTCAAACATGGAGGAACAAATTCTTCCTGAGTAGCGCTGATCTGTTGAGCAAGTAATGAATCACGCTCCTTCTGAAGATCTTCATAACTCACTCTTAACTGCTCAAGATTTTGCTTTCTTTGAAGAAATTCATAAGAAAGCTTCTCATGATCAGATAGGAGAGTGTTATGATGACCTTGAAGATTGTCAAACTTGGATTGGAGTCCCTGAAGACTTTCAGCCAAAGCTTTGGAATGATCCATTTCTTCATCCAACATATCGTCACTCTCATTTAGCATGTTTTGAACTTTTTCCAAAGCTCTTTGTTGTTTAGTGGCAAGGGAAGCAAGTTTGACATAACTGGGTCCAAATTCATCACCAGATTCATCATCACTGGACTCATATAAGTAGCATTCCGTTACCTTGGCACCTTTTTCCATAAGGCATGGTGCAGAGGATGATGGTTCTGGATTGAAAGCCATAGCCTTGCGCGATTCCATGAAGTCGTCGAACCAGGGTTCGTGGTGAGATCGATGACTTTCATATACCTCAAAGAGTCGGTCCTAGATGAGTTTCGCATGGCTGAGATGCATAACGTTCCTGAACTGGTTTTGTGACAAGCTGGAGCAGATGATGTCCTTCACCATGAGGTTGAGCAGCGTGTACTTGCGAATATCATCAGCCTCCACCATCTTGCATAGGTCAGTAAGACCAATTTAGGTGACGGTCCAGAGTTCTATGTTCATCGCCATGAGGCGCTTCTTCATCATGGCCTTCCACTTGGGATACTCATGACCGTCAAAGATGGGGCATGTCACAGTCTTCATTTCTGTGGTCGACATAACTAAAACTCAAGGCGGCTAAACCAAAATCACACAGAACAAGGGAGTACCTTGCTCTGATACCAATTGAAAGAGTGTTATATCGACTAGAGGGGGTGAATAGGCGATTTTTATGAATTCTTCACTAAGGAATTTCAGGGTGAGGAAATTCCTGAGTGAAGAACTACTTGCAGCGGAATAAGTACTCAGAAGTAAACATAATAGAGCATGAGCATGGTCTTCATGATGAAATGAAAACAAGCACAGAGTACAGAAAGCATAACACACAGGATAAACAGAATGAAGACAAACAGACTGAAGAAATTGAGCTGAGGAAATAGAGAAAGTCTTCAGTCAAAGTCTTCAAATTGATATGAACAAGCACACAACACAGAAATGAGGAAATGCAAGGGTTGAGAAAATGGAACCAGGTAGCTTGGTGAAGACAATGATTTGGTAGACCAGTTCCAACTGCTGTGACAGTTGTACATCTGGTTAGGGCGGCTAGGTATTTAAACCTGAGGACACACAGTCCCGGACACCCAGTGCTGAACCTGCAGCTCAGGACACTTAGTCCTCACCGTATCCCCCTTGAGCTAAGGTCACACAGACCTCGCCCAATCACTCGTGGTAAGTCTTTAGGTGACTTCCAAACCTTCACAGATTCGGTCACTCGGTGATCCACAATTTCCTCTTGGATGCTCTAGACCATGACGCCTAACCGTCTGGAAGATGCATAGTCTTGAAAGGTAACAAGCGTCGGATCCACATAGGATCAATCTCTTCAGTGATGCTCAATCACTTTGGGTTTGTAGGTGTTTGGGTTTGGGTTTTCCTCACTTGATGATCTTCACTCAAAGTCCTCAGAGGATGGGATGCTCTCAAATGACAAGTGTCAGTTTCTCTCGGAGCAGCCTATCAGCTAGTGGTTGTAGGGGGCGGCTATTTATAGCCTAGGGAGTAGCCCGACATGATAAGACATAAATGCCCTTCAATGATATGACCGTTAGGTGGAAGGATATTTTGGGACAGCTGGCGCGTAGCACAACAACGGTCGGAAATTTGACTAACAAATTCCTCAGGGCTATCATGTTCCTCACTGTGTAGGTAATCCGCAATGGCGAATTCCAAACTCCTCAGTCAGAACAAATTCCTCGGAGACCATAAGAACTTCGTCTCTGTCACTGAAGAAATTTGACCGAACTGTATGAGATTTCCAATGGCTTCACTCGAAGGGATTGGTAGGTGTAGGATTTGAGTTGAGCATCACTTGGAAATTTCTCCTTAGTATTTCCTCGACCCCCTTAAACAGTATGGTGTTTCCTATGACTCAAGAAAGAGAAAAAGAAACTACAAAAACAAAAGTCTTCATGCTTCATGTTCCTCGAATGAATACCAAGTCGTCAGGATCACACCAATTTCTTCACTTTCAAAGTCTTCAGAAATCCAAAGTCTTCAGTTGAAGAACTTCATTTTTAGGGGTCGACTTTCTCTGTAAATATAAAACTCCTCATAGACTTATAGACCTGTGTACACTCACAACCGCATCAGTCCCTTAACCTACAAGTCTTCAATACACCAAAATCACTAAGGGGAACTAGATGCACTTACACTACACATGCGAGTCTAAGAGTATAGCAGTGGAATGTAAAACATTGCACATGAAGGTAAAGGGAGGAGTTTGAAGGGAGCAAACGCAATGTAGACACGGATATTTTTGGCGTGGTTCTGATAGGTGGTGCTATCGTACATCCATGTTGATGGAGACTTCAACCCATGAAGGGTAACAGTTGCGCGAGTCCACGGAGGGCTCCTCCCATGAAGGGTCCACGAAGAAGCAACCTTGTATATCCCACCATGGCCATCGCCCACGAAGGACTTGCCTGACTAGGGTAGATCTTCACAAAGTAGGCGATCTCCTTACCTGTACAAACTCCTTGGTTCAACTCCACAATCTTGACGGAGGCTCCCAAGTGACACCTAACCAATCTAGGAGACACCACTCTCCAAAAGGTAATAGATGGTGTGTTGATGATGAACTCCTTGCTCTTGTGCTTCAAATGATAGTCTCCCCAACACTCAACTCTCTCTCACTGATTTGGATTTGGTGGAAATATGATTTGAGTGGAAAGCAACTTGGAGATGGCTAGAGATCAAGATTTATGTGGTTGGAGTGGAATATCTTGACCTCAACACAAGTGTAGGTGGTTCTCTCTCAGAAAATGTATGTTGGAAGTGTAGGCATGTTCTGATGCCTCTCTCTTCGTGAATGAAGAGTGGGTGGAGGGGTATATATAGCCTCCACACAAAATCTAACCGTTACACACAATTTACTAAACTCGGTGAGAACGAATCATGAAACTCGGTCGGACCGATTCAGTTCAAAATGTGAACGTTAGGATTTTCGGTGGGACCGACACGTCAACTCGGTGGGACCGATTTCATTAGGGTTAGGGCATAACGTAATCTCGGTGAGGCCGAGTACACAAACTCGGTGGGACCGATTTTGGTAATAAGCTAACTAGAGAGTTGGCCAGGCAAACTTGGTGGGACCGATTCGCTCATCTCGGTTGGACCGAAACGTTACGAAGGGGAAACAGAGAGTTTGCATTGCAAACTCGGTGGGACCGATCTCTCATCTCGGTTAGACCGAAACATTACGAAGGGAAACAACGAGTATGCAATCACATCTCGGTGAGACCGAGATCCCTATCGGTGAGACCGAAAAGACTAGGGTTTTGTGGTGGTGGCTATGTTAACTGAACTCGGTGGCGCCGGATGGAAAGTTTTGGTGGGACCGAGTTTGAATTTTGGTTTGGGACAAATGTGGATATGAGAAAGTGGTTGAGGGTTTTCGAGCATATCACTAAGCATTTGGAGCAAGTAACCCATTAAGCAACACCTCATCCCCTTTTAATAGTATTGGCTTTTCCTATGGACTCAATGTGATCTTGGATCACTAAAAGGTAAAATGTAGAGTCTTGAGCTTTAGAGCTTGAGCCAATCTTTTGTCCTTAGCATTTTGAGGGGTCCACATTTCTAATCCATGCCATGCCAATCATTGAGCTTTCCTGAAATATTTATCTCGAAATAGTATTAGCTCAATGAGCTATATGTTGTTAGGAATTACCAAAACCACACAGGGATAGTTGCACTTTCAGCAAGACAACAGTGAACTGCTCAGGATGGTAAGTCCTCTGCAAATCACTACTTCCCTCTGTGAAGGGACTATCTATTTACTTTTATGTTGTGTCATCACCTTCTAAAACAAGCGCTAGAACCTGAGAGCACTGCTATCATGACTTATGCATTGTGTGTAGCTAATGTTGGGTGCATCATGACTGGATCTTTTCTACCATGAATTACAATGTTTAGTCGCCGCTTGGACTTTGGAGATGCTCTGCATTTATGTTTTGCGATCTCAAAAAGGGCTAGTGAGATACCACTATTATCATATTATATCATGGTTGTTTTGACAACATATTGCTGTTTGAGATATCTTATTATTCCTCGCTAGTTGATTATGTCATTGATATGAGTTAGTATAATCTTTAAGAGTTATTGTCGGCATGGTTAGTTATAATGTTGGCTGAAAACATGGGTGTTGTTTAAGCTTATTTATGCAAACAAGAGCAAAATAGTTCGTAAAAGTTTTTCTTTTTCACTTTCAGTTTATCAACTAAATTGCTTGAGGACGAGCAAAGGTTTAAGCTTGGGGGAGTTGATACGTCTCCAACGTATCTAATTTTCCAAACGCTTTTCCTCTTGTTTTGGACTCTAATTTGCATGAATTGAATGAAACTAACCCCGGACTGACGTTGTTTTTAGCAGAACTACCATGGTGTTGTTTTTGTGCAGAAATAAAAGTTCTCAGGATGGAACGAAACTTTTCGAGGAATTTTTATACAGATAAAGAGAATTTCTTGAGCCAAGACCTACCGGAGAGGGGCACCTGGGTGGGCACAACCCACCAGGGTGTGCCCGCCTCTCCTGGCGTACCCAGGTGGGTTGTCCCCACCTGGTGGTCCCGCAGACCCTAAAACCGACGCTATAAATCCTATTTTTTCCAGAAAAAATCAGGGAGAAAGAATTATCGCGATCCACAAGACGGAGTTGTTGTCACCTCCTGTTCTTCATCGGGAGGCCAGATCTGGAGTCTGTTTAGGGCTCCGGAGAGGGGGGTCTTCATTCTTCGTCATCACCAACCCTTCTAAATTGCCAATTTCATGATGCTCCCCACCGGGACGGAGTAATTCCTTCATATGCTTGCTGGTCGGTGAGGAGTTGGATGAGATTCATCATGTAATCGAGTTAGTTTTGTTAGGGCTTGATCCCTAGTATCCACTATGTTCTAAGATTGATGTTGCTATGACTTTGCCATGCTTAATGCTTGTCACTTTGGGCCCGGGTGTCATGATTTCAGATCTGAACCATTTATGTTATCACCATTATATCCATGTTCTAGATCCGATCTTGGAAATTATAGTCACCTACTATGTGTTATGATCCAGCAACCCCGGAGTGACAATAGTCAGGACCACTCCTGATGATGGCCGTAGTTTGAGGAGTTCATGTATTCACTATGTGTTAATGCTTTGTTCTGGTTCTCTATTAAAAGGAGGCCTTAATATCCCTTAGTTTTCAATATGGACTCCGCTGCCACGGGAGGGTAGGACAAACATGTGAGTTCTTTCCATAAGCATGTATGACTATTTAGGGAATACATACCTACATTATATTGATGAACTGGAGCTAGTGCCGCATCGCCCTAGGTTATAACTGTCTCATGATGAATATCATCCAACAAGTCACTGATCCAATGCCTACATTTTTATTCTATATTGTTCTTGCTAATTTACTACTGCTATCATCACTGTTACACTTGCTACAAAATTACTGCTATCACTGTTACCGTTACCGTTGCTGCTGCCACTATTGTCAAAACTACCATATTACTTTGCTACTGATCATGTTGCTGCAAATAATTAATCACTCCAGGTGTGGTTAAATTGACAACTCGACTGCTAATACCTTCAAATATTCTTTGGCTCCCCTTGTGTCGAATCTATAAATTTGGGTTGAATACTCTACCCTCGAAAAATGTTGTGATCCCCTATACTTGTGGGTTATCAGGGAGGGCAAAATTATATGGGCCAACACTAATGTCAACACGTAATGGGCGAAGTCGAGGCAACACCGTACTCATGTCAGCCCATTAATAATGAAGAGGCGGCATCTGTTTCAATCTTTGCTCGTGCCATGGGACGCAAGGTGTCTACTCTGGTCTTCACCCATCCCACGCCAATCATGGGCATCATGGGACCAATAATGCTAAACTCAGGGGCCGCATACGGGGCTGTTATGGGCTTTCCAAAACTACTCTTCAGCCCCTCCTATTTTCACCCTTAATCCTATCAAAAAGTGACAAGTCAATATCACTCTGTAAACACCCAGTAAAAGTCTATCGATGTAGCAAACCGTGCCTTGGGTTTAACTAGAGCACAATTACATTATGTCACATCGCTCGAGTTCACGATCCTTGGGTCAGAGGAGAAGCATCCCTGTCACATACTTTTTGAGTAGTCAATAGAGTAAATCAGTAAATCTCTTTGATTGAAATGCATACATACCTTTTAAATAACTCTAAACAAAGAAAAAATAATTGTTTGTTGTCATGTGTGGGATGGTTAAAAGTAGGAGGTTAATGGAATTGGAGTCATAGGCTCCTAGTCACACTGAGGCTGCCATCTACCCCCTCCGTTCCTAAATGTAAGCCTTTCTAGAGATTTTAATATGAACTACATATATATGTATATAGATGTAATTCAGAGTGTAGATTCACTCATTTTTCTCTGTATGTAGTCCATATTAGAATCTCTAGAAAGATTAATATTTAGGAACAGAGAGAGTAGCTGGCAACGCAGTCGGTGCCTTCTCTGCATATGGACGAAGGTTATGCATGAAGTTTGAAGTGGGAGGACGGAGGTCCAGCGACTCTAGACATGTGGAGATCGGCATCTAGCCTGCCTAGCGGATCCATACGTGTGTCGACGAGAGGCAATGTGACAACACCTGGTAGCAAGCTTTGTATGTTGCAACTTTCAAGCTAGCATCCTTATCAAAATCCATCAACCTGCTTGTTCCAGTTGTGCGTGGACCGATTGATCCAGGCCGGGAATAGGTTGCCAATGGGATTGACCGCGTCGATTTCCCAGTGAGAGAGTTGTGTCTCCTAGCCATCAGGGCGATAGACTGGGAGATCACCCGTGAACTCCCGCTAGCACCAGCCAGACCGAAGCATGTAGAGCCTGATTCACCTACAAGCTTACCGTCTCATCGCCAACTAATTAGTGGCAAATCACAAAGTACATGTTCAGAACCATCAAAAGCGGCAGCAACAACACTTCTCTCCTTAAACACAGCTAAAATTCCCTTTGTTTTGAGATCCTCTCCTTAATTTTACCCTAAAATATCTTCTCCTTTTCTATTTTCTGTCAAATTTGTCGCTCCTTATCCACGGACAGCAAAGCAACAACGAGATGCAGGCGAGGGCGATGACGTGCATCTCCATGAATGTAGGGAGGTGCGGCTAGGGGGGAGGAGGTGCTCAGGGTAGGGACAATGGCGACTGGGCAACCCCCATTATGCAGCGGGAATGAGAGGAACCCGGAAATCAAACTTGGATCTGCCGACCAGAGCCACCGTCGGACCGGCAGCAGGAAGCTGTGCCGTCCCTACTCTATCTTCTCTTCTCTCCATCTCACCTCCTCTCTCCCTCGTCTCTTCTTCCAAGGAGACCGAAACGCCATGTCCATGGAGTGTCACCGCTGCCGGCCTCCACGTCGCCACACTAGATCCGCCTCGCCCCGATGTCTAGCACTTCCCTGTCGTTCCCCGCCTCTCGGAGCCCTGCCGTCGTCGTCCTGCATCCCGATTAGATCGGGACCACCGCCGCTCGATCTAAAGCCAAACATGCACAGATGGTTTGATGAAAAAATATCAAAATGTTTTTCTTCACTTATCGAGGATTGCGGGTTAAATTAGCCAAAGCACAGGGACTTCTACGTAAAAACGCCATGACAGTGAGCGGACGGAAGCAATAGCCGTTATTAGGTAAAGAAAGCAGTATTTGCACTACAAAAATAATGCAGCCTTAGAGCAACTCCAACACGCCGACCCATTTCGTATGCATGTGTTCATTTGGGTCAAAACAGACACAAAAGTTGGCCCAACACGACGACCCAAATGGACGTACGTCCGCTTTTTGTCCGCCGGGCGACCCATTCCTGGCCAAAAATTGGGTCTCATTTGCGTCGGCGCGGACATGAGGTGGACACGCATGACGCCTGCCTACTCCTCCCCCTGGCCCACCAGTCGGTGGCACATAAGCCATTCTCTTCCTCCCATCGACATCAAGCCCCAGCCGCCCCACCCCATCGCCGCCACCCAGTTCTGATGCTCTCACCAGCAGTCTGTACCCACATACCTCCACTGCACCATGCCGCTTCCACCACTGCCTCGCCGCCAGGCCACCATAGTTGCCCACCCGGAGGTCATCGCAAGCACCACCTCGCCCCCTCGCGCCCCGGCCAGCTCCTTCGTCAATGTCACCACGCTCGTCCGACACCGCCAGGCCAGCTACCTAGTCCTGGGAGGTGCGCGTCTCTTTGCCGACCAGCTTCTTCGATGATGCCCGCAAGCTGTTCGACGGTTTTGCCTAAATGACTCCGCCCACAAGTTATTTTTCAACAATTTCCTTTGCGACTCAGATGATTCTTCATCGGATGATGAGGAGATGGTGACCGATGTGTTGGTCGTCCATGAATTGTTCCGAGGTTCGATCCCGGGGCAACCTACGGCGTTGAATCGCAACTGAGAGAGCGGCCATTTCCTTCTTTGGAAGGACTACTTTGAAACACCCAACCCACTCTTCAAACATTACCAATTCCGTCACCGTTTTCGTATGGCTAGGCATGTTTTCAATCATATTTGGGAGGGGGTGGTCGAATACGATAAGTATTTCGAGTGCAAGGAGGATGCCCTTGGAAAGATTGGCTTCTCCTCTTGTCAGAAATGCACTACATCTATCTGGTACTTGCATACGGAGTTCCCGGTGATCTCATTGATGCGTACGCCCGTATGATCGAGTCTACGTGCCTAGACTCCATGTACAAGTTTTGCAAGATATGATTGCAGTGTTTGGCCCCGAGTACTTGACAGAGCCAAATGTTGAAGATACAACCCGCTTGTTGGCGATGAATGCCAGCGGGGGCTTTTGGGGGATGCTTGGTAGTATAGACTATATGTACTGGGAGTGGAAGAACTGCCCTTCTGCTTGGCAGGGGCAATATAGGGGGCATGTCAAAGCTTGCACCATCATACTCGAGGTCGTGGCTTCACAAGATCTCCGTATTCGGCACTCTTTCTTCAGCATGGACAGGTCTTCACAAGATCTTCAGATTCAACACTCTTTCTTCACCGGCCGCCCACGCAACATGCAGGTGTGCAACGTGTGATGGGCCCAGACCCCTATGTGCATAGGATTTAGACCGGCGTGCTGACCTCTCTGTTAGGCCTAGGTAGGGCTGCGGCGTGTTGATCTTCCGAGGCCGGGCATGACCCAGGAAAGTGTGTCCGGCCAGAGGGATTGAGCGTGTTGGGTTATGTGGTGCACCCCTGCAGGGAATTTATCTATTCGAATAGTTGTGTCCCTCGGTAAAAGGACGACCCGGAGTTGTATTCTGACCTTATGACAACTAGAACTGGTACTTAATAGAACACACCTCTTACAAGTTCTAGAGATAACCCGGTGACCGCTTTTGAAGGAAATATATCCTAGAGGAAAAAATAAAGTTGTCATTTATATTTCCTTATATCATGATAAATGTTTATTATTCATGCTAGAATTGTATTAACCAGAAACTTAGTACATGTCTGAATACATAGACAAACAGAGTGTCCCTAGTATGCCTCTACTTGACTAGCTCGTTAATCAAAGATGGTTAAGTTTTCTGACCATAGAAATGTGTTGTCATTTGATGAACAGGATCACATCATTAGAGAATGATGTGATGGACAAGACCCATCCATTAGCTTAGCATAATGATCGTTTAGTTTCATTGCTATTGCTTCCTTCATGACTTATACATGTTCCTCTGACTATGCGATTATGCAACTCCCGAATATCGGAGGAACACCTTGTGTGCTATCAAACATCACAACGTAACTGGGTGATTATAAAGATGCTCTACAGGTGTCTTCGATGGTGTTTGTTGAGTTGGCATAGATCGAGATTAGGATTTGTCACTCCATGTATCGGAGAGGTATCTCTGGGCCCTCTCGGTAATGCACATCACTATGAGCCTTGCAAGTAGTGTGACTAATGAGTTAGTTATGGGATGATGCATTATGGAACGAGTAAAGGGACTTGCCGGTAACGAGATTGAACTAGGTATGAGGATACCGATGATCGAATCTCGGGCAAGTAACATACAGATGACAAAGAGAACAACATATGTTGTTGTGAGGTTTGACCAATAAAGATCTTCGTAGAATATGTAGGAGCCAATATGAGCATCCAGGTTCCGCTATTGGTTATTGACTGGAGATGTGTCTCGGTCATGTCTACATAGTTCTTGAACCCGTAGGGTCCGCACGCTTAACATTTGATGACGATTTGTATTATGAGTTATGTGATTTGATAACCGAAGTTTGTTCAGAGTCCCGGATGAGATTACAAACATGACGAGGAGTCTCAAAATGGTCGAGAGGTAAATATTCATATATTGGAAGGTTACATTTGGACACCGGAATGGTTTCAGGAAGTTTCGGATAAGTTCCGGAATACCGGGGGTTACCGAAACCCCCCGGGGAATTAGTGGGCCTTAGTGGAAAGGAGAGGAGGGCCGCAAGGGAGCCCCCCCATGGCTAGTCCGAATTGGACTAGGGAGGGGGCGGCGCCCCCTCTTTCCTTCTCCCTTCCTCCTCCTTCCCTCTCTCCGTCTCTTGGAAAGGAAGGGGACTCCAACTAGGATTTGGAATCCTAGTTGGACAACCCTATGGCGCGCGCCCCCTATGGCCGGCCTCCTCCTCCCCCTCCTTTATATACATGGGAAGGGGGCACCCCAAAGCACAACAAGTCTTCTCTTAGCCGTGTGTAGTGCCCCCCTCCACAGTTACACACCTCGGTCATATCGTCGTAGTGCTTAGGCGAAGCCCTGCGCCAGTAACTTCATCATCACCGTCGCCATGCTGTCATGCTAACGGAACTCTCCCTTGTCCTCAACTGGATCAAGAGCTCGAGGGACGTCATCATGCTGAACATGTGCAGAACACGGAGGTGTCGTACGTTCGGTGCTAGGATCGGTTGGATCATGAATACGTTCTACTACATCAACCGCGTTACTAAACGCTTCCGCTTTCGTCTACGAGGGTACGTGGACACACTCTCCCGTCTCGTTGCTATGCATCTACTAGATAGATCTTTCATGATCGTAGGATTTTTTTTGAAATACTGAGTTCCCCAACAGTGGCATCCGAGCCAAGTCTATGTGTAGTTGTTATATGCACGAGTAGAACACAAAGAGTTGTGGGCGATAATAGTCATACTGCTTACCACCAACGTCTTACTTTGATTTGGCGGTATTATTGGATGAAGCGGCCCGAACCGACATTACATGACCGCTTTCATGAGACTGGTTCTACCGACGTGCTTCGCACACAGGTGGCTAGAGGGTGTCTGTTTCTCCAACTTTAGTTGAATCGAGTTTGACTACGACCGGCCCTTGTTGAAGGTTAAAACAGCACACTTGACGAAAAATTGTTGTGGTTTTGATGCATAGGTAAGAACGGTTCTTGCTAGAAGCCCGTAGCAGCCACGTAAAACTTGCAACAAAAAAGTAGAGGATGTCTAACTTGGTTTTGCAGGGCATGTTGTGATGTGATATGGTCAAGGCGTGATGACATATAAATTGTTGTATCAGATGATCGTGTTTTGTAGAAGTTATCGGCAACTGGCAGGAGCCTTATGGTTGTCGCTTTATTGTATGAAATGCAATCGCCATGTAATTGATTTACTTTATCACTAAGCGGTAGCGGTAGTCGTAGAAGCAATAGTTGGCGATACTACAATGATGCTACGATGTAGATCAAGGTGTCAAGACGGTGACGATGGAGATCATGTCGGTAGTTTAGAGATGGGGATCAAAGGCACAAGATGATGATGGCCATATCATGTCACATATTTTGATTGCATGTGATGTTTATCCTTTATGCATCTTATTTTTCTTAGTATGACGGTAGCATTATAAGATGTCCCTCACTAAATTTCAAGGTACAAGTGTTCTCCCTGAGTATGCATCGTTGCTACAGTTCATTGTGCCGAGACACCACATGATGATCGGGTGTGATAAGCTCTACGTTCACATACAACGGGTGCAAGCCAGTTTTGCACGTGCAGAATACTCGGGTTAAACTTGACGAGCCTAGCATATGCAGATATGGCCTCGGAACACAGAGACCGAAAGGTCGAACGTGTATCATATAGTAGATATGGTCAACATAGTGATGTTCACCATTGAAAACTACTCCATCTCACGTGATGATCGTACATGGTTTAGTTGATATGGATCACATGATCATTTAGATAACTAGAGGGATGTCTATCTAAGTGGGAGTTCTTAAGTAATATGATTAATTGAACTTTAATTTATCATGAACTTAGTACCTGATAGTATTTGCATGTCTATGTTGTTGTAGATCAATGGCCCGTGCTACCGTTCCCTTGAATTTTAATGCGTTCCTAGAGAAAGCTAAGTTGAAAGATGATGGTAGCAACTACACGAACTGGGTTCGTAACTTGAGGATTATTCTCATTGTTGCAAAGAAGAATTACGTCCTAGAAGCACCGCTAGGTGAAGACCCGCTGCAGGAGCAACGCCGGACGTTGTGAATGTCTGGCAGAACAAAGCTGATGACTACTTGCTAGTTCAGTGTGCCATGCTTTACGGCTTAGAATCGGGACTTCAAAGACGTTTTGAACATTATGGACCATATGAAATGTTCCAGGAGTTGAAGTTAATATTTCAAGCAAATGCCTGAATTGAGAGATATGAAGTCTCCAATAAGTTCTATAGCTGCAAAATGGAGGAGAATAGTTTTGTTAGTGAACATATACTCAGAATGTCTGGGTACCACAACCACTTGATTCAACTGGGAGTTAATCTTCCTGATGATAGTGTCATTGACAGAGTTCTTCAATCACTGCCACCAAGCTACAAAAGCTTCGTGATGAACTATAATATGCAAGGGATGGATAAGACAATTCCCGAGCTCTTCGCAATGCTAAAGGCTGCAGAGGTAGAAATCAAGAAGGAGCATCAAGTGTTGATGGTTAACAAGACCACTAGTTTCAAGAAAAAGGGCAAAGGGAAAGAAGGGGAACTTCAAGAAGAACTGCAAGCAAGTTGTTGCTCAAGTGAAGAAGCCCAAGTCTAGAACTAAGCCTGAGACTGAGTGCTTCTACTGCAAAGGGACTGGTAACTGGAAGCGGAACTGCCCCAAGTATTTGGCGGATAAGAAGGATGGCAAAGTGAAAGGTATATTTGATATACATGTTATTGATGTGTACCTTACTAATGCTCGTAGTAGCGTGCTACCTCTTGAGCACTGCGTTGGTTTTCCCTTGAAGAGGAAAGGGTGATGCAGCAAAGTAGCGCAAGTATTTCCCTCAGTTTTTGAGAACCAAGGTATCAATCCAGTAGGAGACTACACGCAGGTCCCTCGTGCCTACACAAACAAATAAGAACCTCGCAACCAACGCGATAAAGGGGTTGTCAATCCCTTCACGGTCACTTACGAGAGTGAGATATGATAGAGATAATAAGATAAATATTTATGGTATTTTTATGATATATATTGAAAGTAAAGATTGCAAAGTAAAAATAGATTGGAAACTTATATGATAAAAGATAGACCCGGGGGCCATAGGTTTCACTAGTGGCTTCTCTCAAGATAGCATAAGTATTATGGTGGGTGAACAAATTACTACCGAGCAATTGATAGAAAAGTGCATAATTATGAGAATATCTAGGCATGATCATGTATATAGGCATCACGTCCGCGACAAGTAGACCGAAACGATCCTGAATCTACTACTATTACTCCACACATCAACCGCTATCCATCATGCATCTAGAGTATTAAGTTCATAAGAACAGAGTAATGCATTAGGCAAGATGACATGATGTAGAGGGATAAACTCAAGCAATATGATATAAACCCCATATTTTTATCCTCGATGGCAACAATACAATACGTGCCTTGCTGCCCCTACTGTCACTGGGAAAGGACACCGCAAGATTGAACCCAAAGCTAAGCACTTCTCCCATTGCAAGAAAGATCAATCTAGTAGGCCAAACCAAACTGATAATTCAAAGAGACTTGCAAACATAACCAATCATACATAAAAGATTTCAGAGAAGAATCAAATATTGTTCATAGATAAACTTGATCATAAACCCACAATTCATCGGATCTCGACAAACACACCGTAAAAAGAGTTACATCAAATAGATCTCCAAGAAGATCGAGGAGAACATTGTATTGAGATCCAAAGAGAGAGATAATAAGCCATCTAGATAATTACTATGGACCCGAAGGTCTATGGTAAACTACTCACACATCATCGGAGAGGCTATGGTGTTGATGTAGAAGCCCTCTATGATCGATTCCCCCTCTGGCGGAGCTCCAGAAAAGGCCCCAAGATGGGATCTCTTGGGTACAGAAGGTTGCGGCGGTGGAAATAGGGGTTCGTGGTGCTCCTCGATGTTTTTAGGGTATATGGATATATATAGGAGGAAGAAGTAGGTGGATGGAGCTGCGAGGGGCCCACGAGGGTGGGGGCGCGCCTAGGGGGGCAGGCGCGCCTCCCTGCCTCGTGGCCACCTCGTTTCTTTCTTGACGTCTACTCCAAGTCCCCTGGATCACGTTTGTTCCAAAAATAACTCTCCCAAAGGTTTCATTCCGTTTGGATTCCGTTTGATATTCCTTTTCTGCAAAACACTGAAATAGGCAAAAAAAAGCAATTTTCATTGGGCCTTGGGTTAGTAGGTTAGTCCCAAAAATAATATAAAAGTGTGTAATAAAGCCCATTAAACATCCAAAACAGATAATATAATAGCATGGAACAATAAAAAATTATGGAAACATTGGAGACGTATCAAGCATCCCCAAGCTTAATTCATGCTCGTCCTTGAGTAGGTAAATGATAAAAACAGAATTTTTGATGTGGAATGCTACCTAGCATAATTCTCAATCTAATTTTCTTTATTGTGGCATGAATATTCAGATCCGAAAGATTCAAGACAAAAGTTTAATATTGACATAAAAATAATAATACTTCAACCATACTAACGAAGCAATCATGTCTTCTCAAAATAACATGGCAAAAGAAAGTTCATTCCTACAAAATCATATAGTTTGGTCATGCTCCATTTTCGTCACACAAGAATGCTCTCATTATGCACAACCCCGATGACAAGCCAAGCAATTGTTTCATACTTTAGCAATCTCAAACTTTTTTTAACTTTCACGCAATACATGAGTGTGAGCCATGGATATAGCACTATGGGTGGAATAGAATAATATGATGGGGGTTATGTGGAGAAGACAAAAAAGGAGAAAGTCTAGGGCATTTGAGGAAGCCTATTGTTGGAATATAAAAGCCAGGTTCTATAATGAAAAATTCCCACTAGTATATGAAAGTGACAGAACAAGAGACTCTCTATCACAAAGATCATGGTGTTACTTTGAAGCACAAGTGTGGAAAAAGAGGACAGTAGCATTGTCCCTTTTTAATTTTTAATTTTTTTATTTTCTCTTTTTTGGGCCTTTTTTATTTGGCCTTTTTTGGGACAATGCTCTACTAATGATGATCATCACACTTCTATTTATTTACAACTCAATGATTACAACTCGATACTAGAACAAAATATGACTCTACGTGAATGCCTCCGGTGATGTACAAGGAAGGGCAATGAATCAAGAGTGACATGTATGATAAATTATGCATGGTGGCTTTGCCACAAATACGATGTCAACTAAATGATAATGCAAAGCAATATGGCAATGATGAAGCATGTCATGAATGAAACGGTGGAAAGTTGCATGGCAATATATCTCGGAATAGCTATGGAAATGCCATAATAGGTAGGTATGGTGGCTGTTTTGAGGAAGATATAAGGAGGTTTATGTGTGATAGAGCGTATCATATCATGGGGTTTGGATGCACCGGCGAAGTTTGCACCAACTCTCAAGGTGAGAAAGGGCAATGCACGGTACCGAAGAAGCTAGCAATGATGGAAAGGTGAGAGTGCGTATAATCCATGGACTCAACATTAGTCATAAAGAACTCACATACTTATTTCAAAAATCTACAAGTCATCAAAAACCAAGCATTACGCGCATACTCCTAGGGGGATAGATTGGTAGGAAAAGACCATCGCTCGTCCCCGACCGCCACTCATAAGGAAGACAATCAAAGAACACCTCATGTTTCAAATTTGTTACACAACGGTTACCATACGTGCATGCTATGGGACTTGCAATCTTCAACACAAGTATTTCTCAAATTCACAACTACTCAACTAGCACACTTTAATATCACCATCTTCATATCTCAAAACAATTATCAAGCATCCAACTTCTCATAGTATTCAATTCACTTTTTATGATATTTTTTATTATACCAATCCTGGATGCCTATTATATTAGGACTAATTTTATAACCAAAGCAAATTACCATGCTGTTCTAAAGGACTCCTAAAATAATATAAGTGAAGCATGAGAGATCAATAATTTCTATAAAATAAAACCACCACCGTGCTCCAAAAGATATAAGTGAAGCACTAGAGCAAAATTATCTAGCTCAAAAGATATAAGTGAAGCACATAGAGTATTCTAATAAATTCCAATTCATGTGTTTCTCTCCCAAAAGGTGTGTACAGCAAGGATGATTGTGGTAAAATAAAATCAAAGACTCAAATCATACAAGACGCTCCAAGCAAAACACATATCATGTGGTGAATAAAAATATAGCCTCAAGTAAAGTTACCGATGGAAGAAGACGAAAGAGCGGATGCCTTCCGGGGCATCCCCAAGCTTAGGCTTTTGGTTGTCCTTGAATTTACCTTGGGGTGCCTTGGGCATCCCCAAGCTTAGGCTCTTGCCACTCCTTATTCCACAATCCATCAAATCTTTACCCAAAACTTGAAAACTTCACAACACAAAACTCAACAGAAAATCTCATGAGCTCCGTTAGTATAAGAAAACAAACCACCACTTAAGGTAATGTAATGAAATCATTATTTATTTATATTTTTGTTAAACCTACTGTATTCCAACTTCTCTATGGTTCATACATTCCGATACTAGCCATAGATTCATCAAAATAAGCAAACAACACACGAAAAACAGAATCTGTCAAAAACAGAACGGTCTATAGTAATCTGTAGGTTTCGAATACTTATGTAACCCCAAAAATTCTGAAATAAATTTGTGGACGTGAGGAATTTGTCTATTAATCATATTCAAAAAGAATCAACCTAATCTCACTCTCCAGTAAAAAATAGCAGAAAATCTCATGAGCGCTAAAGTTTCTGTTTTTTACAGCAAGATCGTCAAAACTTCCCCCAAGTATTCCCAAAGGTTCTACTTGGAACAAACACTAATTAAAAGCATAAAATCACATCTAAACAGAGGCTAGATGAATTATTTATTGCTAAACAGAACCAAAAAGCAAGAAACAAAAATAAAAATGGGTTGCTTCCCAACAAGCGCTATCGTTTAACGCCCCTAGCTAGGCAAAAAAGCAAGAATAGATCTAGGTATTGTCATCTTTTGTATGCAATTCATAGGTGGCTCTCATAATAGATTCATAAGATATTTTAATTTTATTTCTAGGAAAGTGTTCCATGCCTTTCCTTAACGGAAATTGGAATATAATATTCCCTTCTTTCATATCAATAATTGCACCAATCGTTCTAAGGAAAGGTCTACCAAGAATAATAGGACATGTAGGGTTGCAATCAATATCAAGAACAATGAAATCTACGGGCACATAATTCCTATTTGCAACAATAATAACATCATTAATCCTTCCCATAGGTTTCTTAATAGTGGAATCCGCAAGATGGAAGTTTAAAGAACAATCATCAAATTCACGAAAACCTAACACATCACACAAAGTTTTTGGAATCGTGGAAATGCTAGCACCCAAATCACATAAAGCATAACATTCATGATATTTAATTTTAATTTTAATAGTAGGTTCCCACTCATCATGAAGTTTTCTAGGGATAGAAACTTCTAATTCAAGTTTTTCTTCATAAGATTGCATTAAAGCATCAACGATATGTTTGGTAAAAGCTTTATTTTGACTATAAGCATGCGGAGAATTTAGCACGGATTGCAACAAGGAAATGCAATCTATCAAAGAGAAATTATCATAATTAAATACCTTAAAATCGAAAATAGTGGGCTCATTGCTATGTAAAGTTTTGACCTCTTCAATCCCACTTTTACCAATTTTTGCATCAACATCTAAAAACTTCGAATCATTGGGACGCCTTTTAACTAAAGTTGACTCATCTCCAGTCCCATCATTATCAAGATTCATATTGCAAAACAAAGATTTAATGGGAGACACATCAACCAATTTTAGATCTTCATCCGTATTATAAAAAAACTAGAAGAACACACTTTCATAAAGCAATCCTTTTTAGCACGCATCCTAGCGGTTCTTTGTTTGCACTCATCAATGGAAATTCTCATGGCTTTGAGAGACTCATTGATATCATGCTTAGGTGGAATATATCTAAGTTTCAAATAATCAACATCAAGAGAAATTCTATCCATGTTCCTAGCCAACTCATCAATCTTAGACAATTTTTCTTCAATCAAAGCACTGAAACTCTTTTGCGAACTAATAAATTCTTTAATACTAGATTCAAAATCAGAGGGCATCTTATTATTATTACCATAAGAATTGTTGTAGGAATTACCATAATTATTAGAGGAATTACTAGGATACGGCCTAGGATTAAAGTTTCCTCTATACGCGTTGTTACCAAATATGTTTCTACCAACAAAATTCACATCCATAGATTCATTATTATTCTCAATCAAGGTAGACAAAGGCATATCATTAGGATCAGAAGAAACACTCTTATTAGAAAACAATTTTATAAGTTCATCCATCTTTCCACTCAAAACATTAATTTCTTCTATAGCATGAACTTTTTTACTAGTAGATCTTTCGGTGTGCCATTGAGAATAATTAACCATAAAATTATCTAGGAGTTTGGTATCTTCTCCTAAAGTGATTTCCATAAAAGTGCCTCCGCAACCGAATCTAAAAGATTTCTAGAAGCAAAATTCAATCCAGCATAAAAAATTTGTATGATCATCCACAAATTCAAACCATGTGTAGGGCAATTACGTATCATTAGTTTCATCCTCTCACAAGATTCAGCATCGGTAAGAGGAGCAATCAGAGTGCTAATAAAATTATTATTGTTGGTATTGGAAAAATCACACAATTTAGTATTATATTGAGCCATCATGATAAACAATCCAACACACAAGCACACAAGAAGCGAGTGAAAAAGAGGTGAATGGAAAAAGAGGGCGAATAAAACGGCAAGGGTGAAGTGGGGGAGGGGAAAATGAGAGGCAAATGGCAAATAATGTAATGCGAGGGATAAGATTTGTGATGGGTACTTGGTATGTCTTGACTTGTGCGTAGATCTCCCCGGCAACGACGCCAGAAATCCTTCTTGCTACCTCTTGAGCACTGCATTGGTTTTCCCTTGAAGAGGAAAGGGTGATGCAGCAAAGTAGCATAAGTATTTCCCTCAGTTTTTGAGAACCAAGGTATAAATCTAGTAGTAGACTACACGCAAGTCCCTCGTACCTACATAAACAAATAAGAACCTCGCAACCAAAGCGATAAAGGGGTTGTCAATCCCTTCACGGTCACTTACGAGAGTGAGATTTGATAGAGATAATAAGATAAATATTTATGGTATTTTTATGATATAGATTGAAAGTAAAGATTGCAAAGCAAAAATAGATTGGAAACTTATATGATAAAAGATAGACCCGGGGGCCATAGGTTTCACTAGTGGCTTCTCTCAAGATAGCATAAATATTATGATGGGTGAACAAATTACTGTCGAGCAATTGATAGAAAAGTGCATAATTACGAGAATATCTAGGCAGGATCATGTATATAGGCATCACGTCCACGACAAGTAGACCAAAACAATTCTGCATCTACTACTATTACTCCACACATCAACCGCTATCCAGCATGCATCTAGAGTATTAAGTTCATAAGAACAAAGTAATGCATTAGGCAAGATGACATGATGTAGAGGGATAAACTCAAGCAATATGATATAAACCCCATATTTTTATCCTCGCTGGCAACAATACAATATGTGCCTTGTTGCCCCTGCTGTCACTGGGAAAGGACACCGCAAGATTGAACCCAAAGCTAAGCACTTCTCCCATTGCAAGAAAGATCAATCTAGTAGGCCAAACCAAACTAATAATTCGAAGAGACTTGCAAAGATAACCAATCATAGATAAAAGATTTCAGAGAAGAATCAAATATTGTTCATAGATAAACTTGATCATAAACCCACAAGAACTATGGACCCGAAGGTCTGTGGTAAACTACTCACACATCATCGGAGAGGCTATGGTGTTGATGTAGAAGCCCTCTATGATCGATTCCCCCTCCGGCGGAGCTTCGGAAAAGGCCCCAAGATGGGATATCTTGGGTACAGAAGGTTGCGGCGGTAGAAATAGGGTTTCGTGGTGCTCCTCGATGTTTTCGGGGTATATGGATATATATAGGAGGAAGAAGTAGTTCAGTGGAGCTGCAAGGGGCCCACGAGGGTGGGGGCCTGCCCAGGGGCAGGTGCGCCTCCCTGCCTCGTGGCCACCTCGTTTCTTTCTTGACGTCTACTCCAAGTCCCTTGGATCACGTTTGTTCCAAAAATAACTCTCCCGAAGGTTTCATTCCGTTTGGATTCCGTTTGATATTCCTTTTCTGCAAAACACTGAAATAGGCAAAAAAAACATCAATTTGCACTGGGCCTTGGGTTAGTAGGTTAGTCCCAAAAATAATATTAAAGTGTATAATAAAGCCCATTAAACATCCAAAACAGATAATATAATAGCATGGAACAATCAAAAATTATAGATACGTTGGAGACGTATCATAGCGCTTGGGCATTTGATATTGGTTCTCTTGCTCATATTTGCAACTCGAAACAGGGGCTACGGATTAAACGAAGATTGGCTAAGGACGAGGTGATGATGCACGTGGGAAATGGTTCCAAAATCGATGTGATTGCTGTTGGCACGCTACCTCTACATCTACCGTCGGGATTAGTTTTAGACCTAAATAATTGTTATTTGGTGCCAGCGTTGAGCATGAACATTATATCTGGATCTTGTTTGATGCAAGACGGTTATTGTAACATCCCGAATTTTCAATTTGGAATGTTATACACTAGATCATCATTTGCATATCATATTTCATTGCATTTTGGTTGATCCTAGAAAATTCTACGCAACTCAAGGACCCTCGGAGAGAGTGGGGATTTCGTTATTTTCATATTTGAGTTTTCTCAAATTTTGAAAATAGGATCATTTGATTTTATTTATTTTATCTTCAATTATTTCTATTATCAAAATATGAGAGAGGGAATAAAATGACTTTCCCAAAAATAAAGAAATACTGAGGATTTAATAAAAAAATCAAATAAGATTTTATTTTGGTTTTATTTGCTATTTTATTTGAATTTAGAAAAATGCGCGTTTTTCAAAATTGCATTTAGGCCCCAAATAAATGTTCATCTTGTGCGCCTTGATTTTAGAAGTCGGGGAAAATTTATTTCAGGATTTTTGGAGTCCGTTTAGTATTCCTTTTTTTTTCTGAGCGTAACTAAAAAACGCGCAACCGACTTACCGGGCCGTGTCCGACCTGGACACTTGGCCCGGCCGGCTTTAAATAGCCGGGGAGGCCCAGCCACCACCCCCACCAAACCCTAGCAGCCGCCCTAGACCGTGCCGCCGCCGCCGCACGTTGCCGCCGGAGGTAGATCTCGCCACTGGTTTTTTTAAAAACCGATTGGTTTTCCGTCGGTTTCGTTCATTTTTTTAGTTTGTTTTTTTAATAGATCGGTTTTTCAGTTTATTTATTTAGCGAGCGTTCGCCTGTTCGTTCGTTTTAATGAACGCGTTCTTCGATTAGATCCAGTTAACGAACGTTCGTTCGTTAATCTGTTCATCATTTTCTTTTTCTCGGATTAAATCCGCGATTTTTCTGATCGCGATTCCTGATCCATTTTTCATTCTAGTCTAACTTTTCGCTCGTTTATCAGAATCAGGCGATTCAAGCGCCTGGAGTCCAAACCCTCTTTCGGTTTAACCAACTCAAACAAGTTTTTGCCACTGTAAAAATTGCCCTAGATCGAGAATAGTAAACGAAGCTTGTTTCTTTTGCCGTTTGTCTTTTGTTGCTTCGTTCGATTTGATTCTTTTTGCCAACTAGAGTTCTTAAGTTGAACCTTCTGGTTAGATCTCTTATTCGAGTTTAACATGTGCATTAGTTGAGTACTTATTGTATGCTTGTTTGTTTGCGATAGAGTACCCGGAGTGCGCCGCTTGCTACTTCGAATCGCTAGGTTTTGCGGATCATCAGCAAGGCAAGTAACACTTTGATCATACTTCTAATTACCCGGTTTTTATTGCATTGGACCAATCCTCACACATTGCATGATTAGGATCTAATTAAATTGTGGGTTTGGGAAGTAGATGAGGTAGTACCTATTACCTGTTATTATCAAACCTTTGGGAGTTACTTCTACGTTGCTTATTATGCTATGCTATGCTAGTAGACGTGGATTGGGTGAGTGTATCCATGACAGATGTGAGATTGTTAAATTAATGGTTTATCTAAGGTGGCAACTTAAATACACATCTGGGTGGATTGAGGCACCTGGGTATTCCAGCGATTGCCTGTTTTCTTTTGGACCGCCACCCAGGCTCAAAGGGATCATGAGATTATTCATGCTAGAAACTTCCGTGTGCAGCCACAAGCTACTATGGGCTCTAGCATAGTTGATTAAGTCGTGCGAACTCTTACAATGGTAGACTAGCAGATGTAGGGGAAAGTAGGTGTAACGGTCTACCCGATCGTAAGGTGCTAGCGCTTCTGAAAGACTATGTCTCGGTCATCCGGTTCTCAAACCCTATGTAGTGCGAGAAATCAAACGGAGGAGATCGAGTCTTGTGGGGAAAAGTGCGCAAACCTCTGCAGAGTGTATAAACTAATCATGGTTAGCCGTGTCCCCGGTTATGGACATCTTGAGTATCTAGTACCTGGATTATCATGTGAATCTCATCATGTTACTCTAAAATTAATTTGTTGGGTTTTGTTTAATGATGATGCTTAATAGGGATTGAGAATGCTGTCAACCATTCTCAATGTTTAACAACTACCATGATAGTTAAATAAAATTTATTCCTTTGCAGTAGGGAAAAATTGGCTTTACGCAAAACTGTAACCATAGAGCTTTCCACCAGCCAAATATGCATATAGTGTAGCTTATTTCTTCCATTACTCTCTATGTGTTACATTGCCAACATATTCCATGTGCTGACCCATTTCGGGCTGCAACGTTAATGTTGCAGACTTTTCAGACGTTGATTAAGGTGCTTTTAGGTCGTGGTTCTATACTCAGTGATGCCGTTGGAGTTGATGGACTCACTTATCTTCCAAGCCTTCCGCTGTTATCGTTATTAGATGGCCTTAAGCCATATTTATTGTAATAAGTTCTCTTTTGAGACTCTCAATGTAATAAGTGTGTGATTGCTACTCTGTTATAAATCCTTCAAGTACTGTGTGGTGTCAGCATTACTGATCTAGGGATGACACCTGAGCACAGAGATTGGACCGTTTGAGGTCTGGTCGCTACAAGATGGTATCAGAGCACACACTGACTATAGGACGCGACCACTAAGCAAAAGACCTAGATCACTACTCACTCTTCTCTTTCCGACTTCTCATGTTTTCTACTCATTTAGGATGGCGGATGCAAATAACAAGTTCACGCAACCGGATGAAGATACACCCTTTGGACGTCACTTGAAGGAAGTCACTAAATACCTAAACATAGGAGTACCAAGCTTCACCGAAACCTACAATGCCACTCTACCTGAAGAAGAGCGCTGGATGATTCAAGTTCAAGTTCCAGGAAGGACGTTCATGCCAGTCACTGAGCCCATAGAGTTTTCTTTTGATGCACCAACTTGGAATCTAGGAAAGAGCATGGCAGCTCACATCGCCATGGGACGCATTGGAGAAGTTTACCGCAATGATCTCAAGGATACTATCTACCAGATTTGTGGGCGCCAAGATGAGCACTCGGAGATGATCAACACCAGGAAGGATAGACCAGTTGCAGCTTTTATCCAGGAGTTAAACCAGCACATTCGACGTCAGGAGAACCAGATGTGCGCCGACATGATAGATCTGAAGAAGGCGAGGACAAGAACCAAGGAACAGGAGGAAGAACGCAAGGCTACACATGAAGATTATGAAGAGGAAATCGAAGTATTAGTGGAGAAGAATGACGATCTGATCAAGAAGATTGGAATATTTATGGGAGGCCCTACACCAGTAGAGGAAGACAAAGAACCCAAGGAGATTCGCCCGAAAGACTACATCATCATCGACGACACCGACTCGGATCCAGATGATAGCGATGATGACTATGTTGATGAAGCTGGAGAGGATATCATGGAGTCTGCAATCGAAGAATATTTCTAGTAGACCACCCCATCAGTAGTAGTAGTAGTCCACCATGTAAATATAGTAGTCCGAGCACTTTTACGATAGTTAGATCGATTGTATGCCCTTGTTTGATTGAATGAAGTGAATTGTTTGCTTTTGCCTCATGTGCATATGGGTAGTGTTTTCTCTTTAGACCCCCTCTATTCTTAAATCTCATCTTTTCTAAAACCTCAGATGCCTCCGAGACGTGACCCCGGATTTACCTTCCCACCGGAGCTCACTCAGTTGATCCAGTAGCAGAACACGTTGATGTAGTTGCTAGTCCAGAATCAGAATCAGGGGAACAACAACAACAACCCACCACCACCACCACCTGTTGATCACTTAGCCCGTTTTCTTAGGCTGAATCCACCGATGTTTTCCAGTAGCACCGAGCCGATAGTAGCAAATGATTGGCCCCGTAAGACAGCTAGAGAGTTGACCACGGCAGGATGCACAGATGCGGAAAAGGTGAAGTTTGTCGCACATCAGCTGGAAGGACCCGCAGCATCATGGTGGGAGAATTTCACAGCCACTTTCCCTGTCGACACTGTCACATGGGATCAGTTTCAGCAAGCTTTTCGTACTGCCCATGTTTCAGCAGGAGCTATGGCCATGAAGAAGCGAGAGTTTCGCAACTTGCGCCAAGGAGGGCGGACAGTTGGCTAGTATGTGGAGGACTTTAGTAAGCTAGCACGTTATGCCCCAGATGACGTTGCTACGGATGCAACTAAGCAGGAGAAGTTTCTGGAAGGACTGAATGATGAGTTGAGCATGCAGTTGATGGTAGAAACCTTCAACAACTACCAGGAGTTGGTAGATCGTGCTCTCATGATTGAAGGGAAGCAGCAGCAGATTGAGAATCGCAAGAGGAAGTATGGACAAGGGAAGTACAATTCAGGAGCTCAGCAAAAGCCACGTTTTACCCCTAGACCGAGAGGACAATTTCAGCATACCCAGGGAGGAGGTAGATCGCACAATCACAATGGCACCAAGGATGGTAATGGGAATGGAGGAAGCAACGGCCAGAACCGCACCAACCCATCGACCCCAGCCAAGTGAGACCTGAGCCAAGTCACTTGCTTTAAGTGCCAGAAGACCGGACATTACGCCAATGAATGTCCTGAATCCCAGAATGGAAATGGCAATGGAAGCTCTGGGAAGAAGCCGAACCCTTTCAACAGGGGACAGGTGAACCACGTTAATGTGGAGGAGGTTGAAGAGCAGCCGGATATTGTAATCGGTAAGTTTTTGGTTAAGTCATTTACTGCACTCATTCTTTTTGATACTGGTGCATCGCATTCATACATATCAAGGGGATTTGTGGATAAGTGTAACCTGCCCACCAAAGTTCTTAGAACACCTATGTTAGTAAGCTCACCAGGAGCGGAGTATATGGCTAGCCAAGGATGTTTTCAAGTGCCATTGAGTATAGATAGGCATGTGTTTCCCTCGGATTTAATCATTTTGGAATCACAAGGATTGGATGTAATTCTGGGTATGGATTGGCTGTCGATGTATGGAGGAAACATCGATTGCGCCAGTAGGTCGATCTTGCTTACCACCCCAGAAGGGAGAAGGATCAAGTATGTATCCCGGCATGTGCCGAAGAGGACTCAAGTAAATTGTCTAACGGGAGTTGTGCAGGAGGAAGTACTAGTAGTGAAGGATTTCCCTGATGTATTTCCAGAAGAATTGCCAGGCATGCCACCAGATAGAGATATTGAGTTTTTGATTGAGCTTTTGCCAGGCACAGGGCCAATATCAAAGAGACCATATAGGATGCCCGCAAAGGATTTGGTGGAGATTAAGAAGTAGATTAAGGAGTTACTGGATAAGGGATATATTCGCCCAAGTTCTTCGCCTTGGGGATTGCCAGTACTTCTAGTGGAGAAGAAGGATGGATCGTTAAGGATGGTTGTTGATTATCGAGGATTGAATGAAGTAACCATCAAGAACAAGTACCCACAACCAATGATCAATGATATGTTTGATCGATTGCAAGGGGCTAAGGTATTTTCCAAGATCGATCTGCGATCAGGATACCACCAGTTGAAGATTCGAGAACAGGATATACCTAAGACGGCTTTTACCACCAGGTATGGGCTGTACGAGTATACCGTTATGTCATTTGGTCTGACTAACGCACCTGCATATTTTATGAACATGATGAACAAAGTGTTTATGGAGTTTTTGGATAAGTTCATCGTAGTGTTCATTGATGATATCCTGGTTTACTCGAAGAATGAAGAGGAGCATTTGCGTTTGGTTCTTGGAAAGCTCAGAGAACATCAATTATATGCCAAGTTTAGCAAATGTGAGTTTTGGTTGAAGGAAGTTGGATTTCTCAGACACGTTATATCTAGAGAAGGTATAGCAGTAGATCCCACTAAGGTTGATACCGTGACAAATTGGGAAGCCCCAACAACCGTTGGAGAGATCCGAAGTTTTCTTGGACTCGCAGGATACTACCGGAGGTTTATTGAGAATTTCTCAAAGATTGCGAAGCCTATGATGGAGTTGTTGAAAAAGGATACCAAGTTCATATGGACTGAGGAATGTGAGGCTAGTTTCCAGGAGTTAAAGAAACATTTGGTTACATCACCTGTGTTGATTTTGCCGGATCAGACCAAGGATTATGAGGTGTATTGCGACGCTTCACGTTGAGGACTTGGAGCAGTGCTTATGCAGGAAGGAAGAGTTGTTTCATATGCCTCACGACAGCTTAAGCCTCATGAGTTAAATTATGCTATGCATGATTTGGAGTTAGCAGCCGTAGTGCATGCATTGAAAACCTAGAGACACTTTCTCATTGGAAATCATTGTGAGGTGTACACGGATCACAAGAGTTTGAAGTATATTTTCATGCAGAAGGAGTTGAATCTCAGGCAAAGGAGATGGTTGGAGCTCATCAAGGATTATGATATGAGATTGCATTATCACCCCAGAAAGGCTAACATAGTAGCCAATGTGCTGAGCCGTAAAAGTCATGTCAACACCTTAATGACGGGAGATTCACTAGGGGAGTTAGCCGAAAATCTTGGAGAGCTATGTTTGGAAATTGTACCAAGAGGCTATGTAGCAGCATTGGAGATTCCGTGTACTTTGATGGATAAGATCAAAGAGCCCAGAAGACTGACAAGGAGATTGCCTCTATAAAGGAGAAAATGAGCAAAGGAAAAGCTAAGGGATTTCGTGAAGATGAGCATGATACCTTAAGGTTTGAAGACCGTGTTTATGTGCCTAATGATTTGGAAATCAGGAAGTTAATTCTGCAAGAGGCCCATGATTCACCATATTCGATTCACCCAGGAAATACCAAGATGTATTTGGATTTGAAGCATACTTTCTGGGGGACCAGAATGAAGAAGGATATTGCGGAGTATGTAGCAGTTTGTGATGTATGTCAGAGAGTAAAGGCTGAGCATCAGAAGCCAGCAGGATTGCTACAGCCATTGCCGATACCCGAATGGAAGTGCGATAAGTTAGGCATGGATTTTATTACAGGTTTACCCAGAACTCGTTCAGGCTATGACTCAATATGGGTTGTAGTAGATCGTTTGACAAAGGTAGCTCATTTCATTCCAGTGAAGACTACCTATACCAGTGCAAAGTTGGCAAAGATATACATGACCAGAATCATATG
The DNA here is from genome assembly GCF_018294505.1 of Triticum aestivum. Classification (NCBI taxonomy): domain Eukaryota; kingdom Viridiplantae; phylum Streptophyta; class Magnoliopsida; order Poales; family Poaceae; genus Triticum; species Triticum aestivum. The sequence continues at coordinate 447,434,820 of NC_057812.1, read as the reverse complement.
TCTGCATGGAGTTCTAAGGAGCATTGTATCAGATAGAGAAACCCAATTTACCTCAAAGTTCTGGAATCAGTTGCATGAAACTTTGGGTACCAGACTGGAGTTTAGTATAGCTTTCCATCCGCAGACAAATGGACAAACCGAGAGAGTTAACCAGATTTTGGAGGATATGCTGAGAGCTTGTGCGCTAGATTATGGATCTAGTTGGGACGAGAATTTGCCATATGCAAAGTTCTCTTACAACAACAGTTATCAATCCAGTTTGAAGATGGCCCCTTTGAAGCCTTGTACGGAAGGAGGTGCAGGACCCCATTGTCATGGGATGAAGTTGGAGACCGCCAGTTGTTTGGACCGGATCTGATTAAGGAGTCTGAATAGAAAGTAAAATTGATTCGCGATAGGCTCAAGGTAGCTCAATCCAGGCAGAAGAGCTACGCAGATTCTAAACGCAAGGAGACAGTTTACGAAGTCGGAGACCGAGTTTATCTTCGAGTATCTCCACTCCGAGGAGTTAAGCTCTTTGGAGTTAAGGGAAAGTTAGTGCCAAGTTTTGTAGGCCCATACAAAGTTTTGGACGTATGGGGGAAGTAGCCTATAAGTTGGAATTGCCTGAAGGATTGTCAGGAGTTCACGACGTGTTCCACGTTTCCCAGTTGAAGAAGTGCCACGCAGAGATGGCTGATATACCGCTGAGAGATACAGTGCCACTGGAAGCAATTCAGTTCGACAGTGATTTGACCTATGAGGAGAAACCAGTTAAGATTCTAGAGTATGCCAGTCGAGTCACCCGCAGCAAGGTTATCAAGTTTTGCAAACTTCAGTGGAGCCACCACACGGAGGATGAATCCACCTGGGAGCGAGAGGAAGAATTGCTGAAGGACCACCCTCACCTATTTTCTAGCCAACCCGAATCTCGAGGGCGAGATTCATCTTAAGGGGGCGGTAGGTTTGTAACATCCCAAATTTTCAATTTGGAATGTTATACACTAGATCATCATTTGCATATCATATTTCATTGCATTTTGGTTGATCCTAGAAAATTCTACGCAACTCAAGGACCCTCGGAGAGAGTGGGGATTTCGTTATTTTCAAATTTGAGTTTTCTCAAATTTTGAAAATAAGATCATTTGATTTTATTTATTTTATCTTCAATTATTTCTATTATCAAAATATGAGAGAGGGAATAAAATGACTTTCTCAAAAATAAAAAAATACTGAGGATTTAATAAAAAAATCAACTAAGATTTTATTTTGGTTTTATTTGCTATTTTATTTGAATTTAGGAAAAATGCGTGTTTTTCAAAATTGCATTTAGGCCCCAAATAAATGTTCATCCTGTGCGGCTTGATTTTAGAAGCCGGGGAAAATTTATTTCGGGATTTTTAGAGTCCGTTTAATATTCCTTTTGTTTTTTTCTGAGCGTAACTAAAAAAACGCGCAACCGACTTACCGGGCCGTGTCCGACCTGGACACTTGGCCCGGCCGGCTTTAAATAGCCGGGGAGGCCCAGCCGCCACCCCCACCAAACCCTAGCCGCCGCCCTAACCCACGCCGCCGCCGCTGCCCGCCGCGCCGCGCGCCGCCGGAGGTGGATCTCGCCGCCGGTTTTTTTAAAAAAACCGATCGGTTTTCCGTTAGTTTCGTTCGGTTTTTTTTGTTCGTTTTTTTAATAGATCTGTTTTTCCGGTTTATTTATTTAGCAAGCGTTCGCCCGTTCGTTCGTTTTAACGAACACGTTCTTCAATTATATCCAGTTAACGAACGTTCGTTCGTTAATCTGTTCGTCGTTTTCATTTTCTCGGATTAAATCCGTGATTTTTCTGATCGCGATTCGTGATCCATTTTTTGTTCTAGTCTAACTTTTCGCTTGGTTATCGGAATCAGGCGATTCAAGCGCCTGGAGTTTCGTCTCGAAACCCTCTTTCCGTTTAACCAACTCAAACAAGTTTTTGCCACTGTAAAAATTGCCCTAGATCCAGGATAGTAAACGAAGCTTGTTTCTTTTGCCGTTTGTCTTTCGTTGCTTCGTTCGATTTGATTCTTTTTGCCAACCAGAGTTCTTAAGTTGAACTTTCTGGTTAGATCTCTTATTCGAGTTTTACCTGTGCATTAGTTGAGCACTTATTGTATGCTTGTTTGTTTGCGATAGAGTACCCGGAGTGCGCCACTTGCTACTTCGAATCGCTAGGTTTTGCGGATCATCAGCAAGGCAAGTAACACTTTGATCATACTTCCAATTACCCAGTTTTTATTGCATTAGATCAATCCTCACACATTGCATGATTAGGATCTAATTAAATTGTGGGTTTGGGAAGTAGATGAGGTAGTACCTATTACCTGTTATTATCAAACCTTTGGGAGTTACTTCTATGTTGCTTATTATGCTATGCTATGCTAGTAGACGTGGATTGGGTGAGTGTATCCATGACAGATGTGAGATTATTAAATTGGTTTATCTAAGGTGGCAACTTAAATACACATCTGGGTGGATTGAGGCACCTGGGTATTCCAGCGATTGCCTGTTTTCTTTTGGACCGCCACCCAGGCTCAAAGGGATCATGAGATTATTCATGCTAGAAACTTCCGTGTGCAGCCACAAGCTACTATGGGCTCTAGCATAGTTGATTAAGTCGTGCGAACTCTTACTGTGGTAGACTAGCAGATGTAGGGGAAAGTAGGTGTAACGGTCTACCCGATCATAAGGTGCTAGCGCTTCTGAAAGACTATGTCTCGGTCATCCGGTTCTCAAACACCATGTAGTGCGAGAAATCAAATGGAGGAGATCGAGTCTTGTGGGGAAAAGTGCACAAACCTCTGCAAAGTGTATAAACTAATCATGGTTAGCCGTGTCCCTGGTTATGGACATCTTGAGTATCTAGTACCTGGATTATCATGTGAATCTCATCATGTTACTCTAAAATTAATTTGTTGGGTTTTGTTTAATGATGATGCTTAATTGGGATTGAGAATGCTGTCAACCATTCTCAATGTTTAACAACTACCATGATAGTTAAATAAAATTTATTCCTTTGCAGTAGGGAAAAATTGGCTTTACGCAAAACTGTAACCATAGAGCTTTCCACTAGCCAAATATGCATATAGTGTAGCTTATTTCTTCCATTACTCTCTATGTGTTACATTGCCAACATATTCCATGTGCTGACCCGTTTTGGGCTGCAACGTTAATGTTGCAGACTTTTCAGACGATGATTAAGGTGCTTTTAGGTCGTGGTTCTATACTCAATGATGCCGTTGGAGTTGATGGACTCACTTATCTTCCAAGCCTTCCGTTGTTATCGTTATTAGATGGCCTTAAGCCATATTTATTGTAATAAGTTCTCTTTTGAGACTCTCGATGTAATAAGTGTGTGATTGCTACTCTGTTATAAATCCTTCAAGTACTGTGTGGTGTCAGCATTACTGATCCAGGGATGACACCTGAGCATAGAGATTGGACCGTTTGAGGTCTGGTCGCTACAGTTATTCATTTAAACTAGAGAATAATGGTTGTTCTATTTATATGAGTAATATATTTTATGGTCATGCACCCTTGAAGAGTGGTCTATTTTTGTTGAATATCGATTGTAGTGATACACATATACGTAATATTGAAGCCAAAAGATGCAAAGTTAATAATGATAGTGCAACTTATTTGTGGCACTGCCGTTTAGGTCATATTGGTGTAAAGCGCGTGAAGAAACTCCATGTTGATGGGCTTTTGGAATCACTTGATGCTTGCGAACCATGCCTCATGGGCAAGATGACTAGAACTTCGTTCTCCGGAACAATGGAGTGAGCAACTGACTTATTGGAAATCATACATACTGATGTATGCGGTCCGATGAGTGTTGAGGCTCGCGGTGGGTATCGTTATTTTCTGACCTTCACAGATGATTTGAGCAGATATGGGTATATCTACTTGATGAAACATAAGTCCGAAACATTTGAAAAGTTTAAAGAATTTCTGAGTAAAGTGGAAAATCATCGTAACAAGGAAATAAAGTTTCTACGATCTGATCATGGAGGTGAATGATACGTCCATTTTGCATCATGCATTTATATCAATATTTATTGCATTATGGGCTATTATTACACATTATGTCACAGTACTTATGCCTTTTCTCTCTTATTTTACAAGGTTTACATGAAGAGGGAGAATGTCAGCAGCTGGAATTCTGGGCTGGAAAAGGAGCAAATATTATAGACCTATTCTGCACAACTCCAAAAGTCCTGAAACTCCACGAAAGTTAGTTTTGGAATATATAAAAAATATTGGGCGAAGAAAGCACCAAAGGGGAGCCACCCATCGTCCACGAGGGTGGGGGGCGCGCCCTACCCCCCTGGGCGCGCCCCTGCCTCGTGGGCCCCCTGGCAGGCCTCTGGTACCCATCTTTTGCTATATGAAGTCTTTCGCCCTGGAAAAAATAGAGAGAAAGCTTTCGGGACGAAGCACCGCCGTCTCGAGGCGGAACCAATCTAGGGCTCCGGTGGAGCTGTTCTGCCTGGGAAACATCCCTCTGGGAGGGGGAAATCATCACCATCGTCATCACCATCGATCCTCTCATCGGGAGGGGGTCAATCTCCATCAACATCTTCACCAGCACCATCTCCTCTCAAACCCTAGTTCACCCCTTGTATCTGTTCTTTGTCTCAAAACCTCAGATTGGTACCTGTGGGTTGCTAGTAGTGTTGATTACTCCTTATAGTTGATGCTAGTTGGTTTATTTGGTGGAAGATTATATGTTCAGATCCTTTATGCATATTAACACCCCTCTGATTATGAACATGAATATGATTTGTGAGTAGTTACGTTTGTTCCTGAGGAAATGGGAGAAGTCTTGCTATAAGTAGTCATGTGAATTTGGTATTCGTTCGATATTTTGATGAGATGTATGTTGTCTCTCCTCTAGTGGTGTCATGTGAACATCGACTACATGACACTTAACCATTTTTGGGGCCTAGGGGAAGGCATTGGTAAGTAATAAGTATATGATGGGTTGCTAGAGTGACAGAAGCTTAAACCCTAGTTTATGTGTTGCTTCATAGGGGGCTGATTTGGATCCACATGTTTCATGCTATGGTTAGGTTTACCTTAATACTTCTTTTGTAGTTGCGGATGCTTGCAAGAGGGGTTAATCATAAGTGGGATGCTTGTCCAAGGAAGGGCAGTACCCAAGCACCGGTCCACCCACATATCAAATTATTAAAGTAACGAACGCGAATCATATGAACATGATGAAAACTAGCTTGACGATAATTCCCATGTGTCCTTGGGAGCGTTTTCCTTTATATAAGAGTTTGTCCAGGCTTGTCCTTTGCTACAAAAAGGATTGGGCCACCTTGCTGCACCTTGTTTACTTTTCTTACTTGCTACCCATTATGAATTACCTTATCACAAAACTATCTGTTACCGATAATTTCAGTGCTTGCAGAGAATACCTTACTGAAAAGCTCTTGTCATTTCCTTCTGCTCCTCGTTGGGTTTGACACTCTTACTTATCTAAAGGACTACGATAGATCCCCTATACTTGTGGGTTATCAAGACTCTTTTCTGGCGCTATTGCCGGCGAGTGAAGCGCCTTTGGTAAGTGGAATTTGGTAAGGAAAAATTTATATAGTGTGCTGAAATTTACTGTTACTTGTTACTATGGAAAGTAATCCTTTGAGGGGCTTGTTCGGGGTATCTTCACCCCGACCATTAGAGCAAAGAGTTGCTCCTCAACCTACTGAACCTACTGAAAATGTTTACTTTGAAATTCCTTCGGGTATGATGGAGAAACTGCTAGCTAATATTTTTACAGGAGATGGAACATTACATCCTGATTTGCACCTAATATATGTGGATGAAGTTTGTGGATTATTTAAGCTTGCAGGTATGCCCGAGGATGTTATCAAGAAGAAGTTCTTCCCTTTATCTTTGAAGATAAAGGCATTGACATGGTTTAGGCTATGCGATGATATTGGATGATGGAACTACAACCGATTGAAATTGGAATTTCATTAGAAGTTTTATCCTATGCATCTAGTTCATGGTGATCATAATTATATATATAATTTTTGGCCTCGCGAAGGAGAAAGTATCACTCAAGCTTGGGGGGCTTAAGTCAATGTTATATATATTCCCTGATCATGAGCTCTCAAGAGAAATTATTATTCAAAAATTTTATGCTCGGCTTTCTCTCAATAATCGCTCCATGCTCGATACTTCTTGTATTGGTTCTTTTATGATGAAAACGATTGAATTAAGATGGGATTTATTGGAAAGAATTAAACGCAAATCTGAAGATTGGGAACTCGATGAAGGTAAGGAGTCAGGTATAACACCTAAGTTTGATTGTGTTAAATCTTTTATGGATACTGATGCTTTTCATGAATTTAGCACTACATATGGACTTGACTCTGAGGTAGTAGCTTCCTTTTGTGAATCATTTGCTACTCATGTTGATCTCCCTAAGGATAAGTGGCTTAAATATCATCCTCCCATTGAAGTAAAAGTAGTTGAACCTATTAAAGTTGAGGAAAATACTATCACTTATAATGTTGATCCTATTGTTCCTACCGCTTATATTGAGAAACCACCTTTCCATGCTAGAATAAAGGATCATGCTAAAGCTTCAACTGTGGTTCGTAAGAGTAATACTAGAACACCTACACCCCATGAGAAAATTGAAGTTGAACCTAGTACTGCTATGGTTAAAGAAATCTTGGTCGATAATATTGATGGGCATGTTATTTACTTCTGTGATGAAGCTGCTAGAATTGCTAGACCTCATACTAAAAATAAACATAGACATGTTGTAGGCATGCCTGTTATTTCTGTTAAAATAGGAGATCATTGTTATCATGGCTTATGTGATATGTGTGCTAGTGCTAGTGCAATACCTCATTCTTTATATAAAGAAATTATGCATCATATTGCACCTGCTGAGATAGAAGATATTGATGTTACTATTAAGCTTTCCAATAGAGATACTATTTCACTAGTTGGATTGTTAGAGATGTTGAATTATTGTGTGGGAAAGTTAAATATCCTACTGATTTTCTTGTTCTTGGTTCCCCACAAGATTACTTTTGTCCCATTATATTTGGTAGACCCTTCTTGAATACTGTTAATGCTAAGATAGACTGCAAAAAGGATGTTGTTACTATTGGCTTAGGGGATATGTCTCATGATTTTAATTTTGCTAAATTTCATAGACAACCCCATGATAAATAATTGCCTAGTAAAGATGAAATTATTGGTCTTGCTTCTATTGTCGTGCCTCCTAACGATCCTTTAGAACAATATTTGCTAGGCCTCTGACTAATCTTTAATAAAAAGATGTTCATTTTGTCTTTGATGATGATTGTGTAGAAACATTTGAAATACTTAAGAAAGCCTTGATTTGTGCACCTATTGTTCAGCCTCCTGATTGGAATTTACCCTTTGAAATTATGTGTGATGCTAGTGATTATGCTGTAGGTGTTGTTCTAGGACAAAGAGTTGATAAGAAATTAAATGTTATCCAATATGCTAGTAAAACTCTAGACAGTGCCCAAAGAAATTATGCTACTACTGAAAAAGAATTTTTAGCAGTTGTATTTGCTTGTGATAAGTTCAGACCTTATATTGTTGATTTTAAAGTAACTGTTCACACTGATCATGCTGCTATTAAATATCTTCTGGAAAAGAAAGATGCTAAACCTAGACTTAATTAGATGGGTTCTCCTACTACAAGAATTTGATTTGCATATTATTGATAGAAAGGGAGCTGAGAACCCCGTTGCAGACAACTTTTCTAGGTTAGAAAATATTCTTGATGACCCACTACCTATAGATGATAGCTTTCCTGATGAACAATTAGTTGTCATAAATGCTTATCGTACTACTCCATGGTATGCTGATTATGCTAATTACATTGTTGCTAAATTTATACCACCTAGTTTCACATACCAGCAAAAGAAAAAAAATTCTATGACTTGAGCATGAACAGGAACAGATCCTACGCAAGTGTCACTCTGAGGCTTATGGAGGACACCACGCTGGAGATAGAATTGCACATAAGGTATTGCAATCCGGTTTTATTGGCCTACTCTCTTCAAGGATGCCCGTAAGTTTGTCTTGTCTTGTGATGATTGTCAAATAATTGGTAATATTAGTAGACGTCAAAAAATGCCTATGAATTATTCACTTGTTATTGAACCATTTGATGTTTGGGGCTTTGATAATATGGGACCGTTTCCTTCCTCTAATGGGTATACACATATTTTAGTTGTTGTTGATTACGTTACTAAGTGGGTAGAAGCTATTCCAACTAGTAGTGTTGATTATAACACCTCTATTAAGATGCTTAAAGAAGTTATTTTTCCGAGGTTTGGAGTCCCTAGATACTTAATGACCGATGGCGGTTGACATTTTATTCATTGTGCCTTTCATAAAATGCTTGCTAAGTATGATGTTAATCATAGAATTGCATCTCCGTACCACCCACAGTCTAGTGGTCAAGTAGAATTGAGTAATAGAGAGCTTAAATTAATTTTGCAAAAGACTGTTAATAGATCTAGAAAGAATTGGTCCAAGAAACTTGATAATGCATTATGGGCCTATAGAACTGCATATAAAAATCCTATGCATATGTCTCCGTATAAGATGGTTTATGGAAAAGCATGTCACTTACCTCTCAAACTAGAACATAAGGCATATTGGGCCATTAAAGAGCTCAATTATGATTTCAAACTTGCCGGTGAGAAGAGACTATTTGACATTAGCTCACTTGATGAGTAGAGAACCCAGGCCTATGAGAATGCCAGACTATTTAAAGAAAAAGTTAAAGGATGGCATGACAAAAGGATACAAAAACGTGAGTTTAATGTAGGTGATTATGTTCTGTTATACAAATCTCGTTTAAGATTTTTTGTAGGAAAACTCCTCTCTAAATGGGAAGGTCCTTACGTTATCGAGGAAGTCTATCGTTCCAGTGCCATAAAAATCAACAACTTTGAAGGCACAAATCCGAGGGTGGTGAATGGTCAAAGAATCAAACATTATATCTCAGGTAATCCCATAAATGTTGAAACCAATGTTATTGACACCGTAACCCCGAAGGAGTACATAAGGGACACTTTCCAGAATGTTTCAGACTTCGAAAAGGAATAGGTATGTGGTACGGTAAGTAAACCGACTCCAAAACAGCTCTAATAGCAAAAAAAAACCGTTTTGGAATATTTAAGAAAATAGGAAAGTAAGAAGCAGTCCGGGAAGGACACGAGGCGTCCACGAGGGTGGAGGGCGTGCCCTACCCCCTGGGCGCGCCCCCCTGCCTCGTGGGCACCTCGTGTGCCCTCCGACTCCATTTTCTTGCACGATATTTCTTTTGGTCGATAAAAATTCATTATATAATCTCCCGAAGGTTTTGACCACTATACCACGCAAATATCCCCTGCTTTTGTTTCGAGTTGTTTTCTGCTAGAATTGTGAAGGCCAGGCATCATGTCGTCCCCCTCCTCCAACAATGAGGGCGACGATGCTTGGCTAATGAAGATAGAGCTGAAGAGAGAAGAACCCAGGGAGAACAACAAGGATGATAGGATCAAGCTCCGGCAGCAGAAGAAGAAGAAATCCTTCAACCTCATTACAATCTTCTTACCCCTACTGAAATTGAAGCTTTCAAGATGATTGAAATAGTTTGGGTGCAGAACAAGTATCTAACTCGTGAAAATATTATGTTGCAAGAGCATACCACCGCACATAAGGGCATTATTCGTAAGTTGGAGCACCTCCTACGCTCGATGTTGGACGACAAGACTACGTCATCAACAACCTCTTCTTCACCACCAAAGGAGAACTGAGTATCGGGTATGGGCACTCCCCTTGGCAACTGCCAAACTTGGGGGAGTGCCCCGGTATCGTATCACCATCACACTTCTATCTTTACTGTTTTTCTTAGTTCGATCCTTTTGGTAATATCTTGATCTAGTAGAATAAAGTTTTAGTATGATCTAGTTTTGAATTTTGCTTTATGATCCTTCTATGTAACCGAGTCCTCGAGCTATATATATATATATATATATAATATTAGTTTTGAGTCGAGGGCTTCGCTATCTTGCTATGATCTTAAGGGGAAAAAAGAAATAATAAAAAGAAATAAGGAGATCATATTGATCTTATGGAGAGTAATGACTTCACAAATAAAGAGTATGATGAATAAAAGTTGTTGAGAGTTGACAAACATAGTTTTGGTCATCGTTGCAATTAATAGGAAGTAATAAAGAAAGAGAGGTTTTCATATATAAATATACTATCTTGGACATCTTTTATGATTGTGAGCACTCATTAAAATATGACATGCTAAAAAGTTGATGTTGGACAAGGAAGACAACGTAATGGGTTATGTTTTTTACATCAGAAATAAATTATATTGTCATGGATCATCCAACATGTTTAGCTTGCCTTCCCCCTGATGTCTACTACACAACCTTGTTCTTGTAGACGTTGTTGGGCCTCCAAGTGCAGAGGTATGTAGGACAGTAGCAAATTTCCCTCAAGTGGATGACCTAAGGTTTATCAATCCGTGGGAGGCATAGGATGAAGATGGTCTCTCTTAAGCAACCCTACAACCAAATAACAAAAAGTCTCTTGTGTCCCCAACACACCCAATACAATGGTAAATTGTATAGGTGTAGTAGTTCGGTGAAGAGATGGTGATACAAGTGCAATATGGATAGTAGATAAAGGTTTTTGTAATCTGAACATATAAAAACAGCAAGGTAACTAATGATAAAAGTGAGCGAAAACGGTATTGCAATGCGCTGAAACAAGGCCTAGGGTTCATACTTTCACTAGTGCAAGTTCCCTCAACAATAATAACATAATTGGATCATATAACTATCCCTCAACATGCAACAAAGATTCACTCCAAAGTCACTAATAGCGGAGGACAAACGAAGAGATTATGGTAGGGTACGAAACCACCTCAAAGTTATCCTTTCTGATCGATCTATTCAAGAGTCCGTAGTAAAATAACACGAAGCTATTCTTTCCGTTCAATCTATCCTAGAGTTCGCACTAGAATAACACCTTAATATACAAATCAACCAAAACCCTAATGTCACCTAGATACTCCAATGTCACCTCAAGTATCCGTGGGTATGATTATACGATATGCATCACACAATCTCAGATTCATCTATTCAACCAACACAAAGAACTTCAAAGAGTGCCTTGAAGTTTCTACCGGAGAGTCAAGACGAAAATGTGTGCCAACCCCTATGCATAAGTTCACGTGGTCACGGAACTCGCAAGTTGATCACCAAAACATACATCAAGTGGATCACATGATATCCCATTGTCACCATAGATAAGCACGTGGAAGACATACATCAAGTGTTCTCAAATTCTTAAAGACTCAATCCGATAAGACAACTTCAAACGGAAAACTCAATTCATCACAAGAGAGTAGAGGGGGAGAAACATCATAACATCCTACTATAATAGCAAAGCTCGCGATACATCAAGATCATATCACCTCAAGAACACGAGAGAGAGAGAGAGAGAGATCAAACACATAGCTACTGGTACATACCCTCATCCCCGAGGGTGAACTACTCCCTCCTCGTCATGGAGAGCGTCGGGATGACGAAGATGGCCACCGGAGAAGGATTCCCCCTGTGGCAGGGTGCCGGAACAGGTCTAGATTGGTTTTCAGTGGCTACGGAGGCTTCTAGCAGTGGAACTCCCGATCTATTCTGTTCCTCGATGTTTTTAGGGTATATGGACATATATAGGCGAAAGGAGTCAGTCAGGGGAGCCATGAGGGGCCCACGAGGGTGGGGGCACGCCCAAGGGCAGGCGCGCCTCCCTACCTCATGGCCACCTTGAAGCTTCCTTGACTTCAAATCCAAGTCTCCTGGATCACGTTTGTTCCAAAAATCACGCTCCCGAAGGTTTCATTCCATTTGGACTCCGTTTGTATTCTTTTCTGCGAAACATTGAAACAAGGGAAAAAACAGAAACTGGCACTGGGCTCTGGGTTAATAGGTTAGTCCCAAAAATAATATAAAAGTGCATAATAAAGCCCATAAACATCCAAAACAGATAATATAATATCATGGAACAATAAAAAATTATAGATACGTTTGGAGACGTATCAGCATCCCCAAGCTTAATTCCTGCTCGTCCTCGAGTAGGTAAATGATAAAACCAGAATTTTTAATGTGGAATCCTACCTAACATATTTCTCTAAATAATTCTCTTTATTGTGGCATGAATGTTCAGATCCATAAGATTCAAGACAAATGTTTAATATTGACGTAAAAATAATAATACTTCAAGCATACTAATAAAGCAATCATGTCTCCTCAAAATAACATGGCCAAAGCAAGCTATCCCTACAAAATCATATAGTCTGGCTATGCTCCATCTTCACCACACAAAGTATTTAAATCATGCACAACCCCAATGACAAGCCAAGCAATTGTTTCATACTTTTTGTGTTATCAAACCTTTTCAATCTTCACGCAATACATGAGCGTGAGCCATGGATATAGCACTATAGGTGGAATAGGATGGTGGTTGTGGAGAAGACAAAAAGAAGAAGATAGTCTCACATCAACTAGGCATATCAACAGGCTTATGGAGATGCCCATCAATAGATATCAATGTGAGTGAGTAGGGATTTCCATGCAACGGATTCACTGGAGCTATAAGTGTATGAAAGCTCAAAAGGAAACTAAGTGGGTATGCATCCCACTCGCTTGCTCACGAAGATCTAGGGCATTTTGAGGAAGCCCGTCATTGAAATATACAAGCCAAGTTCTATAATGAAAGATTCCCACTAGTATATGAAAGTGACAACATAGGAGACTCTCTATCATGAAGAATATGGTGCCACTTTGAAGCACAAGTGTGGTAAAAGGATAGTAGCATTGCCACTTCTCTCTTTTTCTCTCATTTTTTTGTTTTCTTTTGGGCCTTCTCTTTTTTTGGCCTTCCTTTTTTTTCTTTTTTTCGTCCGGGGTCTCATCCCGACTTGTGGGGGAATCATAGTCTCCATCATCCTTTCCTCACTGGGACAATGCTCTGATAATGATGATCATCACACTTTTATTTACTTACAACTCAAGAATTACAACTCGATACTTAGAACAAAATGTGACTATATGAATGCCTCCGGCGGTGTACCGGGATGTGCAATGACTCATGAGTGACATGTATGAAAGAATTATGAACGGTGGCTTTGCCACAAATACGATGTCAACTACATGATCATGCAAAGCAATATGACAATGATGAAGCGTGACATAATAATGGAATGGTGGAAAGTTGCATGGCAATATATCTCGGAATGGCTATGGAAACGTCATAATAGGTAGGTACGGTGGCTGTTTTGAGGAAGGTATATGGTGGGTTTATGGTACCGGCTAAAGTTGCGCGGTACTAGAGAGGCTAGCAATGGTGGAAGGGTGAGAGTGCGTGTAATCCGTGGACTCAACATTAGTAATAAAGAACTCACATACTTATTGCAAAAATCTATTAGTTATCGAAACAAAGTACTACGCGCATGCTCCTAGGGGGTAGATTGGTAGGAAGAGACCATCGCTCGTCCCCGACTGCCACTCATAAGGAAGGCAATCAATAAATAAATCATGCTCCGAGTTCATCACATAACGGTTCACCATACGTGCATGCTACGGGAATCACAAACTTCAACACAAGTATTTCTCGAATTCACAACTACTCAACTAGCATGACTCTAATATCACCATCTCCATATCTCAAAACAATTATCAAGTATCAAACTTCTCATAGTATTCGATGCACTTATATGAAATTTTTTATTATCCCTAAAAGAAAATTACCATTCTATTCTAAAGACTCTCAAAATGATATAAGTGAAGCATGAGAGTCCATCTATTTCTTCAAAATAAAACCACCACCGTGCTCTAAAAAGATATAAGTGAAGCACTAGAGCAAAAGACAAACTACTCCGAAAGATATAAGTGAAGATCAATGCGTAGTTGAATAATTATGCAACTATGTGAAGACTCTCTAACATTTAAGAATTTCATATCTTGGTATTTTATTCAAACAGCAAGCAAAACAAAAGAAAAAAATGACGCTTCAAGCAAAACACATATCATGTGGTGAATAAAAATATAGCTCCAAGTAAAGTTATCAATGAACGAAGACGAAAAAGGGGATGCCTTCTGGGGCATCCCCAAGCTTAGGATCTTGGTTCTCCTTGAATATTACCTTGGGGTGCCTTGGGCATCCCCAAGATTTGGCTCTTGCCACTCCTTATTCCATAGTCCATCGAAGTATATCTCTTTTTCTTTGTGTTTTGCCGAGCTATCAGTACTTAATATTGATCTTTCTTCTTGTCTTTACAGGCCAATTCTGACTTTTGGAAGGTGAAATATGACCACAAAGCTGCCAAGAAGGCGAAAGCCGCCGCTATGAACACCAAGAAGACGACTCGGAAATCAAAGAAAAAGAAGAAAACAACTGCTGAAGATTTAATGAAGCTTGATGATTCGTCTGACTCGGAGGTAGCCCTTGATTCCCTTGGCCAATTTTTTAACAATCTTATTGACACTGATCCTTACCAGGATAACATTGGGGCCAGTCAGGCCGGGGAAGCAGAGGTAACTATCATTTCCTCCGACTCAGAGCCCTTATCAAGACACAAAGTTTGACGAGTGATCCGTAAAGTAAGGTTTTCTAACCCTTTAGCTCACTTGGATCCCAACTTTCATTTGAAAAAGCAGCAACACGAAAGCCGCCATGAAGCTGAGATTGAAGATGAACCGGCTGTTGATCTTCAACAAACCCCTCGAAAACGCCCGAACAAGGTTTACTTTTACTGTCCTTAACTTGTTTTAATGAATCCTTCTCACTGTATTCCTTTTTAACTCCTTTCTTTTACCTTTTTAGGAGGTGTCTCGTTATTCAGGCGACAATTCTCAAACACAATTACCGGCTTTCAAGACTGCCCCTGGGTAATCAAAAAATCTTCTTTTCTTCCAGACTGTTCAATTGTATCTTTGATGTTGACTGTCCTGTAATGTATATATATATATATATATATATATATATATATATTCTTTAGTGGCCAGGCGAGATCCAAGAAAGCGAAGGTAACAAAGCCGGCGGAAGACCCGCCAGTACCAATGTCTGAGCCGGCTAGGCCGCCTTCTCCACTAATTGCCGCCCCAGAAGACCCGCCTATTAGCCATGAAGCGAATCCTTCGGAGCCGTCCCTTGACCAAGCTACCATGAATCCTTCCACAGTCGGACCATCAAGCTCAACTGACCCGCCGTCTCCACGTGCTCCAGATGTTCAAATTACTGGGAGCCGCTTTGTTGAGCCGGGGAATCCAATGGTGTTGGCTCGGTGCACAGCAAAGCAAGAAGCATTGGAGCGGCAGAAGGTTCGCTTTGATATCGCCAATTATGACCGTCTCAATGCCAGTGATATCATATCCGGCTATCTCAGTCATGTACACTCCAGTCGTGAGTCTGAGATTGAGATGGTCAAGCAGCTTCAGTTGAAGTATGAGGTATGTTATTTCCGGTTTACCAATATTCCTTCAGCCCCCAAGTCTTCAGATTATAAGAGAAACGAAATGACCTATAGACTTAGAATATAAGCCGAAACTTTTATCTCTGAAGCTTTGCCTTGTACTGATAGAACAAAACTTCACCCATAGTCCCCAAGGACCGGTTCATTTTGATTAGTAATGAATCGGTACTTTAGAATTTAAAACTGTCTTTAAAGTATTTTAACACTCCGGGTTAACCTAGAAAAACTTTGCTGAACTGTGTACATTTGCCCCCAAGTGCCAAGTGTTGTTACCTTGTAAAGGACTTGGGACTTGAAATATGCTGGTAGAGTTGTAAAAAATTTGATTTGCCATACATTAGCCCCCAAGTGCCAAGTGGTTTATTCGTAAAGTACTTGGGACTTGAATCTTGAATTTGGATGCTGGAATTTAAAACCAAGTCTTGACTTGTCTGAATATTTCACAGAATTCATTGTCTGAACTAAACTCTCAACTGAATGACGCGAAGACCCGGCTAGCGAGTCAGGAATCAGAACTAAAGTCTTCCACCTCCAAACTGCAAGTAAGCCTTTATGAAACGGAGAATTTGAAGACCAACTTTGCTGCCAAAGAGAAAACTTGGGAAGATGAGAAAACACTTCTGACCCGGCGAGCTAAAACAGTCGAAACAGCCCTGAAAGAAATATCAACCGAGCTGAACGGTTTAAAGGGCCGGGTGTCTCAGATGGTCGCTGCTATCTTTGGTAAGCTGCCTAGTTTTGACCTTTCGTGTATTTTGTGCCAAACCGGAGTATAAACCGCCCACTGACTCTGTTAAATATATGCAAGTCCGCGAAGCAAAAATCAGAGCCAAGACCTGTTGGTTAAACTGAAGGCCGTATACACCTTGGTTGAACAACTGTACATTGGTGCACAACGGGCTCTGGCCGCTATCTCTCCTGCAAACCAAGGATCCAACCGGCTTAGTGATGTCCTGAAGAAGCTGTCCATCCTTCCTGCCCGGTTCCAAGAGGTAAAACGTTCATGTGCGCGAGCCGGAGCTTTGACTACTCTAAGCCGCTCCAAGGCTTGGGTGCCAGATCTGGACCCGGCGGACGTAGCAAGGGGCTATCCTACCATGAAGGAGGACGGGTCTCCGTTTGACCAAGATGATTTTATAGCGTGTGTACGCGAAGTCCGGCCTCAGGCCACTAGTCTTGGAGAGGACACCAATGTGGACAAGTACCAGCCGGGTTTTGACAGTGAAAATAAGAAGATGGCCACTCCTTCATATAAAGTAGCAGATCTAATCCCACCTGTGAGAGAAGATACCTTTGCTCCGGAAATTGACCCGGTCGGCCTGATTGACGATGAAGCCGAATTCGTCCCCATGAGTGGCTTTGATTGATCAAAGTCTAACTTCCAGCAACCAGACGGTGGTAAACCGGTGAGGGAGGGACATTGATCATCTTCACAGGTTTATAAAGCCTTGTAATAACTTTAGTAAAAACTCTACATGTTTGCTTATGTCGTCATGCATAAAATACTTCTTATGTGAATCTGTGCTTCCAGATGCCAATGTTTAATGCTTTCTTATGCATCGTTTAATGCTTGTCTCCGCAATTTTTGAACTCCGTTCCTGTGAAAATAAGGAAAAAACCTGGCAAGGCAGTTTAGAACCAACTAGGCTTAAACACCTAATATACAATCCATAAATTTACCTCAATAAGAAAAAACAAAGACCAATGTAAATAAAGGATAAGGTTACTCTTGAGTTAACGCAGCAGGTAAGCGCGTATAAGTAAAAAACCATACCTTATCTTTGTTGATCCTTAGATCACCGGCTTAAGTAACCTGGGTGATGAATTGATAACTCAACATGTATAAAAGTTAATATTCCTTGAATATTCAATAATCATCATATCTCAGTAGCTCGTACCTTTGGTTCCTTAGACCACCGGCTTGAATAACTCGGGTGTTTGTGTTGTCCAATAATTGAGCCGACAAAGAAAACCAGGCTATCTCATTTGTAATATTGAAACAACAAAAACTCAAAGGCAAACAACAGATAATAAACATAATTTTCACTCTGCATTCAAAAGATTGGGGGTTTCTGATTCGAATACGATCAGTAAACTGGACCAAAGGGGTTAAGCTAAGGTTCGAATATGACCATATAGCCCCCAATGGCTTTGGCGTTGCGCCGATCAAAAGGGTACCGACAACTATGTTCTCTTTGGTTCGAATACGACCTATGTTTGAACAGGAAGCCCCCAAATGACCTTGAGAGGTTTTTAATGACCCTAATTCGAATACGATCCAAGTCGGCTCAAAAGGGGTTAAGCTATGATTCGAATACGATCAAGAAGCCCCCAAGTGAGTTTGGCTTTGAGCCGATCAAGAGGGTTACGACAGCTATGTTCTCTTTGGTTCGAATAAGATCTATGTTTGAACAGGAAGTCCCCAAGTGACCATGAGATTTACAGCTAGATTCGAATACGATCATAAGCCGGACTAGAAAAGGTTAAATTTGATTCAAATATGATCAAATCCTTAATAGTCATTTGTGAAAAATAATAAGATGCATAATCTTTGAAATGAAATGAGACCGATGGTCTTACTTTATTGCTTATCATCATATATACAATGTGAACGTATGTACATGATGAGAGCCGGTGGCTCAGGTATAGTACGGCCGAAGTTGAGCAATATTCCATGGCCGGCGGGTCTCCTCTTCCAACTTACGCGAGTTTGCATGCTCTCGAACGTCAATGAGGTAGTAAGACCCGTTGTTTAAATTTTTACTGACCACAAAGGGTCCTTCCCAAGGTGGGGATAACTTGTGTGCATCTGAAAGATCTTGGATGAGCCGAAGCACCAAGTCGCCTTCCTGAAAAGTCCTGGTCTTAACCCGGCAGCTGTGATAACGACGCAGGTCCTGTTGATAGATTGCTGACCGTGCTGCTGCTAAGTCTCTTTGTTCATCCAACAAGTCAAGCGCATCCTGTCTGGCTTTTTCATTGTTAGCTTCAACATAAGCCGCCACACGGGGCGAGTCATGACGGATGTCACTGGGCAATACTGCTTCTGCCCCATAAACCATGAAGAAGGGTGTGTAACCCGTAGACCTGTGGGTGTAGTATTGATGCTCCATAACACTGAAGGCAACTCCTCTACCCAACAACCCGGCGTTCGCTGTAAAGGAACCATAAGTCGGGGCTTTAGCCCTTTCAGAATTTCCTGATTGGCTCTCTCAGCTTGACCATTGGATTGAGGATGAGCTACAGAAGAAACATCAAGCCGGATGTGCTCTCGCTGACAAAACTTTTCCATAGCCCCTTGGGATAGATTAGTGCCATTGTCTGTGATAATACTGTGTGGAAAACCGAAACGGAAGATTATTTTCTCCATGAACTGAACCACCGTGGCTGCATCACACTTACTCACAGGCTCCGCCTCAACCCATTTAGTGAACTTATCAACAGCCACCAAGAAATGTGTCTTTTTATCTTTAGACCTTTTGAAAGGTCCCACCATGTCAAGCCCCCAGACTGCAAATGGCCAAGTTATTGGAATCATCTGGAGCTCTTGAGCCAGCACATGCGCTCGTCGTGCGAATTTCTGACAACCATCACATCTACTGACCAGATCTTCCGCATCAGCGTGAGCCGTCAGTAAAAACTGTAACGAAACGGCTTGGCCACTAAGGATTTTGACCCGGCGTGATGACCACAATCGCCTTCATGGATCTCACGAAGGATTTCTTGACCTTCTCTGGGGGAGACACACCATTGAAATGCTCCGGAAACACTGCGATGAAATAACTCTCCATCCGAAATCGTCATGGACTTAGACCGCCGGGTTATCTGTCGAGCCAGGGTCTCATCCGCTGGCAATTCTCCCCGGGTCATGTACGCCAAAAATGGCACCGTCCAATCTGGGATGACATGAAGAGCCTCCACCAACTGCGCCTCTGGGTCAGGAACAGCTAAATCTTCTTCTGTGGGCAACTTGACAGAGGGGTGATGCAAAACATCTAAAAAGGTGTTGGGTGGTACCGGCTTACGTTGAGACCCCAGCTGGCTTAAAGCATCAGCTGCTTCATTTTTTCGACGGTCAATGTGTTCCACCTGATAACCTTTAAAATATCCTGCAACCACATTGACCTTCGGCGATAAGCCGCCATGAGAGGGTCTTTGGAATCCCACTTGCCAGACACCTGCTGAGCCACTAGATCTGAATCACCAAGACATCTAACCCGGCTCAAGCTCATCTCCTTTGCCACTCGAAGACCATGGAGCAATGCTTCATACTCTGCTGCTTTGTTAGTGCACGGAAACATCAATCGTAACACATAACAAAATTTATCACCTCGTGGGGAAGTTAATACAACTCTAGCCCCCGAGCCTTCCAATTGCCTGGACCCATCAAAATGAATAGTCCAATATGTGTTGTCCGACTTTTCTTATGGCATCTGCATCTCTGTCCAGTCATTGGTGAAGTCAACCAAAGCATGAGATTTAATCGCAGTGCGTGGAACATACTTCAGCCCATGAGACCCAAGCTCAATTGCCTACTTGGCAACTCGCCCTGTAGCTTCTTTGTTTTGAATAATGTCTCCCAAAGGAGCAGAGCTAACCACAGTGATTGGATGTCCCTGAAAGTAATTCTTAAGCTTCCGGCTTGCCATGAACACCCCATAAACAAGCTTCTGTCAATGTGGATATCGTTGCTTAGACTCAATTAACACTTCACTGACATAACAAACCGGCCGCTGAACCGGATGCTCTTTGCCAGCCTCCTTGCGCTCTACCACCATAGCCACACTGACAGCCCGTGAGTTGGCAGCTACATATAATAATAGCGGCTCTTTCTCAATTGGAGCAGCTAGGACCGGCGGCTCAACCAGTTGTGCCTTCAGATCCTCAAAAGCAGCGTTTGCAGCATCACTCCAAACAAACACATCCATTTTCTTCATCAACTGATACAGAGGCATAGCCTTTTCCCCTAACCGGCTTATGAACCGGCTCAAAGCAGCCACACGACCCGCCAGTCGTTGAACATCATTGACGCAGGTTGGCTTGGCCAGAGATGTAATTGCCTTGATCTTCTCCGGGTTAGCTTCAATACCTCAGTTAGACACCAGAAAGCCCAAGAGTTTGCCGGTTGGTACTACAAAAACACACTTGGCCGGGTTAAGCATCATCTTGTAAACCCGAAGATTATCAAAAGTCTCTTTCAGGTCTGTGACCAAGGTTTCCTCTTCTCTGGACTTCACCACTATATCATCCACATAGGCATGAACATTGCGCCCAATTTGATCATGAAGACAATTCTGCACACACCGTTGGTAAGTCGCCTGAGCACTCTTGAGCCCAAAAGGCATAGACACATAGCAGAATGCCCCAAAAGGTGTTATAAACGCTGTTTTCTCTTGATCCTTGACTGCCATCTTAATCTGATGATACCCGGAGTAAGCATCTAAGAAACTCAACCGCGCGCAACCCGCCGTAGCATCAATGATCTGATCAATACGGGGAGGAGCAAACGGATCAGCCGGACAGGCCTTATTTAAATCTGTGTAATCCACACACATATGCCAAGTGCCATTCTTTTTTAGCATGAGCACCGGGTTAGCTAACCATTCTGGGTGAAAGACCTCCACAATGAACCCGGCCGCCAAGAGCCGGGCCACCTCTTCTCCAATGGCCTTGCGCCTTTCTTCATTGAACCGCCGAAGAAACTGTCTGACAGGTTTGAACTTTGGATCGATATTAAGAGTGTGCTCAGCGAGTTCCCTCGAGACACCCGACATGTCTGAAGGTTTCCATGCAAAGATGTCCCGGTTCTCACGGATGAACTCGATGAGCGTGATTTCCTATTTCAGATCCAAGTTAGCGCTGATGATGAACTGTTTGGATGAATCGCCGGGCACAAAGTCAACCATCTTAGTGTCATCAGCCGACTTGAACTTTTACTCCGGCTCATGCTGTGTTGTTGGTTTCTTTAATGACGTCATGTCCGCCGGGTCAACATGATCCTTGTAGAATTTCAACTCCTCTGCCGCACAAACAGATTCAGCATAGGCTGCATCCCCTTCTTCACATTCCAAGGCTATCTTCCGGCTCCCATGGACTGTAATGGTGCCCTTGTGGCCCGGCATCTTGAGCTGCAAATACACGTAACACGGCCGAACCATGAACTTGGCATAAGCCGGCCGCCCAAACAGAGCATGATATGAGCTTTTGATCTTAACCACTTCAAAGGTTATTTTTTCTGCTCTGGAATCATATTCATCTCCAAAGGCTACTTCCAGCTCAATCTTACCAACTGCGTATGCCGATTTACCAGGCACCACACCATGAAAAACAGTGTTGGATTGTTTAAGATTCTTGTCCGTCAATCCCATCCGGCGAAACGTCTCATAATAAAGGATGTTGATGTTGCTCCCACCATCCATGAGTACTTTGGTAAACTTATACCCACCAACCTGAGGTGCCACCACTAACGCCAAGTGACCCGGATTATCAACCAGGGGTGGGTGGTCCTCTCTGCTCCATACAATGGGCTGCTCCAACCAACGTAAATAACATGGAACTGCCGGCTCGACGGCATTGACGGCCCTCTTGTGGAGTTTCTGGTCTCTCTTACATAAACTGGTAGTGAAGACATGATACTGTCCACTACTCAAGTGCTTCGGGTTGCTCTGATAGCTGGATTGTTGCTGCTGTTGATTACCTTGGCCGTGTTGCTGATTATATCCTCCCTCGTGACCAGGATGACTATGAAAACCTCCTCCGCTTAAACCGGCGCCCGGGCCCTGAAAACCGCCTGAGCCGCCACCCGGACCGTGACCCCCATCAAATGCATTTGAATTTTTAAACGCCTTCATGATCGTGCAATCCTTCCACAAGTGGGTAGTTGGCTTCTCCCTAGTGTCGTGTCTTGGACAAGGTTCATTCAACAGCTGCTCAAGGGTGGGGCCTGACCCGCCCGATCGAGGGGGCTGCCTGCCCTTGCGCCGCTGATTACCACCCTGCGCATTAGTATTAGCAACAAACTCATCAGCCTTATGCTTATTACCTCCTTGATTTGCCGGGTTATGCTGGTGACCCTTGCCATTGCCGTTCTTCTTTCCCTTTGTTGCCTTTTCTTCATCAGATGCCGGGTCTTTAGTGGTATCATAATCGGCATACTTGACAAGAGCCGCCATCAACGTTCCCATGTCATTACAGTCTCGTTTAAGCCGCCCAAACTTCTGCTTCAGAGGTTCAAAACGGCAATTTTTCTCCAACATCAAAACTGCTAAGCCGGCATCCATTTTATCAAACGAATGTATTATCTCCTTGACCCGGCGCACCCAATGGGTTGTAGATTCTCCATCCTCTTGCTTGCAATTGGTCAGGTCCATAATTGACATTGGCTGCTTACACATGTCTTTAAAGTTCTGGATGAACCATGCCTTCAACTCTGCCCATGAGTCGATGGAATTGAGTGGTAATCCTTTCAACCAGGTCCGAGTTGTTCCATCCAACATCATGGTGAAGTACTTGGCCATTGCAGCATCACTAACCTCCAACAGCTCCATAGCCATCTCATAACTCTCAATCCAAGCCCCCGACTGTAAGTCAGCCGTGTAGTTAGGTACCTTACGAGGTCCCTTGAAATCCTTGGGCAACCGCTCATTGCGTATGGCTGGGACTAGGCAAGGTACGCCTTCGGTTCTTGTAACCACTCCTGCCTCAACCGAGGTTGCTGGATAAGCCGGAAAGGTTTGGTGAGCTGCTTGCTCTACTGCTATCTGAGCCGCCCGTTCCGCCTCTTGACGAATCCTCTCCTGGTCCGCCAAGTTAAGGACTCCAGCCCGCACTGGCTCATGCCTATATGGCCGGTTGTGGCATTGATCATTACTTGACATCTCTGCAGAGTCCATGTGCCTAGTGTAACTCGGGCTCCGGCTTGGGCGAGGAGTTGAATGAATCATGTCTCGACTGTAGGAGTATGCATCCTGCTGGGCCAAAGCTGTCTGAAGCAGTTCTCTTACCCTCCGGGTTTCAATTGCTGCTGGCGAGTCGCCTTCCATTGGGAGATCTGCCAAACGAGTCGACGCCGCAATGAGGTTCTCCATGGGGTTGGAAAAGTGACCCGGGGGCGTTGCTATATAACGAGCAGTTGTATTCATGCGTGGCGGCTCCATGGTGTGGTGCTAAACTGGTGCACCGGGCGTCGTGACCCGGTTTGCCTCTTGCGGGTTGCTCCCTCCAGCTCCGGGTGTATGGAACAGATTCCTCGGATCCAGTGTTAGAGGCAGACGCGACTGAGTTTTCTGACACCTCCTCCTCATGACTTCGTTTGATGCATTAAGATCTACCGAGAGCCGGAAGGTTTCTGCTTGAAGCTGCTGAGCACGAGCATCCAAAGCTGCTCGCTCTGCCGCCATCCGGGTTTCCTCCGCGGCTAGATTTTCCTTAGCTTGCACCATCTCCTCCCGCACGCGTGCCACTTCCGTGTCATGTTGGGCTTTATCCGCCGGCTCTACCGCAGTGGTTAACAGAGTCGTCAGTTTATCCATGAGGTCCATGAAAACTTGAGCCAGGGGGCGCGCGGGGTCTCCTGACCCACCAGCTGCCGACCCGGTGGCGGCCGTTGTCGCTGCGATGGTGTTCTGCCCTAGCGGTGTCCCTGCCATGAAGACTCCGACCCAATTCGGTGGCTCAAGGGGGTCCGGAATACTGCTGCCATCGGAACAGCCCCCGAGCACACCATCTTGCAGTTGGTACAACAAGTTCGTCTCCCCTGTTCATGATGCAGTATCAGAGCAGATGGCCGTCTCTCCACCCTCCATCGATCCTTCGGAGTATTCACCACCGTGGATGTAGCCTACGAAGGCATGCTTCACGACAGATTGAACACGGGCAGACCCGGCGCGCTGAGCCGTTTCTATGAGGTCGGTGTGGACATCCGGCCCAGGGCCTGACTCGCCGATCCGGCCGATGAAGACGTGAATTCCGCCGAAGGGGACCCGGTAACCATACTCAATTGAGCCGGCCTCAGGGCCCCAGCCTTCATCGTCGATGTAGATCTTGCCGCGACGACTCTTGGTCATCCGGCCCACAACGTATCCCTTGAGCCCTTTGAAGTTGCCCTTAAAGAACTCAAATCCACCGTGCGCTAGCCCCATGGTGGGCGCCAACTGTCGTGGAATTGTCACGACAGATGTCCTAGATCAAGGACTTAGTCGTAGGGCCATCGCACTAGGAAGCTTAAAGGGGTTAATCAGGACAAAGGACACGAGAGAGGATTTTATACTAGTTCGGCCCCATACGATGAAGGTAAAAGCCTACGTCTAGTTGGGATTGGTATTGCTGAGGTTTCAATCTTCAAGAGGCTCAACTCGCCGGCTTGGTGATTGACTTGATTGTTTCTTCCCCCCAGCCGCCACCGGGTCGTCCCCCTTATATACACGGGTTGACGCCTGGTGGCTTACAGAGTCTCGGTCGGTTCATAATCGTGTTCGGCTCGATGACTTCCTTTACATGCCTTTCTTTACAAGTCTTTCCGCCCATATGGCGGTTTACAATAACGGGCCTTAAGCCGCCCCGAAGCCTTTAGGCTTTCTATATATACTAATAAATTATCATCTTGACTGTATATTGGGCTTATTACGTAACCCGCCATTAAGGCTGACCCGGCCCCTCCTGGGCGGCTTTTAGCTGATAGTAATATCCCCAACAGTGTCGTTGTCACTTCTTATTGTCAAGATCTTTGCATTGTGTTGACGTTGTGCTTCATTTGCAAAGTCAATGACGGTTTGTTGGGTCTCGCTCTTCTTCTTTAAGAAATACACCCAAGTGTATCTCGAGTAGTCATCCACAATCACCAAGCAATACTTCCTACCCCCAAGACTATCGAAGGATGGAGGCCCAAAGAGATCCAAGTGAAGGAGTTCCAAAGGCCTCTTTGAGTAAATGATAGTCGTGGGAGGGTGAGCCTTATCATGTAGCTTTCCTTCGATACAAGCACTGCAAGCACGATCTTTAGCAAAACTAACATTCGTTAGTCCACGGACATGGTCCCCCTTGAGAAGACTTTGCAAAGATCTCATATTGACATGGTCTAGACGGTGATGCCAAAGCCAGCCCACATCAACTTTAGCCATTAGGCATGTCGCGGTCTTAGTGGGTCGCTCCGAAAAGTTAATCACATATAAACCGTTCTCGACATGCCCAACAAAGGCTACTTTAAGAGTCTTGCTCCACAAGAGGGCCACAGTATCGATATCAAAGAAAGTGGCAAAGCCCATGGTTGCAAGTTGACGAACGGAAAGTAAATTGTATGCAAGGGACTCAACAAGCATGACCTTCTTGATCGTGAGATCATGAGATATGACCACCTTGCCAAGTCCCAATACCTTAGAAGATGAGGCGTCACCCCACTCGACATTGGTGGGCATGGATGGAATCCTGTGCACGTCCACCACCAAGTCCTTGCTTCCGGTCATTTGATTTGTAGCTCCGCTATCGAGCAACCATGATCCCCCACCGGAAGCAAACACCTACAAGAGATCAATGCTTGGTTTTAGGTACCCATTTTGTAATGGGTCCTTTGATGTTAGTAACAAGGGTCTTTGGAACCCAAATAGACCATTCAATGTATTCATGAGGAGAACCAACGAATTTGGCATAGACGTGCCCATCACTAGCACGACATAACATATAAGAAGGATTAAAGTCACCGGCTTTGATGAGAGGAGTCGCATTGCCCTTTGTAGCGACCAGACCTCAAATAGTCTAATCTCTATGCTCCGGTGTCATCCCTGGATCAGTAATGCTGACACCACACAGTACTCGGAGGATTTATAGCAGAGTAGCATCACACACTTATTACATCGAGTGTCTCAAAAGAGAACTTATTACAATAAATATGGCTTAAGGCCATCTAATAATGATAACAGCGGAAGGCTTGGAAGATAAGTGAGTCCATCAACTCCAACGGCATCACTGAGTATAGAACCACGACCTAAAAACTCCTTAATCATCATCTGAAAAGTCTGCAACATTAACGTTGCAGCCCGAAAACGGGTCAGCACATGGAATATGCTGGCAAGGTAACACATAGAGAATAATGGATTGAAACAGCTATACTATATGCATATTTGGCTGGTGGAAAGCTCTATGGTTACAGTTTTGCGTAAAGCCAATTTTTCCCTACTTCAAAGGAATAAATTTAATTACTATCATGGTGGTTGTTAAACATTGAGAATGGTTGACAGCATTCTCAATCCCAATTAAGCATCATCATTAAACAAAACCCAACAAAATTTATTTAGAGTAACATGTTGAGATTCACATGATAATCCAGGTACTAGATACTCAAGATGTCCATAACTGGGGACACGGCTAACCATGATTAGTTTATTACACTCTGCAGAGGTTTGCGCACTTTTCCCCACAAGACTCGATCGCCTCCGTTTGGTTTCTCGCACTACATGGTGTTTGAGAAGACGGATGACCGAGACATAGTCTTTCAGAAGTGCTAGCACCTTACGATTGGGTAGACCATACCATCTACATCCCCTACATCTGCTAGTCTACCATTGTAAGAGTTCGCACGACTTAGTCAACTATGCTAGAGCCCATAATAGCTTGTGGCCGCACACGGAAGTTTCTAGTACGAATAGTCTCATGATCCCTTTGAGCCTGGGTGGCGGTCCAAAAGAAAACAGGCAAGTCCTAGAATATGCAGGTGCCTCAATCCACCTAGATGTGTGTTTAAGTTGCCACCTTAGATAAACCATTAATTAACAAACTCACATCTGTCATGGATAACACTCACCCAATCCACGTCTACTAGCATAGCATGGCATAATAAGCAACGTAGAAGTAACTCCCAAAGGTTTGATAATAACAGGTAATAGGTGCTACCTCATCTACTTCCCATCCCACAATTTAATTAGATCCTAATCATGCAATGTGTGAGGATTGAACTAATGCAATAAAACTGGGTAGTAGAAAAGGTATGATCAAAGTGTTACTTGCCTTGTTGATGATCCGGGAAACCTAACGATTCAAAGTAACAGGCGGCGCACTCCGGGTATTCTATCGCAAACAAACAAACAAGCATACAATAAGTACTCATCTAATGCACAGGTAAAACTCAAATAAGAGATCTAACCAGAAGGTTAAACTTAAGAACTTCGGTTGGCAAAAAGAATCAAATCGAACGAAGCAACGAAAGTCAAACGGCGAAAGAAAACAACTTCGTTCTAGTAATCTGGATCTAGGGCAAATTTTACAGTAGCAAAATCTTGTTTAAGTTGGTTAAACGAATAAAGGGTTTCGAGACGAAACTCTAGGCGCTTGAATCGCCTGATTCCAATAAACGA
Source organism: Triticum aestivum (assembly GCF_018294505.1). Classification (NCBI taxonomy): domain Eukaryota; kingdom Viridiplantae; phylum Streptophyta; class Magnoliopsida; order Poales; family Poaceae; genus Triticum; species Triticum aestivum. The sequence goes on along the minus strand of NC_057812.1, from coordinate 447,406,919 downwards.
GCGAAAAGTTATACTAAAACGAAAATCAGATCAGGAATCGCGATCAGAAAAATCGTGGATTTAATCCGAGAAAAAGAAAAATGACGAACGACGATATTTTTTCTCTTTTTTTCAGCACGGAAAACGAGGCGCGACGAACCTCGGCGGCGGGATCCGGCGGCGGCGGCGACTAGGGCGGCGGCTGGGCTGGGGGCTGGCTAGGGTTTCCCTCGGGGTGGGCTGCCTCGGCTTATAAAGCCCCCCCACCCCCCGGTCGGTGTCTAGGTCGGACACGGCCCGTTAAGTCGGTTCGTTTTTTTTAAATTATTCTACTCGGAAGAAAAATAAAAAGAAATACTAAACGGACTCCAAAAATTCCGAAATAAATTTTCGCGGGCTTCTAAAATCAAGCCGCACAAGGTGAACATTTATTTGGGCCCTAAATGCAATTTTGAAAAACGCACTTTTTTCCTAAATTCAAATAAAACACCGAAAAACTCCAAAATAAAATCTTATTTGATTTTATTATTAAATCCTCAATATTTCTTTATTGTGGGAAAGTCATTTTATTCCCTCTCTCATATTTTTGTAATAGAAATAATTGATGATAAAATAAATAAAATCAAATGATCCTATTCTCAAAATTTGAGAAAACTCAAATATGAAAATAACGAAATCCCCAACTCTCTCCGTGGGTCATTGAGTTGCGTAGAATTTCTAGGATCAACCAAAAAGCAAACTAAAATATGATATGCATTGATGATCTAATGTATAACATTCCAAATTGAAAATTTGGGATGTAACAAACCTACCCCCTTTAAGATGAATCTCGCCCTCGAGATTCGGGTTGGCTAGAAAATAGGTGAGGGTGGTCTTTGAGCAAATATTCCTCTCGCTCCCAGGTGGCTTCATCCTCCATGTGGTGGCTCCACTGAACTTTGCAAAACTTGATAACCTTGCTGCGAGTAACTCAGTTGGCAAACTCGAGAATCCTGACTGGTTTCTCCTCGTAGGTCAAATCGTTATCCAACTGAATAGTTTCCAAAGGCATTGTGTCTCTCAACGGTATGTCAGCCATCTCCGCGTGACATTTCTTCAATTGGGAAACGTGGAACACATCATGTACTCCTGACAATCCTTCAGGCAATTCCAATTTGTAGGCCACTTCTCCCATACGCTCCAAAACTCGATATGGTCCTACAAATCGTGGCGCTAACTTCCCTTTAACTCCAAAACGCTTTGTTCCCCGAAGTGGAGATACTCGAAGATAAGCTCTATCCCCAACTTCGTAAACTGTCTCCTTGCGTTTAGAATCTGCATAACTCTTCTGTCTGGACTGGGCTACCTTGAGCCTATCGTGAATCAACTTCACCTTCTGTTCAGACTCTTTAATCAAGTCAGGTCCAAACAACTGGCGGTCTCCAACTTCGTCCCATGACAACGGTGTCCTGCACCTCCTTCCGTACAAAGCTTCGAAAGGGGCCATCTTTAAACTGGTTTGATAACTGTTGTTGTAAGAGAACTCTGCATATGGCAAATTATTGTCCCAACTAGATCCGTAATCTAGCACACAAGCTCTCAACATATCCTCCAAAATCTGATTGACTCTCTCGGTCTGTCCATCTATCTATGGATCAAAAGTTGTACTGAATTCTAGCCTGGTACCCAAAGTTTCGTGCAACTGCTTCCAGAACTTTGAGGTAAACTGGGTTCCTCTATCTGATACGATACTCCTCGGAACTCCATGCAAACGTACGATCCTGGTCATGTATATCTTTGCCAACTTAGCACTAGTGTAAGTGGTCTTTACTGGGATGAAATGAGCTACTTTCGTCAATCGATCAACTACAACCCAAATCGAGTCATAGCCTGAACGAGTCCTGGGCAATCCCGTGATAAAATCCATGCCTAGCTTATCCCACTTCCATTCGGGTATCGGCAATGGTTGTAACAATCCTGCTGGCTTCTGATGCTCTGCCTTTACTCTCTGGCATACATCACAAACTGCTACGTACTCCGCAATATCCTTCTTCATTCCGGTCCACCAGAAAATATCCTCCAAATACATCTTGGTATTTCCTGGGTGAATTGAATACGGTGAGTCGTGTGCCTCTTGCAAAATCAACTTCCTAATCTCCGGGTCCTTGGGCACATAAACGCGGTCTTCAAACCATAGGGTGTCGTGCTCATCCTCACGAAATCCTTTAGCTTTTCCTTTTCTTAGTTTCTCCTTTATAGCGGCAATCTCTTTGTCAGCTTTCTGAGCTTCTCTGATTCTATCCATCAAAGTTGACTGAATCTCCAATGCTGCTACATAGCCTCTCAGAACTATTTCCAAACATAGTTCATGAAGATTTTCGGCTAACTCCCTTGGTATTTCTCCCATCATTAATGTATTGACATGGCTCTTATGGCTTAATGTGTCTGCTACTACATTAGCCTTTCCAGGGTGATAATGCAATTTCATATCATAATTCTTGATAAGCTCCAACCATCTCCTTTGTCTGAGATTTAACTCCTTCTGTGTGAAAATGTACTTCAAACTCTTATGATCCGTGTACACCTCACAATGATTTCCAATGAGGAAATGTCTCCATGTTTTCAAAGCATGCACTACGGCTGCTAACTCCAAATCATGAGTAGCATAATTCAATTCATGAGGCTTCAGTTGTCTTGAGGCATATGAAACAACTCTCCCTTCCTGCATAAGCACTGCTCCAAGTCCTCGACGTGAAGCGTCGCAATACACCTCATAATCCTTGGTCTGGTCTGGCAAAATCAACACCGGTGAAGTAACCAAACGTTTCTTCAACTCCTGGAAACTAGCCTCACACTCCTCTGTCCATATGAACTTGGTATCCTTCTTCAACAACTCAGTCATAGGCTTCGCAATCTTTGAGAAATTCTCAATAAATCTCCGATAGTATCCTGCAAGTCCAAGAAAACTCCGGATCTCTCCAACTGTTGTTGGGGCTTCCCACTTGGTCATGGTTTCAACTTTAGCGGGATCTACTGCTATACCTTCTCCAGATATAACGTGTCCGAGGAATCCTACTTCCTTCAACCAAAACTCACATTTGCTAAACTTGGCATATAATTGATGTTCTCTGAGCTTTCCAAGTACCAAACGCAAATGTTCCTTATGCTCCTCCTCATTCTTCGAATAAACCAGGATATCATTAATGAATACTATGACGAACTTATCCAAAAACTCCATAAACACTTTGTTCATCATGTTCATAAAATAGGCAGGTGCGTTAGTTAGACCAAATGACATAACGGTATACTCATACAGCCCATACCTGGTAGTAAAAGCTGTCTTCGGAATATCCTATTCTCGAATCTTCAACTGGTGGTATCCTGATCGCAGATCGATCTTGGAAAATACCTTAGCTCCTTGCAATCGATCAAACAGATCATTGATCATTGGTAGTGGGTACTTGTTCTTGATCGTTACTTCATTCAATCCTCGGTAATCAACAACCATCCTTAACGATCCATCTTTCTTCTCCACCAGAAGTACTGGCGATCCCCAAGGCAAAGAACTTGGGCGAATATATCCTTTATCCAGTAACTCCTTAATCTTCTTCTTAATTTCCACCAAATCCTTTGCTGGCATCCTATATGGTCTCTTTGATATTGGCCATGTGCCTGGCAGTAGCTCAATCAAAAACTCAATATCTCTATCCGGTGGCATGCCTGGCAACTCCTCCGGAAATACATCGGGAAAATCCCTTACCACTGGTACTTCCTCCTGCACAACTCCTATTAGGCAATTTACTTGAGTCCTCTTTGGCACATGCCGGGATACATACTTGATCCTTCTCCCTTCCGGTGTGGTAAGCAAAATTGACTTACTAGCACACTCAATATTCCCTTCATACTTTGATAACCAATCCATGCCTAATATCACATCCAATCCTTGAGATTCCAATACTATTAGGTCTGAGGGAAAAACATAGTTACCAATCCTTAATGGTAACCGATCACACCATAGACTAGCCACATACTCTGCTCCGGGCGAGGTTACTAACATGGGTGACCTAAGGGCTTGGGTTGGTAGGTTATACTTATCCACAAATCCCCTTGAGATGTATGAATGCGATGCACCAGTATAAAAAAGAACGAGTGCAGTAAATGACTTAACCAAAAACTTACCTATTACTGCATCGGGCTGAGCTTCAACCTCCTCCACGCTAACATGGTTCACTTGTCCCCTGTTAAAAGGGTTCGGCTTCTTTCCAGAACTTCCATTGCTATTTCCATTTTGTAATTCAGGACATTCATTGGCATAATGTCCGGTCTTCGAACACTTAAAGCAAGTGACTTGGCTTAAGTCCTTCTTGGCTGGGGTTGATGGGTTGGTGCGGTTCTGGCCATTGCTTCCTCCATTGCCATTACCATTTTTGGTGCCATTGTGATTGTGCGAGCTACCTCCTCCATGGGTATGCTGAAAATGTCCTCCCGGTCTAGGGGTAAAACGTGGCTTCTGCTGAGCTCCTGAATTGTACTTTCCTTGTCCATACTTCCTCTTGCGATTCTCAATTTGCTGCTACTTCCCTTCAATCATAAGAGCAAAATCTACCAACTCCTGGTAGTTGTTGAAAGTTGCTACCATCAACTACATGCTTAGCTCATCATTCAGTCCTTCCAGAAACTTCTCCTGCTTAGCTGCATCCGTAGCAACGTCATCTGCGGCATAACGTTCTAGCTTACTAAATTCCTCCACATACTGGCCAACTGTCCGTCCTCCTTGGCGCAAGTTGCAAAACTCACACTTCTTCATGGCCATAGCTCCTGCTGAAACATGGGCAGTACGAAAAGCCTGCTGAAACTGGTCCCATGTGACAGTGTTGACAGGGAAAGTGGCGGTGAAATTCTTCCACCATGATGCTGCGGGTCCTTCTAACTGATGTGCGGCAAACTTCACCTTCTCCGCATCTGTGCATCCTGCTGTGGTCAACTCCCTAGCTGTCTTGCGGAGCCAATCATCTGCTACTATCGGCTCGGTGCTACTGGAAAACACTGGCGGATTCAGCCTAAGAAAATGGGCTAAGTGGTCAACAGGTGGTGGTGGTGGTGGTGGGTTGTTGTTGTTGTTCCCCTGATTCGATTCTGGACTAGCAACTTCATCAACGTGTTCTGCTGCTGGATCAACTGGGTGAGCTCCGGTGGGAAGGAAAATCCGGGGTCATGTCTCGGAGGCATCTGAGGGTTTAGAAAAGATGAGATGTAAGAATAGAGGGGGTCTAAAGAGAAAACACTACCCATATGCACATGAGGCAAAACAAACAATTCACCTCAATCAATCAAACAAGGGCATACAATCGATCTATCTATCGCAAAAGTGCTCGGACTACTATATTTACATGGTGGGCTACTACTACTGATGAGGTGGTCTACTAGAAATATTCTTCGGTCATTGACTCCATAATATCTGCTCCAACCTCATCAACATAGTCATCATCGCTACTATCTGGTTCCGAGTCGGTGCTGTCGATGATGATGTAGTCTTCCGGGCTAATCTCCTTGGGTTCTTCGTCTTCATCTACTGGTGTAGGGCCTCCCATAAATATTCCAATCTTCTTGATCAGGTCATTATTCTTCTCCACCAATACTTCAATTTCCTCTTCATAATCTTCACGTGTAGCCTTGAGTTCTTCCTCCAGTTCCTTGATTCTTGTCTTAGCCTTCTTCAGATCTATCATGTCGGCGCACATCTGGTTCTCCTATCGTCGAATGTGCTGGTTTAACTCCTGGATAAAAGTTGCAATTGATCTATCCTTTCGGGTGCTGATCATCTCCCAGTGCTCATCTCGGCGCCCACAAATCTGGTAGATAGTATCCTTGAGATCCTTGCGGTAGACTTCTCCAATGCGTCCCATGGCGATGTGAGCTTCCATGCTCTTTCCTAGACTCCAAGTTGGTGCATCAAAAGAAAACTCTATGGGCTCGGTGACTGGCATGAACGTCCTTCCTGGAACTAGAACTTGAATCATCCAGCGCTCTTCTTCAGGTAAAGTGGCGTTGTAGGTTCCTGTGAAGCTTGGTACTCCTATATTCAGGTATCTAGTGACTTCCTTCAAGTGTCGTCCAAAGGGTGTATCTTCATCCGGTTGTGTGAACTTGTTCCTTGCATCCGCCATCCTAAAGAGTAGAAAAGATGAGAGGTCAGAAGAGAAGAGAGTGAATAGTGATCTAGGTCTTTAGCTTAGTGGTCGTGTCCTACAGTCAGCGTGTGCTCTCATACCATCTCTGTAGCGACCAGACCTCAAACAGTCTGATCTCTGTGCTCCGGTGTCATCCCTGGATTAGTAATGCTGACACCACACAGTACTCGGAGGATTTATAGCAGAGTAGCAATCACACACTTATTACATCGAGTGTCTCAAAAGAGAACTTATTACAATAAATATGGCTTAAGGCCATCTAATAACGATAACAGCGGAAGGCTTGGAAGATAAGTGAGTCCATCAACTCCAACGGCATCACTGAGTATAGAACCACGACCTAAAAACTCCTTAATCGTCGTCTGAAAAGTCTACAACATTAACGTTGCAGCCCGAAAACGGGTCAGCACATGGAATATGCTGGCAAGGTAACACATAGAGAATAATGGAATGAAACAGCTATACTATATGCATATTTGGCTGGTGGAAAGCTCTATGGTTATAGTTTTGCGTAAAGCCAATTTTTCCCTACTTCAAAGGAATAAATTTAATTACTATCATGGTGGTTGTTAAACATTGAGAATGGTTGACAGCATTCTCAATCCCAATTAAGCATCATCATTAAACAAAACCCAACAAAATTTATTTAGAGTAACATGTTGAGATTCACATGATAATCCAGGTACTAGATACTCAAGATGTCCATAACCGGGGACACGGCTAACCATGATTAGTTTATTACACTCTGCAGAGGTTTGCGCACTTTTCCCCACAAGACTCGATCGCCTCCGTTTGGTTTCTCGCACTACATGGTGTTTGAGAAGACGGATGACCGAGACATAGTCTTTCAGAAGCGCTAGCACCTTACGATCGGGTAGACCGTACCACCTACATCCCCTACATCTGCTAGTCTACCACTGTAAGAGTTCGTACGACTTAGTCAACTATGCTAGAGCCCATAATAGCTTGTGGCTGCACACGGAAGTTTCTAGTGTGAATAGTCTCATGATCCCTTTGAGCCTGGGTGGCGGTCCAAAAAAAACAAGCAAGTCCTGGAATACCCAGGTGCCTCAATCCACCCAGATGTGTGTTTAAGTTGCCACCTTAGATAAACCATTAATTAACAAACTCACATCTGTCATGGATAACACTCACCCAATCCACGTCTACTAGCATAGCATGGCATAATGAGCAACGTAGAAGTAACTCCCAAAGGTTTGATAATAACAGGTAATAGGTGCTACCTCATCTACTTCCCATCCCACAATTTAATTAGATCCTAATCATGCAATGTGTGGGGATTGAACTAATGCAATAAAACTGGGTAGTATAAAAGGTATGATCAAAGTGTTACTTGCCTTGCTGATGATCCGGGAAACCTAATGATTCGAAGTAATAGGCGGCGCACTCCGGGTATTCTATCACAAACAAGCATACAATAAGTACTCATCTAATGCACAGGTAAAACTCAAATAAGAGATCTAACCAGAAGGTTCAACTTAAGAACTCCGGTCGGCAAAAAGAATCAAATCGAACGAAGCAACGAAAGTCAAACGGCGAAAGAAAACAACTTCGTTCTAGTAATCTGGATCTAGAGCAAATTTTATAGTAGCAAAATCTAGTTTAAGTTGGTTAAACGAATAGAGGGTTTCGAGACGAAACTCTAGGCGCTTGAATCGCCTAATTTCGATAAACGAGCGAAAAGTTATACTAAAACGAAAATTGGATCAGGAATCGCGATCGGAAAAATCGCAGATTTAATCCGAGAAAAAAAAACGACGAACGCTGATATTTTTTTCTCTTTTTTTTGGCATGGAAAACGAGGCGCGACGAACCTCGGAGGCGGGATCCGACGGCGGCGGCGGCGACTAGGGCGGCGGCTGGGCTGGGGGCTGGCTAGGGTTTCCCTCGGGGTGGGCTGCCTCGGCTTATAAAGCCCCCCCCCCCCGGTCGGTGTCCAGGTCGGACATGGCCCGTTAAGTAGGTTCATTTTTTTTAAATTATTCCGCTCAGAAGAAAAATAAAAAGAAATACTAAACGGACTCCAAAAATTCCGAAATAAATTTTCACGGGCTTCTAAAATCAAGCCGCACAAGGTGATCATTTATTTGGGCCCTAAATGCAATTTTGAAAAACACACTTTTTTCCTAAATTCAAATAAAACACCGAAAAACTCCGAAATAAAATCTTATTTGATTTTATTATTAAATCCTCAATATTTCTTTATTGTGGGAAAGTAATTTTATTCCCTCTCTCATATTTTTGTAATAGAGATAATTGATGATAAAATAAATAAAATCAAATGATCCTATTCTCAAAATTTGAGAAAACTCAAATAACGAAATCCCCAACTCTCTCCGTGGGTCATTGAGTTGCGTAGAATTTCTAGGATCAACCAAAAAGCAAACTAAAATATGATATGCATTGATGATCTAATGTATAATATTCCAAATTGAAAATTTTGGATGTTACACCCTTTTTGACAGCGCCACCCTTCGCATTGTTCTCTTCTCCTTGGAAGCACTCTCTCCCTCCTTCACAAAAGTTTGCATGAGAGGAGGAGGTCGTTTGGTCTTGTCATTCTTCTTCTTGTTCTTGGACTCGGGCACATACCCAACCCCTTCCTTGGCCACAACTCCCTTTTGGTTGATCAAGAGGTCGTTGAGGTTCTTCTTGCCTTGTATGCAAGTTGCAAGACCTCTCTCAAGTTGCCCCTTTAGCTTAGCATTCTCCTCAACAAGATGCACATGCTCACAACACGGGTTAGTAGCATTTGCATTATCAATTAACATCATATGAGGAAAAGTGGCTTTTTCCTTGGTTAGCTTTACTTGAAGTTGATCATGAGACTCTTTGAGGCTAGCATGAGCACCCTTCAAGACCTTGTGAGCCTTGTCAAGTAGATCAAACTCCTCTTTGAGTCTAGCAAGATCAACCTCAAGTTCGGCCTTCTCGGAGTTTAGCACATGAGAAACAATGAGAACATGATCATAATCTTTCTTTAACTTAGCATGATCAACGTTGTGTGACTCCTCAAGAGCCAAACGAATACCACGCTCTTTTTCAAGAGCATTGGAAAGATCCGAAATCTCATCAGCATAGTCATGACTATGCCCTTCCATCTTAGTGATGGTATCTTCATGAGCCTTGATCATGTCATTGGCTTCACCAAGTTGTTCCAAGAGAGCAACAAAGTGCTTCTTGGATTTACCCTTAAGTTTTCCCATAAAGGCCTCAAACTCATTTGCCTCCACATTAGCTCCCTCATGTTCATCAATGCTATCCGTCGAAGAATGATGATTAATGATGGTAGTTTTCATGTTGGGGGTTACCTTGTTGGTGGCTTTAGCCATGAGGCACTTGGCGGTGATGCTCTCATTGGGTGAGTCGAAGAGAGACACCCGTGGAGTCATCGCAATGGCAACTAAGGCCATGGCAGCCAACTCACCATCTTCATCATCGTCATCATCCTCATTGTACTCTTCTTGTACCACCAATGCCTTGGGAGGAGTCTTCTTGGTGAAGTTGCTCTTGTTGGGGAACAACTTGGCCTTGTCCTTTCGGATGAGCTTGCCACCATTGTCTTCACTCTTCTCATACGGGCACTCCGCAACAAAATGACTCACATTGCTACAATTGTAGCAAGTCCTTACACGTTGCTTGCTCTTCGTGCCACTTGAGTTGTTTTTGTTAAAGTTTGGCCTCGAGTTTTTCTTGCTCCAAAATTGCCTTGAAGCAAGTGCCATGTGTTCATGATATGCATACTTTGTATCTTCGGGGTTGCTCTCCTCTTCTTCCTCTTCTTCTTCTTCAACGGAGAGCTTGGCCTTTAATGCAAGGTTGGGCTTCTTTGCACTTTGAGAACAAAGCACCGCATCGTCGTCGGTCTTGTCCAAAATGTTCATGGCCACAAACTCATCCAACACTTCACTTGAGGTCAAAGTGTGGAAGTCCGGTCTTTGACGAATGACGGAGGACATGGCCTTGTGGTAGGGCATCATTTCCTTGAGGAATTTGCGCTTGATCCAATTGTCATCCGTGTCCTTGCTCCTGTGATCTCGGAGTGAGACCGCAAGTTTGGTTACTCTCCGATAAAGCTCACAAGGTTCTTCATCTTCTTTCATTGCAAACTCATCGGCCTCATCTTGCACCACTTCATAGTTGGAGCGTTGAACGCTTGCGCTTCCCCGGTAGAGAGAGACAACACAAAGCCATGCGTCTTTGGCCAAGGCGAAGGGCCGAAGATGAGGTAGGTCTTTGGGTGGGATTGCATCTTGAATGATGAAGAGAGCATTCTCATTGAATTGATTATCCGCGGCTTCTCGAAGAGTGAAGTTGCTTGGATCATGCAGATAGAAACCTTCTTCAATGATTCTCCAAAGATTAGTGTTCACATGATTTAAATGATGTTTAAAGTGGTAAACCCAAGAATCAAAGTCCTCATTTTTCACAATCTTAGGGGCAGGACCGGTATGATTCAAATGAGTGGAAGGAACCGGTCCACCATAAACAAGTGGTGGTTCCACATGAGCAAAGATGCCGGTGCCATTCTTACCACTAGAAGAAGGAGCCTTTTCACTACTAGCTTCCCCCTTATCGGAGGTAGCATCCGTCACCTTGTCGGTGGGATTACCCACTTTCAACGGTGCGGTGGATAGTTTAAGCCCTTCAAGGAATTTAGTAAACATGCTTTCAACCTCGGTCGTCATGGAGGTTTTCAATGTCTCCAAGGCCACATTGAACTCCTCACGAGAGACCGAGGTTCCCCCATCGCCCGTAGACGAGATCGGATTCACACCGGAGTGTTCCTCCACACCGTCTACGGTATCAACCATACTCTTCGGACGGTAAAGTCCTTAATAAAGAGACGAGGCTCTGATACCAATTTAAAGGATCGATATGGTTGACTAGAGGGGGGTGAATAGGCAACTAACAATTTTTAGCTTTTCTTTAACAATTTAAACTTTGCATGAAAGTAGGTTGTCTAGATATGCAACTAGGTGAGCAACCTATATGATGCAACAAGGATAGGAACACAAGCAAGCAAGAGATATGACACAAATAATCTTGCACAAGTAAAGGCACAAGATAACCAAGAGTGGAGACGGTGGAGACGAGGATGTGTTACCAAAGTTCCTTCCCTTTGAGGGGAAGTACGTCTCCGTTGGAGCGGTGTGGGCGCACAATGCTCCCCAAGAAGCCACTAGGGCCACCGTATTCTCCTCACGCCCTCACACAATGCGAGATGTCGTGATTCCACTATTGGTGCCCTTGGAGGTGGCGACCGAACATTTACAAACAAGGTTGGGGCAATCTCCACAACTCAATTGGAGGCTCCCAATGACACCACGAAGCTTCACCACAATGGACTATGGCTCCGCGGTGACCTCAACCGTCTAGGATGCTCAAACACCCAAGAGTAACAAGATCCGCAAGGGATTAGTGGGGGGAATCAAATTTCTCTTGGTGGAAGTGTGGATCGAGGCCTTCTCAACCACTCCCGAGCAAATCAACAAGTTTGATTCGCTAGGGAGTGAGATCGGGCAAAAATGGAGCTTAGAGCAACAATGGAGCTTAGGGTTGGAAGAGATAAGTCAACGGGGAAGAAGGGGACCCCTTATATAGTGAGGGACAAAGATCCAACCCTTATCCACCTACCAGCCCGTGGCCAGCGGTACTACCGCACCAGGAAAGCGGTACTACCGTGGGGCCACGCGGTACTTCCGCTTGCTGCCAAGCGGTACAACCGTGCAGGCCTGTGGTACTACCGCTGCACCAGCAACAGCTAGGGCAGACTTGTGGCACAAGTGCTGAGGGCGGTACTTCCGCGGGCGCGGTACTACCGCTCCCCGCTTGCGATACTACCACAAGGCAGGAACCCCTAGCCTGGGAAGAGAGTGGATAAGGAAACATCCGTGCCTACTTCCGCTGAAAAGCAGAAGAAGCAAAAACCCGACACAGTACTACCGCAGAGGGGCGGTACTACCGCCTGACAGCTGAGCACGGTACTACCGCGGAAGGAAAGCGGTACTACCGTGGTAGGCACGGATGTAAAAACTTACATCCGCCCCTACTACCGCGGGGGAGCGGTACTAGCCTGGTGGGCCACGGTAGTGCAGCTCCAGGGGAGCGGTACTACCGTGGGCACCTGCGGTACTACCGCGCCGCAGCACGATACTGCCGTTGGTGCCTATGGTACTACCGCTCACCTGGGAGCAGTACTACCGCAAGCCAACACAGCAGCCAGAAACAAGGTGACGAGATAAACAACGGAGGAAGCTCCAAGGTGCAAGGGAAAGGAGGGAACAAGGAAGAAACGTGTACGTGATGATTCCACCCAAACCTTTCCGACACGGACCCCCTCTTAATAGTATGGCTTTCCTACGACTCAAATCCACCAAAAAGAAACGTAGAAAAGACGCCGTCTTCAACAGTCTTCGAGGGGCACCCAACCGTCTTGTGCCTAGTGATGAAATGTCTGGGATACTCAAGGCACACGATTAGTCCGCAAACGCGTTGTCATCAATCACCAAAACACCTTAGGGATAAATATGCCCTTACAGTGAGTTCGTCGAGTTAGTTCGTAAGATCTCAGCTGAGTTAGAACGTGGATCGGTAGGGGGGAAATATTCACATGCACCTCAGTGTTCGAACCTTAAGGGTTTTGCCGGAACCCGTGATCCGACATTTGGCGTGCCAGGTAGGGGTGCGTCGGAGTCTTTCTTCCGTCGATTCGCGCTCCACCATCTCCACGCCCTCTCCCCCATGGTGGGCGCCCTTCCAGCTGGATCTACTGGGGCCCGCATTGGCGCTCGAGGGCTCCGAGCCCTTGTCCCCGCCTTGCGGCAGGTGCGGTAGCCACCCAAGTTCAAGTCGGAGATGCCGTCGCGCTACAACGGCACGACGGACACGTCGGCTTTCCTGCTGGCGTATGAGGAGGCCATTCTGGAAGCCGGGGGCGATGGTAAGGTCATGGCCAACTGGTTCCCAATGGCCCTTGTAGGCGCGTCGCACGCCTGGCTCCTCCATTTGCCGGAGTCTTCTGTCGCCACCTGGGAGGAGCTGCGCAACCTCTTCATCACTCGCTTCGGGGAATCGGCGGCCCCCATCGTCGCAGCTCTTCTCGGTGGTTCACAAGCACCACCCTCAGATCGGCATGTCAAGCCGTACTTTTGCCAGATCGGCGTCGCTTCCAAGCGCCCGGGGGCTCTGCCTGGCTGGGCCGCGCCTGAGGCCGACCTCACCTTTGACTCAGAGGATCATCCTGCCTCCACCGTCGGCTCGGGTGCGCTCCCGATGCTGTGCGCGCCCACCATCTGCCACGTATCCATCACCAAGACGCTCGTTGCCGGCGGCGCCGGCCTCAATGTGCTCTCCGTCGAAGCCTTGAGCCTCCTTCACGTACCATTCGAGTGGCTCCGCCCCAGCAAGCCCTTCTCGGGGGTGGGCGGGGGCTCCGCCCGCTCCATGGGGCAGATCTGCCTCCCCGTGACCTTCGACACGCGCGATAACTACCACACTGAGCTCATCGACTTCGACATCGCCCGCATTGGCCTCCCGTACAACGCCATCCTCGGGTACCCAGCTCTGGCCCAGTTCATGGCAGCAACCCATCCTACTTACAACCTCATGAAGATGCCGGGGAGCGAAGGTGTCCTCACCATCAATGGGGACGCCAAGGAGGCCCTGGCGGTGCTCAAGCTTGCCCTCAAGGCCACCGCGATAGCACGACCCACTGACGTGGATACCTCCAAGGCCAAGGGAGCCGCACCAACCAAGAAGAAGCAGTTCTCCACTCAGGACAAGGCAGAAACCAAGAAACTGCCTGTTGATAACCCACAAGTATAGGGGATCGCAATAGTTTTCGAGGGTAGAGTATTCAACCCAAATTTATTGATTTGACACAAGGGGAGCCAAAGAATATTCTCAAGTATTAGCAGCTGAGTTGTCAATTCAACCACACCTGGAAACTTAATATCTACAGCAAAGTGTTTAGTAGCAAAGTAATATGATAGTAGTGGTAACGGTAGCAAAAGGTAATAGTAGTAAAAGCAATGTTTTTGGTATTTTGTAGTGATGATAGCAATAGCAACGGAAAAGTAAATAAGCGAAGAACAATATATGGAAAGCTCGTAGGCAATGGATCGGTGATGGAGAATTATGCCGGATGCGGTTCATCATGTAACAGTCATAACCGAGGGTGACACAGAACTAGCTTCAGTTCATTGATATAATGTAGGCATGTATTCCGAATATAGTCATACGTGCTTATGGAAAAGAAGTTGCATGACATCTTTTGTCCTACCCTCCCGTGGCAGCGGGGTCCTTACGGAAACTAAGGGATATTAAGGCCTCCTTTTAATAGAGAACCGGAACAAAGCATTAACACATAGTGAATACATGAACTCCTCAAACTATGGTCATCACCGGTAAGTATCCCGATTATTGTCACTTAGGGGTTAACGGATCATAACACATAATAGGTGACTATAGACTTGCAAGATAGGATCAAGAACACTCATATATTGATGAAAACATAATAGGTTCAGATCTGAAATCACGGCACTCGGGCCCTAGTGACAAGCATTAAGCATAGCAAAATCATAGCAACATCAATCTCAGAACATAGTGGACACTAGGGATCAAACCCTAACAAAACTAACTCGATTACATCATAGATCCCATCCAACCCATCACCGTCCAGCAAGCCTACAATGGAATTACTCACGCACGACGGTGAGCATCATGAAATTGGTGATGGAGGATGGTTGATGATGATGATGGCGACGGATTCCCCTCTCCGGAGCCCCGAACGGACTCCAGATCAGCCCTCCCGAGAGGTTTTAGGGCTTGGCGACGGCTCCGTATCATAAAACGTGATGATTTCTTCTCCTTGATTTTTTTCTCCCCGAAACTCAATATATGGAGGTGGAGTTGGAGTCGGAGAGGCAACAGGGGGCCCACGAGGTAGGGGCGTGCCCTAGGGGGGCAGGCGCGCCCCCCACCCTCGTGGCAAGGTGGTGGCCCCCCTAGCCTTCATCTTTGGCAGGTATTTTTCTTATTTTCTGAAAAGTGTCTCCGTGAAGTTTCAGGTCATTCCGAGAACGTTTGCTCCTGCACATAAATAACACCATGGTAATTCTGCTGAAAACAGCGTTAGTCCGGGTTAGTTCCATTCAAATCATGCAAGTTAGAGTGCAAAACAAGGGCAAAAGTGTTTGGAAAAGTATATACGTTGGAGACGTATCAACTCCCCCAAGCTTAAACCTTTGCTTGTCCTCAAGCAATTCAGTTGACAAACTGAAAGTGATAAAGAAAAACTTTTACAAACTCTGTTTGCTCTTGTTGTTGTAAATATGTAAAGCCAGCATTCAAGTTTTCAGCAAAGATTGTGACTAACCACATTTGCAATAACGCATAGGTCTCAAGTTTACTCATATCAATAGCATAATCAACTAGCGAGGCATAATAATAAATCTCGGATGACAACACTTTCTCAAAACAATCATAATATGACATAACAGGATGGTATCTCGCTAGCCCTTTCTGAGACCGCAAAACATAAATGTAGAGCACCTTTAAAGACCAAGGACTAACTAGACATTGTAATTCATGGTAAAAGAGATCCAGTCAAGTCATACTCAATGTAAACTAACAGTAATGAATGCAAAAGACAGTGGTGCTCTCGAACTGGTGCTTTTTAATAAGAGGACGATGACTCAGCATAGAAGTAAATAGATATGCCCTTCGCAGAGGGAAGCAGGGATTTGTAGAGGTGCCAGAGCTCGGTTTTTAAACAGAGGTGAATAATATTTTGAGCGCTATACTTTCATTGTCAACATAACAACCAAGAGGTGGCGATATCTTCCATGCTACACACATTATAGGCGGTTCCCAAACAGAATGGTAAAGTTTATACTCCCCCTTCCACCAACAAGCGTCAATCCATGGCCTGCTCGAACAACGAGTGCCTCCAACTAACAAGAGTCCCAGGGGGAGTTTTGTTTTCAATTATTTTGATTTAGTTTGCATAAAGCATGGGACTGGGCATCCCGGTGACCAGCCATTTATCTCGTGAGTGAGGAGCGGAGTCCACTCCTCTTGAGAATAACCCGCCTAACATGGAAGATACGGACAGCCCTAGTTGATACATGAGCTATTCGAGCATACAAAACGGGGTATTTATTTGAAGGTTTAGAGTTTGGCACATACAAATTTACTTGGAACGGCAGGTAGATACCGTATATAGGTAGGTATAGTGGACTCTTGTGGAATAACTTCGGGGTTTAAAGGATTTGGATGCACAAGCAGTATTCCCGCTTAGTACAGGTGAAGGCTAGCAAAAGACTGGGAAGCGACCAGCTAGAGAGCGACAACAGTCATGAACATGCATTAAAATTAATCAACACCGAATGCAAGCATGAGTAGGATATAATCCACCATGAACATAAATATCGTGAAGGCTATGTTGATTTTGTTTCAACTACATGCGTGAACATGTGCCAAGTCAAGTCACTTAAATCATTTAGAGGAGGATACCACCCTATCATACCACATCATAACCATTTTAATAGCATGTTGGCACTCAAGGTAAACCATTATAACTCATAGCTAATCAAGCATGGCACAAGAAACTATGATCTCTAGTTGTCATTGCAAACATGTTTATTCATAATAGGCTGAATCAGGAATGATGAACTAATCATATTTACAAAAACAAAAGAGGTCGAGTTCATATCAGCTTTTCTCATCTCAGGTAGTCCATCATATATCATCATAATTTCCCTTCACTTGCACGACCGAACGATGTGAATAATAATAATATTGCACGTGCATTGGACTAAGCTAGAATCTGCAGGCATTCAATAAACAGGAGAAGACAAGGCAATATGGGCTCTTGTGTCAGATCAACAACAATGCATATAAGAGCCTCTTTAACAATTTAATTATGGTCTTCTCCTATCAACCCCCAAGGAAATAAAATAAATAAAACTATTTACACGGGAAAGCTCCCAGCAAGCAAAAGAAGAACAGGAAATCTTTTTGGGTTTTCTTTTCAATTACTACTACAAGCATGGAAAGCAAACTAATTAAAAGCTACAACTATTTTTTTTTGTTTTTCTTAAGGTTTATTAAACACACAAGAAAGCATAAAAAAGGAAAATAAACTAGCATGGATGATACAATGAAAAAGTATGAGCACCGACATCTAGCAATGAGTGTGTGAGCATAAATGTAATATCGGTGAGAAATACGTACTCCCTCAAGCTTAGGCTTTTGGCCTAAGTTGGTCTATGGCCACGGCTAGCCTGGCGGATATCCATAATAATAGTTGGGGTCGTACTGCGATGAGGAAGAAGAAGGCTCCGATTGCCACTGGCTGTCAATCATCTCCGGATCCCACTGGTAATTAGACTGTCGTGAGGGATCAAATTGTGGTTCCTGCTCTGGCTCCTCGGCTGGTGCAGGGTTCCGGTAGGCTTGAATAGTCTTCAACGGAACAAGGTACGTGCCTGAAGATAGATCAAACAAAGAAGGAGCAGGCAGGGTAATAGTCTCAGGGTGATGTTTATTAAAGAACAATTGATATTTAAGCTCTCGTGCCCTATTCTTAACAATAAAATCATGTGCCACCATAATTTTATAATCTAGATAAACACGAGACAGCACTTTTTCTTCCCTCTCAGCATGCCTAATAGGTATGTTAAAATGTGCAACTAGGCGTGAAGCATAGATGCCTCTAAAGATGGGGCCCTTTGTATGGTTCAGACTTAACCGTTTAGCAATAATACCGCCCATACTAAAAGTGTTATCACTGTATAAACCTTGGAGCAAAATAATAATATCAGGGATACTAAGGTTTCCACAGTTTCCGCGACCAATTAAGAAACAACTAGCAAATAATGCAAAGTAACGTAAAACCGGAAAATGTATGCTAGTGATTCGTACATCAGAAACCTTCCTTGTTTCCCCTACAGTGATAGTATCAGTAAATCCCTCCACGTCATCATGATATGGTTCTTCTGTCTTTCCCTCAAAAGGGACTAAACAAATCCGACAAAAATCATAAAGTGACATCTCCTTATGCTCATCATATAAATGAAACTCCACCGTAGGTGGTGAGTTCCTAGAATGAAAATGAAAGTTTTGCACAAAGGTATTTGTGAGTAAGAGATACTGATCGCATTGGTCGTGGAGGAAAGTGGTTAGGCCTGCATTATGAGCCAATTCATGAAAATCTTCATAAATCTCGGCTGCTCTCAAGAAATCCTCGGAAGGCCATTCACACGCCCGAACCTCCGCGGTGCACGGCAAATTATACTTAGGCTTCGGTGCCTTTTCCTTCGAGCTTTGGCTCGATGATCCCCTCAATAATCTCCTCATCATTTTCTGAAAAAATCTGAAATTTTTAGTAACTTCAAAATAAAAGTAAACCAAACTCAATAATATTGATAGCAACTACTCCTACAAGTGCCTAGGGCCTATATCATGCATCAAAACTACTTTTGACCACATAAATTTGACATGCAAGCTCAAGAACAGGGTCACCTAAGCAGAAAAAATTTGCAATGAATAAAGCACTAGAACAAAAACTAATTGGACCAATGGGGGAGTCACATACCAAGGAACAATCTCCCCAAGCAGTTTTGTGAGAGGTGCTTTGAGTAAGGAGATCGAAAATGGCAGCAAAACGAGCTTGGACTCGGGTTTGAGCTGGTTATTCGTGTTTGGGGGAGGAAGGAGTGTATGGGTGAAAGGATAAGTGGAGGAGGGCCACCGTGGGCCCACGAGGCAGGGGGCGCGCCCTCCACCCTCGTGGGCAGGTGGCTGGGCCCCCTGGTGTGTTCTCAGTTCCATAAATCCTCAAATATTCTAGAAAAAATCATATTTATTTTTCAGGGCATTTGGAGAACTTTTATTTTCGAGGTATTTTTATATTGCACGGATTATCAGATAACAGACAGACAAATATTTATTCTTATTTTATTTAATATAAATAACAGAAAGTAAAAGTGGGATACAGAAGGTTGTGCCTTCTAGTTTCATCCATCTCATGATCATCAAAAGGAATCCTCTAACAAGGTTGATCAAGTCTTGTTAACTAACTCATTTCGAATAACATGGAACCGGAGAAATTTCGAATAACACTATGTTACCTCAACGGGAATATGCACATCCCCAATAATAAGAATATCATATTTCTTCTTGACGGTAGGAAGAGGAAATTCAAAACCTCCAAATATAATCGATGGAATCTTTCCAATAGAGTTGATACTATGAACTTGAGGTTGTTTCCTCGCAAAGTGTACTGTGTGCTCATTACCATTAACATGAAAAGTGACATTGCCTTTAGTGCAATCAATAACAGCCCCTGCAGTATTCAAAAAGGGTCTTCCAAGAATAATAGACATACTATCATCCTCGGGAATATCAAGAATAACAATGTCCGTTAAAATAGTAACATTTGCAACTACAACAGGCACATCCTCACAAATACCGACAGGTATAGCAGTTGATTTATCAGCCATTTGCTAATATATTTTAGTAGGTGTCAACTTATTCAAATCAAGTCTACGATATAAAGAGAGAGGCATAACACTAACACCGGCTCCAAGATCACATAAAGCAGTTTTAACATAGTTTCTTTTAATGGAGCATGGTATAGTGGGTACTCCTGGATCTCCAAGTTTCTTTGGTATTCCACCCTTAAAAGTGTAATTAGCAAGCATGGTGAAAATTTTAGCTTCCGGTATCTTTCTTTTATTTGTAATAATATCTTTCATATACTTAGCATAAGGATTGGTTTTGAGCATATCAGTTAATCGCATACGCAAAAAGATAGGTCTAATCATTTCAGCAAAGCGCTCAAAATCCTCATCATCCTTTTCTTGGATGGTTTGGGAGGAAAGGGCATGGGTTTCTGAACCCAAGTCTCTCTTTCTTTACCATGTTTCCTAGCAACAAAGTCTTTCTTATCATAACATTGATTCTTTGATTGTGGGTTATCAAGATCAACAACAGGTTCAATTTCTATATCATTATCATTACTAGGTTAAGCATCATCATGAACATTATTATTAACATTATCACTAGTTTCAGGTTCATTACCAGATTGAGTTTCAGCATCAGAAATAGAAATATCATTTGGATTCTCAGGTGTTTCAACAATAGGATCACTAGAAGCATGCAAAGTCCTATCATTTTTCTTTTTCTTCTTTTTAGAAGAACTAGGTGCATCTAAATTATTTCTCTGAGAATCTTGCTCAATTCTCTTAGGATGGCCTTCAGGATACAAAGGTTCCTGAGTCATTCTACCACCTCTAGTCATAACTCTAACATCATAATCATTATCTTTACTATTCAATTCATTGAGGAAATCATTTTGAGCTTTAAGTACTTGTTCTACTTGAGTGGTAACCATAGAAGCATGTTTACTAATAAGTTTAAGTTCACCTTTAACATTAGCCATATAATCACCCAAGTGTACAAGCATATTTGAATTGTATTTTAATTGTCTACCAAAATAAGCATTAAAATCTTCTTGCTTAGCCATAAATTTATCAAACTCATCTAAGCATGGGCTAGCAATTTTAGTAAATGGGATTACATCTTTATCATATCTATAGAGAGAATTTACCTTTACTACCTATGTCGGGTTATCAAGACCATGAGTTTCTTCAATAGGTAAAGGATTTGGATTATATGTTTCTTCAACAGGCAGTAAATTAATTCCATGTATTTCTTCAATAGGAGGTAAATTCTTAACATCTTCAGCTTTAATACCCTTTTCTTTCATAGATTTCTTTGCCTCTTGCATATCTTCAGGACTGAGAAATAGAATACCCCTCTTCTTCGGAGTTGGTTTAGGAATAGGCTCAGGAATTGGCTCCGGAGGTGTCCAATTATTTTCATTTTTCAACATATTATTCAATAGAATTTCAGCTTCATCCGGTGTTCTTTCCCTGAAAATAGAACCAGCACAACTATACAGGTAATCTCTGGAGGCATCGGTTAGTCCATTATAAAAGATATCAAGTATTTCATTTTTCTTAAGAGGATGACCAGGCAAAGCATTAAGTAATTGGAGAAGCCTCCCCCAAGCTTGTGGGAGACTCTCTTCTTCAATTTGCACAAAATTATATATATCCCTTAAAGAAGCTTGTTTCTTATGAGCAGGGAAATATTTAGCAGAGAAGTAATAAATCATATCCTGGGGACTATGCACACAACTAGGATCAAGAGAATTAAACCATATCTTAGCATCACCCTTTAATGAGAACAGAAATATTTTAAGGATATAAAAGTAGCGAGTTCTCTCATCTTTAGTGAATAGGGTGGCTATATCATTCAATTTAGTAAGATGTGCCACAACAGTTTTAGATTCATAACCATGAAAAGGATCAGATTCAACCAAAGTAATTATATCAAGATCAACAGAGAATTCATAATCCTTATCAGTAACAAAGATAGGTGAAGTAGCAAAAGCAGGGTCAGGTTTCATTCTAGCATTTAGAGATTGCTTACTCCATTTAGCTAATAATTTTTTAAGTTCAGTTCTATTTCTGCAAGCTAAAATAGCTAAAGAAGCATCTTGATCAAAAACATAACCCTTAGGAATGGCAAGTAGTTCTTCATCATCACTTTCATCAGTATCATCAGATTCAATATTTTCAATTTCTCTAGCCCTAGCAAGTTGTTCATCAAGAAAAGCACTAAGTGGCATAGTAGTATCATGCATAGAGGTAGTTTCATCATAAGTATCATGCATAGCAGAAGTGGCATCATCAATAACATGTGACATATTAGAACGAATAGCAGAAGCAGGTGTAGGTGTCGCAAGCTTACTCAAAACAGAAGGTGAATCAAGTGCAGAGCTAGATGGCAGTTCCTTACCTCTGCTCATAGTTGACGGATAGATCTTGGTTTTTGGATCTCTCAAGTTCTTCATAATGATAAGCAGATATATATCCCAAGTGACTCAAAGAATAGAGCTATGCTCCCTGGCAACGGCGCCAGAAAATAGTCTTGATAACCCACAAGTATAGGGGATCGCAACAGTTTTCAAGGGTAGAGTATTCAACCCAAATTTATTGATTCGACACAAGGGGAGCCAAAGAATATTCTCAAGTTTTAGCAGCTGAGTTGTCAATTCAACCACACCTGGAAACTTAATATCTGCAGCAAAGTGTTTAGTAGCAAAGTAATATGATAGTAGTGGTAACGGTAGCAAAAGGTAACAGTAGTAAAAGCAATGTTTTTGGTATTTTGTAGTGATGATAGCAATAGCAACGGAAAAGTAAATAAGCGAAGAACAATATATGGAAATCTCATAGGCAATGGATCGGTAATGGAGAATTATGTCGGATGCGGTTCATCATGTAATAGTCATAACCTAGGGTGACACGGAACTAGCTCCAGTTCATTGATATAATGTAGGCATGTATTCCGAATATAGTCATACGTGCTTATGGAAAAGAAGTTGCATGACATCTTTTGTCCTACCCTCCCGTGGCAACGGGGTCCTTACGGAAACTAAGGGATATTAAGGCCTCCTTTTAATAGAGAACCGGAACAAAGCATTAATACATAGTGAATACATGAACTCCTCGGTCATCACCGGTAAGTGTCCTGATTATTGTCACTTCGGGGTTAACGGATCATAACACATAATAGGTGACTATAGACTTGCAAGATAGGATCAAGAACACTCATATATTGATGAAAACATAATAGGTTCAGATCTGGAATCATGGCACTCGGGCCCTAGTGACAAGCATTAATCATAGCAAAGTCATAGCAACATCAATCTCAGAACATAGTGGACACTAGGGATCAAACCCTAACAAAACTAACTCAATTACATGATAGATCCCATCCAACCCATCACTGTCCAGCAAGCCTACGATGGAATTACTCACGCACGACGGTGAGCATCATGAAATTGGTGATGGAGGATGGTTGATGATGACGATGGCGATGGATTCCCCTCTCCGGAGCCCCGAACGGACTCCAGATCAGCCCTCCTGAGAGGTTTTAGGGCTTGGCGGCGGCTCTGTATCGTAAAATGCGATGATTTCTTCTCCTTGATTTTTTTCTCCCCGAAACTCAATATATGGAGGTGGAGTTGGAGTCGGAGAGGCAATAGGGGGCCCATGAGGTAGGGGGCGCGCCCCCCATCCTCATGGCAAGGTGGTGGTCCCCCTGGCCTTCATCTTTGGCAGGTATTTTTCTTATTTTCTGAAAAGTGTCTCCGTGAAGTTTCAGGTCATTCTGAGAACGTTTGCTCCTGCACATAAATAACACCATGGTAATTCTGTTGAAAACAGCGTTAGTTCGGGTTAGTTCCATTCGAATCATGCAAGTTAGAGTCCAAAACAAGTGCAAAAGTGTTTGGAAAAGTAGATACGTTGGATACGTATCACCGGTCGAGGAGGACGGGTCCTTAGGGGCAACCTTTAGCATAGGCGCCAACCTTGAGCCTGGTCAGGAGGAGGCGCTAGTGAAGTTCTTGCGTGCAAACAAGGGAGTGTTCGCCTGGGAGCCCGATCAGCTGGTAGGGGTCCCAAGAGAGGTAATAGAGCACCACCTGAAGGTGTGCCCCAACGTACGCCCTGTGAAGCAGAAGGCAAGGTGGCAGTCCATGGAGAAGCAAGCTTTCATCGTCCAAGAAACCCGCAAATTGGAGGCTGCGGGTGTCATTCGCGAGGTTCGGTACCCCGAGTGGCTGGCGAACCCCGTCGTCGTTCCCAAGAAAGGTGGGAAGGAGCGGATGTGCGTCGACTTCACCAACCTCAACAAGGCCTACCCCCAAGATCGGTTCCTGCTTTCACGCATCGACCAGATCGTCGACTCCACCGCCGAGTGCGACTTGCTATGATTCCTGGATGCGTTCTCAGGATATCACCGCATCAAGATGGCGGTAGAAGATGTGGAGAAGACAGTCTTCCTGACCCCGTGTGGGGTGTACTGCTACACTTGCATGCCGTTCGGGTTGCGCAACGCGGGCGCAACCTTCCAGCGGCTCATGCACATCGCCTTAGGGTGACAGCTCGGGAGAAACACTGAAGCCTACATCGATGACATCATGGTGAAGTCTCGGGAGGCGGGGACCTTGATCCAAGACCTGGAGGAAACCTTTGAAAGCCTTCGCAGGTGAACTTGCGGCTCAACCCGGAGAAGTGTATGTTTGGCGTCCCTTCCGGCAAGCTGCTGGGTTTCCTGGTGTCTCACACGGGGATCGAGACCAACCCAGAGAAGGTCAAGGCCATTGAAGACATGAGTCCACCGCAGACCCTCAAAGAAATGCAGAAGTTCGACTACATCGGGTGACTGTGTTAGGGCGCTTCATCTCCAAGCTGGGGGAGCGTGCCCTACCCTTCTTCAAGCCGATGAAAAAGAAGGGCCTATTCAAGTGGACCCTAGAGGCCGACCAAGCTTTTTAAGACCTCAAGAGATACCTGACCAGCCCTCCAGTGATGGTGGCGCCACGACCTTGCAATCCCCTAGTGCTCTATCTTGCCGCCACCCCGTACTCAGCCGACGCGGCTCTGGTGGCGGTTCGGGACGAACACCAAGCCAAGGGCACATCATGTCGTGCCACGCCTAAAGCAGAGATGACGCAAGACCAGAAGGGCGCCACGAGGGCCGTAGCAGCAGCGGTAGAGGATCAGGCTCGGCAGGACAACGCCCCCCAGACTCGCGAAGACTTCGGCAAGCGATCAAGCGTCGGGGACTCTACCACCTCAGGAGGCACCCCAGCTTCCGGAAGATGCAAACCTCATCAGCATGCCTACCCTCGTCGAGCACCCGGTATACTTCGTCAGCACGGTGTTGCGGGATGCAAGAGCACGGTACCCCATGCCTCAGAAGCTCCTACTCACGCTCCTGGTAGCCTCGTGAAAGCTGCGACACTACTTCTAGGGCCACCCCATCAAGGTCATCTCAGCTTACCCATTGGAGAGAGTGCTCAGGAGCCCCAACTCTGCCGGAAGGGTCGCTGAATGGAACATCGAGTTGTAAGCATTCCAGTTGGAGTTCAGTACTACCAGGGTCATCAAGGGATCAACGCTCGCTGATTTCATGGCAGAATGGACAGACTCCCCGACGCTTGAAGTAGGCGAAGACCGGTCCCTCTCGCCGGGAAGCGAGGTGCCTGACGGCTGGGTCATGTATTTCGATGGTGCCTTCGCGTGCCAGGGCACGGGGGCTGGAGCAGTACTCATCTCGCCCACTCAGGACAAGCTCTACTACATCGTGCAGCTCTGCTTCCAGCAGGGCGAGAAAGTCTCCAACAACATTGCAGAATATGAGGGCCTCATAGCCGGCCTGAAGGCTGCAACGGCGCTGGGGGTGAAGCGTCTCACTGTCAGGGGCGACTCACAACTCCTCGTCAACTTCTCCAACAAGGTATACGAGCCGAAGGACGAGCACATGGAAGCATACCTCGCAGAGGTGCGCAAGATGGAGAAGCAATTTCTGGGCCTGGAGTTGCAGCATGTGCCCCATGGCACCAACAAGGAAGCTGACAACATCGCCAAGAGAGCATCCAAGTGACAGCCCCAGGAGCCTGGCGTCTTCGAGGAGCGGCACTTCAAGCCATCAGCAACACCACCGCTTTCAAGAATAGCTCAGCCTCGGGAGGAACTCCTGCAGCCGCCCTCCATAGGAGCCCCGGCCTGTGGCCCAACCTCGGGAGCGCGCCTACTCCTGGCGCTCGAGCCCAGGAGGGATGCTAGACCAAGGAATTCAAGGAATACCTGATGCAAGGGATGTTGCCGGAAAAGGAGGAGGATGCGGAGCGCGTGGCCCGTCAGGCCACAGTATATTGCCTCCGGGACGGTGAGTTATACAGGAAGCGACGAAATGACGTTTCATTGCGTTGTATCTCCAGGGAACAGGGGAAAGAGCTGATAGCCGACATACACGGCGGGGACTGCGGGCACCACTCATTGTCGTGAACCCTCGTCGGCAAGGCATTCCGAAGTGGATTCTACTGGCCTACGGCGCTCAATGACGCAACTGAGCTGGTGAAGTACTGCGAGGCCTGCCAATTCCACGCCAAGCAGATCCATCAGCCAGCTCAGGGACTCCAGACCATTCCACTCTCGTGGCCGTTCACAGTCTGGGGGCTGGATATTCTGGGCCCGTTTCCTTGGGCGCCAGGGGGCTATCGATACCTCTACGTCGCCGTCGACAAGTTTACCAAGTGGCCGGAGGTTGAAGCCGTCCGTGCCATCCCAGCTGGCTCCGCAGTCAAGTTCATCAAGGGCCTCGTGAGCCGTTTACGGTCCCCAACCGCATTATCACCGATAACGGCTCGCGGTTTACTAGTAATCTCTTCAAGTCATACTGTGCTAACCTTGGAACGCAGATCTGCTACGCCTCGGTAGCACACCCAGGATCAATGGCCAGGCCGAACGCGCCAACACGGAGGTCCTGAGGGGCCTCAAGACCAGGACCTTAAAGAAGAAGCTCGAAGCCTGCGGCAGGGGCTGGCATGACGAGCTCCATTCCGTGTTGTGGTCGATCCGAACCACCACCACCAAGCCAACGGGCGAAACCCCGTTCTTCCTCGTCTACGGAGCAGAAGCAGTCCTCCCTCGTGAGGTCAAGCATCGCTCCGCACGGGTCCTAGTGTTTGATGAGACGTAGCAGGACGCCACACGGGGGATGGACCTTGTGCTGGGGGAGGAACGTCGCCGTGAAGCTGCACTACGGGCGGCAAGATACTAGCAGGCGATGCGGCGGTACCACTGTCGCGGCGTCCGTTCCAGGACTCTTGAGGTGGGTGACCTCGTCCTGAGGCGGGTGCTCTCCAGGGAGGGGTTGCATAAGCTCTCACCCATGTGGGAGGGCCCATTCAAGGTCGTCCATGTCTCCAGGCCTGGCGCCGCGCGCCCGGAGACACAGGACGGGATACCCATCCAGAACGCCAGGAACATCCAACTCCTCCGGAAGTTCTACCCATGAAGAAAGGCCCAGTGCCTGTGTAGAAGGCCCGATGCCTGTGAAGAAAGGCCCAGTGCCTGTGAAGAAGGTCTGGTGCCTGTGAAGAAAGGCCGAGTGCCTGTGAAGAAGGACCGGTGCCAGTGAAGAAAGGCCCAGCGCCTGTGAAGCAAGGCCCCGTGCCTGTGAAGAATCACCATCCGTGACACTCTCACGTAATAATGAGTGGGGCTGTACATGCCCCGGAGCCTCAGGAGTGCCGCCCTTGGGCCTCGAGGGCTCCCTCCCATGCCGAGTGGCAGCACTTAGCTCCGCACTGGTGAGAAGATGTCAAAGACTAGACTAGGTGCCGGACGCGGCTTTTCATTTGCTTTCTGAAGTTGGCTCGCCCCTCTTTTAATTGAAATTTGCTTTCTGGTGTCTCTTGTTGGTCCCATTTTATCGCTTTCTGCCTCTGTTTCTGCCTTCGCCTCTTTGGTCGACCTGTACTCTCCCTCGCGTCCCTCGCGAGGGGGCTGAACAGGTAACTTCGTGAGCTTCCTCCTTCTGTCTTTTCGTGAGGCACCCTTGTTCGAGCCCACAACCTGGTGCACCTCTCCTAATCCGTGCCCCACGGGTATCGCAACGCAAAGCATTGGGTCAAGGCCAGCGGTGCCTATGACCAAGCCCGGGTGAACGATAAACCTCTTGACGAATTTTTTGCAGTTCCTAAGCACATATCAGGTCAAGGAGGCCTCGACGAGTACTAGGAAGCAAGTGCCTCGTGAGGAGGAGGCCACTCAAAACAAGTCAAGCTAAGTTATCCTTATATAAAACGACGATGTTGCGACACGGCACAGGAACGGCAAACATAACATAACAATTGAGATCATAGTTTGATACACGCCCCTCCGGGGCCCATTCTGGTTTCTTTCTGATGCAAGAAGGAAAAGAAGAACAAAATAGAAGCGGCGCCTACAGCGGTCCACGGGGACAGGCCCCAGCGTCTTCCTGAGCTCAGCCGGACCCCTCCTCGCGCTTCACGGAGGCGCGGCGACGAGAAGACCCACCACCGTCTTTGAAGCGGGCACGGTAGCGTGGCGGCTGGTCGTAGCCGCCACTGCTGGAGCTGTCGCTGGCAGAAGAGCTGCCATAGCCGGATGAGATGCGGTCGGCACCAAGGGCGGGTTCACCCTCATCTTCGTCGAGGCCGTCGCCAAGGCCGAGCACCTCCTCGCCGTCATTCACCTCAGGGCAGCACCCAGCGCGATGACCATCTTCCCCAAACACCCTCACATAGAGGGTCGCATCATTGTCGTACTTGAAGTGGAGGGTGCACCGCCTGCCCAGACCGCGCGCGCGGGCAAACGTATGCCAACCGTGGGCCAGAGCTATATTGCCCGCAGCAGAGACCTCGACCGCGACCCAGGAAGCCCTGCTGCAGCAGTCATCTGCCTGTAGCCAAAGCCCGCCTTAACCTAAGGCCGGCAGCTCGTCGGCGAAGAAGCGCGGGAGCTGAAGCCAGTTGCCGGCCGGATTCTCCGACTAGACGACGAACTCCGGCAGCATCTTCGCCGAGTGGAAGCGCGGCCGGGGAGGCCGCCTGACCACGGCACGTCTCCCTTCATCAACGGGACCGCCACAACCGGAGCGACCCCTGCCCCACGAAGCGGCACCACCACGGCTGTGCGGGGCCGCGGCGGGGGTTGCGGTGTGCTTGCGTGGACAGCCACATCCACGCTTGGGCACCGAAGAGCCGGGCCCCTCGCGAGGGGCCTTCCCCTTCTCCGCGGCAGTGAACCTCCTCGACGGCGTCATTGGTAGCAGGAGAGGAGCAAGGAAGGAGAAGAAGCGGAAGAGGCAGAGGAAGGATGGGCAGCGGGGGCTCTGCCCCCCTCCCATTTATACCAGGAGAAGGCCAACTAGCGCCCCCCACGATCACAGGTAATGATGGTTTTCCTTGCATGTCGCATGGACTTGTCAAGTCGGGAAGTTGTCGAGGGAGCGTGGGGAAGCGGGGACGCCCACGTCTAATCAACCGCCATGTGTCGACCAAGGCCGCAAGCTATTGGGGCCCGCGGCACTCCACACTTGACCCTTGGCTTCGCCTCGAAGCCAAGCCCGAGCGCGCCTTGGGCCCGGGGGCTACTGTCGATGTTCTGGGAACGGGGGTCCCCAGACTTGTGTAACACCCACGATGCGGCTATATCTCCTACGTGTCGGAGCATGACTTAGAGGCATAACCACATAGTAGGCATGTCGCAAGAGGGGTAATATTTACACATCCCATGTACTGGACAAGAAAGGGATAAAGAGTTGGCTTACAATCGCCACTTCACACAATACATGAATATAGCATTACATCATCCAGATACAATCAAGGTCCGTCTACGACACCAAAATAAAAGAAGACCACCCCTGATGCTAGATCCCGGATCGCCCCGACTGGGCTCCACTACTGATCAACTGGAAACGAAACAACACAGCGAACACGATCTTCATCTAGCTCCTCCTTGGGCTCGGTTGCATCACCTGCATGGGTATCAACGACACCTGCAACTGGTTTTGGAAGTAAACTGTGAGTCATGGGGACTCAACAATCTCACACCCTTGCGATCAAGACTATTTAAGCTTATGGGTAGGGAAAAGGTATGAGGTGGAGCTGCAGCAAGCACTAACATATATGGTGGCTAACTTACGCAAAAGAGAGTGACAAGAGAAGGCAAAGCACGTTCATGAACTAGAAGGGATCAAGAAGTGATCCTGAAACTACTTACGTTCAAGCATAACTCCAACACCGGGTTCACTTCCCGGACCCTGCCGAGAAGAGACCATCATGGCTACACACGCGGTTGATGCATTTTAATTAAGTTAAGTGTCAAGTTCTCTACAACCGGACATTAACAAATTCCCATCTGCCCATAACCGCGGGCACGGCTTTCGAAAGTTCAAAACCCTGCAGGGATGTCCTAACTTAGCCCATCACAAGCTCTCACGGTCAACGAAGGATATTCCTTCTCCCAGGACGACCTGATCAGACTCGGAATCCCGGTTACAAGACATTTCGACAATGGTAAAACAAGACCAGCAAGACCGCCCGATGCGCCGACATCCTGATAGGAGCTGCACATATCTCGTTCTCAGGGCAACACCGGATGAACACTATGTACAACTAAAACCATCCCTCAAGTTTCCTCGAGGTGGCGCCGCAAGTGGCTCTGTTTCGGACTAACACTTAGAGAAGCACTGGCCCGTGGGGGTTAAAATAAAGATGACCCTTGAGTCTGCAGAACCCAAGGGAAAAAGGCTAGGTGGCAAAAGGGTAAAACCAAGGTTGGGCCTTGCTGGAGGAGTTTTATTCAAGGCGAACTATCAAGGGGTTCCCATTATAACCCAACCGCATAAGGAACGCAAAATCAAGGAACATAACACCGGTATGACGGAAACTAGGGCGGCAAGAGTGGAACAAAACACCAGGCAAAAGGCCAAGCATTCCACCCTTTACCAAGTATATAGATGCATTAATTAAATAAGAGATATTGTGATATCCCAACAATTATCCATGTTCCAACATGGAACAAACTCCATCTTCACCTGCAACTAACAACGCTATAAGAGGGGCTGAGCAAAGCGGTAACATAGTCAAACAACTGTTTGCTAGGACAAGGTGGGTTAGAGGTTTGATGTGG
The DNA here is from genome assembly GCF_018294505.1 of Triticum aestivum. NCBI lineage: Eukaryota > Viridiplantae > Streptophyta > Magnoliopsida > Poales > Poaceae > Triticum > Triticum aestivum. The sequence goes on along the minus strand of NC_057812.1, from coordinate 447,376,156 downwards.
CAATATGGGAGGCATGATAAAGCAAGTGGTAGGTATCGCAGCATAGGCATAGAAATAGAGCGAGCAACTAGCAAGCAAAGATAGAAGTGATTTCGAGGGTATGGTCATATTGCCTGCAAAGTTCTTCGAGTAGACGAAAGCTTGAACCTCGTAAGCATACTCAACGGTTCCTTGAACACGAACTCGTCTCCTGGCTCTACCCAAGGCAAGAACACAAGCAAAGGAAACAACAATCAACCACGGTGCAATGCGCAAGCAACATGATGCAAAACATGGCATGATATGCGGGATGTAATATGCAATGCATATGCGTGCTCCGGAAGGAAAAGATTGAACCAGGCCTCAACTTGGCAAACCAAGAGTGCCGCTGGAAAGATGAGTTGATTTCGGTCGAAATCGATATAAAGATCACCGGAATCGGATGCATGGTTTGCAAATGGCAAGCAAGACAAGAATGGAACAATCCTGCGATTAACAACATGATGCCATCTAAAATGCAACAAGAAACTAAGCTACTACACTCCAACATAGCAACAAAGCACATGGCAGTGATCCACTCAAGATGCTTGACAAAAGATGAACACTGAGCTACGGCTAAATCACACAATAGCAGGTTCAAACAAGCATGGCAAAAATGCAAAAGATAACAACATCTCAGACTTAGTGAAAATAACATGTCAGGAATTAACATCAGGAAGCAATGTTTAGAGCAAGATAACAACATGCTACAGGAACATTACATGGCAAAGCAAGGCATGGCATAAAACTACTCAAAGCATATAACAAAAATCCCTTACTGACTATAAGCCAAAAAGGATCAGAATATATGATGGCACCCATGTAAACATAGCAAGTTCCGTTAACAGATTCAGACTTAGCAGAAACTGGACATGGCATAAACAGAGTTATGAAGGCATGTTAACGAGCTCGATGCACTCACCACAAGGCATTGCATGACAAACTAAGCATACACCCAGCAAGAAGACATGATCAAGTAGCTAACCATGGCAAGAACACTATCATAGCATGCATGGATCAACTACAACAACCTCGGCAAAATTGATTAACACGTAAACAATCTGCCAGAAACATTTTATAGCAAAAGTAGAGCAAGATTGAGTCATGCTATGGCACTCCATAATTGCAAACAAAGACATGGATGGATAGAACATAACAATATCTCAAAAACATCCTTACTGAACATGCTCAAAAGAGGTATGGATCACTCTGTAGCAACATGAATACATGGCATAAAAATAACACCAGGGAAATGACTTGGAGGAATTCTAAGTCCCTGAAATCAGCAACATCACGAGAGCTACTTTGCATGCTAGTGCTAGTCACCACATTGATCACAAAAATACATGGCATACACCCCTGTAAAGATGGCATGGCATATAACAAAACACATGCAGAGCTCATACTCATATGCAGCACACATTAATCATGGCAAAAATGACAAATGTCCATAAACTAATAAGAATCAGCACCTAACATTACATAGAACTCTTGCAACAGCATTTAGGGCATCAAGATGAACTCAAATGAACATGGTGCAATGGAATGAAATGAAGTGCACATCCAGACGAACAATTTGATATGCTACACGCCCAAAACAGAGCTACGGATGCAAAGTTATGATGCGATGAATATGGGCACATGAATCTGGAAACTTCGGGGACAGTGAAAATTATACCCTCTAAGAAGTGGACGGGGAGATGCGGGACGAGGCGATCCGGGACGGGCGTGGGCACGTTTGGTTCGCCGAACTGGTGGATCTCATCCGCCCGGGCGGATCTCATCGGAGGATGGCCGGAGTTGGCGGGGGTGGCCGGATTCGGCGAGGGGAGACCGGATCTGCGGCGAGGACGAGCTCCGGTGGCCGGAGCTGGTGCAGCCGCGGCGCGGGGAGGCCATGGCAGCGGGCGGCGCGGCAGGGAACGGCGGCTGGAGGCGCGCGCGGGCGGCGAGCGGCGCGAACCGCGACGGGGCAGGCACGGGGGCGCGGCAGCGGAGGGGGTCGGGCTTCGGCGGCGGCGTGGGGCGCTCGGGTGCACGGCGCGGGGCCTGGAGCGGCTAGCGGCGGCGGCCGCGGCCGGCACGGGAGGCGGGCGGCGGCGGCCGCGGCCAGCACGGGAGGCAGGGCGGCGGAGCAAGGCGAGCTCCGGCGAGTGGGAGCGGGTGGCAGCGCGAACGGGCCCCGATGGGCTCGAGCGGGCTCCGTGCGGGCCTGGGCGGGCCGCGGTGGCTGGCGCGGTGGAGGAGGAGAGAGAGGGCGGCAGCGCTGACGTGGCAGACATTGATTCGTCGGTCGGCGTCGGCGGACATGTCCGGGCGTCTCGGACGCGTCCGGTGGCGGCGGGGGAGGCTAGGCTAGGGTTTCATCCGCAAAAATGGAGGGGGAAACACCTATTTATAGGTAGAGGGAGCTAAGAGAGTCCAAATGAGGAGCGGTTTTCGGCCACGCGATCGTGATCGAACGACCGAGAGGATGGAGGGGGTTTTGGTGGGTTTTGGTCCACTTTGGAGGGGTGTTGGGCTGCAACACACACAAGGCCTTTACAGTTCCTCGGTTAACCGTTGGAGTATCAAACGAAGTCCAAATGGCACGAAACTTGATAGACGGTCTACCGGTAGTGAACCAAGGTCGCTTGGCAAGTCTCGGTCCAATCCGAAAATGTTTAACACCCGCACACGAAAAGAGGCAAAAGGGGACGCCGGAGGACATAGGAGTGCCGGAATGCAAAACGGACAACGGGGAAAAGCTCGGATGCATGAGACGATACGATGCATATGATGACATGATATGAAATGCATGACACGCATACACATGACAAGGCAACGACAGTGAAATAACTGGAAGACACCTGGCACATCGGTCTCGGGGCGTTACAACTTGCTTGCCTGCGGCCGACGGCGTGGCTTTGCTAGCAGGCCTATATGGCCCATCCTCATCAATAAGGCATTCAAGACCTTCGCGAGGGGCCAAGCCTCGCGAGGCGGACGATGCAAGACCTTCTCAGGAGCGGCCTCGCCAGGCAGGCTCACGAGGGGCGGAGAGATCAAGGCACGACAAACCTTGTGAGGTTCTCATGACGTAAGCAGTGACGATCGAGACCAGGCGGGCACCAGCGCGCACAATGTCCTTGTTTTCTCTTTGGTGCTAAGGGGACAAGCGCAGGCGCGGAGTACCGAGGCATCAAGCAAAGGTTTCTATATCGGTGCAACAAGACCAAGATCAGAAGGACGGCAAGACGGAGGTCACCATGGAGCTCAAGGCGGCGTCACCACCAGAGCCTTTTGCAGGCGAAGACCATTTTTGTCAAGATAAACTGTACTAGTTGTCCCCTTTCAAATTGGCCATTGTTGGCTCCCATCCCGCTCAATATTTGGGAAGAGAACCAGAGCCTCTATAAATAGGGCTAGCCACCACCATCGGTGGAGAGAGGGTGAATCAGATCCTCACACACACAAGTTCACCAAGCACAAAAACACCTCAACCTCAGGAGGCTGTTCTTCCCCTTATACTGTTCATCATCAGCCCCAGAGGCAATCCACCATCACCACACTGGGGTAGGGTATTACACCACAACGGTGGCCCGAACCAGTATAAATCATATGTCCTTTGTGTTGCGAGTTCGTTGAGTTAGTTCGTAAGATCTCAGCTGAGTTAGGACGTGGATCGGTAGGGGGATCTTCGCGCGCACCCCAGTGTTCGAACCTTAAGGGTTTTGCCGAAACCCGTGATCCGACAACATTTATGTGCATATTTTTCGTGTAGAGCTTATCTTAAATCGAAACATCGTTATATAGATCGGAAGAGACAAGAATTAGAAGGTTACCAGAGGTAGGAGAAGATATCAGGTGCTCACATCCCTCTTGTATTCTCTTGTGCAATGGAACCCACTACTTACGCTGGATCTAGCTCATCTTCATTAAAAAAAGAAATGACCGATTTGGCCGTTTCTAATGGGCCTACCTAAGAAATGTTTTAAGATTCGTACTATGCGGACCAAACAGTGAACGTAGAGCCCATTTTCATTCCACGCGGACTTGACTGGCAACCGCAACCGCGAACCAACCTTTGGTTGAGATGGTTAGGTGGACAGTGATATCCTTAACCCATCAGGGTTCAAATCCTGGTGCTTGCATTTATCCTGAATTTATTTCAAGAATTCCGGCGATACACTTTTAGTGGGAGGAGACATTCCCATCGACTACAAGGCGCCTACGGTGACTTCGTAAAATCTCAAAATGATATGCCGGTTCAGTCTCTCGAAGGTGCTCATAAGGATAGGGTGTGCGTGTGTGCGTTCATAGGGATGAGTGTATGCGCGCGTATATGAGCGCTTAGGTCTGTACCGATTGCTAAAAAGAAAAGACTGGCAACCGCAACCAAATGCGTCCTTAGAGTTGCCCTAACAAGGAAACCGCGGGCTCACCCGCCCACGCTCCGGCGGCCGCCAACGATTTTCCCCTCCTCTCACACCGGGCAGCGTCTCTCGCTCCGACCGCCTTTATCTCGCCAATGACGCCGGCTCTCCCCTCCTACACGGCACACGCCGATTCCTTTCCACCATGGCTGCGCCGGCGCCGCCAACCACAAGCTCCAAGCCGCCCCTCCCCCCGCGGCTCGCCGTGCCGCTCGCCCTCGCGCTCCTCCTCGCTCTCGCATTCGTTGCCGACTTCCTCTCCTATTCCTCCGCCATCAGCCCGGCCGTCTCCTCCTCTTCCAAGACGGTAGCTAACCACCCTCCCCGCCCAACTCTACTTGGGTTCTCATCGACGTTGCCTTGACATGGACGCGCGCCACCGTTCAGTCTCTCGTGTGCAGGTAAAGGAGGGTAATATTGACGATACGAAGCTTCGCAATGGATCACCGGCGGTGAGACACCTCAACGCCACGTTCTCGGACCTGCCGGCGCCGCACTGGGAGTGGGAGGAGATGCCGCCGGCGCCCGTTCCCCGGCTTGACGGGGCGTCCGTGCAGATCGGGGACCTCCTCTACGTCGTCGCAGGGTACGGGAGCCTCGACCATGTGAGTAACTCAAATCACTCACTTCGTGCAGACTGCAGAGTTGTTGCCTCGTTGTTCCTTAACCTCTATTTTTTTATATATATATAGCGAGTAGGATTTCACACTTGAGAACTGAGATGAGATGATTACTCGTACTCCTAGCCGCCGCTGGTAAATGCTCAGCAGTGCCCTGTTATGGATGAAGCAAGCAAATCATATAGCTGAGCAATCTCATATCCTGCGACCGCCCTACTCTGGAGTAGAATTCTAACGCAGGATATTACGAAGGACGGTTAACAACTTAACATTGCAAGTATTAGCTGTAAATTAATTTGATCTACTCCAGACTTGTGCTGAAAACTGCTACTACCAGTAGTGTAAAGGTTAAAATAGTAGCTGACTAACTGTATATTTGGATTTGAATCACAAGTTTACAACTGATGCTTCAGCAGAAGTAAAGCAAGTCTGATTATGTTTTGTTTGGCAAATGGTTACCGCGGCCACAGGCTGACACGAACCCCATTTGTGATATTTTGCTTTGCTTCACGCCATTTCAGGTCCATTCTCATGTGGATGTGTACAATTTCACTTCTAACACATGGACTGGAAGGTTTGATATGCCCAAGATGTCAAATTCACATTTAGGGATGGCCTCAGATGGGAGATACATCTATGCAGTGTCTGGACAATTTGGTCCACAGTGTCGGCCAGCTGTGAGCCGTAATTTTGTTCTAGACACAAAGTTAAGGAAGTGGGACGAATTGCCTCCTTTACCTGTTCCTAGGTATGCATTTCAGCCTATAATTACCTGTTCAATAGACTCAAAATTGGTGCATATGCGTTGCTGTAATATTCGTTTTGGCTGCTATCAATATCTATATGTTCCTTCTGACTTTATTCTGTTCAAGCATTGCTTATCCAGTTTACTGTTTATCACACACAAGAGGCAAGACAGTTGCATAATCCAATAGTGGCAATCATGTTCGTTTGTAATTTAGTGCCATGATAATGCCGTAACTGATATTCGCTCATATCCCGTGAGTCAAATTGTACTACTGTATTCTTAGCTTGATATTGTTAACAGTTTGTTCAGACATACTCCTAGAATCTCATTCAATATGCTCCATTGGCCCTGTTTTGACTGCAGCTATAATGCTGGAGCTATGAAATGGTCCATGCTTATACTATATGCTGTTATAACTATCAAGATCCGAAGCTTACTCTATAACATGCTGTAGGTATGCACCAGCTACTCAACTTTGGCGTGGGCGGCTTCATGTGATGGGTGGTGGCAAAGAAGACCGCCATGAACCTGGATTAGAGCACTGGAGCCTTGCTGTGAAGGATGCCAAAGCATTGGAGAATGAGTGGCGAGCTGAAATACCGATACCACGTGGTGGACCTCATAGGTGAATTTGTGTGGCTATTGTTATGCATTATTTATATGCAATTGCCCATTGAGATATTCACCTCTTTCTAAGCTTTCTAAGAATAAAAATAGGTGTCCTGTGCTTGAAGACTAAATATCCATTGATTTGTAGTACTATTGGCACCCTCTCCGTGGATAGGGGATACTTCTTAGAATTATTTTCAGATGAACAAATATGTCGATAATTTCTTACATCCATCTTTTGGCAGGGCATGTGTTGTTGCTAACGACAAACTCTTTGTGATTGGTGGTCAAGAGGGAGACTTCATGCCTAAACCAGGGTCACCTATTTTTAAATGCGCAAGGAGGCATGAGGTATGTATGTGCATGCTAATATAACATCAAACCTTGAAATATAAGAGTGCTTCCTGTACACGACATTTCTCTATTTTGCAACCAAGATATGCATTTTTCCATGCTTAGTAACGTACAATATAAAGCATACACGGGAAAGTTGAATACTCATACGTTTTCTCTAACAAAAAGCGTTGCTGCACCTAGTAAATGTGCTTTCTTGTATTCAGGCTTTAACCTATTGTTGTGCAATAACTGATAGTCTTGATTCACGGTCTGTCGCTAAAGTTTTTACCAGAAGCATGATTATGTTAGATATTGTTTTGCAGGTTGTTTATGGTGATGTGTATATGCTAGACAATGAAGCTAAATGGAAGCAACTGTCTCCAATGCCAAAGCCAGATTCCCACATAGAATTTGCATGGGTCGTTGTTAATAACTCCATAGTAATTGTTGGCGGAACTACCGAGAAGCACCCTATCACCAAAAAGATGATTCTTGTTGGTGAAGTCTTCCGGTTTGATTTGGAAACATTGGTGTGTTCTATCTTATATGTAAATTATTTTGCTTGTTCATATTAGCTATGTTATGATTATTTTCCTCTGAATATTAGGACATGACTAAGTGGCTTAACATTTGCCATGCCATTTTTTGCAGAAATGGTCAGTCATTGGTCGTATGCCTTTCCGGATCAAGACAGCCTTAGCTGGTTACTGGGATGGTTGGCTCTATTTCACTTCTGGGCAGAGGGATAGGGGACCTGATAATCCAAGTCCTAAGAAAGTTGTTGGTTCTATGTGGAGAACGAAACTGCACGTCTGGTGTCCAATGTTTGAACCAGAGGTTTCTGTATATTCTTAACCTACTCCCTCCGTCCCAAAATCAGTGTCTCAAGCTTAGTACAATTTTGTACTAAAGTTAGTACAAAGTTGAACACTTACTTTGGGACGGAGGGAGTATATGTGTTCCCATTTTCGAGCAGCTAGAGTTCCTACGAGCTGACTTGTATTCTGCTTCACCATTGTGAATACTGTACCTATCTTGAGTATCACTACAAATCTGAATTTCTAGGAAACCGGCTTCAAATTTGGCAGAGTATTTTAGCCTTGTAAGCAGTGCTGCCTTATGCAGAAGTTCCTTGTGGATCATATATGTGTGCCTGTCTCCATTTTCTAATTGATATGGCGTTCCCAGCAGTCCTTGCAAACTTTCTGCTGTTCAGTTCTTAATGTTGTTTACTTGTTGTGGTTCTCACGTTTGGAATTGGAAGCTGGATTTTGGAGATGTGTTTCATTCAAACAACCGAAAGCAGCCTTTGGCAACAATCTTGCCGTTCGGTAGAGGTTATCAACTAGCAACTTTTGTGGAGGATATGTTCTTCGCTGGAAATATTTAATATTGAATGGATGAAAGCTATTATATGACCAAGTTTCTTCCTAGCTGTACAAACAGAATGGTGTTGAATTTGCTTCTCCCCTTTGCTTTTTGGCTAATCTGTAAACGTTATGATGCACTTTGATCTAAATACCTCGAGGTCACCGATTTGAATAGCACGCCATAGCGTTCTGACTTCTGAGCAATGTCCCGCTAAATGAAATTAGTGTACAATCATCCTCTATTGCATGACATGGCTTCGCTATAGCGGATTTTAAGAGCTACGCTATTTTGACATAGCATGCTATTTTTTTTTCATTGCTCAAGACACATCCATTACTGTTGTTCATACATGGTTGTGGGCTGTGGTTGCGTACTTGCCTTTAACAATTGAGATAGCTAGCTGCCTTTTACAATTTGCTATTGAAAATGAATCATTTTTTGCTGATATTTTCCTCACACGTTTGCCTTGAGACAATTATTACAATTGATATGGCAAAGATCCTTTTTTTGTCTTACTGCCTTTTACAAATTATGAAGACTCTTCCCATTTTCTGACCATGTCATATATCTCTCTTTTGGAATTTAATTCTTCAAGCACACATAAGCAATGATCGTTGATTTCAATCTTTCTGTAAAGATAATGATTTGAAAAAGGTAACCATGACAAATTATTTGCATATTTAATTATTTGTTTAGGGCGGCAGTAGCCTTGACAACACAATTCCAGCACCAACCATTGCTGCACCTTTTCTTCAAGAACTAGTTTGCCCACTAGAACAATTATTGGACCAATAATAACATTACTAATTTTTTGTTACATTATACTTTTCCTAGTGCAGTTGGCGGATGACGCGCTGGCTGGATGACAGTGACCGAGGCATTCAGGCCTAAACTTTGCCAGCATTCGCAGGGCACTGGCAGCTTATCACCTTCATTAGTAAAATCTGACCTCCTTTGTGCCCTAGACGCCCGGCCGGTTTGGCGGTGGCGCGCGTCTGGCCGCCGACGAGCCGTCGTTGTCGTCGCTGGGCAACTTGCATGGTCACCAACTCCCACCACAGAGATGTGTCGACTTCATTTTGCAAGTACTGGTACAAGTATGATGGTAATTCCATTTGAATGGTCGAAATTCCCATTTGAGACCAAGTTGATCTTCAAGACGGACACGAGGGGCAACTGTTACACGCAGCACAGGCCAATTACTTTGTTCATTAAATTAGGAAGGGGATTTTACCGGCAGCACAGGTCTACATCGAAATCATACGTGATCATGGCTAACTAATGCTTTCCCCTCGACCTCAGGCACGCTGCCGTGGTGTGGTTCATGGCGGGCAATGGCAAGCTGGGTGTGTGCTGGCTGCTCCTTTTCTGAACACTTTTCCTTGGCAGTTTCTTCACGTGGCGGAACCAATCAAACACGGTTGATCCTCAGTGGGTATTCTTTTCAGTGTATATTTTTCTTCTTTCTTTTATTTTGTCAAAATGGGATCTGCTTTGACTCCAGACCCGATCACCCGATACATTCGTCATGGCAGCACATGACCCAAACGCAACCATTGAGAAAATAATTAACTGGTTATTTGGATAATGTAGACAAAGAAAGAGCCAGACGCTACTAGTGTTCTTTTTTTTTTGAATTTTCACCGGGGGCGAGGGGGGGGGGGGGGGGGGGGGGGGGGGGACCCCCTCCGCCACTTGAGTATTGCGTAAAGAGGCATAGCCCTTAAAGTCAGATTACATAGAGACGGAGAGATATACAGGGGAGAAGAGGAGAACTACATCAGACTACATCAGACTATCTCACCCCTGTTTCGAAGCACCGACAACCAAACATCTATGTGGGAGCGATCGGCAACTTTCAGCCGAGCACGCCAGAGCACCGCCTCATCTCTGCAGGCCTTCAACGTAGCAACAAGGGACTGCGGATCCTCTCTGAAGACGACAGCGTTCCGTCGCTTCCAGAGCCTCCAGCAGCAGAGTAGGACGAAGGCTGCCGGCGAGGCATCACCAACCGCCGGAGAGACATCCAGGCGATGAAGAGACCCAACCACAGCCTCATTTGGCGACACGCCGATGCTACGCCAAAACTGCACCGCGAACGGGCAGCCAAAAAAGAGATGGTTGGCGGTCTCCAGAACAGCATCACAGCAGGGGCACCCTGCCTCCGCCGCCGTGAGGATGGTCTTACGGCAAAGCACATCCCGTGTGTGGATGCGAGACATGGAAAGCAGCCACCCGAAGAATTTGACTCGCGATGGCGCCCGGGACGACCAAAGGAAGGATGCCGACGGAGACTCCACCCCACCGAAGCGTGAGAGGGCGTAAACACCACGGGACGAGAGACCTCCACCGGGGGCAGCGCACAGAGCGGCGACTCGGGAGTCCGGTCCACTTGCTGGGGGGAATCATCCATCAGTAGTTGGACAACAGCGCACTCCTCCACGGCCCTAGGGGTGAGCCGGGGCACCAGCAAGGCACGCACCCCTTGCCTACGCGCCGCCCACACCGAGGTCTCCGAGCAGGCCGCGTGGGTGTAGAGGGCAGGGAAGGCAACCCGGATCACCCCACAGGCGAGCCAGTCATCGTGCCAGAACGAGGTCGCTCTCCCGTCCCCAACAGCGCCCCTGGTGAGGGATCGGTAGACGGGCAGCAGACCTAGGAGGGCACCCCAATGCTCGCCTTGGAGGGGGGAGCGGCCGCGCCCAAGGAGGGCCCGTCCATCTGAAGGAAATATGCCCTAGAGGCAATAATAAAGTTATTATTTATTTCCTTATAATCATGATAAATGTTTATTATTCATGCTAGAATTGTATTTACCGGAAACATAATACATGTGTGAATACATAGACAAACAAAGTGTCACTAGTATGCCTCTACTTGACTAGCTCGTTAATCAAAGATGGTTATGTTTCCTAACCATGAACAATGAGTTGTTATTTGATTAACGAGGTCACATCATTAGTAGAATGATCTGATTGACATGACCCATTCCATTAGCTTAGCACCCGATCGTTTAGTATGTTGCTATTGCTTTCTTCATGACTTATACATGTTCCTATGACTATGAGATTATGCAACTCCCGTTTACCGGAGGAACACTTTGGGTACTACCAAACGTCACAACGTAACTGGGTGATTATAAAGGAGTACTACAGGTGTCTCCAATGGTCGATGTTGGGTTGGCGTATTTCGAGATTAGGATTTGTCACTCCGATTGTCGGAGAGGTATCTCTGGGCCCTCTCGGTAATACACATAACATAAGCCTTGCAAGCATTACAACTAATATGTTAGTTGTGAGATGATGTATTACGGAACGAGTAAAGAGACTTGCCGGTAACGAGATTGAACTAGGTATTGGATACCGACGATCGAATCTCGGGCAAGTAACATACCGATGACAAAGGGAACAACGTATGTTGTTATGCGGTCTGACCGATAAAGATCTTCGTAGAATATGTAGGAGCCAATATGGGCATCCAGGTCCCGCTATTGGTTATTGACCGGAGACGTGTCTCGGTCATGTCTACATTGTTCTCGAACCCGTAGGGTCCGCACGCTTAAGGTTACAATGACAGTTATATTATGAGTTTACATGTTTTGATGTACCGAAGGAGTTCGGAGTCCCGGATGAGATTGGGGACATGACGAGGAGTCTCGAAATGGTCGAGACGTAAAGATTCATATATTGGATGATATGGTTAGGCCAAGGGGTCAAGCCTATGAGGCTTTAGATCGGTGCAAAAGGAGTTTTGCGGAGTTCAGGGGGCCAAACGCCGGAGACCCTGGCGTCTGGCCCTGGGCCAGACGCCGAGGCCCATGGCGTCTGGCCAGACGCCAAGGATTGTGGCGTTTGGTCCTGGAGTCCGAGTGGGACTCTTGCCTTTCGGGCAAAACCGACTTTGAGGAGGCTTTTGCTCCAAGTTTCGACCCCGGGGCTCAACATATAAATAGAGGGGCAGGGCTAGCACCAAAGGTACAACAAGTTGATCCACGTGATCTATTCCTTAGCCGTGTGCGGCGCCCCCAGCCACCATATTCCTCGATAATACTGTAGCGGAGTTTAGGCGAAGCCCTGCTGCTGTAGTTCATCAAGATCGTTACCACGCCGTCGTGCTGACGGAACTCTCCCTCGACACTCGGCTGGACCGGAGTTCGAGGGACGTCATCGAGCTGAACGTGTGCTAGAACTCGGAGGTGCCGTAGTTTCGGTGCTTGATCGGTCGGGCCGTGAAGACGTACGACTACATCAACCGCGTTGTGCTAACGCTTCCGCTTACGGTCTACAAGGGTATGTAGACAACACTCTCCCCTCTCGTTGCTATGCATCACATGATCTTGCGTGTGCGTAGGAAAATTTTTGAAATTACTACGAAACCCAACACCATCCAGCTGGCCCCAAACCCAGGCGGCCCATCGGGACGGCACACCGGAGTGAAGGCGATGGAGCAGCTTGAGGAGGAGGCAATCGTTCTGGACTCCAAGCGCCCGGACTCCGAGCCCTCCCTCTGCCTTGGCCCGGTAGACGCGGTCCCAGGCGACGAGGCATTGAGCACTAGAAGCCCGGTCTGCAACATTCCAGGAACGCCCGGCGTAGCCCGTCCAGCCTAGAGATAATGGTCGGCGGAAGGCGCATGGCAGCCATGGCATAAGTGGGGATGGAGTCCAGGACCGCGTTGATGAGCACCAAGCGTCCTGCCGGGGATAGCAGCCTCGCCCGCCACTCCGCCAAGTATCGATCAACCTTGGCGAGCATGGGAGCAAAATCTTCGAGCTTGAGCTTGTCGCAGGAGAGCGGCAACCCCGGATAAGTTTGTGGGAAGGAGCCCACCGTGCACTCGAATGCAGCCACTACGGCCTCGAGCACCTCCGGGGCAACATGCATGGGGACGAGAGTGCTCTTGGTGAAGTTGATGACGAGGCCCGTCGCGGAGGCGAAGAGGTCAAGGATGCCACGCAGCCGAGTCGCCCCCTCTGGGCAGGCGCGCATTATGATCAGAGTGTCGTCGACGTACTGGAGCACCACAGGCGGCGCCCCCTCACATAGCAGATGTCGCAGAACCCCGTCCGCCCGGATCATGCGCTGGAGCACGTCGGCGACCAGGAGGAACAGGTATGGTGAGACAGGGTCCCCCTGCCGCAGCCCCTTGCGGACCGCGAACCACCTCCCAGGCACCCCATTCAGGAGGACGACAACCTTCGAGGACTTGAGAATGAGATCCATCCAATCACACCAAGCTGCCGGGAACCCCCGAACCTCCATGATCCGTCGAAGGCTGGGCCAGGCAATGGAGTCGAAGGCTTTGGCGAAGTCGAGCTTGAACACCAGCGTCGGGGCCCCCCGCTTGCAGCAGCACTGCACGAGCTCCGCCGCATAAACGAAGTTCTCCGAGATGCTGCGCCCAGTCAGGAAGCCGGACTGGTCCACGTCGATGAGGTCGCCGATCTGACGCTGGAGGCGCGAAGTCAGCCCTGGATAGAGGATTTTAACGTCCCCGTTCTGAAGAAAGACGGGGCGAAAATTGCCAGGTGAAGGCACGCCCTCCTTCTTGGGGAGCAGAGCGATGAGGGCCCTGTTTATCCCGTCGAGGCACGCGATGCCGCCATGCACCTCGTCAAAGAAGCACTGAAGGTCTCCAGAAACCGCCGACCAGGCGGCCTGGTAGAAGGCGGGGCCAAGCCCGTCCGGGCCAGGGGCGCTAGTCCGGTCAAGCACAAAGACCGCGGCGCGGATCTCCGCCCTGGAGAAGGGCGCCACCAGCGGCGCACCGTCGACCGTAGGCGCGCCGGCGTACAGGGACGCCAGGTCGAACCCCTAGGAGGTGCGGGGGGCCCGGCCCAGCAGGTTGCAGTAGAACCGCCGCAGCGCCGCCTCCTTGGCGCTGTGATCAACCAGCTCAACACCGTCGACCGCAAGCACCCGGATGGCGTTCCCCCGATGCCGCTGAGACGCCCGGGCATGGAAGTATCTGGTGTTCTCGTCACCTTCCGCAACGGCCCGACACTTCCCCCGCTGTCGCCAGTAGGCGGCTTGCCGCGCCACAGAGCCAGCCAACGCAAGGCGGGCATCACTCCGCAGCTCGGATTCGGCCAGGGAAAGCCGCCGGTGCTCCTCCAGGTAATCTAACAAGTCAATCAAGAACTGGCAGTTGTTATCAAAAACAGGAATGAACTTGTGTTGTCGTTTCCAAACCTTGGCCGCAGACCTGAGACATTTCTTCTGGCGGGCAAGGCGAGTCGCAGCACAGGGAGAGCTAGGGGCGCGCGACCAGGACGGCAAAACCGCAGGGAGGAACAGAGGGTCCAGCAGCCAGGAGGTTTCGAAAAAGAAACGCCCCGCCGACGGGATGCAGGTAGAGACGGAGACAACCAGGGGGACGTGGTCGGAAGTGATTCTGGTGCGAGAAGCAAGCGTGGAGTCCGGGAAGAGGGAGTCCCAGGCTGCGTCGAAAAAAGCCCGGTCGAGCCGGGCGAGAGTGGGAGGATCACGTTTATTAGACCAAGTGTACAAGCGATCAGTGAGAGGGAGTTCCAGCCATGCCAAGGCGTTGATCATGGCGTTGAAAGCGGACGCGCGGCTGGCGTCAAAACGATCGTCGTTCTTCTCCCTAGGCAGGCGGATGAGATTGAAGTCCCCCACGATCAGCCTTGCCCCATCAATGGCTGGCGACAAGGAGAGCATATCATCGACAAAGGTCGCAGTAAGAGAGTGGTCAGCCGGGGCATAGACGTTAGTTAGGGAGAAGGAGAGGTCGGAGACCGTGGAGGCAAGCTTAGTGGTAAGAGAAAAACACGACCGAGCGCAACTGACAAGGGACAGCTTACGGGGATCCCAAGCCGTGATCACCCCCCCTCGAGACCCATCGGCGTCCTTAGTGACAAACTCAGAGAGATAGGGGGAGGAAGGACCAAGCTTTGAACAGATCAAGAGCCGCGAGCTTGGATTCTTGGAGGCACACCACAGTGGGGGACACGGACGAGATAGAGTTACGAACGAGATCACACTTATCAAGGTCCCCAAGGCCCTGAACATTCCAGAAAAAGAAAGACATGCATTGAACGCGACTAGCCATGGACACCAGCAGGCACCCAAGGGGGGATACAAACACACACGCTACAACGGGAGTAAGACACCACGTCACCCAACCTGACAGCAATAAGGGAAGAACGAAGAAGCAACAAGGCTCGGGCAACACAGCCAGGAGCGGAAACAACCAGGACTCTAATCATGAAGAGGAGCCGACACCGACGAAGACTTGACAGCAGCCGCCGCACGCAGCCCCGCGACGGACGCCGAGGACAGAGGCTGCACCACCGCATCGATGACACGGTCACGCGCCGCCTTGGCCTGGAGACGGGAAGAGCACCCAATCAGGGCGTCCTTAAGAGCACGATGCTTGGCCGCCTTGTTCGCAATTGGAACGAACGCACCCGTGTCAGCCAGAGCCAAACGCGCGCTGCGCCGCTCCGCCTTCTCCCCCAGCCCCGCAAGCCGCGAGCCCGCGCCAGGATCCGCTGCGGGCGGGGGGCAGGGGTAGAAGGGGATAACGGCGCGGAGCGATATGGGCTCTTGTCCCCAGCCCCGGGAGCAGGAGAGGGCGAGTTAAGGCCGAGGGCCCCCACATCCCCCCCCCATCCCCGCCTTGGGCAGAGACAGTCGGGCTACCCGCTCCCTCCCCCCCCCCAGCGACCGGATTAATGGAACCCAGCATGGCTTCAGCGGGGACGGGGCAATCCGGGGGCGAAACATGGCACGCGATGGGACGGGGCAGAAGAGCGGGAAGGCATGACCTAGGCGGAGGCAAGCAGCTACGAGCCGAAAGGCTACAGCGGCGCCCATGCGCATTAACCGAGCGCTTGAAAGCGGCGGGTGGGGCGGACGCGCGGGACTCGAGGGCGATCGAAGCCAACGCGCGCGCCTCGGCCACCGACAGACACAGCTTGAGTTGCACCGCCGCCGACGCGCCGACGCGGGACTCGACCATGAGCTTGGCGACGGCCTCGCTAGCCACTTGGATGGAGAAAATCAGGGGCTCCGTCTGCACCGCCACAAGGCGAGCGGGGCGTGCGCAGAAGAGGATTGAGGCAAGGGTGGAGAGAGAGACAGCGGAAAGAGGGGGGCCCCGTCGCGGGGACGACCACCCACACCGTCCCAGGACTGAGAGGCGAGCCAGGACGAGGGTTGAAGACGACACTGGACCGAAGGGAGGAGAAAACACGGTCTTGGAAGGCTTTACCTGGACGAGGCACGACGCGGAAAGCTCTACCCGAAACGTGAGACTTCTTGCCGCCGTCAGAACCGCCAGGTCGACGGCCAAGAGCTGGAGCAGACGGCGCGGTGGGCAGTAGGGGGTGGGTGGGTGGGGGGGTGAGTGGCGGCGGGCGGGGTTGAGATGGGCGGGGCGACGGTGGGGCGTCGGCGGGATCGCCTGGCCTGTCGCCAGAGCTCACGCCCGACTCCGTCTCTCCTCCGTACACTACTTGTGCCCGCCACTAGTGTTCTCTATATCTGGGCACAAAGTTGGGAGTGATCACTAAAGGATCAGACAACGGTAGTTGTTTGTGACGTGGCACATGCTCCATATTTTGTTGGAAGAAGCCTCTACAAGTCACTCGCATGCAGTGGCGGATTCAGGAATTGAACTTAGCCGGGGCGGAACATTTGAGGTACAAATTATTTGATTGACAAACGCAAATCCGCTGAACCAAAGCTCATAAAATTCAAATATGAAGCTAGATGCACTCAGAAATTAACATAACCAATGATTAGGAACAGTTTGAGATTCTCAACAACTAGGCGATGTTCCATCAAAAATCACAAAATCTAACATGAATGTCATAGAGAACTACTAACATGAGAGCACCTTCGGGAATCCTACCTTGTGGCCGCCTCCTCCCAAAAAATTAGGGATCTCTGCCTCCCGCCGGCGCTGTCGACGTTCCGCCTTGTTTTCAATGGTCTTAGGGCCATGAGGGTGTCGTGGATCCCGCCTTTACCCATGAGAGGGTTCCGTTTTTAGATGTGTCTTCGAGATTTATTAGGGGTTTGTGTCCTGCTTGGAAGGCGGGACGGCGGCGGCTGGTTGAAGATGAAATAAGGTCCTCCCTGCCTAGCCCTCATTCCGGTGGTGCATCTAGCATTGTCGGTGGGCATGTGGAGGCGTGTCTCTGGCGGATCTATGTTTGATGGATTTGCTCAGATTTGTTCGTGTTTATCTATGTTCGTGTGTTTTTAGGTTGGATCACTCCGATCTACAGTACTTTTCATTGACGGTGGTTGTTGTTTGGTGAACAAATTGGATATCAATATAGAGTATGTCTTGGAACAAGTATTGGAGTTGGACTACTTGCTGATTGTCTGATTGCGCTTGGAGTTGGACTACCTACATAAATTGAAGGTCAACAGCATAAGGAAATGGATTGGCTCTGGACCAGGTGCACGGTGGCCGGCGGCCGGGCCGCCGCCGAGGCGGAGCTCTGTGGCGGCTAGGTTAGTCTCGCTAGTCTCTGGCTGCGTGGCTCGATTTGAGAATTGGGGTGTGGACTGCTACTGGGCTTGTGCGTGACCGTGGAGCACAAAACGAATCGTATTATTCGTATGGGTTCGTATACGGGATTTCGGCTACCCGGGGCGGCCGACCATAGTCGCCCCTACCTACCGTGGCGCCGCCACTGCTTGCATGTCAAGTACCAGCGCAAAGAGATGGTTGAGGTCATATACGATAAGCACATGTCTTTTGTACGAACATTTTTTTAAACTTCATTGAGAGTAGAAAAAAATCAGATTTATTATAAAGATTCACTTGAAATACAAAGTATCTATCGAGGTCAATGAACCACTGAAGGACCATTGTTGCCGCCAAACGAGCCGCCGACTCGCGATTGTTGCCGCTCTTGTACTGAAGCCGGACTGACCTTGTCGATAACAGCCGGGAAGTCAAGGACTAGCACCCCGGAGCTGCAATCATCGTCGTTGAATTCTTGAATCGATCTAAAGAACCTTAGACCAAATATAGCCGTCGCGTACGAATGACGAGAAACTCTAACCTCGCCGCCCCAAGGAGCTAGCAGGCATCTAGCTGGAGCTCCGTCTAATCCATCCCAACGAACAAACTTGAGGAGGATCGAAACCCGAAAGACTGACTCGAAGAAGGAGCGCCGCCATCCTTCCAAATGCCACCCCTGCGTGGACTAAAACCCTACAGATCTATCGAGATTCTAAGACCACTGAACAACCACTATTGCCGCCAGAACGAGCCGCCGACGCGCTGTTGTCGCCGCTCCCTTACTAGAGCCGGCTTGACCTTGTCGATGATAGCCGGAAAGTCTTTGTGCATGTGCCCCTAAGGACCAGCGCCCTAGAGCCGCAATCGTTGTCGTTGAACTCTTGCATAGATCTGAAGCACTTGAACCAGATCTCGTCACATGACGAAAAACCCTAACCTCACCGCCCCAGGGAGATGGCATGAATGTAAGTTGGAGCTCCATTGACTACGTACATATGGACGGACTCGTATCCTGAAAGATAAACTCGAAGAAGAAGTGCCGCCATCCCTCCGAGCGCCGCACTTGCAATGACTAAAAAACCTAACCTAAACTACTAGCCGGAGCGGAGGCACTAGGATTCGCCTCCTCGACACCAATTGTCGGAGCGGCAGGCAAAGGGAAGCCGAATCCACAGGTTGGCCGATGAAATTTGGAGGGAAGAGTTTGTTGGAAATATGCCCTAGAGGCAATAATAAAAGTGTTATTATTATATTTCTTTGTTCATGATAATAGTCTTTTATTCATGCTATAACTGTATTATCCGGAAATCGTAATACACGTGTGAATACATAGACCACAATATGTCCCTAGTGAGCCTCTAGTTGACTAGCTCGTTGTGATCAACAGATAGTCATGGTTTCCTGGCTATGGACATTGGATGTCGTTGATAACGGGATCACATCATTAGGAGAATGATGTGATGGACAAGACCCAATCCTAAGCATAGCACAAAGATCGTGTAGTTCGTTTGCTAGAGCTTTGCCAATGTCAAGTATCTCTTCCTTTGACCATGAGATCGTGTAACTCCTGGATACCGTAGGAGTGCTTTGGGTGTATCAAACGTCACAACGTAACTGGGTGACTATAAAGGTGCACTACAGGTATCTCCGAAAGTATCTATTGTTTTATGCGGATCGAGACTGGGATTTGTCACTCCGTGTAAACGGAGAGGTATCTCTGGGCCCACTCGGTAGGACATCATCATATGCGCAATGTGACCAAGGAGTTGATCACGGGATGATGTGTTACGGAACGAGTAAAGTGACTTGCCGGTAACGAGATTGAACAAGGTATCGGTATACCGACGATCGAATCTCGGGCAAGTAACATACCGATAGACAAAGGGAATTGAATACGGGATCGATTGAGTCCTTGACATCGTGGTTCATCCGATGAGATCATCGTGGAACATGTGGGAGCCAACATGGGTATCCAGATCCCGCTGTTGGTTATTGACCGGAGAACGTCTCGGTCATGTCTGCATGTCTCCCGAACCCGTAGGGTCTACACACTTAAGGTTCGATGACGCTAGGGTTATAAAGGAAGCTTGTATGTGGTTACCGAATGTTGTTCGGAGTCCCGGATGAGATCCCGGACGTCACGAGGAGTTCCGGAATGGTCCGGAGGTAAAGATTTATATATAGGAAGTCCTGTTTCGGCCATCGGGACAAGTTTCGGGGTCATCGGTATTGTACCGGGACCACCGGAAGGGTCCCGGGGGCCCACCGGGTGGGGCCACCTGCCCCGGGGGGCCACATGGGCTGTAGGGGGTGCGCCTTGGCCTACATGGGCCAAGGGCACCAGCCCCAAGAGGCCCATGCGCCTAGGGAACCCTAGAGGGAAGAGTCCTCAAGGGGGAAGGCACCTCCGAGGTGCCTTGGGGAGGATGGACTCCTCCCCCCCCTCTTGGCCGCCGCACCAGATGCCATCTGGAGGCTGGCCGCCGCCCCTTGGGGTGGGAAACCCTAAAGGGGGCGCAGCCCTCCCCTTCCCCTATATATATGAGGCCTAGGGGCTGCCCATAACACGCGATTTGATCTCTCGTTGGTGCAGCCCTGCCCCTCTCCCTCCTCCTCCTCTCCCATGGTGCTTGGCGAAGCCCTGCGGGATTGCCACGCTCCTCCACCACCACCACGCCGTTGTGCTGCTGTTGGATGGAGTCTTCCTCAACCTCTCCCTCTCTCCTTGCTGGATCAAGGCGTGGGAGACGTCACCGGGCTGTACGTGTGTTGAACGCGGAGGTGCCGTCCGTTCGGCACTTGATCATCGGTGATTTGAATCACGACGAGTACGACTCCATCAACCCCGTTCACTTGAACGCTTCCGCTTAGCGATCTACAAGGGTATGTAGATGCACTCTCCTTCTACTCGTAGCTGGTCTCTCCATAGATAGATCTTGGTGACGCGTAGGAAAATTTTTGAATTTCTGCTACGTTCCCCAACAGTGGCATCATGAGCTAGGTCTATTGCGTAGATTCTTTGCACGAGTAGAACACAAAGTAGTTGTGGGCGTTGATGTTGTTCAATATGCTTACCGTTACTAGTCCAATCTTGTTTCGACGGTATTGTGGGATGAAGCGGCCCGGACCGACCTTACACGTACTCTTACGTGAGACAGGTTCCACCGATTGACATGCACTTGGTGCATAAGGTGGCTAGCGGGTGCCAGTCTCTCCCACTTTAGTCGGAACGGATTCGATGAAAAGGGTCCTTATGAAGGGTAAATAGCAATTGGCATATCACGTTGTGGTCTTGCGTAGGTAAGAAACGTTCTTGCTAGAAACCCATAGCAGCCACGTAAAACATGCAACAACAATTAGAGGACGTCTAACTTGTTTTTGCAGGGTATGCTATGTGATGTGATATGGCCAAGAAGAATGTGATGAATGATATGTGATGTATGAGATTGATCATGTTCTTGTAATAGGATTCACGACTTGCATGTCGATGAGTATGACAACCGGCAGGAGCCATAGGAGTTGTCTTTATTTTTTGTATGACCTGCGTGTCATTGAAGAACGCCATGTAAACTACTTTACTTTATTGCTAAACGCGTTAGTCATAGAAGTAGAAGTAGTCGTTGGCGTGACAACTTCATGAAGACACGATGATGGAGATCATGATGATGGAGATCATGGTGTCATGCCGGTGACGATGATGATCATGGAGCCCCGAAGATGAAGATCAAAAGGAGCAAAATGATATTGGCCATATCATGTCACTATTTGATTGCATGTGATGTTTATCATGTTTATGCATCTTGTTTGCTTAGGACGACGGTAGTAAATAAGATGATCCCTTACAAAATTTCAAGAAGTGTTCTCCCCTAACTGTGCACCGTTGCTACAGTTCGTCGCTTCTAAGCACCACGTGATGATCGGGTGTGATGGATTCTTACGTTCACATACAACGGGTGTAAGACAGTTTTACACAGCGAAAACACTTAGGGTTAACTTGACGAGCCTAGCATGTGCAGACATGGCCTCGGAACACGGAGACCGAAAGGTCGAGCATGAGTCGTATGGTAGATACGATCAACATGAAGATGTTCACCGATGATGACTAGTCCGTCTCACGTGATGATCGGACACGGCCTAGTTGACTCGGATCATGTGATCACTTAGATGACCAGAGGGATGTCTATCTAAGTGGGAGTTCATAAGATGAACTTAATTATCCTGAACATAGTCAAAAGACCTTTTGCAAATTATGTCGTAGCTCGCGCTTTAGTTCTACTGTTTAGATATGTTCCTAGAGAAAATATAGTTGAAAGTTGATAGTAGCGATTATGCGATCAGTAGAAAGCTTATGTCCTTAATGCACCGCTCAGTGTGCTGAACCCCAACGTCGTTTGTCGATGTTGCGAACATCGGACATACACGTTTTGATAACTACGTGATAGTTCAATTAAATGGTTTAAGTAGAGGCACCAAAGACGTTTTCGAAACGTCGCGGAACATATGAGATGTTTCGAGGGCTGAAATTGGGATTTCAGGCTCGTGCCCACGTCAAGAGGTATAAGACCTCCGACGATTTTCTTAGCCTGCAAACTAAGGGAGAAAAGCTCAATCGTTGAGCTTGTGCTCAGATTGTCTGAGTGCAACAATCACTTGAATCGAGTGGGAGTTGATCCTCCAGATGAGATAGTGATGTTTCTCCAAAGTCATTGCCACCAAGCTGCTAGAGCTTCGTGATGAACTATAACATATCAGGGATAGATATGATGATCCTTGAAATATTCATGATGTTTGACACCGCGAAAGTAGAAATCAAGAAGGAGCATCAATTGTTGATGGTTGGTGAAACCACTAGTTTCAAGAAGGGCAAGGGAACAAAGGGATACTTCATGAAACGGCAATTCAGCTGCTGCTCTAGTGAAGAAACCCAAGGTTGAACCCAAACCCGAGACTAAGTGCTTCTGTAATAAGGGGAACAACCACTGGAGCAGCATTACCCTAGATACTTGGTAGATGAGAAGGCTGGCAAGGTCGATAGAAGTATATTGGATATACATTATGTTAATGTGTACTTTACTAGTACTCCTAGTAGCACCAGGGTATTGGATACCGGTTCGGTTGCTAAGTGTTAGTAACTCGAAATAAAAGCTACGGAATAAACGGAGACTAGCTAAAGGTGAGCTGACGATATATGTTGGAAGTGTTTCCAAGGTTGATATGATCAAGCATCGCACGCTCCCTCTACCACCGAGATTGGTGTTTGCGTTGAGCATAGACATGATTGGATTATGTCTATCGCAATACGGTTATTCATTTAAGGAGAATAATGGTTACTCTATTTTTGAATAATACCTTCAATGGTCTTGCACCTAAAGGAATGGTTTATTGAATCTCGGTCGTAGTGATACACATTTTCATGCCAAAAGATATAAGATAGTAATGATAGTACCACTTACTTGTGGCACTGCCATGTAAGTCATAATGGTATAAAACGCATGAAGAAGCTCCATGTTGATGGATCTTTGGACTCACTCGTTTTTGAAAAGTTTGAGACATGCGAACCATGTCTATTGGTGTATATGCATGAAGAAACTCCATGCAAATGGATCGTTCGGACTCACTTGATTTTGAATCACTTGAGATATGCAAATCATACCACATGGGCAAGATGACTGAAAAGCCTCATTTTCAGTAAGATGGAACAAGATAGCAACTTGTTGGAAGTAACACATTTTGATGTGTGCAGTCGAATGAGTGCTGAGGCATGCAGTGAATATCATTATGTTCTTACTTCACAGATGATTCGAGTAAATGTTGAGTATATTTACTTGATGAAACACAAGTCTGAATTATTGAATGGTTCAAGTAATTTCAGAGTGAAGTAGCAGATCATTGTGACAAGAGGATAAAATGTCTATGATATGATCATAGAGATGAATATCTGAGTTACGAGTTTTGGCACACAATTAAGACATTGTGGAAATTGTTTCGCAATTAATACCGCCTGGAACACCATAATGTGATGGTGTGTCCGAACATCATAGTTGCACCCTATTGGATATGGTGCGTACCATGATGTCTCTTATCGAATTACCACTATCGTTCATGGGTTAGGCATTAGAGACAACCACATTCACTTTAAATAGGGCACCACGTAATTCCGATGAGATGACACCGTATGAATTATGGTTTAGAGAAACCTAAGTTGTCGTTTCTTAAAAGTTTGGGGCTGCGACGCTTATATGAAAAAGTTTCAGGTTGATAAGCTCGAACCCAAAGCGGATAAAATGCATCTTCATAGGAAACCCAAAACAGTTGGGTATACCTCCTAATTCAGATCCGAAAGCAATATGGATTGTTTCTAGAATCGGGTCCTTTCTCGAGGAAAAGTTTCTCTCGAAAGAATTGAGTGGGAGGATGGTGGAGACTTGATGAGGTTATTGAACCGTCTCTTCAACTAGTGTGTGACAGGGCACAGGGAGTTGTTCCTGTGGCACCTACACCAATTGAAGTGGAAGCTTATGATATTGATCATGAAACTTCGGATCAAGTCACTCCCAAACCTCGTAGGATGACAAGGATGCGTACTACTTCAGAGTGGTACGTAATCCTGTCTTGAAGGTCATGTTGCTAGACAACAATGAACCTACGAGCTATGGAGAAGCGATGGTGGGCCCGGATTCCGATAAATGGCTTGAGGCCATAAAATCCGAGAGAGGATCCATGTATGAAAACAAAGTGTAGACTTTGGCAGAACGGCTCGATGGTCGTAAGGCTAATGAGTACAGATGGATTTCAAAAGGAAGACGGACAATGATGGTAAATGTCACCATTAAGAAAGCTCGACTTGTCGTTAAGATGTTTTCCGACAAGTTCAAGGAGTTGACTACGATGAGATTTTCTCACTCGTAGCGATGCTAAGAGTCTGTTGGAATTATATTAGCGATTACTGCATTATTTATGAAATCTTGCAGATAGGATGTCAAAACATTGTTTCCTCGACGATTTTAATGAGGAAAGGTTGTATGTGATACAACCGGAAGGTTTTGTCAATCCCGAAAGATGCTAATAAGTATGCAAAGCTCCAGCAATCCTTCTAAGGACTGGAGTGAGCATCTCGGAGTTGGAATGTATGCTTTGATGATGATCAAAAATTTTGGGTTTGTACAAAGTTTATGAGAAACTTGTATTTCCAAAGAAGTGAGTGGGAGCACTATAGAATTTCTGATGAGTATATGTTGTTGACATATTGTTGATCAGAAATGACGTAGAATTTCTGGAAAGCATATAGGGTTATTTTGAAAGTGTTTTTCAATGGAAAGCCTGGATTAAGCTACTTGAACATTGAGCATCAAGATCTATAAGGATAGATCAAAATGCTTAATAATACTTTCAAATGAGCACATACCTTGACATGATCTTGAAGGTGTTCAAGATGGACCAGTCAAAGAAGGAGTTCTTGCCTGAGTTGTAAGGTACGAAGTTAAGACTTAAAGCTCGACCACGGCAGAATAGAGAGAAAGGACGAAGGTCGTCCCCTATGCTTAAGACGTAGGCTCTTCAGTATGCTATGCTGTGTACCGCACCTGAAGTGTGCCTTGCCATGAGTCAGTCAAGGGGTACAAGAGTGATCCAAGAATGGCTCACAGGACAGCGGTCAAAGTTATCCTTAGTAACTAGTGGACTAAGGAATTTTCTCGATTATGGAGGTGGTAAAAGAGTTCGTCGTAAAGGTTACGACGATGCAAGCTTGACACCTATCCGGATAGCTCTGAGTAGAGAGACCGGATACATATAATGGAGCAATAATTTAGAATAGCTCCAAGTAGAACAGTTGTTTGGAATAGCTCCAAATAGAGCGTGGTAGCTGCATCTAGGAGATGACATAGAGATTTGTAAAGCACACACGGATCTGAAAGGTTCAGACCCGTTGACTAAAACCTCTCTCACAAGCAACATGATCAAACATAAAACTCATTGAGTGTTAATCACATAGTGATGTGAACTAGACTACTGACTCTAGTAAACTCTTGGGTATTAGTCACATGGCGATGTGACCTGTGAGTGTTAATCACATGGCGATGTGAACTAGATTATTGACTCTAGTGCAAGTGGGAGACTGTTGGAAATATGCCCTAGAGGCAATAATAAAAGTATTATTATTATATTTCCTTGTTCATGATAATTGTCTTTTATTCATGCTATAACTGTATTATCCGGAAATCGTAATACACGTGTGAATACATAGACCACAATATGTCCCTAGTGAGCCTCTAGTTGACTAGCTCGTTGTGATCAACAGATAGTCATGGTTTCCTGGCTATGGACATTGGATGTCGTTGATAACGGGATCACATCATTAGGAGAATGATGTGATGGACAAGACCCAATCCTAAGCATAGCACAAAGATCGTGTAGTTCGTTTGCTAGAGCTTTGCCAATGTCAAGTATCTCTTCCTTTGACCATGAGATCGTGTAACTCCTGGATACCGTAGGAGTGCTTTGGGTGTATCAAACGTCACAACGTAACTGGGTGACTATAAAGGTGCACTACAGGTATCTCCGAAAGTATCTATTGTTTTATGCGGATCGAGACTGGGATTTGTCACTCCGTGTAAACGGAGAGGTATCTCTGGGCCCACTCGGTAGGACATCATCATATGCGCAATGTGACCAAGGAGTTGATCACGGGATGATGTGTTACGGAACGAGTAAAGTGACTTGCCGGTAACGAGATTGAACAAGGTATTGGATACCGACGATCGAATCTCGGGCAAGTAACATACCGATAGACAAAGGGAATTGAATACGGGATCGATTGAGTCCTTGACATCGTGGTTCATCCGATGAGATCATCGTGGAACATGTGGGAGCCAACATGGGTATCCAGATCCCGCTGTTGGTTATTGACCGGAGAACGTCTCGGTCATGTCTGCATGTCTCCCGAACCCGTAGGGTCTACACACTTAAGGTTCGATGACGCTAGGGTTATAAAGGAAGCTTGTATGTGGTTACCGAATGTTGTTCGGAGTCCCGGATGAGATCCCGGACGTCACGAGGAGTTCCGGAATGGTCCGGAGGTAAAGATTTATATATAGGAAGTCCTGTTTCGGCCATCGGGACAAGTTTCGGGGTCATCGGTATTGTACCGGGACCACCGGAAGGGTCCCGGGGGCCCACCGGGTGGGGCCACCTGCCCCGGGGGGCCACATGGGCTGTAGGGGGTGCGCCTTGGCCTACATGGGCCAAGGGCACCAGCCCCAAGAGGCCCATGCGCCTAGGGAACCCTAGAGGGAAGAGTCCTCAAGGGGGAAGGCACCTCCGAGGTGCCTTGGGGAGGATGGACTCCTCCCCCCCTCTTGGCCGCCGCACCAGATGCCATCTGGAGGCTGGCCGCCGCCCCTTGGGGTGGGAAACCCTAAAGGGGGCGCAGCCCTCCCCTTCCCCTATATATATGAGGCCTAGGGGCTGCCCATAACACGCGATTTGATCTCTCGTTGGTGCAGCCCTGCCCCTCTCCCTCCTCCTCCTCTCCCATGGTGCTTGGCGAAGCCCTGCGGGATTGCCACGCTCCTCCATCACCACCACGCCGTTGTGCTGCTGTTGGATGGAGTCTTCCTCAACCTCTCCCTCTCTCCTTGCTGGATCAAGGCGTGGGAGACGTCACCGGGCTGTACGTGTGTTGAACGCGGAGGTGCCGTGCGTTCGGCACTTGATCATCGGTGATTTGAATCACGACGAGTACGACTCCATCAACCCCGTTCACTTGAACGCTTCCGCTTAGCGATCTACAAGGGTATGTAGATGCACTCTCCTTCTACTCGTAGCTGGTTTCTCCATAGATAGATCTTGGTGACGCGTAGGAAAATTTTTGAATTTCTGCTACGTTCCCCAACAGAGTTTGCCCTAGCAATCAATTGTTAGGGAAGTGCAACGAGAATGCAACGGAATTTTATGATTTATATGTCACAAAAATTACATGATTAGAATCTTCTTTCGAATAAAAATTCAACCATAGACTTTTTATAGCATACTATAAGGGGCGTGCTACACGTCGGTCGGCGAAATCCGCCACCCGTCCGATTTGTTGATGCAGCATGTCCATATCGTTCCTCTTGCAACAAGACCTTTGTTGCAAAACCTTCACTTCTCTAATTTTCTATAACACAATCCTTATTGTAAAACCTTCTCTTCTCTAATTTCCTGACAAGACTCATGTTGCGCAAACATCTTTTTCTCTAATTTTCTGCAACAGTACTCTTATTGTAGAAGTTGTAAACTCATATCCGACACATCTAATTTTCTGCAACAAGACCTATGTTGCAAAAATTGCAACAACATCTCCGGTCGTGTCTCGCACTTGCACAGTCGTCGTCCGCTGCCACCATTCTACAACACCACCGCTGTTGCAGAGATGAGATGAGAAAGAGAGATGTGCTCATGTAGACCACGTGTTGAGCAAGGGAGGTGGCGGACGCCCTACGCTAGATCGGCCGACTGATTAAAATCATTTTCCATAATATAAATCATATGTTGTTAGTTATATACTCCCTCTGTTCATGAATAAGTACTTCTACCTTTTGTGTTAAGTCAAATATTTTTAATTTTGATCAACTTTAGAAAAAAGCAGTAGCATATATGAAATCAAATTGACATATTATGAAAGTACATTTTAAAATGAATTTAGTGATACTAATTTAGTGTCATGTTGTTATTTTTTTCTATAAAGTTGATGCAGATATACATTTATTCGTGGACGGATGGAGTAAATAGTTAAAATTTGATTCAAAGTACGAAGGAGTCTAATAAACCCGGAGACGGCGAAAGTACAATATAAAAAATGCGTATTCCTCTGAGATTTTAGGTAGTTTTGTAAAATAAAATTCGATTTTGCTCCCTGTCCGTGAGGCTACGAACCGTAGCCAGCCATGTGGAACCTTTCTGGCATCCTTCACACGCAAATCGAAAGGCACCTTGCAAAGGCACCTACACCGTCCTGGGATCCCCGCCACGTGTCCCTTCACTTCCCCGGCGTCGCACGCAACACCGGAGATACCCAAAGCACAGATCTCTTCGCTCCCTCGCCACTCCAACCTGCTCCCCCACCGTTCTGTAAAAAAAAAACACCTGCCCCCCACCGACATGTGGGCTCGCCGCTCACCAGTGCGGCCCCACGTGCCCCCGAGCAGAATAAAAGGGCCCACTTCCTCGTCCCCGCCTTCCAACCGCCGGCATTTTACACCTGTGCGGCGTACCCCTCCTTCCTCCCCTTTCCCGCCCTCATGGCCAACGGCGACCGCCTCGCCGGAGCACCGTCCCCGCCGCCTATGCCGCCGCCGCTGCCTCCGTCACTAAGCAGGCCGCCGAATCGGCCACTGTCGGAGAACCACCTGGCGATCTCCGTGCCGCTGCTCTCGCTCGCCGGCTCCGGCGCCGACGCAGACGCGCCGCTGGCGCGGTGGCTCCGGCGGCTCGAGGCGTTCCTCGCGGTGTCGGGGCTCTCTGCCTCGACCCCTCTCGGCGTGGCCTTCGCGGCGTCCGCGCTGGCGGTGGTGGGCGTCGCGCTGCCCGCGATGGCCGTGAGCCTCTCCCCATGCCGCAAGCACGAGCGGGTCTGCGACGACTTCGAGGTTGAGATGTTCGAGGTGTGCGTCATGATGTCGCAGGCGGCGGCCGCGGCCGTCGCCGTCGCCTGCGTGTCGCGGAAGATGGCCATGTACGGCCTCCGCAAGTTCCTCTTCGTTGACCCGGAGCTTGGCATGCGGATCCGCTTCCAGAAGGAGTACGTCGTCAGGATCCAGGTGCTGTCTCGCAGAGCTCAATTTTGGCGTGTGCTTCCATGACTTGCGGACGAATGCCTAGTAGTAACTTTTCCATATGGCCCGTTGATTGGGGGAATTTTTGTGAGAGCTTTGGTATCCTGATTTAGCTGTGAAATGAGGCAAGGAACTTGTCTGGATTCATCTTCAAAGCGAGCAGCCGGATGAATTTCTTGTTATACTGACTAGTAGATGATCAAGTGCAACCGTGCTCCGCGCCATTTTGTCGAAACATAGTGCAACTGAATGATAAATTAAGTGAAATCAGGGAGCATATGATTGCTTTGCGTTGTGCATGGATTTAGGAAGAAACAATACATTGGGAGTCTTGAGACTGTGGATGTAAGATGGTGCTTAGATTCAGGAGGTTTCCTTGTTGCAGCCCATCTGCTAACCTACTGAAAATCTGAAACCTCCTGTCTGGATCCTTTTTTTAATATATATTTCTGCCGCCCTGGATTCATGGGCCTGTCCTTACTTGAGGGTGGGTCGAGGTGATCGATTCTCGGTTATATATGTTGTAGTATATGCATGTCAGCATGTGCCTGCTTGTGTCCGCATGTGAGCGGGGCCATGGGTGTGTTGCAGTCATGCACTGGCAGGTTTGTGTTTGTGCCACATGTCTGTTTGATTAGTCTCTACTAGTCATAGGTTTAGTTATTTCTAGTGGAAATTTGAATTATGAAATTCCGTGACTAGGACTGCAAACATTATTCATTCATCACTCATAATGTGTATGAGTTTTGTCATTCGATTTTTGTGTTGACAAGTGCTGCGACCCCAATGACAGGACTTCTTCCGAACACTTATGTGGTGGATATTGCCATGCCTTGCTGTGAAGGTCACTCGAGAGATGTTCCGCTTTTCCCACATGTTCCATCAGTCAATTTGGAGGTCATGCATTGTGCTATTTGCTTCCATCATGTCATGGATGTATTTGACCACAATTGTGTTGTCTTCCTGCATGCTTTTCAACTTGGTTTGCAATCTACAAGTTATACACTTTGATGATTACGGAAAAGTTGTAGAGCAAGACGCGGATCCTCTAGTCTATTTGAAAGAGCACCTGCAGCTCCGCCATAATCTCTCCAAAATCAGTCACAGGTTCCGCATGTTCCTTTTGCTGCTCTTCTTTTCTGTTACAGCAAGCCAGTTCGCCATTCTTTACAAGACAACAGCATACAACGGGCCAATCAATTTCACCAATGGTGGTGATATAGCTGTGAGTACCATATGTTCGTTTATTCCAAAAACATCATAAACTTCCCCTTCTGTATGTGGTGTAAATAATATCAGATCATAAATTTTCTGCTGCAGGTATCTTCAGTTGTTCAAGTTGTAGGCCTTGTCCTTTGTTTACATGGAGCTGCTAAAATTTCTCACAGAGCTCAAAACATTGCCGCAATAGCTAGTCGATGGCATGCTTTAGCGACATGCTCGAGTGATTCTACATACGTGAGCACCCCAAATGATTCTGGGAACCTTGTGCCCTTTCCAGCGCATATGTTTCTGAGAGATTACTCGGAAAGTGACTTGGAGTCTATGGAAAGTGGCTCAATGCAAGGCAATTCTCATAACACAGCTCAATTGGCATCTTATATGTCTTCATACCACAAGAGAGAATCGCTTGGTTAGTAAGCTAATGCTTCCTTTAAATTTTGCATTGATAAACCTCGCTTTAAAGCTTCCTTCAAGTTGTGTCGCTAAATCTTTTTTTTTATGCTAGCAGTACATGCATAATGTTTTATTTTCCTTCATACAGTGCTCATGCATTTTATTCTACACTTGTGCACTGCAGTGCTCTATCTGCTAACCAACCCTGGGGGCATCACACTATACGGTTGGATTGTCGACCGGACATTCCTCAACACGATCCTGATGCTCGAGCTAACCCTTGTGCTGTTTGTGCTCAGCAAGACCGTTGTGATCCCAGTGAAAACGTTAGTCAACAGTTACATGAGTTTCCCATGAATGGAGTTTGGCGCAAGCTTTAACATTCCGATTTTGGTTTGAAGAGTGTGACACCCAGACACATAGTAGGGTTTGTACACCACACTGGCGAAGATCGGTGCCACCATCGGCAAAGTTGATCCTTCTTGAAGACTAAAATGAACCCGGATCTGAGAACAGCAAGGTTGGTGTTTCTTGATGATTCCCTGCTTGGAGCTTGATCTTTGGGGGCAATGTCTCTTGAACACAAGATTCCGGCTAACGCGAAGCATGCAATTGTTAGACATGGGTTCCCTTTGATCATTGGACTGTATGTAGGATGTTGGGCTCGGTTGTGTTGTGTACAGTTTTTGGACCCGAAGCCAGCATCCCTCTCCCTCCCCATGTGAAGTGATATGGCTGTGCATATGTACATCTGCTCTTGTATTACCACTTGATATCTATGACAAATTCTTTTTTTAACAGTTTTGTCAATGCTACTGGATTGTGTTGCTGCATATTTTTCTTGGCGTAAAGTGGAAAACAATCGAACAAATAATCTACTGTATATGTTATTGAAGCAAACTTTAGGGAGAACGGTCGCTCTGAAAGCACATGAATTCCCACGTTAGTGACAAGAAAAGGGGATTGAAGAAACATTTATGCCTATAGATATACTTCCTTTTGGCACCATCGATCAGAGATTCCAAAGGCGCACAATGTTTCAGCAGAGCACGCAGAACGACAGTCATCATGGAAATTAAACTAGATAACCAGCGAGCATTAGAACATTTCTCAAAAGGTACCTAACATAGCATCTTACTACAGGCAGAAGATCAGAGAGGTCATTAAAAATCACAAGTTGGCATGCAGCATCTGGAGTTCGAAATCAGCAAGAGATCACAACCCTAAGATCTAACACCCCATGTTTTGGATTTCAGGCTCTTGTGCTTCAGAACTGGCCATCCGTTCTACCCCAGCTCTTAGCTAATGTTGGATCCATCTGAATAGCCACCATTCACAACATCCAAAGGTTATCCAGGACAGATTAACCTAAAGAGGAAGTCAACAAAACTGTCATGAGTGTTAGGTTGACACTTGAATTAGATAGATCATTTAATACTTGCTGAAGTAGAACAGAGAAATTGAATATTAACATGAATAGCAACCCGCTTTGCTGGCAACTTCTAAACAGAATTTCCTGCCAGCAAAAGGCTAGAGGCTGGAGAGATCCTTCGTCTTTTTCCTAGTAGACATTCCGTGCAACGAACCATTATTATCAGTAGCCATCTCCCCCCTTTTCCTCTTTTGCTTCCTGCTGGAGAGGGTGCAGTTCCTCTTCAATTCCAAAACCCCGATTGGCTTGTCAAGGACATCTTCACTTGATTTCCCTTTGCATAACATACCAATCACAGCCCTAGATGGTGTAGGGAGATCACATTCATCTTTTTCATCCAGTGAAGTCAAGGATGCACTCCCGGGGTTTTTCAGCCAATCCATGATAGGGTTTTCTTTATCATATAGTGCAACATCCATCATCAATCTGCAAAGATCGAGCTCTTTTTTCCCCTTGCCATCCTTTTCTTCCTTATCTGTTTTAGATTGTTCGAACCGCAGGTTAAGATTGTATCGGACATAGACCAACTTGTGAAGCTTTTCAGAGGTAAGCTGATTTGTCGCTTGTGCATGCATCAATGCATATGTGCTCCAGTTTCGCTCGCACCTACTAGAGGACATACATCAGGACACAATTCGGATCGCATAGCCCTGAAGGAGTTTTACTTCTCCTCCAAAATACGACCACCAAGAAGCTGGGTCCAATGTGCTAGCATTTTTTAACGTCGAGCAATATCTTTGTCAAACCTCCCGCTAGAAGAACGAAAAGTTTCGAACTGGTCCAGTGCCGCCACTGCATTTGCAGGTGATTCTGCAACCTTCTCAATTGCCATCGTGAATGCTTGCATGTAATCTGGATTGCTTGCAAGATCATGCTTGTAGTGGGCTTCAGGATCAAGCACACCAGCTGTAGAAGAAAGAGAGTTAGATAAATTCACAATGGATGAAGGCCATTAAAAATAAGACACACAGTAACTTAGTCCTTACCTGCAATCATAAGAGTGCCATCATATAGATCTGCAACCCTCCTGTCAACCACATCCATGAAATCGTTCAAATCTTCTGAACCCTCCGGGAAAAGAGATTGTAATTCATCCCTAGCAGCAATCATTCTAGGCATAAATCCAGAAATTGACCTAGTCTTAGGTGAGTCTGCGTGCTGAAGTATGGCATAAAGTGGTCGGATTCTATCTAGTACCCATTTGACATCTTCCCACCAGGAGCACCTTATCAAGCAGTCATACTCCCTGCTCCAAGGGCCATCTTCCCACTCATTCGAGATCATCCACTACCTGAGCTTGTCTTTGTTATCCCAGTAACTTTGTAGACACATAAAGTCAGTTCCGAACCTTGCGGCATTGGGTGGGATCAACTCTCCACCAATCTTGGTTTTCATTTGAGCGTGCAGAGGTTCAGAATAACTATAGAAAAACCTATATATCCGCTTGGCACTGGAGAGCACCGCATCAACCTTGGGGATATTTCCAATTTCCATCAGCATGAGATTAACAGTATGAGCCGCACATGGCTGCCAAACAATGTGCAGATACTCCTTGATGAGTTGCCCGCACGCTTCCTTGAAGTTTGATCCATTCTGTGTCACAATTTGAACTACGAAGCCTTGCCCAATCTCCTCCACAACCACCTTCCTAATCAATTCATAGAGATACGGAACACTCTGCATGCGTCCGGTGGCATCAACAGACTTGTGAAAGTACATGCACCTATCGCAGGAGATCATGAAGTTTACGATGGTTGTCCCAGTAGGTCCTATCCATGAGTCACACATCACAGTAACACCATACAGATCCCACCAACCTTTCCATTCGGTCACACGCTCCATCAATTCGTCATACTCGGACTGCAGGCATGGCCAATCAATTTCTGAACCTGTAGGAACGTCCTGAACCACCGGACCAAGTTGTTGCGTCAATCTCATGGCCTCTTGGAAATGCGGGCAGTCGGCTTTCTCCCCAGGAATGCCATTGGCATGGAAAAACTTGGCCCAAGCCTGCCCAAGCTCCTTAGCTGAATCCTTTTGGAGAACCCCCTGGAGCCGAGGTGGGGCGGGTGCCCTGCGGCAGGAAAGGTCTGAATATATGCTTAAGTCAGTAGTCACTCTCTGCCTACGACTTGGTGCAGACTTGTTCTTTCCACCAGCAACAGTACGACCTGCAATCCGTGTAGGTAAAATTTTCTTAGACCGACATATTCCACCATAGCAACAATCTGTTAGGGGGAGGAGGGATATACCCCATCATATGAACATCCTATCGGAGACAGGAGGCATGTTGCATCACAGATAATGTTCTCGGAGAAACATTCCACATTTCCACCACAGATCAAGAACCATACAAGTGGTACGTATCATAACCTAGTGCATTTCGTAGACTGAACCAAACAATGTGGCGATCTACAAGTAGGAGTAGGGAGGAAAGCAAAAGGTGTTGGCACTGCCGCAACCCTAACGCCGTTTGAACCCCGACCCACAACAGATGGATGAGCTCTACAGATCGTTCGGGGACGAGTTCGAGTAGAAGGCTATTAATTAACAGTACCTGAGCGCAAGGCCGCGATGCCAGGGGGGCAGCTGCTGCTGCTGCTGTTGCTCCCGTCATCAGAGCCTGACTCCATGCGGGGATTGGAGCTCTTGGTCTGGTTCTGGGGAAGACGAAGAAGCCGCCGCCGGATTGTTGGGGGATGTTCTGTTTCTGAGCGTATTATTGGGCCGTTGGGGGATTTTGGGGGGAGAAGCAAGCAGCAATAATACGGCCCAAGTGAATTTCATGAGGTGGAAAGGCTGCATGAAGGTTTGGGAATTTCCTATTTGCCGCTCGTTGCGGCAAGTTGTCGGAGAAACGCACAGGCGAGCGGGCCAACCGACGCGACTGGGCCGGCCCAGAAGGTTCCCTGAACCGGTTTTTTGTTTTTTATTTTTCTTTGTGGTCAGGTTTTTCTTTTTCATTTTGCTGTTTTCATTTTTTTTCTTTTTCCAGAAATGTTCAAGATTCAAAAAAGTTCAAATTTTGAAAAATGTTTCTGTTTTAAAGTTTTGTTCCTAAATTCAAAAAAGTTCCTTATTTACAAAATATTTCTGTTTTCAAATTTTGTTCTGAAATTTCAAAAATTGTTCGAGTATTTTCTAATTATTTTTTCAAAACAATGTTCACGAATTTTCGAAAATTTTCATTTTTTATATTTTATTTTTCAAGTTAATTTTTATTTTTGAACTTGTTCGAAAATTTCAAAAATTGTTCAGATTTAAAAATATGTTATCATTGTGAAATTTGTTTACAAATTCAATATGTTAGGGGGGGGAGGGATATATCCCATCATATGAACATCCTAACGGAGACAGGAGGCATGTTGCATCAAAGATAATGTTCTTGGAGAAACATTCCACATTTCCACCACAGATCAAGAACCATACAAGTGGTACGTATCACAACCTAGTACATTTCCTAGACTGAACCAAGCAATGCAGCGATCTACAAGTAGGAAGGAAAGCAAAGGGTGTTCGCGCTGCAACCCTAACGGCGTTTGCCCCGACCCACAACAGATGGATGAACTCTACAGATCGTTCGGAGACGAGTTCGAGTAGAAGGTTGTTAATTAGCAGTACCTAAGCGCAAGGCCGTAATGCCGGGGGGGGGGGGCAGCAGCTGCTGCTGCTGTTGCTCCCGTCATCAGAGCCTGACTCCATGCGGCGATTGGAGCTCTGGGCCGGTTTTGGGGAAGATGAAGAAGCCGCCACCGGATTGTTTTTTTAGTGGTGTAACAATTAACAACTCGGAATGTTTTCAGAATGGCTCATGGAAATTCAGTCTTCTATGGATGAAAGTCACCGCCGGATTGTTGGGGGGTGTTTTGTTTCTGAGGGTAGTAGTGGGCTGTTGGAGGATGTTGGGGAGAGGAGCAAGCAGTAATAATACGACCCAAGTGAATTTCATGAGGTGGAAAGGCTGGATGAAGGCTTGCAGCGAGGAGAGCTCCTGTTCGGCGCCTTAGGCGCGCCCGAACAGGTGGCTGATGCCCACTGTAGCTCCTTTTTGGGTTGGCCCGTGATGGCAATGTTGGGGAACGTAGTAATTTCAAAAATTTCCTACGCACACACAGGATCATGGTGATGCATAGCAACGAGAGGGGGAGTGTTGTCTATGTACCCTCGTAGACTGTAAGCGGAAGCGTTTATCAACGCGGTTGATGTAGTCGTACACCTTCACGATCCGTCCTGGTCAAATACCGAACGTACGGCACCTCCGCGTTCAGCACACGTTCAGCTCGATGACGTCCTTGCCTTCTTGATCCAGCAAGAGGGGCGAAGTAGTAGATGAGTTCCCGGCAGCACGACGGCGTGGTGACGGTGTTGGTGAAGAACAATCTCCGGAGTGCTTCGCCTAAGCACTACGAAAACTATGACGGAGGATAAACTAGAGGGGACGGGGTAGCCGGCACACGGCTTGGTGTTTCTTGATGTGTCTTTGGTGCTAACCCTGCCCCTCTATTTATATGTTGAGCCCTGGGGTCGAAACTTGGAGCAAAAGCCTCCTCAAAGTCAGTTTTGCCCGAAAGGCAAGAGTCCCACTCGGACTCCAGGACCAAACGCCACACTCCTTGTCGTCTGACCCAGGGCCAGACGCCAGGGTCTCCGGCGTTTGGGCCCCTGGCCTCCGCAAAACTCCTTTTGCACCGACTTATAGCCCCGTGGGCCTGACCCCTTGGCCTAACCATATCATCCAATATATGAATCTTTACCTCCGGACCATTTCGGAGCTCCTCGTCATGTCTGTGATCTCATCCGGGACTCTGAACAATATTCGGTTACCAACATACATAACTCATAAATACTATATCGTCAACGAACGTTAAGCGTGCGGACCCTACGGGTTCGAGAACTATGTAGACATGACCGAGACACTTCTCTGATCAATAACCAATAGCGGAACCTGGATGCCCATATTGGCTCCTACATATTCTACGAAGATCTTTATCAGTCGAACCGCATAACAACATACGTTGTTCCCTTTGTCATCGGTATGTTACTTGCCCGAGATTCGATCGTCGGTATTTTAATACCTAGTTTAATCTCATTACCGGCAAGTCTCTTTACTCGTTCTGTAATACATCATCCGGCAACTAACTCATTAGTTACAATGCTTGCAAGTCTTATAGTGATGTGCATTACCGAGTGGGCCTAGAGATACCTCTCCGACAATCGGAGTGACAAATCCTAATCTCGAAATACGCCAACCCCACAAGTACCTTCGGAGACACCTGTAGAGCACCTTTATAATCACCCAATTATGTTGTGACGTTTGGTAACACACAAAGTGTTCCTCCCGTAAACGGGAGTTGCATAATCTCATAGTCATGGGAACATGTATAAGTCATGAAGAAAGCAATAACAACATACTAAACGATCAAATGTCGAGCTAACGGAATGGGTCAAGTCAATCACATCATTCTCCTAATGATGTGATCCCGTTAATAAAATGACAACTCATGTCTATGGTTAGGAAACATAATCATCTTTGATCAACGAGCTAGTCAAGTAGAGGCATACTAGTGACACTATGTTTGTCTATGTATTCACACATGTATCATGTTTCCGGTTAATACAATTCTAGCATGGATAATAAACATTTATCATGATATAAGGAAATAAAAAATGACTTTATTATTGCCTTTAGGGCATATTTCCTTCAGTCTCCCACTTGCACTAGAGTCAATAATCTAGTTCACATCGCCATGTGATTTATCACATCACCATGTGATTAACACCCATAGTTCACATCGTCATGTGACCAACACCCAAAGGGTTTACTAGAGTCAATAATCTAGTTCACATCGCTATGTGATTAACACCCAAAGAATACTAAGGTGTGATCATGTTTTGCTTGTGAGAGAAGTTTAGTCTACGGGTCTGACACATTCAGATTCGTATGTATTTTGCAAATTTCTATGTCAACAATGCTCTGCAAGGAGCTACTCTAGCTAATTGCTCCCACTTTCAAAATGTATCCAGATTAAGACTTCAAAGTCATCTGGATCAGTGTCAAAATTTGCATCAACGTAACCTTTTACGACGAACCTTTTGTCAGCTCCATAATCGAGAAACATATCCTTATTCCACTAAGGAAAATTTTGACCGCTGTCCAGTGAACTACTCCTAGATCACTATTGTACTCCCTTGCTAAACTCAGTGTAGGGTATACAATAGATCTGGTACACAACATGGCATACTTTATAGAAACTATGGTTGAGGCATAGGGAATGACTTTCATTCTCTTTCTATCTTCTGTCGTGGTTGGGCTTTGAGTCTTTACTCAACGTCACACCTTGCAACACAGGCAAGAACTCCTTATTTGTTTGTTCCATTTTGAACTAATTCAAAATAATGTCAAGGTATGTACTCATTGAAAAAACTTATCAAGCGTCTTGATCCATCTCTATAGATCTTGATGCTCAATGTGTAAGCAGCTTCATTGAGGTCTTTCTTTGAAAAACTCTTTTCAAACACTCCTTTATGCTTTCCAGAAAAATTCTACATTATTTCTGATCAACAATATGTCATTCACATATACTTATCAGAAATGATGTAGTGCTCCCACTCACTTTCCTATAAATACAGGCTTCACCGCAAGTCTGTAAAAAACCATATGCTTTGATCACTTTATCAAAGCATATATTCCAACTCCGAGATGTTTGCACCAGTCCATAGATGGATCGCTGGAGCTAGCTCACTTTGTTAGCACCTTTAGGATTGACAAAACCTTCTGGTTGCATCATATACAACTCTTCTTTAATAAATCCATTAAGGAATACAGTTTTGACATCCATTTTCCAGATTTCATAAAATGCGGCAACTGCTAACATGATTCAGACAGACTTTTAATCATCGATACGAGTGAGAAAATCTCATCATAGTCAACACCTTGAACTTGTCGAAAACATTTTGCGACAATTCGAGCTTTGTAGATAGTAACACTACTATCAGCGTCCGTCTTCCTCTTGAAGATCCATTTATTCTTAATGACTCACCGATCATCGGGCAAGTCATTCAAAGTCCATACTTTGTTCTCATACATGGATCTCATCTCAAATTTCATGGCCTCAAGCCATTTCACGGAATCTGGGCTCATCATCGCTTCCTCATAGTTCGTAGGTTCGTCATGGTCTAGTAACATGACTTCCAGAAAGGATTTCCGTACCACTCTGGTGCGGACCATACTCTGGTTGTCCTACGAGGTTCGGTAGTAACTTGATATGAAGTTTCATGATCATCATCATTAGCTTCCTCACTAATTAGTGTAGAGATCACTAGAACTGATTTCTGTGATGAACTACTTTCCAATTCGGGAGAAGGTACAATTACCTTATCAAGTTCTACATTCCTCTGATACGTCTCCAACATATCTATAATTTTTGATTGCTCCATGCTATACTATCTTCTGTTTTGGATGTTTATGGGCTTTATTAAACACTTTTATATCATTTTTGGGACTAACCTATTAACCCAGAGCCAAGTGCTAGTTTCTGTTTTTACCTTGTTTTAGGGTTTCGAAGAAAAGGAAAACCAAACGGAGTCCAATTGACCTGAAACTTCACGAAACCCATTTTTGGAAGGAAAGAAGCCCAGAAGACTTGAAGTGCACGTAAGGGAAGCTTCAAGGAGGCCACGAGATAGGGGGCGCTCCCACCCCCCTAGGGCGCGCCCTCCACCCTCATGGGCCCCTCGTGCCCCCCCTGACGTACTTCTTCTGCCTATATATCTCCATATACCCTAAAAACATCCGAGAGCACAGTAGATCGGGAGTTCCGCTGTCAGAAGCCTCCGTAGCCACCGAAAGCCAATCTAGACCCGTTCCGGCACCCTGCCGGAGGGGGAATCCCTCTCCGGTGGCCACTTCATCATCCCGTACTCTCCATGACGAGGAGGGAGTAGTTCTCCCTCGGGGCTGAGGGTATGTACCAGTAGCTATGTGTTTGATCTCTCTCTCTCTCTCGTGTTCTTGATTTGGTACGATCTTGATGTATCATGAGCCTTGCTATTATAGTTGGATCCTATGATGTTTTCTCCCCCCTCTACTCTCTTGTAATGAATTGAGTTTCCCCTTTGAAGTTATCTTATCGGATTGAGTCTTTAAAGATTTGAGAACACTTGATGTATGTCTTGCCGTGCGTATCTGTGGTGACAATAGGATACCACGTGATTCACTTGATGTGTGTTTTGGTGATCAACTTGCGGGTTCCGCCCATGAACCTATGCATAGGGGTTGGCACACATTTTCATCGTGATTCTCCGGTAGAAACTTTGGGGCACTCTTTGAGGTTCTATATGTTGGTTGAATAGATGAATCCGAGATTGTGTGATGCATATCGTATAATCATACCCACGGATACTTGAGGTGACATTGGAGTATCTAGGTGACATTAGGGTTTTGGTTGATTTGTGTCTTAAGGTGTTATTCTAGTACGAACTCTAGGGCTATTTGTGACACTTATAGGAATAGCCCAACGGATTGATTGGAAAGAATAACTTTGAGGTGGTTTCGTACCCTACCATAATCTCTTCATTCGTTCTCCGCTATTAGTGACTTTTGAGTGACTCTTTGTTGCATGTTGAGGGATAGTTATGTGATCCAATTATGTTATCATTGTTGAGGGAACTTACACTAGCGAAAGTATGAACCCTAGGCCTTGTTTCCTATCATTGCAATACCGTTTACGCTCACTTTTATCATTCGTTACCTTGCTGTTTTAATATTTTCAGATTACAAAAACTATTATCTACTATCCATATACCACTTTTATCACCATCTCTTAGCCGAACTAGTGCACCTATACAATTTACCATTGTATTGGGTGTGTTGGGGACACAAGAGACTCTTTGTTATTTGGTTGCAGGGTTGCTTGAGAGAGACCATCTTCATCCTACACCTCATACGGATTGATAAACCTTAGGTCATCCACTTGAGGGAAATTTGCTATTGTCCTACAAACCTCTGCACTTGGAGGCCCAACAACGTCTATAAGAAGAAGGTCGTGTAGTAGACATCAAGCTCTTTTCTGGCGCCGTTGCCGGGGAGGTGAGTGCTTGAAGGTATATCTTTAGATCTTGCAATTGAGTATTTTAGTTTCTTGTTTTATCACTAGTTTAGTTTATAAAAGAAAACTATAAAAATGGAATTGAGTTTGTCTCATACGCTTCACCTTTTTAATATCTTTCGTGAGTATGATGGAAAGGATAATTGTGCTCAAATGCTAGAAGAAGAAATCTATAAAATGTTTGGCACTAAATATTTGAATGATGAGCATGATTGCAATGTTGTTAGTATGAATTCCATGAATATCCATGATACTAATGATATTCAAAGCCACAAGCTTGGGGAAGCTATGTTTGATGAAGATGATATTTTTTGTCCCCCAAGTTTTGAAGAGCAAATTTATTATGATGAAAGCATGCCTCCTATATATGATGATTATTGTGATGATATGTATGCTTTAAAGAATAATGATGAAACTTGTCATCTTGATTTCAATTTTCAATCCCATGATAGTTACTTTGTTGAGTTTACTCCCACTATTCCGAATGAAAAAAAATTTGCTTGTGTGGAGAGTAGTAAATTTTCTATACTTGTAGATCATGAAAAGAATGCTTTAGGTGCTGGTTATATTGTTGAATTCATTCATGATACTACTGAAAATTATTATGAGGGAGGAATATATGCTTGTAGGAATTGCAATAATATCAAGTTTCCTCTCTGTGTGCTTAAAATTTTGAAGTTATGCTTGTTTTACCTTCCTATGCAAGTTGATCCTTGTTCCCACAAGTTGTTTGCTCACAAAATCCCTATGCATAGGAAGTGGGTTAGACTTAAATGTGCTAGTCATATTCTTCATGATGCCCTCTTTATGTTACAATTCTTATCTTTTATGTGAGCGTCATTGAAATCATCATGCCTAGCTAGGGGCGTTAAACGATAGCGCTTGTTGGGAGGCAACCCAACTTTATTTTTATTCCTTGCTTTTTGCTCCTGTTTAGTAATAAATAATTTATCTAGCCTCTATTTAGATGTGGTTTTATGCTTTTAATTAGTGTTTGTGCCAAGTAGAACCTTTGGAAAGACTTGGGGAAAGTCTTGTTGATCATGCTGTAAAAAACAGAAACTTTAGCGCTCACGAGAATTGCTGCCATTTTTATTTGGAAAGTGATATTGAGTTAATTATTTTTGAAGATGATTAATAGATACATTACTCACGTCCATAAATTTAGTTTAGAATTTTTGGGGTTCCAGAAGTATTCGAAACCTACAGATTACTACAGACTGTTCTGTTTTTGACAGATTCTGTTTTTCGTGTGTTGTTTGCTTATTTTGATGAATCTATGGCTAGTAAAATAGTTTATAAACCATAGAGAAGTTGGAATACAGTAGGTTTAACACCAATATAAATAAAGAATGAGTTCATTACAGTACCTTGAAGTGGTGTTTTGTTTTCTTTTGCTAACGGAGCTCACGAGTTTTCTGTTAAGTTTTGTGTTGTGAAGTTTTCAAGTATTGGGTAAAGATTTGATGGACTATGGAATAAGGAGTGGAAAGAGCCTAAACTTGGGGATGCCCAAGGCACCCCAAGGTAATATTCAAGGACAACCAAGAGCCTAAGCTTGGGGATGCCCCGGAAGGCATCCCCTCTTTCGTCTTCGTTCATCGGTAACTTTACTTGGAGCTATATTTTTATTTACCACATGATATGTGTTTTGCTTGGAGCGTCAATTTATTTTGTTAGTATTTGCTTGCTGTTATTTAGAACAATGTTTTGCATCTCTTATTTCAATAAAAGTGGCATTGATAGCCTTTACTAGGCCTATTTTAGAAGTCCACATGTTGCTGTTTGAAAACAAAAAGTTTACCGCTGTTGCAATAATTCCCTAGAAAAGTCAGAATGTGATAAAATGTTGAAACCTTTTGAATATTAAGCTCTGATAAATTTACAACAGTGGGAATTTTCTTTCATAATTTTTGGAGCTAGGTAAGTATGGATGTTGTTGCATTCTTTACAGACTATCCTGTTTAGGAAGATTGCTGTTATGTTTGCATTGTT
Source organism: Triticum aestivum (assembly GCF_018294505.1). Lineage (NCBI taxonomy): Eukaryota > Viridiplantae > Streptophyta > Magnoliopsida > Poales > Poaceae > Triticum > Triticum aestivum. The sequence goes on along the minus strand of NC_057812.1, from coordinate 447,332,571 downwards.
TGCATATGTTTGCTTCTTTAATGATTCTATTTGAGGATAGGACTATTAAATATGCAGAGGCATTTAGTATGCAATGTTGAATAATAATTTTAGTGATTTGCTATAGTAGAGTATGATAAGGTTTTTGCAATGGTTTATACTAACTTATCTCATGAGTCCTTGTTGAGTTTTGTGTGGATGAAGCTTTTGAGATTTAGGGAGACTGTGATATGAGAGGAATTAAGGAGACACAAAAGCTCAAGCTTGGGGATGCCCAAGGCACCCCAAGATAATATTTTAAGAAGTCTCAAGCGTCTAAGCTTGGGGATGCCCCGGTTGGCATCCCACCTTTCTTCTTCAACAACTATCGGTTAGTATCGGTTGATCCTAAGTTTTTGTTTCTTCACATGATGTTTGCTATTCTTAGATGTCATTTTATTTTGTTTTGCTTGCTGTTTGAATAAAGTATCAAGATCTAAAATTATTAAATGTTAGGGAGTCTTCACATAGTTGCATAATTATTCGACTACTCATTGAGCTTCACTTATATCTTTCGGAGTAGTTTGTTGTTGCTCTAGTGCTTCACTTATATCTTTTTAGAGCACGGTGGTGATTTTATTTTAAAGAAATAGATGAACTCTCATGCTTCACTTATATTATTTTGAGAGTCATAAATAGCATGTTAATTTGCTTAAATAATCTTAATATGCTAGGTATTCAAGATTAGTAAAACTTTCTTATGAGTGTGTTGAATACTAAGAGAAGTTTGATGCTTGATGATTGTTTTGAGATATGGAGGTAATAATATCAAAGTCGTGCTAGTTGAGTAGTTGTGAATTTGAGAGATACTTGTGTTCAAGTTTGCAAGTCCCGTAGCATGCACGTATGGTAAACGTTATGTAACAAATTTGAAACATGGGGTGTTATTTGATTGTCTTCCTTATGAGTGGCGGTCGGGGACGAGCGATGGTGTTTTCCTACCAATCTATCCCCCTAGGAGCATGCGCATAGTGCCGAGGTTTTTGATGACTTGTAGATTTTTGCAATAAGTATGTGAGTTCTTTATGACTAATGTTGAGTCCATGGATTATACGCACTCTCACCCTTCCATCCTTGCTAGCCTCTTCGGTATCGAGCATTTCCCTTTCTCACATTGAGAGTTGGTGCAAACTTCGTCGGTGCATCCAAACCCCGTGATATGATATGCTCGGTCACATATAAACCTCCTTATATCTTCCTCAAAACAACCACCATACCTACCTATTATGGCATTTCCATAGCCATTCCGAGATATATTGCCATGCAACTTTCCACCATTCAGTTTATCATGACACATTCATTATTGTCATATTGCTTTGCATGATCATGTAGTTGACATTGTATTTCTGGCAAATCCACCGTTCATAATTTTTCATACATGTCACACTTGATTCATTGCAATCCCGGTACACCGCCGGAGGCATTCATATAGAGTCATCTTTTGTTCTAGTATCGAGTTGTAAATAAATAGAAGTGTGATTATTATCATTTTCTAGAGCATTGTCCCAAGTGAGGAATAAAAAAAAGAGAAATGCCATAAAAAAGAGAAGGCCCAAAAAAGGAGAAAGGCCATAAAAAAGAGAAGGCCCAAAAAATGAAAAAAAAATGAAAATGAGAGAAAAAGAGAGAAGGGAGAATGCTACTATCCTTTGCCACACTTGTGCTTCAAAGTAGCACCATAATCTTCATGATAGAGACTCTCTTGTTTTGTCACTTTCATATACTAGTGGGAATTTTTCATTATAGAACTTGGATTGTATATTCCAACAATGGTCCTCCTCAAGTGCCCTAGGTCTTCGTGAGCAAGCAAGTTGGATGCACACCCACTTAGTTTCTTTTGTTGAGCTTTCATACATTTATAGCTCTAGTGCATCCGTTGCATGGCAATCCCTACTCCTTGCATTAATATCAATCGATGGGCATCTCCATAGCTCATTGATTAGCCTCGTTGATGTGAGACTTTATCCTTTTTGTCTTCTCCACATAACCCCCGTCATCATATTCTATTCCACCCATAGTGCTATATCCATGGCTCGCGCTCATGTATTCTGTGAAAGTTTATAGGTTTGAGATTACTAAAGTATGAAACAATTGCTTGGCTTGTCATCGGGGTTGTGCATGATGAGAGCATTCTTGTGTGACGAAAATGGAGCATGACTAAACTATATGATTTTGTAGGGATGAACTTTCTTTGGCCATGTTATTTTGAGAAGACATGATTGCTTAGTTAGTATGCTTGAAATATTATTATTTTTATGTCAATATGAACTTTTATCTTGAATCTTTCGGATCTGAATATTCATGCCACAATTAAGAAGACTTACATTGAAATTATGTGTAACGCCCCGAGACCGATGTGCCAGGTGTCTTTCAGTTATTCGCTGTCGTTGCCATGTCATTTGCTTGCGTGTTGCATTTCATCATGTCATCATGTGCATTGCATCATCATGTTTTCAAAACTTGCATTCGTCCGGGTTCTCCTCGTTCCTTCCGTTGTCCGTTCTGAGCCCAACCACACTTGCACGCGCCCGCGACACGTCCGAAATATTATTTTATAAGTGGCCGAAAAATATTCTCGGAATGGGTTGAAAGTTGGCATGTGGTGTTGTTATGTTGTAGGTAGGCCGCCTGCCAAGTTTCATCGCATTCGGAGTTCGTTTGATAGCCCAACGGATAACTATAGCGGCAATATAGCCGGTCAAACATCGGACGTTTTCGGTCTCCGGAAACAGTTGCCAGGCTGCACTCCTCTCCTCTCATCTCAGCCCAACCTCTTTTCACAACCCACTTGCAGCCCACCTAGGTCCAGCCTACCTCTCCTCACGTCCGGAACCGCCCGATCGCGATTGGAGGGTCCGAAAACCCCCCTAAATCCCCTAACCCTAGAACCTGCCCTATATAAACCTCCTCCCCTTCCATTTTGGGCAGCTACCTACCCCTCCTCCTAAATTTCCGTGCCCCAATCATCCTCCAGCCGCCTCCCACCTCCTCTCCTTGAAATCCGTGCATGCCCGCTCCCCCGCCGCCACTTGTCGCCGCCCCAATCGCCGCGCCGCCACCAGTACCCAACCTTAAATTATGCACATGAGGAGTTTCCGGATTTGTTGTTCGTTGCTTCCGGCCTCATTTAACCTTGACTAGATAGGTAGTTTTCTTTTGCTTCACCTCTTGCCATGCTAACAACATTTAATCTTGTTGGGTACATAAACGAGAGAGAACTAAATAAGTCACGTGGTGTTTTTGTCAATATGCAATGGAGTTGCATATTGTGCTCCACTTAATTTGTAGAATTGTTTGTGCATTTTTGCCATGCCATGCTTCATTAAACCGGACATGCATCATACTTGATTGTTCATCATGCCATGTTCATGTCGTGGTTGTTTACTATGTTGTTTGCTTCTTTCCGGTGTTGCTTCTTCGGGTTGGTTCCGGTAACGTCGTGCTTGTGAGGAACCGTTCGTCTACGTCCGTTTGTCTTCTTCTTGGACTCGTTCTTCTTCCTTGCGGGATTTCAGGCAAGATGACCATACCCTCGAAATCACTTCTATCTTTGCTTGCTAGATGCTCGCTCTTTTGCTATGCCTATGCTGCGATACCTACCACTTGCTTATCATGCCTCCCATATTGTTGAACCAAGCCTCTAACCCACCATGTCCTAGCAAACCGTTGATTGGCTATGTTACCGCTTTGCTCAGTCCCTCTTATAGAGTTGTTAGTTGTAGGTGAAGATTGAAGTTTTGTTCCTTGTTGGAACATGGAGATGTTGTTCCTGGTTGGAACATGTTTACTTGTTGGGATATCACTATATATCTTATTTAATTAATGCATCTATATACTTGGTAAAGGGTGGAAGGCTCGGCCTTATGCCTGGTGTTTTGTTCCACTCTTGCCGCCCTAGTTTCCGTCATATCGGTGTTATCTTCCCGGATTTTGCGTTCCTTACGCGGTTGGGCTATTATGGGAACCCCCTGACAGTTCGCCTTAAGTAAAGCTCTTCCAGCAATGCCCAACATTGGTTTTACCATTCGCCACCTAGCCTTTTCTTTTCCCTTGGGAGTCGCGCTCCTAAGGGTCATCATTATTTTACACCCCCCGGGCCAGTGCTCCTCTGAGTGTTGGTCCAACTTGTCCGCCGTCGGTGACCACCAGGGGCAACTCTGGGCTGGCCTACCGGAAGTTTAGACAATCTGGTGTGCCCTGAGAAAGAGATATGTGCAGCTCCTATCGGGATTTGTCGGCACATTTGGGCGGTGTTGCTGGTTTAGTTTTACCCTGTCGAAATGTCTTGTTGTACCGGGATACCGAGTCTGATGGGAACGTCTCGGGAGGAGGTCTATTCCTTCGTTGACCGTGAGAGCTTGTCATGGGCTAAGTTGGGACACCCATGCAGGGATTTGAACTTTCGAAAGCCGTGCCCGCGGTTATGGGCAGATGGGAATTTGTTAATGTCCAGTTGTAGATAACTTGAACCTTAACTTTTAAAATGAATCAACAACGTGTGTAACCGTGATGGTCTCTTTCCGGCGGAGTCCGGGAAGTGAACACGGTTGTTGGAGTTATGCTTGACGTAGGTTGCTATAGGATCACTTCTTGATCATACTTTTATCGACCGTGCTTTGCCTTCTCTTCTCGCTCTCATTTGCGTATGTTAGCCACCATATATGCTAGTCGCTTGCTGCAGCTCCACCTCATATCTTTACCTTACCCATAAGCTTAAATAGTCTTGATCGCGAGGGTGTGAGATTGCTGAGTCCCTGTGGCTCACAGATACTTCCAAAACCAGCTTGCAGGTGCCGATGATGCCATTCCAGGTGATGCAACCAAGCTCAGGCGGAGCTCGATGAAGATCTTGTCCTTTGTGTTGTTTCATTCTAGTTGATCAGTAGTGGAGCCCAGTTGGGGTCGATCGGGGACCTTTGTCGCATTTGGGGTTCTTCTCTTATTTTGGTTCCGTAGTCGGACCTTGAGTGTATTTGGATGATGTAATGCTTTATTCATGTAATTGTGTGAAGTGACGAGTGTAAGCCAACTATGTATCTTTTCCCTTATTCTATTACATGGGTTGTTTGTGAAGATTACCTCACTTGCGACATTGCTTTCAATGCGGTTATGCCTCTAAGTCGTGCTTCGCCACGTGGGAGATATAGCCGCATCGAGGGCGTTACAAGTTGGTAATCAGAGCCTTCCCCGACCTTAGGAGCCCCATTGCTTGATCGTTTTTAGCAGCCGTTGTTGAGTCTAGAAAAATGTTTTGAGTCATTTAGGAATTATATATCGGAGAGTTTAGGAATTCTTTTTACTTCCCAGTCTCCTCATCGCTCTGGTAAGGCATCCTGACGTAGAGTTTTGACTCTTCTCTTCTCAAATTTCACTAAATTTTTTTTAGGATCACGCGGGTATCTTGGAATCGTTTCGATGTTTTTATGATGAGAACATTGTCTTGGTGCCTCCTGTTAGGGGTTTTGTGGAAGTGTCCCGGGGAGTTGAGCTCTGAGGTGTTGTCATCATAATTTTATCGTTGCAGTTCTGGAATACCTGAGTTTAGTACGCCGACATCGAAAATCTCTTTTATGCAGTTCGTTGGTGAGATAACCTCGACGCCACCCAGTACTGGGGTGGGAGTTCGGGAGTATTGCCATAACTTGTATAACGGATGCTTTTCGAAGGTTGAGGTAGACGATTTCCGAAGGTTTCTTGGTTATGTGTTGAAGGATGGATACAGCTGGATGTAGGATTTGCTAGTTTGGGTGAGATATTATGCTTCCCCTGTATCCCCAACACCTGATTGCATAACTGGGAAAATTTCGGGAGTTTATAAGTGGGAATTCAAGTAGCTCTTAGGATATCTTTCCGACAGATGTATGATTTGAAATTGGGGTTCGACGTCTAGTGGTCCGCCTATTCACGGTCGGTTTTACAGTGGTCTCGTTGTGTCTTAAAGAGTCCTTGGCTATGCCGACTCGGAGACGCTTCTTATGTCATGTGCACTGCCTTGTACATGATTGTGCTGTACGATCGAGCCCGTGTAGGCCCCACCACGAAAACTTCGGACGAAATCTCTATCATATGTTTGTTCCAGCTTATTCTGCAAGCCAATCCTTTGTTTTGTTTTGAGTTGTGGTATTCGAGTTGCTTCGAAGTAAAATGTTGATTCCATACCTTTTCCAAGTGGTGTTCTCATATTCCTATGTGAATACTAATCCTTCTTGATCATCAAGATTGTTTTTGTCAATCCCTTTTAACCGGTGTGTCTCTCCTCAAGTGGATCCGATCACTTCAACATTCGCAAGATCTATTATAACTTCTTCTCAACGGTGTTTGTTTCATCCGTCTCCAAGTTGCCTTTGTTTTTCTCGCCCACCCACCCTTTTTCTTCGAGGACTCGAACTTCTTATTCAAGTATCCTTTTATTGATGCGAAGTCTCTCAATTCTTTTCCTTCAATGTTCTTACCCGGTGATTCTCATGAAGATTCTAACGGAACCTCAAGTTCATCATTTTTCATTCTCTTTCTTCTCCGGTGGAACCAATTCAAGCTTTCGGTGTTGATCTCATATCCCTTTTTCCTCGTTTCAAATACCTTCTCATACCATTACACCTCATAATAATTCACTTCTCGCTATTCTTTTGTTCCGGAGTGCTGAAGATATCTTAGAAGATTCATATTTTCATTCCTAATTCGTTCAAGATATCTCGAGGTTGTTATCTCATTCTAGCCATTTAATTCAACCGGTGCATTCTCTCTTTTAAATTGTTCTACAGTGTTTCTTTTGAGTGGGCCCTAACCCACAGGTCTTTTCCCAGGATCTTACCTGACTCTTCTATTTTCCCGGTGCTATCCTAAATTCTTTTTGAAGTTTGACGTAAGAATGAGTTATCATCAGTCAAATGCCTTCTCCAAGATCTTTCACACTATTTTCATCGTTGGCTCAACCTTTTCCATTCTTCATTCCGGAGTGCCTCAACAATTCTTGGTGGTGTTTCTCGTCGTCATTCTCAACATTTGAAGACCGAAGAAGAGTTTACCTCCTTATCTTATCCGTTCTTTCAGAGAATCGTGGTTCTAATTAGAGGTCATCCTCTCATAATTGTTTGATTGTGAGAATTCTTTTCACCCATCCGAAGAAAATTCAAGAGTCTTCTCAATTTGATTCTCCGGAGCCCATCATCTCATAATTATTCATTCCCAGCCTTCAGTTATCGTTCTCTAATCTTACCGGTGCATCATTCATGTGATCTTTAATCGGCTCGTGATCTCTTTGTTCTCATGTTTCTAAATCCTCTAAATCTATGTTCATTTTATAATTCTTCCCGGTGTTTTCTTTACCTTTACTTCAATCGTTTTCAATTCTTATGGTGGTTCGTTCTAGACCTCTCTTCCGTATCAATTCATTCGTTCTTTCAATCCCGACGGGTGATTTGTTGAAGACCTTCTCAAGTTGGTGCTATATCTGTCTTAATGCTCGCTACGAGAATAAGTAGTATGTCAAATCCATTGTTTGTCATCAATTAAATTGGTGAAGGATAAACATAACGTAATTCTTATTCTTGTTCATCCAAGCGATTAATTCCTTATTCCAGAGGTGCATCAACTTCTTGATTCCAATTGTGTTCAGCTTTTTTCTTTTCCCGGAGTTCCAACCTCTTTCAATTATATCACCACGGAGATCCATCTAATCATTGCAAGGATTCAACTTCTCTTTCCTTTCGATTGGTCATTCTTTTGTTACCAGAGTTCTTCATGGAGGCTCTACATGATGGTTCATCAAGGATTTAATTCCTTCTTGAAGTGTTCATTGAGATTCTTTTTAGAGGAGCTCAAGCATTCTCCATCTTGCAATCCGAAGTGCAATTCTTTCTTTCGTATTATTCGAGGTGGTATTATGTCATTCTTGATAATTTGAGTTCATGTCTCATGATTCACATGTGTTCAAGGATGAGGTATTTTAAATCCATCAATCTCTTCTTTGGAGTTATCTTGGGTTATATTTCTCCTAAAGCTTTCCTTTAAGGATTGTCACTCTTATGGTGTTTATCAATGATCCAAGTTCTTCATTTATCCTCCCGGTGAAATAAGCTTCTCGTCTCCTTGTTCATATCAATCCAATTCTTTTTCATGAGTGGCAAGTTGTAACCTCATAATTTTGAGATGTCTCCTATAAGTCCATATCAAGCTTATTCTTTTCGTTGTTGCTTTTTTCAACAACTCCGTTCTAGCATTTGTGGTAAGCATGCTTCCTCAAGACCTTGTTTCCCTTCGTTCATTCCATTCCATTCTTAATTTTGTTCCGGAGGCTTTGTGATGTTGCTCCCTTCAACCCATCTTCTTGTTTTGTCAGGATCGTGTTCTTTTCGTCCTTATCCTTTTAACCGGAGTGTCGTGCCTGCTTTTCGAATTTTTCCCATTCTGCCAAGTTTTGCCTCCCTTCTCAGACGGAGTGCTGCTCAAATTATAACATTCTTAATCCTTCTCTATCTTGTTTTAACCGGAGTGGTTTCAATATTCATCTTGCCCTTCAACCTCAAGGTTTTTCGCAATGTTCTTTGTCCCTCTTTTCTAACGGAGTGTTTTCAAATTTGTCATCTCCGTTATTCTTTTTCTCCAAATGGCTTAACCTTTTCAAGGTTCTTTGGTCTCACTCGTTTGTCAAAGAAGCAACTTAGTTTACCTCTTCTCTTTCTCTTCCGTTTTTCCCTCCGGTGCCATTCTAGATCTCGGGACGAGATCCTCTCGTAGTGGTGGAGTGTTGTAACGCCCCGAGACCGATGTGCCAGGTGTCTTTCAGTTATTCGCTGTTGTTGCCATGTCATTTGCTTGCGTGTTGGATTTCATCATGTCATCATGTGCATTGCATCATCATGTTTTCAAAACTTGCATTCGTCTGGATTCTCCTCGTTCCTTCCGTTGTCCGTTCTGAGCCCAACCACACTTGCACACGCCCGCGGCACGTCCGAAATATTATTTTATAAGTGGCCGAAAAATATTCTCGGAATGGATTGAAAGTTGGCATGTGGTGTTGTTATGTTGTAGGTAGGCCGCCTGCCAAGTTTCATCGCATTCGGAGTTCGTTTGATAGCCCAACGGATAACTATAGCGGCAATATAGCCGGTCAAACGTCGGACGTTTTCGGTCTCCTGAAACAGTTGCCGGGCTGCACTCCTCTCCTCTCATCTCAGCCCAACCTCTTTTCACAACCCACTTGCAGCCCACCTAGGTCCAGCCTACCTCTCCTCACGTCCGGAACCGCCCGATCGCGATCGGAGGGTCCGAAAACCCCCCTAAACCCCCTAACCCTAGAACCTGCCCTATATAAACCTCCTCCCCTTCCATTTTGGGCAGCTACCTACCCCTCCTCCTAAATTTCCGTGCCCCAATCATCCTCCAGCCACCTCCCACCTCCTCTCCTTGAAATCCATGCGTGCCCGCTCCCCCGCCGCCACTTGTCACCGCCCCAATCGTCGCGCCGCCACCAGTACCCAACCTTAAATTATGCACATGAGGAGTTTCCGGATTTGTTGTTCGTTGCTTCCGGCCTCATTTAACCTTGACTAGATAGGTAGTTTTCTTTTGCTTCACCTCTTGCCATGCTAACAACATTTAATCTTGTTGGGTACATAAACGAGAGAGAACTAAATAAGTCACGTGGTGTTTTCGTCAATATGCAACGGAGTTGCATATTGTGCTCCCCTTAATTTGTAGAATTGTTTGTGCATTTTTGCCATGCCATGCTTCATTAAACCAGACATGCATCATACTTGATTGTGCATCATGCCATGTTCATGTCGTGGTTGTTTACTATGTTGTTTGCTTCTTTCCGGTGTTGCTTCTTCGGGTTGGTTCCGGTAACGTCGTGCTTGTGAGGAACCGTTCGTCTACGTCCGTTTGTCTTCTTCTTGGACTCATTCTTCTTCCTTGTGGGATTTCAGGCAAGATGACCATACCCTCGAAATCACTTCTATCTTTGCTTGCTAGATGCTCGCTCTTTTGCTATGCCTATGCTGCGATACCTACCACTTGCTTATCATGCCTCCCATATTGTTGAACCAAGCCTCTAACCCACCATGTCCTAGCAAACCGTTGATTGGCTATGTTACCACTTTGCTCAGCCCCTCTTATAGCGTTGTTAGTTGCAGGTGAAGATTGAAGTTTTGTTCCTTGTTGGAACATGGAGATGTTGTTCCTGGTTGGAACATGTTTACTTGTTGGGATATCACTATATATCTTATTTAATTAATGCATCTATATACTTGGTAAAGGGTGGAAGGCTCGGCCTTATGCCTGGTGTTTTGTTCCACTCTTGCCGCCCTAGTTTCCGCCATATCGGTGTTATGTTCCCGGATTTTGCGTTCCTTACGCAGTTGGGCTATTATGGGAACCCCTTGACAGTTCGCCTTAAGTAAAGCTCTTCCAGCAATGCCCAACATTGGTTTTACCATTCGCCACCTAGCCTTTTCTTTTCCCTTGGGAGTCGCGCTCCTAAGGGTCATCATTATTTTACCCCCCCCCCCCGGGCCAGTGCTCCTCTGAGTGTTGGTCCAACTTGTCAGCCGCCGGTGGCCACCAGGGGCAACTCTGGGCTGGCCTACCAGAAGTTTAGACAATCCGGTGTGCCCTGAGAAAGAGATATGTGCAGCTCCTATTGGGATTTGTCAGCACATTCGGGCGGTGTTGCTGGTTTAGTTTTACCCTGTCGAAATCTCTTGTTGTACCGGGATACCGAGTCTGATCGGAACGTCTCAGGAGGAGGTCTATTCCTTCGTTGACCGTGAGAGCTTGTCATGGGCTAAGTTGGGACACCCCTGCAGGGATTTGAACTTTCGAAAGCCGTGCCCGCGGTTATGGACAGATGGGAATTTGTTAATGTCCGGTTGTAGATAACTTGAACCTTAACTTTTAAAATGAATCAACAGCGTGTGTAACCGTGATGGTCTCTTTCCGGCGGAGTCCGGGAAGTGAACACGGTTGTTGGAGTTATGCTTGACGTAGGTTGCTATAGGATCACTTCTTGATCATACTTTTATCGATCGTGCTTTGCCTTCTCTTCTCGCTCTTATTTGCGTATGTTAGCCACCATATATGCTAGTCGCTTGCTGCAGCTCCACCTCATATCTTTACCTTACCCATAAGCTTAAATAGTCTTGATTGCGAGGGTGCGAGATTGCTGAGTCCCTGTGGCTCACAGATACTTCCAAAACCAGCTTGCAGGTGCCGATGATGCCATTCCAGGTGACGCAACCAAGCTCAGGCGGAGCTCGATGAAGATCTTGTCCTTTGTGTTGTTTCGTTCTAGTTGATCAGTAGTGGAGCCCAGTTGGGGTCGATCGGGGACCTTTGTCGCATTTGGGGTTCTTCTCTTATTTTGGTTCCGTAGTCGGACCTTGAGTGTATTTGGATGATGTAATGCTTTATTCATGTAATTGTGTGAAGTGGCGAGTGTAAGCCAACTATGTATCTTTTCCCTTATTGTATTACATGGGTTGTTTGCGAAGATTACCTCACTTGCGACATTGCTTTCAATGTGGTTATGCCTCTAAGTCGTGCTTCGACACGTGAAAGATATAGCCGCATCGAGGGTGTTACATTATGCCAAGTAGCACTCCGCATCAAAAATTCTGTTTTTATCATTTACCTACTCGAGGACGAGCAGGAATTAAGCTTGGGGATGCTGATACGTATCCAGCGTATCTATAATTTTTGATTGCTCCATGCTATATTATCTTCTGTTTTGGATGTTTTGGGGCTTTATTAAACACTTTTATATCATTTTTGGGACTAACCTATCAACCCAGAGCCCAGTGCCAGTTTCTGTTTTTACCTTGTTTTAGGGTTTCGAAGAAAAGGAAAACCAAACGGAGTCCAATTGACCTGAAACTTCACGGAACCCTTTTTGGAAGGAAAGAAGCCCAGAAGACTTGAAGTGCACGTAAGGGAAGCTTCAAGGAGGCCACGAGGTAGGGGCGCGCCCACCCCCCTAGGGCGCGCCCTCCACCCTCGTGGGCCCCTCGTGGCCCCCCTGACGTACTTCTTCCGCCTATATATCTCCACATACCCTAAAAACATCTAAGAGCACAATAGATCGGGAATTCCACCGCCAGAAGCCTCCATAGCCACCGAAAGCCAATCTAGACCCGTTCCGGCACCCTGCCGGAGGGGGAATCCCTCTCCGGTGGCCATCTTCATCATCCCGATGCTCTCCATGACGAGGAGGGAGTAGTTCTCCCTCGGGGCTGAGGGTATGTACCAGTAGCTATGTGTTTGATCTCTCTCTCTCTCTCGTGTTCTTGATTTGGTACGATCTTGATGTATCATGAGCCTTGCTATTATAGTTGGATCCTATGATGTTTTCTCCCCCCTCTACTCTCTTGTAATGAATTGAGTTTCCCCTTTGAAGTTATCTTATCGGATTGAGTCTTTAAAGATTTGAGAACACTTGATGTATGTCTTGCCGTGCGTATCTGTGGTGACAATAGGATACCACGTGATTCACTTGATGTGTGTTTTGGTGATCAACTTGCGGGTTCCGCCCATGAACCTATGCATAGGGGTTGGCACACATTTTCATCGTGATTCTCCGGTAGAAACTTTGGGGCACTCTTTGAGGTTCTATATGTTGGTTGAATAGATGAATCCGAGATTGTGTGATGCATATCGTATAATCATACCCACGGATACTTGAGGTGACATTGGAGTATCTAGGTGACATTAGGGTTTTGGTTGATTTGTGTCTTAAGGTGTTATTCTAGTACGAACTCTAGGGCTATTTGTGACACTTATAGGAATAGCCCAACGGATTGATTGGAAAGAATAACTTTGAGGTGGTTTCGTACCCTACCATAATCTCTTCATTCGTTCTCCGCTATTAGTGACTTTTGAGTGACTCTTTGTTGCATGTTGAGGGATAGTTATGTGATCCAATTATGTTATCATTGTTGAGGGAACTTACACTAGCGAAAGTATGAACCCTAGGCCTTGTTTCCTATCATTGCAATACCGTTTACGCTCACTTTTATCATTCGTTACCTTGCTGTTTTAATATTTTCAGATTACAAAAACTATTATCTACTATCCATATACCACTTTTATCACCATCTCTTAGCCGAACTAGTGCACCTATACAATTTACCATTGTATTGGGTGTGTTGGGGACACAAGAGACTCTTTGTTATTTGGTTGCAGGGTTGCTTGAGAGAGACCATCTTCATCCTACACCTCATACGGATTGATAAACCTTAGGTCATCCACTTGAGGGAAATTTGCTATTGTCCTACAAACCTCTGCACTTGGAGGCCCAACAACGTCTATAAGAAGAAGGTCGTGTAGTAGACATCAAGCTCTTTTCTGGCGCCGTTGCCGGGGAGGTGAGTGCTTGAAGGTATATCTTTAGATCTTGCAATTGAGTATTTTAGTTTCTTGTTTTATCACTAGTTTAGTTTATAAAAGAAAACTATAAAAATGGAATTGAGTTTGTCTCATACGCTTCACCTTTTTAATATCTTTCGTGAGTATGATGGAAAGGATAATTGTGCTCAAATGCTAGAAGAAGAAATCTATAAAATGTTTGGCACTAAATATTTGAATGATGAGCATGATTGCAATGTTGTTAGTATGAATTCCATGAATATCCATGATACTAATGATATTCAAAGCCACAAGCTTGGGGAAGCTATGTTTGATGAAGATGATATTTTTTGTCCCCCAAGTTTTGAAGAGCAAATTTATTATGATGAAAGCATGCCTCCTATATATGATGATTATTGTGATGATATGTATGCTTTAAAGAATAATGATGAAACTTGTCATCTTGATTTCAATTTTCAATCCCATGATAGTTACTTTGTTGAGTTTACTCCCACTATTCCGAATGAAAAAAAATTTGCTTGTGTGGAGAGTAGTAAATTTTCTATACTTGTAGATCATGAAAAGAATGCTTTAGGTGCTGGTTATATTGTTGAATTCATTCATGATACTACTGAAAATTATTATGAGGGAGGAATATATGCTTGTAGGAATTGCAATAATATCAAGTTTCCTCTCTGTGTGCTTAAAATTTTGAAGTTATGCTTGTTTTACCTTCCTATGCAAGTTGATCCTTGTTCCCACAAGTTGTTTGCTCACAAAATCCCTATGCATAGGAAGTGGGTTAGACTTAAATGTGCTAGTCATATTCTTCATGATGCCCTCTTTATGTTACAATTCTTATCTTTTATGTGAGCGTCATTGAAATCATCATGCCTAGCTAGGGGCGTTAAACGATAGCGCTTGTTGGGAGGCAACCCAACTTTATTTTTATTCCTTGCTTTTTGCTCCTGTTTAGTAATAAATAATTTATCTAGCCTCTATTTAGATGTGGTTTTATGCTTTTAATTAGTGTTTGTGCCAAGTAGAACCTTTGGAAAGACTTGGGGAAAGTCTTGTTGATCATGCTGTAAAAAACAGAAACTTTAGCGCTCACGAGAATTGCTGCCATTTTTATTTGGAAAGTGATATTGAGTTAATTATTTTTGAAGATGATTAATAGATACATTACTCACGTCCATAAATTTAGTTTAGAATTTTTGGGGTTCCAGAAGTATTCGAAACCTACAGATTACTACAGACTGTTCTGTTTTTGACAGATTCTGTTTTTCGTGTGTTGTTTGCTTATTTTGATGAATCTATGGCTAGTAAAATAGTTTATAAACCATAGAGAAGTTGGAATACAGTAGGTTTAACACCAATATAAATAAAGAATGAGTTCATTACAGTACCTTGAAGTGGTGTTTTGTTTTCTTTTGCTAACGGAGCTCACGAGTTTTCTGTTAAGTTTTGTGTTGTGAAGTTTTCAAGTATTGGGTAAAGATTTGATGGACTATGGAATAAGGAGTGGAAAGAGCCTAAACTTGGGGATGCCCAAGGCACCCCAAGGTAATATTCAAGGACAACCAAGAGCCTAAGCTTGGGGATGCCCCGGAAGGCATCCCCTCTTTCGTCTTCGTTCATCGGTAACTTTACTTGGAGCTATATTTTTATTTACCACATGATATGTGTTTTGCTTGGAGCGTCAATTTATTTTGTTAGTATTTGCTTGCTGTTATTTAGAACAATGTTTTGCATCTCTTATTTCAATAAAAGTGGCATTGATAGCCTTTACTAGGCCTATTTTAGAAGTCCACATGTTGCTGTTTGAAAACAAAAAGTTTACCGCTGTTGCAATAATTCCCTAGAAAAGTCAGAATGTGATAAAATGTTGAAACCTTTTGAATATTAAGCTCTGATAAATTTACAACAGTGGGAATTTTCTTTCATAATTTTTGGAGCTAGGTAAGTATGGATGTTGTTGCATTCTTTACAGACTATCCTGTTTAGGAAGATTGCTGTTATGTTTGCATTGTTTGCATATGTTTGCTTCTTTAATGATTCTATTTGAGGATAGGACTATTAAATATGCAGAGGCATTTAGTATGCAATGTTGAATAATAATTTTAGTGATTTGCTATAGTAGAGTATGATAAGGTTTTTGCAATGGTTTATACTAACTTATCTCATGAGTCCTTGTTGAGTTTTGTGTGGATGAAGCTTTTGAGATTTAGGGAGACTGTGATATGAGAGGAATTAAGGAGACACAAAAGCTCAAGCTTGGGGATGCCCAAGGCACCCCAAGATAATATTTTAAGAAGTCTCAAGCGTCTAAGCTTGGGGATGCCCCGGTTGGCATCCCACCTTTCTTCTTCAACAACTATCGGTTAGTATCGGTTGATCCTAAGTTTTTGTTTCTTCACATGATGTTTGCTATTCTTAGATGTCATTTTATTTTGTTTTGCTTGCTGTTTGAATAAAGTATCAAGATCTAAAATTATTAAATGTTAGGGAGTCTTCACATAGTTGCATAATTATTCGACTACTCATTGAGCTTCACTTATATCTTTCGGAGTAGTTTGTTGTTGCTCTAGTGCTTCACTTATATCTTTTTAGAGCACGGTGGTGATTTTATTTTAAAGAAATAGATGAACTCTCATGCTTCACTTATATTATTTTGAGAGTCATAAATAGCATGTTAATTTGCTTAAATAATCTTAATATGCTAGGTATTCAAGATTAGTAAAACTTTCTTATGAGTGTGTTGAATACTAAGAGAAGTTTGATGCTTGATGATTGTTTTGAGATATGGAGGTAATAATATCAAAGTCGTGCTAGTTGAGTAGTTGTGAATTTGAGAGATACTTGTGTTCAAGTTTGCAAGTCCCGTAGCATGCACGTATGGTAAACGTTATGTAACAAATTTGAAACATGGGGTGTTATTTGATTGTCTTCCTTATGAGTGGCGGTCGGGGACGAGCGATGGTGTTTTCCTACCAATCTATCCCCCTAGGAGCATGCGCATAGTGCCGAGGTTTTTGATGACTTGTAGATTTTTGCAATAAGTATGTGAGTTCTTTATGACTAATGTTGAGTCCATGGATTATACGCACTCTCACCCTTCCATCCTTGCTAGCCTCTTCGGTATCGAGCATTTCCCTTTCTCACATTGAGAGTTGGTGCAAACTTCGTCGGTGCATCCAAACCCCGTGATATGATATGCTCGGTCACATATAAACCTCCTTATATCTTCCTCAAAACAACCACCATACCTACCTATTATGGCATTTCCATAGCCATTCCGAGATATATTGCCATGCAACTTTCCACCATTCAGTTTATCATGACACATTCATTATTGTCATATTGCTTTGCATGATCATGTAGTTGACATTGTATTTCTGGCAAATCCACCGTTCATAATTTTTCATACATGTCACACTTGATTCATTGCAATCCCGGTACACCGCCGGAGGCATTCATATAGAGTCATCTTTTGTTCTAGTATCGAGTTGTAAATAAATAGAAGTGTGATTATTATCATTTTCTAGAGCATTGTCCCAAGTGAGGAATAAAAAAAAGAGAAATGCCATAAAAAAGAGAAGGCCCAAAAAAGGAGAAAGGCCATAAAAAAGAGAAGGCCCAAAAAATGAAAAAAAAATGAAAATGAGAGAAAAAGAGAGAAGGGAGAATGCTACTATCCTTTGCCACACTTGTGCTTCAAAGTAGCACCATAATCTTCATGATAGAGACTCTCTTGTTTTGTCACTTTCATATACTAGTGGGAATTTTTCATTATAGAACTTGGATTGTATATTCCAACAATGGTCCTCCTCAAGTGCCCTAGGTCTTCGTGAGCAAGCAAGTTGGATGCACACCCACTTAGTTTCTTTTGTTGAGCTTTCATACATTTATAGCTCTAGTGCATCCGTTGCATGGCAATCCCTACTCCTTGCATTAATATCAATCGATGGGCATCTCCATAGCTCATTGATTAGCCTCGTTGATGTGAGACTTTATCCTTTTTGTCTTCTCCACATAACCCCCATCATCATATTCTATTCCACCCATAGTGCTATATCCATGGCTCGCGCTCATGTATTCTGTGAAAGTTTATAGGTTTGAGATTACTAAAGTATGAAACAATTGCTTGGCTTGTCATCGGGGTTGTGCATGATGAGAGCATTCTTGTGTGACGAAAATGGAGCATGACTAAACTATATGATTTTGTAGGGATGAACTTTCTTTGGCCATGTTATTTTGAGAAGACATGATTGCTTAGTTAGTATGCTTGAAATATTATTATTTTTATGTCAATATGAACTTTTATCTTGAATCTTTCGGATCTGAATATTCATGCCACAATTAAGAAGACTTACATTGAAATTATGTGTAACGCCCCGAGACCGATGTGCCAGGTGTCTTTCAGTTATTCGCTGTCGTTGCCATGTCATTTGCTTGCGTGTTGCATTTCATCATGTCATCATGTGCATTGCATCATCATGTTTTCAAAACTTGCATTCGTCCGGGTTCTCCTCGTTCCTTCCGTTGTCCGTTCTGAGCCCAACCACACTTGCACGCGCCCGCGACACGTCCGAAATATTATTTTATAAGTGGCCGAAAAATATTCTCGGAATGGGTTGAAAGTTGGCATGTGGTGTTGTTATGTTGTAGGTAGGCCGCCTGCCAAGTTTCATCGCATTCGGAGTTCGTTTGATAGTATCGCGAGCCTTGCTATTATAGTTGGATCCTATGATGTATCGCGAGCCTTGCTATTATAGTTGGATCCTATGATGTTTTCTCCCCCCTCTACTCTCTTGTAATGAATTGAGTTTCCCCTTTGAAGTTATCTTATCGGATTGAGTCTTTAAAGATTTGAGAACACTTGATGTATGTCTTGCCGTGTGTATCTGTGGTGACAATGGGATACCACGTGATTCACTTGATGTATGTTTTGGTGATCAACTTGCGGGTTCCACCCATGAACCTATGCATAGGGGTTGGCACACGTTTTCGTCGTGATTCTCCAGTAGAAACTTTGGGGCACTCTTTGAGGTTCTATGTATTGGTTGAATAGATGAATCTGAGATTGTGTGATGCATATCGTATAATCATACCCATGGATACTTGAGGTGACATTGGAGTATCTAGGTGACATTAGGGTTTTGGTTGATTTGTGTCTTAAGGTGTTATTCTAGTACGAACTCTAGGGCTGTTTGTGACACTTATAGGAATAGCCCAACGGATTGATTGGAAAGAATAACTTTGAGGTGGTTTCGTACCCTACCATAATCTCTTCGTTCATTCTCCGCTATTAGTGACTTTGGAGTGACTCTTTGTTGCGTGTTGAGGGATAGTTATGTGATCCAATTATGTTATCATTGTTGAGGGAACTTACACTAGCGAAAGTATGAACCCTAGGCCTTGTTTCCTATCATTGCAATACTGGTTTACGCTCACTTTTATCATTCGTTACCTTGCTGTTTTTATATTTTCAGATTACAAAAACTATTATCTACTATCCATATACCACTTGTATCACCATCTCTTCGCCGAACTAGTGCACCTATACAATTTACCATAGTATTGGGTGTGTTGGGGACACAAGAGACTCTTTGTTATTTGGTTGCAGGGTTGCTTGAGAGAGACCATCTTCATCCTACGCCTCCTACGGATTGATAAACCTTAGGTCATCCACTTGAGGGAAATTTTCTACTGTCCTACAAACCTCTGCACTTGGAGGCCCAACAACGTCTACAAGAAGAAGGTTGTGTAGTATACATCATCCTCCCACTCACTTCTTTCGAGAGACACTTCTTCTCGAGAAAGGATCCACTCTTAGCAATAAAGATATTGTCTTTCGGATCTGTGATAGAAGGTGTACCCAATAGTTTCTTTTGGGTATCCTATGAAGACACACTTTTCTGATTTAGGTTTGTGCTTATCTGGCTGAAACTTTTGCACATAAGCATCACAACCCCAAACTTTAGGAAACGAAAGCTTAGGTTTCTAACCAAACCATAGTTCATACGGTGTCATCTCAACGGATTTAGATGATGCCCTATTTAACGTGAATGCAGCTGTCTCTAATGCATAACCCCAAAACGATAGCGGTAAATTGGTAAGAGACATCATAGATCGCACCATAGTAAAGTGCGATTACGATGTTCGGACACACCATTACGCTGTAGTGTTCCAGGTGGCCTGAGTTGCGAAACTATTCCGCATTGTTTCTAATGAAGACCAAACTCGTAACTCAAATATTCTCCTCCACGATCAGATCGTAGAAATTTTATTTTCTTGTTACGATGATTTTACACTTCACTCTAAAATTCTTTGAACTTTTCAAATGTTTCAGACTTATGTTTCATCAAGTAGATATACCCATATCTGCTCAAATCATATGTGAAGGTCAAAAAATAATGATACCCGCCGTGAGTCTCAACACTCATCGGACTGCATACATCAGTATGTATTATTTCTAACAAGTTTGTTGCTTGCTCCATTGTTCCGGAGAACGTAGTCTTAGTCATCTTGCCCATGAGGCATGGTTCGCAAGTATCAACTGATTCATAATCAAGTGATTCCAAAAGCCCATCAGCATGGAGTTTCTTCATGCGCTTTACACCAATATGACCTAAACGGCAGTGCCACAAATAAGTTGCACTATCATTATTAACTTTGCATCTTTTGGCTTCAATATTATAAATATGTGTATCACTACGATCGAGATCCAACAAACCAATTTCATTGGGTGTATAACCATAGATGGTTTTATTCATGTAAACAGAACAACAATTATTCTCTAACTTAAATGAATAATAGTATTGCAATAAACATGATCAAATCATATTCATGCTCAATGCAAACACCAAATAACATTTATTTAGGTTCAACACTAATCCCAAAAGTATAGGGAGTGTGTGATGATGATCATATCATTCTTGGAACCACTTCCAACACACATCATCACTTCACCCTTTAACTAGTCTCAGTTCATTCTGCAACTCCCGTTTTAAGTTACTACGCTTAGCAACTGAACTAGTATCAAATACCGAGGGGTTGCTATAAACACTAGTAAAGTACACATTAATAACATGTATATCAAATATACCTTTGTTCATTTTGCCATCCTTCTTATCCGCCAAGTATCTAGGGGCAGTTCTGCTTCCAGTGACCAGTCCCTTTGCAGTAGAAGCACTTAGTCTCAGGCTTAGGTCTAGACTTGGGCTTCTTCACTTGAGCAACAACTTGCTTGTCGTTCTTTTTGAAGTTCCCTTTCTTTCCCTTTGCCCTTTTCTTGAAACTAGTGGTCATGTTAATCATCAACACTTGATGCTCTTTCTTGATTTCTACCTTCATCAATTTCATCATCATGAAAAGCTCGGGAATTGTTTTCGTCATCCCTTGCATACTATAGTTCATCACGAAGTTCTACTAACTTGGTGATGGTGACTAGAGAATTCTGTCAATCACTATTTTATCTGGAAGATTAACTCCCACTTGATTCAAACGATTGTAGTACCCAGACAATCTAAGCACATGCTCACTGCTTGAGCTATTCTCCTCCATCTTTTAGCTATAGAACTTGTTGGAGACTTCATATCTCTCAACTCGGGTATTTGCTTGAAATATTAAATTCAACTCCTGGAACATCTCATATGATCCATGACGTTCAAAACGTCTTTGAAGTCCCGATTCTAAGCTGTTAAGCATGGTGCACTAAACTATCAAGTAGTCATCATATTGGGCTAGCCAAACGTTCATAACTCTGCATCTGCTCCTGCAATAGGTCTGTCACCTAGAGATGCATCAAGGACATAATTCTTCTGTGCAGCAATGAGGATAATCCTCAGATCACGGATCGAATCCGCATCATTGCTACTAACATCTTTAAACTTAGTTTTTCTCTAGGAACATATCAAAAATAAAACAGAGGAGCTAAACGCGAGCTATTGATCTACAACATAGATATGCTAATACTACCAGGACTAAGTTCATGATAATTTAAAGTTCAATTAATCATATTACTTAAGAACTCCCACTTAGATAGACATCCCTCTAATCATCTAAGTGATCACGTGATCCATATCAACTAAACCATGTCCGACCATCACGCGAGATGGAGTAGTTTTCAATGGTGAACATCACTATGTTGATCATATCTACTATATGATTCACGCTCGACCTTTCGGTCTCAGTGTTCCGAGGCCATATCTGCATATGCTAGGCTCGTCAAGTTTAACCTGAGTATTCTGCGTGTGCAACTGTTTTGCACCTGTTGTATTTGAACGTAGAGCCTATCACACCCGATCATCACGTGGTGTCTCAGCACGAAGAACTTTCGCACGGTGCATACTCAGGGAGAACACTTTTATCTTTAAATTTAGTGAGAGATCATCTTAATGCTATCGTCAAACAAAGCAAGATAAGATGCATAAAAGATAAACATCACATGCAATCAATATAAGTGATATGATATGGCCATCATCATCTTGTGCTTGTGATCTCCATCTCCGAAGCACCGTCATGATCACCATCGTCACCGGCGCGACACCTTGATCTCCATCGTAGCATCGTTGTCATCTCGCCAACTTATGCTTCTACGACTATCTCTACCGCTTAGTGATAAAGTAAAGCATTACAGGGCGATTGCATTGCATACAATAAAGCGACAACCATATGGCTCCTGCCAGTTGTTGATAACTCGGTTACAAAACATGATCATCTCATACAATAAAATATAGCATCATGTCTTGACCATATCACATCACAACATGCCCTGCAAAAACAGGTTAGACATCCTCTATTTTGTTGTTGCAAGTTTTACATGGCTGCTATGGGTTGAGCAAGAACCGTTCTTACCTACGCATCAAAACCACAACGATAGTTCGTCAAGTTAGTGATGTTTTAACCTTCTCAAGGACCGGGCGTAGCCACACTCGGTTCAACTAAAGTTGGGGAAACTGACACCCGCCAGCCCCCTGTGTGCAAAGCACGTCGGTAGGTCCGGGCCGCTTCATCCAACAATACCGCTGAACCAAAGTATGACATGCTGGTAAGCAGTATGACTTGTATCGCCCACAACTCACTTGTGTTCTACTCGTGCATATAACATCTATGCATAAAACCTGGCTCGGATGCTACTGTTGGGGAACGTAGTAATTTCAAAAATTTCCTACGCACACGCAGGATCATGGTGATGCATAGCAACGAGAGGGGAGAGTGTTGTCTACGTACCCTCGTAGACCGTAAGCGAAAGCGTTTATTAACGCGGTTGATGTAGTCGTACACCTTCACGATCCGTCCTGGTCAAATACCGAACGTACGGCACCTCCGCGTTCAGCACACGTTCAGGTCGATGACGTCCTCGCCTTCTCGATCCGGCAAGAGGGGCGAAGTAGTAGATGAGTTCCCGGCAGCACGACGGTGTGGTGACGGTGTTGGTGAAGAACAATCTCCGCGGGGCTTCGCCTAAGCACTACGAAAACTATGACGGAGGATAAACTAGAGGGGACGGGGTAGCCGGCACATGGCTTGGTGTTTCTTGATGTGTCTTTGGTGCTAGCCCTGCCCCTCTATTTATATGTTGAGCCCTCGGGTCGAAACTTGGAGCAAAAGCCTCCTCAAAGTCAGTTTTGCCCGAAAGGCAAGAGTCCCACTCGGACTCCAGGACCAACACCACAATCCTTGGCGTTCGGCCCAGACTCCATGGGCCTCGGCGTCTGGCCCAGGGCTAGACGTCAGGGTCTCCGGCGTTTGGCCCCCTGGCCTCTGCAAAACTCCTTTTGCACTGACTTATAGCCCCGTGGGCCTGACCCCTTGGCCTAACCATATCATCCAATATATGAATCTTTACCTCCGGATCATTCCGGAGCTCCTCTTCATGTCCGTGATCTCATCCGGGACTCCGGACAACATTCGGTTACCAACATACATAACTCATAAGTACTATATCGTTAACAAACGTTAAGCGTGCGGACCCTACGGGTTCGAGAACTATGTAGACATGACCGAGACACTTCTCTGGTCAATAACCAATAGCGGAACCTGGATGCCCATATTGTCTCCTACATATTCTACGAAGATCTTTATCGGTTGAACCGCATAACAACATACGTTGTTCCCTTTGTCATCGGTATGTTACTTGCCCGAGATTCGATCGTCGGTATCTTAATACCTAGTTTAATCTTGTTACCGGCAAGTCTCTTTACTCGTTCTGTAATACATCATCCCGCAACTAACTCATTAGTTACAATGCTTGTAAGTCTTATAGTGATGTGCATTACCGAGTGGGCCTAGAGATACCTCTCCGACAATCGGAGTGACAAATCCTAATCTTGAAATACGCCAACCCAACAAGTACCTTCGGAGACACCTGTAGAGCACCTTTATAATCACCCAGTTATGTTGTGACGTTTGGTAGCACACAAAGTGTTCCTCCGGTAAATGGGAGTTGCATAATCTCATAGTCATAGGAACATGTATAAGTCATGAAGAAAGCAATAGCAACATACTAAATGATCAAGTGCTAAGCTAACGGAATGGGTCAAGTCAATCACATCATTCTCCTAATGATGTGATCCCGTTAATCAAATGACAACTGATGTCTATGATTAGGAAACATAACCATCTTTGATCAACGAGTTAGTCAAGTAGAGACATACTAGTGACACTATGTTTGTCTATGTATTCACACATGTATCATGTTTCCGGTTAATACAATTTTAGCATGAATAATAAACATTTATCATGATATAAGGAAATAAATAATAACTTTATTATTGCCTCTAGGGCATATTTCCTTCCGGCAAAGCACAACGAACTAATAACTACAGCCAAAATGCAACGCCACGCTAACCACTAGAACCATTGTACAATTGTGACAGAAAATAGCACTAAATGTATAAGAACAACTGTGTCCGCACTATTTAGATTTGTGATCTATTTTAAAAGAATCATCAATTAGGAAAGGTTTACCATTTTTGAAGAAAAGTACACAAACATAAAAAATGTACATTATTTTTGAAGAAAAAGTTCACAAACATTTAAAAAGTTCATCAATTTTTTTCAAAAGCTAATTAATATTGAAAACATTTCATCGATTTTGACAAAAAGTTCATCAAGTTTAAAAAATAGTTCACTGATTTTATAAAAAGTTCACAAATTTCAAGAAATAATTCATCCATTTGGAAAAAAGTTCATCGGGTTAGAGAAATAGTTCATCAATTTTGAAAAAAGTTCACAAATTTGAAGAAATAATTTATCAATTTTGAAAAAAGTTCATCGAGTTGGAGAAATAGTTCATCGATTTTTTTTAAAAATCACAAATTTAAAGAAAAAGTTCATCAATTCTGAGTAAGTTCATCGAATTTGAAAAAATAGTTCATCGGTATTAAAATAAGTTCACCCATTTGAAAAAAGCTCATCGATTTTGAAAAAAAATCAACGAGTTTAAAAAAAGTTCATCAATTTTGAAAAATAATCATCCATTCTGAAAACAATTCATGTATTTATCAAAAAGGAAACAAAAAACAAAAACAAAAAAGGTACAAAATTAAAAAAATGAAGAAACCATTCAAAAAAGAAAATGAGAGAAAAGGACAGAAGAAAGGATAGAAGAGTAAGAGATGTAACTAGTCGCAGCAGGGTTGGTTTGGTCAAGTGGTTAGTGCGTCGTACAATGATTTAGGAGATCGACAGTTCGACTTGCAGTACTCGCACTATTTTTTGCATATTGAAAAAATAGAAAAAAAATGTAATATGGGTTAGCCCAGTGCAGCGGCAGGGGTGTGCGCCCCTTTGCGAGAATTGAAGAAAGGGGCACTTAAGGCGCCGAATTGCATTTGGGTGCAGCGAGAGACCGTTTGTCCGCAGGGTCTATATCTCCAATCCCTGGTCTCCAGGTAGATCACGGGAGATGCTAGCCACTCTGTCCAGATCCCTCAGAGAGCTCCTATATGGCGCGCCACACACTGAGAACGCATCGGGGCAACCCCCCTCCCGCGCCCCCTTCGCGCCCTTTTAGGGCGGCCCATGTGCGACCGGCACACCGCCTGTTTTTTTGTCTCTTCCTTTGCTTTTTTCCTCTTTTTTTTCAACAATTCAGGATATCAAACAGCTTCCAAATTTCAATAAAAGTTGCTAATTTTGAAAAAAAAAACATGATTTGACAAAAACATTATTTCAAAAATATGCTTGGGAATTCACAAAATGTTCATGAATTTGTAAAAAAATGTTCATGATTTCAAAAAAAAGGGTTCATGCATTCGCGAAATGTTCACGAAAGCTAAAAGGCAAGTACCATAGGATGGTTGTTTGACCTGCTATGTTGTATGACGTTGAGTGTTGGCCAGCTAAAAGACGACATGTTCAATAGTTAGGTGTGGCGGAGATCCGTATGTTGAGATGTGTGGTCACACAAGGAAGGATCGAGTCCGGAATGATGATATACGAGAGAGAGAGTTGGGGTAGCACCAATTGAAGAGAAGCTTGTCCAACATCGTTTGAGATGGTTTTTGCATATTCAACGCATGCCTCCAGAAGCTCCAATGCATATCGGACAACTAAAGCGTGCGGAGAATGTCAAGAGGGGTCGGGGAAGAGGGGGCGAATTTAATATGGGAGCAGTCCGTTAAGAGAGATATGAAGGATTTGAGTATCACCAAAGAACTAGTTATGGACACGGGCGCGTGGAAGCGTGCTATTCATGTGTGAGAGCCATGAGTTGTTATTGTTGTTGTTGTTGTTGTTGTTGTTGTTGTTGTATTCGTGAAATGTTCACGAATTTGCAAAACATGTTCATGATTACAAAAAATGTCTTGATTTTAGGCTAATGTTCATGGTTCAAAAAAATATTCGTGAATTTGAAAAAATGTTCATGATTCCAAAGGAATGAACCTTTTTTGAATTTCACGAACATATTTTGAACATCGATGAATGAATTTGGCATTTGATGAAAAAAAAATTAATTTGAAGAACAAAATTTGTGTTAGAGAAATTTTTTGGAAAAAATTATGATGAATTTGGCATCCGATGAACATTATTTTGAAAAAATGATGAATTTTTTTAATTCAATGAACAAAAAATTGAATGTGATGAACATTTTGTTAATCTGGTGAACAAAAAATTCAATGAAAAAAGAGAAACCGATGAATATTTCTTTAGTTTGACGAATAACTTTTGAATTTTTATGAACATTTTTTAAATCCGATGAACAAAAAATTGAATTGGATGAACATTTCTTGGATTGTTGAATTTTTTTTTGCATTGTTGAGCATTTTTTGAATTCAATGAACAAAAAAAGTTGTTAACGATTTCGAAATAAAAAAAATGCCAAAAATAGTCAAAAAGGTGAAGAATAATTTTTTTAAAGAAAAACCGAAAAATAAAAAGAAAAAACAAAATGAAAAATGAAAGAAAAAATTGAAAAGAACAGAAAAACGAAAAAACCAGTATAGAAAACATAAAAAAACAAAAAAACGGTTCTAGGAAGGTGCTAGAACCTTCCCAAAACCGGCAGAACCAGAGAAAGGGAAGCGAACTGGGCCGGCCCAGTAAAGGACGGAAAGACGCATGGGGTACGCGCTACAGAGTTATGCGGCGACCTACGCGGCATATAGGAACCCCGGATCCCTCATGTGGTAAGGTTATAGGGGCGCGTTCTACTTGAGGCTATTCGAGTCTTTTTTGTATTTTTTCATTTTTTCCTCATTTTATAAATTATTCCTTGCATTTTGTTTCTTTATTTTTATTTTTATGTTTCTTTTGTTTCTTTTGTTTATTTTACCTTCTCTTTGGTTTTCCTTGTTCTTTTGAATATTATTTTATTTTTTTAGTACGTGCCAACAACATTTTCTCAATACAAATTAAACATTTTTTGATAAATGATTAACATATATATATATATATATATATATTCTTAACATTTGTAAATACTTTTAAATGCTTGATTAAGAGTTTTCAAATAAAAAATTAACATTTTTTAATACATGGCAAACATTTTTCTTTTACACACTCAATGTTTTTTGCATGCTTGATTAACATTTTTTAAACATTCGTTCAACATTTTTTAAGTGCATGATTTGTATATACAAGATATTTTTTTTTTCATTTTTTAATACATGGTCAACATTTTATCTATACATATTTAATTTTTTTTCAAATGTTTGATTAATATTTTTAAAGACTTGTTCAATATTTTTTAAATGCTTGATTAATATTTTTATATACATGATCATTTTTTTATCAATTTTTAATACATGGTCAAAGTTTTTCTATACACATTTAACATCTATACCAATATAAAAAGACCTAAATAGGCAGATCCAAACCATCTCGACCGTCAAATCATGTTATCTAGCGGTTCAAATCGCTCCAATGTTGAGCACCAAACATGTTTAACACTCTAATTACTCACCACTGGCATTGGTTATAAACACATTTTGACTTAACGCTATTCCTTGAAATCTGCCATGCAATTAATGTATTATCATTCCCGCGAAAAAATAATTGATATCTTACCAAATACCAACGTGCAACAGCTATATCTTACCTAATATAACGCACAACTAATATCTTACCTAATATAAACATGCATTGCACCTACATTATTACTAGTTTCCAAATGCTTGATTAACATTTTTTAATAATTATTCAATATTCTTTTTCAAAATGTCGGATTAACATTTTTATATACATCATGAAAAAATAATCGTTTTTGACAGTGATCTACAATGTTTCTATAGACATTCAACATTTTTTTGAATGCTTGTTTAATATTTTCAAATATTTGTTCACTATTTTAAAAAGAAATCTCAACATTTTTTGGATATTTATTCAACATTTTTCTAAATGTGTTTTGTAGTGTGTGTGTGTGTGCGTGCGTGCCTACATATATATGTATGATATTTTGAACTATAAAAAGGTAAAAAATAAAGCAAAAAACAAAAACAGAAAACAGAAAAAGTGGCCCTGGCCTGTCGCGTGTGTGGGCCTGGCCATCTCGCTCCCCCTTAGCAAGTCAGAAGCTGGACTCGCTAAAGGCAAGATATGGAAATTCCTATTTACCGCTCGTTGCGGCAAGTAGTCGATGCGACGCATAGGGGCAGATCTGACGATCGTTCGGATGGGCCGGCCCGTTCAAACGGTTGTGCGAATCCGGTTTTGGGAATCTTCTAGGGGAGCAATGTAACACCCCAGATGTAATTTACCTTATATGTATCCCAACTCTTGCCGTTTCTGGCACTAGTTATTTTATTTTATCGTTGTCGAGTTTTTGTCTCCGTGTGTTTTGTCTTTGTCATGCATCTCATATCATGTCATCATGTGCATTGCATTTGCATACGTGTTCGTCTCATGCATTCGAGCATTTTCCCCGTTGTCCGTTTTGCATTCCGGCGCTCCTATGTCCTCCGGTGGTCCTCTCTACCTCTTTTCGTGTGCGGGTGTTAAACGTTTTCGTATTGGACCGAGACTTGCTATGCGGCCTTGGTTTACTACCGGTAGACCGCCTGTCAAGTTTCGTGCCATTTGAACTTCGTTTGATACTCCAACGGTCAACCGAGGGACCGAAAAGGCCTCGTGTGTGTTGCAGCCCAACACCCCTCCAAAGTGGCCCCAAACCCACCTAAACCCCTTCTATCACCTAGAGCGTTTGATCACGATCGCGTGGCCGCAAACCGCACCTCATTTGGAGCTTCCTAACTCCCTCTACCTCTATAAATAGACCCCCTCCCCGAAATTCCGGATCTCCTCTTTCCCCTAACCCTAAAAAATCCCTCTCCGCCGCCGGACAATGTCCGCCGCCTAGCAGACACACCGTCGCCGCCAATCACTGCACGCCACCTGTCGTCGCCGCCTCCCTCCCGCCGCCGGCCCGGGCAGGCCCGCACCGGGCCCTCCAAGCCCATCGGGGCGCGCCACCCGCCTCGATCTACCCCGCGCCCCGCCGCCTACCTCCGCCAGCGCGCCGCCGCCTCCACCCGTCTCCGCCGCGCCACCGCAGCGCCATCGCTAGCGAACTCCGCCGTCCCTCACCGCCCGGCAACCTCCGGCGCCCCTCGTCGACCGCGCCGCTCCTCGGCTTGCGCACCGGACGCCGGCGACGTTGGCCAACTCCGGCCACCCTCCGTCATCTCCTTCGCGCGTCTGGTGGACTCCAAGTCCGGCGACTCTCCGGCGAGCTTGCACCATTGAACCTCGATCTGCGTGCGCGCCCAGATCTTGATCCGCGCTGCTACAGTAAACCTAACTAGGGTTGACTTTCCCTCTCCTCTCAGTAATTTTATGCATACTTTGATATATTATAACTCTGCATTCGTAGCTTCGATTTGTGCGTGTAGCGTATCAAAATGTTCGTCTCGGCGAATACATCATTTTATCTCATTGCATCATTTTCATTTGAGCTTATCTTGATGCCCGAAATGTTGTTGGAAGAGGGCTATGTGAGGAATATATCAGATCTGTTTCAGCAAATGGCCTTTTGTCATTTTTGCCATGATTAATGTGTGCATGCTATGATCCTGAGATCTACATGTGTTTTGTAGAATGCCATGCCATCTTTACAGGGGTGTATGCCATGTATTTTTGTGATCTTTGTAGTGACTAACACAAGCATGCAAAGTAGCTTACTCAACGATGCTGATTTCAGGGACAAAATTTCACCAAGTCCTTGTCCTGTTATTGTTTTTATGCCATATGTTCATGTTGTTTCCTAGTGGTCCGTGCCTCTTTTGAGAATGATTAGTAAGGATGTTTTGTTAATATTGTGGTGCTCTATCCATCCATGTCTTTGTTTGCACTTATGGAGCAACCTAGCTTGAGTCAATCGAGCTCTACTTTTGCTATAAATTATTCCTGGCAGATTGTTGACATGTTTAGTAATTTTGCCAAGCTTGTTGTTGTTGATCTGTGCATGCTATGTTGTTGTTCTTGCCATGTCTTCTTGATGGGTGTATGCTTAGTTTGTCATGCCATTCTCTATAGTGAGTGCATCGAGCTCGTAAACATGCCTACTTGTTAATCTGTTTTGCATGCTCCAGTTTTTCACTAAGTCTGAATCTGTTTATGTTTTTGCTATGTTCACATGCTTGCAATTGTATTTTCTGATCCCTTTTGGCTCAAGGTCACTAAGGGACTTTTGTTATATGCTTTGAGTAGCTTCATATCATGCCTTGCTTTGCCATGATATGTTCCTGTAGCATGTAGTTTTCATGGTCTAAAGATTGATTTCTGATAATAAATTCCTGATATGTTGTTAATTTCACCAAGTCTGAAACCTGTTATCATTTGCACTTTTGCCATGCTTGTTTGAACATGTTAATGGATGAATTAGCCGTAGCTCAGTGTTCTTCTTTTGTCAAGCTTCTTGAGTGGATCACTGCCATGTATTTTGTTGCTATGTTTGAGTGCTTTAGCATATTTAACTTGATGCATTTAGTTGGTCACTTGCTGATTATCGCAGATCGGTGCCATATTTGTTTTGCTTGCCATTTCCAAACCGTGTATCCGATTCCGGTGATCTTTATATCGATTTTAACCGAAATCATCTCACCTTTCCAGTAGCACTCTTGGATTTCCAATTTGAGGCCAGGTTCAATCATTCCTTTGCAAATCATGCATATGCATCGCATATCGCATCTCACATATCATACCATGTTTGCATCATGTTGCTTGAGCATTGCACGTGGTTGATTGTGTTCCTTTTTGCTTGTTGTTATTGTTTGGGTAGAGCCGGGAGACGAGTTCGTGAACGAGGAGCCCGTTGAGTACGATTACGAGGATCAAGGCAACTCTGAGAACTTTGCAGGCAAGATGACCATACCCTCGAAATCACTTCTATCTTTGCTTGCTAGATGCTCGCTCTTTTGCTATGCCTATGCTACGATACCTACCACTTGCTTATCATGCCTCCCATATTGCCATGTCAAACCTCTAACCCACCGTGTCCTAGCAAACAGTTGTTTGGCTATGTTACCGCTTTGCTCAGCCCCTCTTATAGCGTTGCTAGTTGCAGGTGAAGATTGAAGATCGTTCCTTGTTGGAACATGTTTATTATTGGGATATCATAATATTATCTTGTTTATCTTAATGCACCTATATACTTGGTAAAGGATGGAAGGCTTGGCCTTTTGCCTAGTGTTTTGTTCCACTCTTGCCGCCCTAGTTTCCGTCATATCGGTGTTATGTTTTCGGATTTTGCGTTCCTTACACGTTTGGGTTATAATGGGAACCCCTTGACAGTTCGCCTTGAATAAAACTCCTCCAGCAATGCCCAACCTTGGTTTTACCATTTGCCACCTAGCCTCTTTTTCCCTTGGGTTTCCGGAGCCCAAGGGTCATCTTTATTAACCCCCCCGGGCCAGTGCTCCTCTGAGTGTTGGTCCACCTCGTCAGCCGCCGGTGGCCACCAGGGGCAACTCTGGGCTGGCCTACCGGAAGTTTGGACAATCTGAGTATGCCCTGAGAACGAGATATGTGCAGCTCCTATTGGGATTTGTCGGCACATTCGGGCAGTGTTGCTGAACTTGTTTTACCATTGTCGAGGATGTCTTGTAACCAGGATGCCGAGCCTGATTGGATTGTCTTGGGAGAAGGAATATCCTTCGTTGACCGTGAGAGCTTGTGATGGGTTAAGTTGGGACTCCCCTGCAGGTATTTGGACTTTCGAAAGCCATGCCCGCGGTTATGGGCAGATGGGAATTTATTAATGTCCGGTTGTAGATAACTTGAAACTTTATTTAATTAAAATGCACCAACCGCGTGTGTAACCGTGATGGTCTCTTCTCGGCGAAGTCCGGGAAGTGAACACAGTGTTGGAGTAATGCTTGACGTAGGTTGTTCTAGGATCACTTCTTGATCATAGTTGTTCGACCGTGCTTTTGCATTCTCTTCTCGCTCTCTTTTGCGAATATGTTAGCCACCATATATGCTAGTCGCTTGCTGCAGCTTCACCTCATACCTTTTACCTCACCTATAAGCTTAAATAGTCTTGATCGTGAGTGTGTGAGATTGCTGAGTCCCCGTGACTCACAGATTACTTCCAAACCAGATGCAGGGACCGATGATACCGTTCCAGATGATATGACCGAGCTTAAGTGGGAGTTCGATGAAGACTCTCATCGTTACTACGTGTCTTTCCCAGATGATCAGTAGTGGTGCCCAGTTGGGGCGATCGGGGACTTTGTCGCATTTGGGAGTTGATCTTTATTTTGGTTTCGTAGTCGGACCCTGAGTGTATTGGATGAATTTAATGACTTATTTATGTATTTGTGTGACGTGACAAGTGTAAGCCAACTATGTACTTTTCCCCATTATTTATTTACATGAGTTGTTGTGAAGGTTACCTCACTTACGACATTGCTTTCAATGCGGTTATGCCTCTAAGTCGTGCTTCGACATGTAGGAGATATAGCCGCATCGAGGGCGTGACAAGCAACTAGTTAACGAGCGCTCCTTCCGGAATCTCACAACGATCAGCGCCACTTGGCGCGCTCTTAGTCATTTTTCACGTGTCGCGTTCTGGATGCTCCCTCCGGATTTTGTTTTTTTATTTTTCCGCACGCGTTTTCGGCTTTTAAACGGGTTTTCGGTTTTTTTCAACGTTTTGGTTTTCCCCCGGTCTTCCTTAGCTTTTCGACAAAAAAAAATTGCGTGAAAAAAACGTGTTTTCTTTTTTTTTTCTTTCGTGAAAGTCACAGTTTTTTTCCGCAAGAGTCACGGCCGTGCCTTTCGGAAACGGAAAAAACACGTTTTCTGTTTTTTTTCTTTCCCGAGAGTCACGGTTTTGCTTCCGCGAGAGGCACGGCCGTGACTTCTCTCGGAAAGGGAAAAACAAATCGCGTTTTCTGTTTTTTTTTCTTTTGCGAGAGTCACAGTTTTGCTTCCGCGAGAGGCACGGTTGTGCTTTCGCGAGAGTCACGGCCGTGCCTCTCGAAAAGGGAAAAAATACGCGTTTTTTATTTTTTTTTTCTTTCGTGAGAGTCACGGTTTTGCTTCCGCGAGAGGCACGGTTGTGCTTTCACGAGAGTCACGGCCGTGCCTCTCGGAAACGAAAAAAACGTGTTTTCTATTTTTTCCCTTCCACGAGAGTCATGGTTTTGCTTCCACGAGAGGCATGGGTGTGATTTCGTGAGAGGCACAGGTGTACCTCTTTCGGAAAGAAAAAAAACCGTGCTCCCGATTCGGTTTTTTCGCCTGGTTTTTATCATTCGGTTTTTTTCGTGAAAAAAAGCTCGTCAAAACCTATCAACATTGTATCTAGTTTTGAAGATCTTGATGCGAGAAATCCAATGATGAAAACGGTTCGAGATTTGGACGCACGGTTTAAAAGATAAAGTGTTTTGAATAAACGAATCTACGAACAAAGAGAAAACTCCCAGGTTGCCACAAGTGGCGCGCTGCATGGGCGCCACTTGTCGCGACCTGGGAAAGTGAAGTGTTCTTTGCAACGAGTACTCCTTAATTAGTGATGTCGATCTTCTAGTCGTCACCAGCCGGTTTTTCTGGTTTTGGCAACCTTCTAGAAGGTACCTAAACAGGTTTTTCTATTTCTTTATTAACTTTTTTGTTTATTTTATTTTTCTATTTCTTTTTCTTTTTCATTTAAAAATTTTTCTTTCCTTTTTCTGTTTTATTTTCTCTTTCGTTTTTTCTTTTGTTTGAGTATTTTGTTTTCAAAATTTGCTCTCAGTTTCAGAAAATGTTCCCATGTTCAATTTTTTTCATAATTTCAAAAAATGTGTAGTAAATTCAAAGAATGTGTAGTAAGTTCAAAGAATGTGTAGTAAATTCAAATAATGTTCTTATTTTAAATTTTGTTCAAAATTTCAAAAAATGTGTAGTAAATTCAAAAAATGTTCTCGTTTTCACATATTCATTACGTTCATTGTTTTGAAAAACTGTTTAAGAATTTCATAAAATGTTCTTGTTTTCAAATTTTATTCACAATTTCAAAAAAATGTTCGTGTTTCAAAAAGTCTTTCAGGAATTTCAAAAAATATTCTTGTTTTAATTTTTGTTCACAATTTCAGCAAATGTTTGTGTTTTCAAAAAACGTTCCATAAATTCAAAAAAATGTTCTCGTTTTCAAACATTTGTTACGTTCATGTTCTGAAGAAATGTTCACAATTTCATAAAAAGCTCCCATTTTCCAATTTTGTTCGCAATTTCAAATAATGTTCGTGTTTCAAAAAGTATTTCAGGAATTTCAAAAAATGCTCTATTTCTATTTTTTTCACAATTTTAAAATATTTTCGTGTTTTAAAAAATGTTCAGTAAATTGAAAACAATGTTCTGGTTTTCAAATTTTTGTTATGCTCTTGTTTTGGAAAAATGTTCAGGAATTTCTTAAAATGTTCCTGTTTTCAAATTTTGCTCACAGTTTCAAAAAATGTTTTATGTTTCAAAAAGTCTTTCAGGAATTTCAAAAAAAATGTTCTTCTGTTAAATTTTGTTCACAATTTGAAAAAACGTTCGTGTTTTAAAAAAATGTTCATTAATTTCAAAAAAATGTTCTCGTTTTCAAATATTTGTTATGTTCATGTTTAAAAGAAATGTTCGCTTTATCATGATATGTTCAGAATGTCATTCATAAAATGTTTATGTTTCAGAAAATGTACATGATTTTCAAAATATGTTCTCATTTCCAAAATTTGCTCACAATTTCAGAAAAATGTCCGTGCTTCAAAAAATGTTCAAGAATTTCTTAAAATGTTTCTTGTGTTAAAAAAATTCACAATGTCAGAAAAGTTTCAATTTTTCCAAAAATGTTCACGTTTTAGAAAACTGTTTGGTTTTGTAAAAAATGTCCCTGTTTTTTCTAAATTCGGTTTAAAAAAATGGTTCACATTTTTTAGAAAATAAGCTTAGATTACCAGAAAATATTTGTGGCATGTCGAATTGTTTGAAATTTTCAAGAAATGTTTCTAAAATATTATTTCTAAAATCTCAACCCTTTTGGATGTTGTTATAGTCTTTCGCGCTTTATTATTCAATAGCACCTTTGTGGTCGAGTGGCTAGCTGATCGTGGTCTACTCTGTGGTGTGCGCGAGATGGTGGGATGACACAAAATGCGTCGTACAGGAGGTCCCCGTAATATATAGGGACGCCCCCATTTGTCTGAAGGTTTCCGTTTGTCGTATAGTAATGACCCGGCACATTTTCAGCTCTCATACGCGTGCTGATTGTTGTTTGCTGTGTTTATTTGTTTTTCTTCTTTTCGGTTTATTTTTTCCTTCAGTTTTCTTTGTTTTCTCATCTAATTTATTTGTCTCTTCATTGATTTTATCTAGGTTTTTTCGGTTTTTCTTTTTTATTTGGATTCTTTGTTTTTTTGTTTAAACCAATTTTCCTTCTCTTTCTTATTTTCTCCTTTTTGCTTGGTTTAGATCGTTTTTCTTTGTTTCTTTCTCGGTTTATTATTTTTATCCTTTTGCACTGCTTTTCAAGGTTTTTTATTTAATTTTCTTTGCTTATTTTCCAATTTTATTATTTTATTTCATTTTTCTTCTTTTCTTTCTTTGGTTACCAATTTTCCGTTTTCCCTTTTTTAAATACGTGAAATATTTTTGTGTTGAACATTTTTATACACGTTTAACAATTATTTAAATACGTGAATTTTTTTTGTGTTGAACATTTCTTAGTTAATTATTAAAAATTGGAAAACATAAACTATTATGTCAATTGTTTTTTGGATAATTACATTTTTTATACATCAGGAGCATTTTCATACATATCTTTAACAATTTTTTAATACATAATTAAAAAAATTTAAACATGTTATTTTATGTCTAGTTTTTGCATACACATTGTATATTTTTCATACACACATTTAACATTTCTAAAATACATGATTAGCAGTTTTAAAGAATATATTTTTAGACTAATTTTTTGCTTAAACAATTGTACATTTTTACCATTGGCATGAATGGTGAGCTATATCGAAAACAACGAACAACTTTTTATTTTTGTATACATCATTGACATTTTTGATACATGTTTAACATTTTTCCAACACGTGACTATCTTTTTCATATATATATTTTGACGTCTACTTTTTTTCTAGACACATTGTACATTTTTATATACATCTGGAACATTTTTTTTATGCAAATTTAACTTTTTAAAAATCATGACTAACAATTTTTGGTCATATATATGTTGATGTCTACTTATTTTCATACACACTGTATAATTTTCGTATACATTGGAAACATTTTTCTCTATATGTTTAATATCTTTTACATATGTGATTAACATTTTTCAATCTATGTGTTAAGTGATTTTTATAATTAATATATTTAGAATAAGAATAAGTTAGCTCCCCGCAAGGATGTGAATGTGGAGCATGTGCTCCTCAATTCACACTTGTGCCAAGGAGTTTTCCGGTTATTTGTTGACATGGAGATCATTCCATTTCTAATATTTAATCATTTGGAGCTTGTGATGTCGCGCTACGCCACCATTTGGTTTGGGCATGAGGCCAGAACTATGTATTGGATTTGCTTTTGGTCCCATCATTGGTTACAACTTACAACTTCTTCATGCATCCCAATAGGGACCATGGTCGCGTTAGGGAGCTAGATTTCTGGCACCGTGATAAGATTGCTTTTGCTCACAAACTAGGGACTTCCTTCACCACAGGTTTGATATGTGAAACATATCTATTTTTACGAAGACTTTTGCTATGTTTTTGTCCTTCAACTTGTATATTTTGATAAAAACTAACCGGACCGGCATTGTTTTCAACAGTATATGCAATGATAATATTTGCCATGCAGGAAAAGTCCCCTAAAAAAGAACCACATAGCCAATAGAGACATCCAAGTGGGTGCCCACAACCCCCACGTGACATAAAGCCTAGATGTAGGAGGGGTACATGGGGCCCACATGCATCACCCGCTGTCCTTCCTTCGCCTATAAGGACCTCCTCACACCAAAATATCCAGATGATCTTTACCTGATTTTTCTGCAAGACGGAGCCACCACCATCTCTTGTCTTCTATTGAAGGGCTTTTTTAGAGACTAGTCTGGCCTTGGAAGAGGGGGATTCTTTGTCATGAACATCACCAACTCCTACTCCATCATAATTCCATGATCTCTCCACTCATGTGTGGGTAATTTCTCTGTAGTCACATGAGGTGGATGATAATTGGACGAAATCACATGTGCTCATGCGTATTTTCATAGGAGTGACTGTATGTGCGAATGTATGAGCGTCTGTATTGTACTACGTTAAAAAAATTAACTAGCTACAAAAGTTGGTTATAAATGACATTTTTTGAGAGTATGCCTAGGCGTACTATATTTTTATAGAAGGCGAAAATCTTGTACCGGAAGCTGCAGTTTACTACTAACAACAAGTGTAGCAGGAACTCCACACCCCACCGTGACAATTACGAATACAACGCAAAAAGGGCCTGTCCTAGACCAATCATCTAGCCGTGTCACGCCGGTCTCCTCAAAGCGCAACAACTCCAATCGGAATTTCCTTACTGCTACTTCTTGAGGCTGTGTTGGTTTTTTTCTTGAAGAGGAAAGGATGATGCAGCAAAGTAGAGATAAATATTTCCTTCGGTTAAGAAGCAATGTATCAATCCAATAGGAGGGACACACAAGTCTCCAATGATAGCACATACACAAACAAACAAATGCTTGCACCCAACGCGATAAAGGGGTTGTCAATCCCTTCACGGTTACTTGCAAGCATGAGATCTGATACAGATAGGTATAAAAGATAAATAAAAGTGCAAAATAAAGTAAAAATAAATAAATTGTAGGAACGTATTTTTGGGTTTTTGATTTCATAGATTTGAAATTAATATGATAAAAGATAGACCTGGGCCCATAGTTTTCACTAGAGGCTTCTCTCTTGAAAGAACGCATATGATGGGTCAACTGGTAGAAAAACGCATAGTTATGACGATATGTAAAACAATGATCATGAATATAGGCATCAAGTCCGTGACAAGTAGATCGACTCCTGTCTGCATCTACTACTATTACTCCACACATTGACCGCTTTCCAACATGCATCTAGTGTATTAAGTTACCAAGAACGGAGTAATGACTTAAACAAGATGTCATGATGTAGAGGGATAGATCCAATCAATATGAATAAACCCTACCTTTTTATCCTTAATGGCAACAATACAAATACGTGCCTCGCTACCCCTTCTGTCACTGGGTGAGGACATCACAAGATTGAACCCATTACAAAGCACCTCTCCCATTGCAAGAAAAATCAATCTAGTTGGCGAAACCAAATCAATAGACCGGAGAGAAATACAAAGCTATCTTAATCATGCATAAAAGAGTTCAGAGAACACTCAAATAATATTCATATATAATCTGATCATAAATCCACAATTCATCGGATGTCAACAAACACACCGCAAAAAAAGATTACATCGAATAGATCTTCAAGAACATCGATGAGAACATTGTATTGAAGATCAAAGAGAGAGAGGAAGCCATCTAGCTACTAGCTATGGACCCGTAGGTCAGTGGTAAACTACTCACACATCATCGGAAGGGCAGGATTGATGTAGAGGCCCTCCGTGATCGAATCACCCTCCGACGGAGTACCGGAAGAGATCTCTAGATGTGGTCTCACGAGGACAGAAACTTGCGGCAGCAGAAAAGTATTTTTGGTGTGCCCTCTGATATACGAGGAATATTTGGGTATTTATAGAGCAAAGATTAGGGCTAGAGAGGCACCATGGGGCCCACAAGCCTGGGGGCGCGCCTCTAGGGCTTGTCGCCAACTGGTGGCCCCTCTGACCCCCCTACCATGAAGAAATATGCCCTAGAGGCAATAATAAAGTTGTTATTTATATTTACTTATATCATGATAAATGTTTATTATTCATGCTAGAATTGTATTAACTAGAAACTTAGTACATGTGTGAATACATAGACAAACAGAGTGTCCCTAGTATGCCTCTACTTGACTAGCTCGTTAATCAAAGATGGTTAAGTTTCCTAACCACAAACATGTGTTGTCATTTGATGAACGGGATCACATCATTAGAGAATGATGTGATGGACAAGACCCATCCGTTAGCTTAGCATTATGATCGTTTAGTTTTATTTCTATTGCTTTCTTCATGACTTATACATATTCCTCTGACTATGAGATTATGCAACTCTCGAATACCGGAGGAACACCTTGTGTGCTATCAAACGTCACAACGTAACTGGGTGATTATAAAGATGCTCCACAGGTGTCTCCAAAGGTGTTTGTTGAGTTGGCATAGATCGAGATTAGGATTTGTCACTCCGAGTATCGGAGAGGTATCTCTGGGCCCTCTCGGTAATGCACATCACTATAAGCCTTGCAAGCAATGTGACTAATAAGTTAGTTACGGGATGATGCATTAAGAAACGAGTAAAGAGACTTGCCGGCAACGATATTGAACTAGGTATGATGATACTGACGATCGAATCTCGGGCAAGTAACATACGGATGACAAAGGGAATGATGTATGTTTTTAGGGACAATTCCATTTCTGCCCCTAACTGGAACCCACTACTCAAATTTGCCCCTAATTTCAATGTGTGCTCAAATTTGCCCCTCTGCCGTTAGTTGCCCTTATAGAAATGTCCTTCTGCGCCGTTACCGTCCAGTCAAACAACTTTGACCATCTCGAAAAAAAATAGTAAAAAAATCTGAATTTTTGTGGGATTGAAGCTACTCATATGCGCAAGGTGCGTGCAAATTTTTGTGCTATTTAGACATACCAGGAGCTCGTGGCAAAGGAAAACAATAAATATGTACATCATTGAATAGTAAATTCAAAAAATAGCAAGAAAATTCAAAAACATATAAATTTTTTTGGCATCCAAGATGCTCGGGTGCACAAGGCGTGTGCAAAATTTTGTTATCAAATGACATGCGAGGAGCTCTCGCAAAAAACCAAGATAGTGTATTTTTTACAAGTTTTTTTCTGAGACAAATTTTGTTTTTTCTCTCCACGAGCTCCTACAATGTCCAAACACAACAAAATTTTGCACACACCTTCCACACCTAAGCATCTTGGATGCCAAAAGAATTCATATTTTTTTGAATTATTTTGCTATTTTTTTGAATTTACGGTTCACACACGTACATATTTACTGTTTTTCCTTCGCCACGAGCTCCTAGAATGTCCAAACAACATGAAAATTTGCACGCACCTTGCGAACCTGAGTACCTTCGATCCCACAAAATTTCAGATTTTTTTGACTTTTTTTGCTATTTTTTCGAGACGGTCAAAGCTGTTTGACCAGACGGTAATGACGCAGAAGGGCATTTCTATAGGGGAAACTAACGTCGGAGGGGCAAATTTGAGCACACATTGAAATTAGGGGCAAATTTGAGTAGTGGGTTCCAGTTAGGGGCAGAAATGGAATTGTCCCATGTTTTTATGCGGTTTGACCGATAAAGATCTTCATAGAATATGTAGGAACCAATATGAGCGTCCATGTTCCGCTATTGGTTATTGATCGAAGATGTGTCTCGGTCATGTCTACATAGTTCTCGAACCCATAGGGTCCGCACGCTTAACGTTCAATGATGATTTGTATTATGAGTTATTTGTTTTGGTGACCGAAGTTTGTTCGGAGTCCCGGATGAGATCGCGGACATAACGAGGAGTCTCGAAATGGTCGAGAGGTAAAGATTCATATATTGGAAGGTTATATACGGACACCAGAATGGTTCCGAAAAGGTTTGTGGATTTTTTGGACTACCGGAACCCCTGGGAAAAGTTAATGGGCCTAATGGGCCATAGTGGAGAAGAGGAGGTAGGCCATGGGAGGTGGCGCCCCCCTTGCCCAATCCGAATTGGACAAAGGGAGGGGGCGCGGCCCCCCTTTCATTCTCCCTCTCCCCTCTTTCCCCTTTCCCCTCTTCGTTGGAAGGAAGGGGGGCGGGGGGCGAATCCTACTAGGAGTGGATTCATAGTAGGACTCCCCCCATGGCGCGCCCCCTTGGGCCGGCCACCTCCTCCTCCCCTCCTTTATATATAGGGGCAGGGGGCACCCCAAAGGCACACCAAGAATTCTCTTAGCCATGTGCGGTGCCCCCCTCCACAGTTTGCGCCTCCGGTCATAGTGTCGTAGTGCTTAGGCGAAGCCCTGCGCAGATCACATTGATGTCGCTTGAACCTACGTTGGTATTTCCCCAAAGAGGAAGGGATGATGCAGTACATCGGCGGTAGGTATTTCCCTCAGTGATGAGACCAAGGTTATCGAACCAGTAGGAGAACCAAGCAACACAACGTAAACAACCCCTGCACACAAATAACAACCACTCGCAACCCGACATGATAAAGGGGTTGTCAATCCCTTTTGGGTAACGGCGCCAGAAATTGGAAAACTGACGGGATAAAGTTGTAATAGATTGAATAAATAGATCACAAATAAAATAAAGTGTAGCACAGTATTTTTGAATTTTTGGTTTAATATATCTAAAAATAAATGCAAAGGAAAAGTAGATCGCAAAGGCAAATATATGAGAAAGATACCCGGGGGCCGTAGGTTTCACTAGTGGCTTCTCTCGAGAAAAAATAGCGAACGGTGGGTGAACAAATTACTGTTGGGCAATTGATAGAACTTCAAATAATCATGACGATATCTAGACAATGATCATTATATAGGCATCACGTCCAAGATTAGTAGACTGACTCCTGCCTGCATCTACTACTATTACTCCACACATCGACCGCTATCCATCATGCATCTAGTGTATTAAGTTCATGGAGAAACGAAGTAATACAATAAGAATGATGACCTGATGTAGACAAGATCTATCTATGTAGAGATAGACCCCATCGTTTTATCCTTAGTAACAACGATACATACGTGTCGGTTCCCCTTCTGTCACTGGGATCAAGCACTATAAGATCGAACCCACTACAAAGCACCTCTTCCCATTGCAAGATAAATAGATCAAGTTGGCCAAAAAAACCCAAATATCGGAGAAGAAATACGAGGCTATAAGAGATCATGCATAAAAGAGATCAAAGAAACTCAAATACTTTCATGGATATAAAAAGATATAACTGATCATAAACTCAAAGTTCATCAGATCCCAACAAACACACCACAAAAAGAGTTACATCATATGGATCTCCAAGAGAACATTGTATTGAGAATTCAGCGAGAGAGAGAGGAAGCCATCTAGCTACTAACTACGGACCCGAAGGTCTACAAATAACTACTCACGCATCATCGGAGAGGCACCAATGGAGGTGGTGAACCCCATCCGAGATGGTGTCTAGATTGGATCTGGTGGTTCTAGACTCTGTGGCGGCTGGATCAATATTTCATCGACTCCCCTAGGGTTTTGGGAATATTGGGGTATTTATAGAGCAAAAAGGCGGTCCGCGCCAAGGTGGGTACAACCCACCAGGGCACGCCTGGGCCTCCTGGCGCGCCTTGGTGGGTTGTGCTCTCCTCGGAGCACCCCCAGGCGCAGCCAGGGCCCATTAGGTGTCTTCTGGTCCATAAAAATCTCCGTAAAGTTTCGTGGCATTTGGACTCGGTTTGGTATTGATTTTCTGCGATGTAAAAAACATGCAAAAAACAACAATTAGCACTTGGCACTATGTCAATAGGTTAGTACCAAAAAAATGATATAAAATGACTATAAAATGATTATAAAACATTCAAGATTGATAATATAACAACATGGAACATTGAAAAATTATAGATATGTTGGAGACGTATCAGCATCCCCAAGCTTAACTCCTACTCGTCCTCGAGTAGGTAAGTGATAAAAACAGATTTTTTGATGTGAAATGCTGCCTATCATGTCATATCATGTTCTTTTCTTTATAGCATCGACATTTGGACTTTTATGTTGTTCAAAGCAATAGTCTAGATTTGACATGATAACTTAAATACTAAAGCATATCAACAAGCAACCATGTCTTTCAAAATATCAATGCTAAAATAAGTTATCCTTAGCCCATCATGCTCAATCATTGATCCATTCATGAAACACACTCGTATATTAACTACACCCAATGCTCAAGTACAATCATATTGCCTCCTAGTGGGTGCTTTTATAAGAGAAGATGGAGACTCAAATTCAAAAATAAAAATTGCATAAATTAAAAGAAATTCCCTTCGTAGAGGGAAGTAGGGATTTGCAGAGGTGCCAGATTTCAAAGCAAAAAATTTAGAGATAAAAACATTTTGGGAGGTGTGTCCTTCCCACCAATGAAAATGACTTAGAGTTCCCAACACTTTCCATGCTAGATATATCATAGGCGGTTCCCAAACAGAAAATAAAGTTTATTCCTTTTTCAACCATACTTTCACTTTCCATGGCTAGCCGTATCCACGGCTGCCCTCCATACCAATACTTTCCAAGGAATTTATTATTTGAAAACATAAAGTAAGTTCATTTTTCATTTCGGGACTGGGCATCCCTAATACTTTTGCCTTACTCTCGTGCAATGGCAAGTGAATAAACACTCATAGTGAGAATAACACATCTAGCATGGAAAATATTAGCCACCCCTCACCGCTCCACGAGCGGAATGAACACACAAAAAGAGAAGTTTATTTTGAAAATTAGAGATGGCACATGTAAATTTGCTTAGAACGACATAAGAATACCGCATATAGGTAGATATAGTGGACTCATGTGGCAAAACTGGTTTAAAGGTTTTTGGATGCACAAGTAGAGATCATACTTAGTGCAAAATGAAGGCTAGCAAAATATTGAGAAGCGACCAACCAAGAAACGAATAATCTCATAAGCAAGCGTTAAGCATAATTAACACCGAATAATGCACCACAAGTAGGATATAATTTCATTGCATAATTATTGACTTTCGTGCTTGCATAGGGAATCACAAACCTTAACACCAATATTCTTACTAAAGCATAATTACTCATCAACATAACTCACATATCACATCATCATATCTCAAAACTATTACTAAGAATCAAGTTTATTTCATCCAATGATCTTCATGAAAGTTTTTATTATATCCTTCTTGGATATCTATCACTTTGGAACTAATTTTCATGTGTTTCTTTTGACAAGCTCAAACAAATATAAGTGAAGATCATGAGCATAAATTTTTTCTCTCTCAAATTAATTTAAGTGAAGCAAGAGAGAATTTCTTGAAAATTTTATTAACTCTCAAATAAATCTAAGTGAAGCAAGAGAGCATTTCTTCAAAAAATACTAAAGCACACCATGCTCAAAAAGATATAAGTGAAGCACTGGAAGAAGTCCATAGCTCATAAAAGATTTAAGTGAAGCATAGAGAGCAACTCTAACAAGTCATGACATAATTTTGGCTCTCTCAAATAGGTGTGTCCAGCAAGGAATCAAGACTCAAAACACAAAACAAAATAAGCAAAGACTCATATCTTACAAGACGCTCCAAGCAAAACACATAGTATGTGACGAATAAAAATATAGTTTCGAGTAAAATACCGATGGTCGTTAGAAGAAAGAGGGGATGCCACTCGGGGGGCATCCCCAAGCTTAGTTGCTTGCTCTCTTTTGGATAATAGCGGGGGATGCCGGGGCATCCCCAAGCTTAGGCTTTTCTTACTCCTTATTCCTTCATCCATCGTAAGATAACCCAAAACTTGAAGACTTCAATCACACAAAACTCAACAAAAC
This sequence comes from Triticum aestivum, assembly GCF_018294505.1. Classification (NCBI taxonomy): domain Eukaryota; kingdom Viridiplantae; phylum Streptophyta; class Magnoliopsida; order Poales; family Poaceae; genus Triticum; species Triticum aestivum. The sequence goes on along the minus strand of NC_057812.1, from coordinate 447,287,584 downwards.
CTTCGTGAGATCCGTTAGTATAAGAAAATAAATCACTACTATAAGTACTACATAAAACCAATTCATATTTTGTTCTTGCATTATATCTACTGTATTCCAACTTTTCTATGGCAAAAACTCATCAAATAAAACCATAGAGCCATCAAAATAAGCACACAATGCAAAGAAAACAGAATCTGTCAAAACAGAACAGTTTGTAGAAATCTGGGTGTTTCAAATACTTCTGTAACTCCAAAAATTCTGAAAAATTAGGACGACCTGAGAAATTTGTATATTGATCTACCTCAAGAGGAATGGGTATTTTATTGCTCTCTGGTTAAAAATGAGAATTATTTTCGCGAGCACAAAAGGTTCTATTTTTCAGCAAGATCAAACAACTATCACCCAAGAAGATCCTTCACTTGGCACAAACACTAATTAAAACACAAAAAACACAATAATAACAGTAGCATAATTGTGCTAACACTCAAAAATAGGAAGCAAAAAGCAAAAATAAATTCTATTCATTGGGTTGCCTCCCAACAAGCGCTATAGTTTTATGCCCTTAGCTAGGCATAAAGCAAGGATCTAAGTTTTTTCATCCTTCTTCTTAACTTTCTTAGAGCTATTTTCATCATGGGGTTTTGTAACATAACATAAAAAATATTATCCATAGAAACCTTAGCGCTCCTAAGTTGGTGTTCATCATAACCTTTTTGATTCCCCGCAACAATCAAGAGTAATGTTGATTAACATTATTGAAAACATGTTGGATTATATCTAAAACGGGGACTTCCTTTTTAAGATTCTCATCAAAGATTTTATTATCCCCAAGCAAATGTCTTAAAGCATAGTCACCATTGTAAAGAATTTCATCTATCACGGGTTTTCACGATTCATACCATAAAAATCAAAGATTTCCCTAGCTTCCCGTATTATGTAATCAAATTCATTCATAAGGACAAGGGTGGCCAACTTTTTAGCCCTAGGATCCTTTATAACGGGAAGCTCAAAAAAATCTTTGCAAAGTAGGATGGGTATGAATAAATTTACTTTCAAGTTTCAGAACTAGTGCTGAAATAGCATCCACATAAGATCTAGTAGTTTTAAGTATAGGAGCATCATCAAGACTGAGATTCCCAACACAATTGAAAAATTCTTGGATACGTTCTTTTCCCATAACGTTCCCTTGCCCCAAGATAAAAGTTTTAGCATCCAGACTGCCCGTACGTCCGATCTTATGAGTTAGGCCATCATCTGTTGGTGCCATACCTAAATCACTCATGATTGCAAGCAAAGGATAGATCTGACGAGAAAACGGCGAACGGAAAAAGAGGGGCGAATAAAACGGCAATTTTTTGTGAAGTGGGGGAGAGGAAAATGAGAGGAAAATGGAAAATAATGTAAATTGCAAGGAGATGGGATTTGTGATTAGGAACCTAGTATATGTTGAAGATCCTCCCCGGCAACGACGCTAGAAATTCCTTTTGATGTCACTTGAAGCTACGTCGGAATTTCCCAAAAGAGGAAGGATGATGCAACACATCGATGGTAGGTATTTCCCTCGGTGATGAGACCAAGGTTATCGAACCAGTAGGAGAACCAAGCAACACAACGTAAACAACCCCTGCACACAAATAACAACCACTCGCAACCCAACGTGTTAAAGGGGTTGTCAATCCCTTTCGGGTAACGGCGCCAGAAATTGGCAAACTGACAAGATAAAGTTGTAATAGATTGAATAAATAGATCACAATAAAATAAAGTGCAGCAAAGTATTTTCGTATTTTTGGTTTAATAGATCTGAAAATAAATACAAAGGAAAAGTAGATCGCGAAGGCAAATATATGAGAAAGAGACCCGGGGGCCATAGGTTTCACTAGTGGCTTCTCTCGAGAAAAATAGCAAACAGTGGGTGAACAAATTACTGTTGGACAATTGATAGAACTTCAAATAATCATGACGATATCCAGGCAATGATCATTATATAGGCATCACGTCCAAGATTAGTAGACCGACTCCTGCCTGCATCTACTACTATTACTCCACACATCGATCGCTATCCAGCATGCATCTAGTGTATTAAGTTCATGGAGAAACAGAGTAATGCAATAAGAACGATGACGTGATGTAGACAAGATCTATCTATGTAGAGATAGACCCCATCATTTTATCCTTAGTAGCAACGATACATACGTGTCGGTTCCCCTTCTGTCACTGGGATCAAGCATCATAAGATCGAACCCACTACAAAGCACCTCTTCCCATTGCAAGATAAATAGATCAAGTTGGCCAAAAAAACCAAATATCGGAGAAGAAATACGAGGCTATAAGAGATCATGCATAAAAGATATCAAAGAAACTCAAATACTTTCATGGATATAAAAAGATATAACTGATCATAAACTCAAAGTTCATCAGATCCCAACAAACACACCACAAAAAGAGTTACATCATATGGATCTCCAAGAGAACATTGTATTGAGAATTCAGCGAGAGAGAGGAAGCCATCTAGCTACTAACTACAGACTCGAAGGTCTACAAATAACTACTCACGCATCATCGCGGAGGCACCAATGGAGGTGGTGAACCCCATCCGAGATGGTGTCTAGATTGGATCTGGTGGTTCTAGACTCTGCGGCGGCTGGATCAATATTTCATCGACTCCCCTAGGGTTTTGGGAATATTGGGGTATTTATAGAGCAAAGAGGCGGTCCGCGCCAAGGTGGGCACAACCCACCAGGGCGCGCCTGGGCCTCCTGGCATGCCCTGGTGGGTTGTGCTCTCCGTGGAGCACCCCCAGGTGCAGCCAGGGCCCATTAGGTGTCTTCTGGTCCATAAAAATCTCCGTAAAGTTTCGTGGCATTTGGACTCCGTTTGGTGTTGATTTTCCGCGATGTAAAAAACATGCAAAAAACAACAACTGACACTTGGCACTATGCCAATAGGTTAGTACCAAAAAATGATATAAAATGACTATAAAATGTTTATAAAACATCCAAGATTGATAATATAACAGCATGGAACAATAAAAAATTATAGATACGTTGGAGACGTATCACACATCACCATCACCCTCACCAGCCGTCGTGCTGTTGGAACTCTCCCTCGACCCTCTACTGGATCAAGAGTTCGAAGGACGTCATCGAGCTATACGTGTGCTGAACATGGAGGTGCCGTACGTTCGGTACTTGGATCGGTTGGATCGTGAAGACGTTTGACTACATCAACCGCTTTAACCTAACGCTTCTGTTTTCGTTCTACGAGGGTACGTGGACACACTCTCCCCTATCGTTGTTATGCATCTCCTAGATAGATCTTGCGTGATCGTATGATTTTTTTGAAATTGCATGCTACGTTCCCAACATACCGAAGGTTCTTGGGTGTCTTCTGGTCCAAGAAAAATCCTCAAAAAGTTTTGTTTCATTTGGACTTCGTTTGGTATTGATTTTCTGTAGAAGACAAAAACAAGGAAAAAACAACAACTGGCACTTGGCACTAGGTTAATAGGTTAGTCCCCAAAATGATATAAAATAGCATAATAATGCATATAACACATCCAAGATGGATAATATAATAGCATGGAACAATAAAAAATTATAGATACGTTGGAGATGTATCACTTACCAACGCACTACCCACCTTTGGATGCCTAAGAGGAGACGTTGAGTGGATAATGGGACTTCGTCGATCATCAGAAAGCCGTCGTCTTGGATTTGCCGGCAGCTGCGTACATAGCACCCACGAATTTCAACTCAAATAGCAGCAAGCACCAAAGAACCACAAACAAAACCCAAGCCAAGTGTCCACCTGTGATGCTCTCAATAGAGTAGCGCCGCCAAAGCGCCGCCATCGTCGTTCGTACAATAGACTAAGGCTTTCACCTAGAGACCACAACCCAATCAAGAATGGGAGGTGCTCATACACCTCAGTGACATCTCTAAGGAGGGTAACAACACCCACGGGTGCCGTCGCTGCCAGCTCCAACCAAAGACGAGCATGATTTTTCATCTGAACCATCACACACCTCCCACCTTGCTACTTGTAAACTACGTTGGGATTTCCCCCGAAGAGGAGGCGTGAAGCAATGCCGTAGAGATAAGTATACCCCTTAGTGAGAATCAAAGTTATTGAACCAATAGGAGAACCACAAAAATTCCCGTCTTCAGTACCTACTCACACAAAAGCAAATACTTGCACCCAACACGGGCAAGAGGGTTGTTAATCCCCTTGAACTCGTTATTTGGAAGGATTAATTCTAATAGTGATAGATAGATAAAAAGTAAAGTAAAATAAAATTTATAAAATTGTAGCAAGGTGTTTCTGGTTTTAATAATATGATAAAAATAGACCTGGGGGCCATAGTTTTCATTAGAGGTTTCTCTCTCAAACACACATAGCATACAGTGGGTAAAAAATTACTGTTGGGCAATTGATAGTAAAGCGCATAGTTATGACATATTCATGGCAATGATCATGCATATATGCAACATGTCCGTGACAAGTAGACCGACTCCTGCCTGCATCTACTACTATTACTCCACCAATCGACCGCTATCCAGCATGCATCTACGGTATTAAGTTCATGACAAATAGAGTAACGCCTTAAGCAAGATGACATGATGCATACAAAGTAAACTCAAGCAATAATTAAACTCTGTCGTTTTACCCTTAATGGAAACAACACTATACATGCCTCGCTACCTCTGTTGTAACTGGGTGAGAACATCGCAAGATTGAACCCATTACAAAGCAGCTCCCCCGCTTAAGATAAATCAATCTAGTTGGCCAAACCAAACGTAGATCAGAGAGAAATACAAGTTATAACAATCATGCATAATAAAGTTTAGAAAAGACTCAATTAATTTCAGTGAATAATCTGATCATCAATCCACAATTCATCAGATCCTAACAAACACACCGCAAAAGGAGATTACATCGGATAGAACTCCAAGAAGATCGAGGACAACATTGTATTGAAGATCAAAAAGAGAGAAGAAGACATCTAGATACTAGCCATGGATCTGTATGTCTGTGGTGAACTGCTCATGCATCATCGAAAGGCAACAATGATGATCTAGAAGCCCTCCGTGATCGATTCCCCCTTCGGCAGAGTATCGGAAAAGGCCTCCAGGTGGGATCACGAAATAATAGAAGCTTGCGATGGCGGAAAAAGTGTTTCGGGTGTCTCTCTGTTGGTCTGGGAATGTTTGGGAATTTATAGAGGTGGAATTAGGTCAAACGGAGTTGCGTGGGGGCCACAAGCTCAATGGGTGCGCCCTACCCCCCAAGGTGCGCCCTGTGAGCTCGTGGATCTTTCCTAGCTCTTTTAGCTTCCTCCTAAACCTTCTAGGGTCCCTTATGTTCCAAAAAAATTACCATAAAGTTCCATTGTGTTTGGACTTTGTTGGGTATTGATTTTCTGAAAAGCCAAAAACAAGCAAAAACAAGAACTGGCATGGGCACTAGGTTAATAGGTCAGTCTCAGAAAATGATATAAAATAGCATAAAAATGCATATAAAGCATCCAAGATTAATAATATAGCATCATGAAACAATTAAAAATTATAGGTGTGTTGGATACGCATCAGTATCCGCAAGCTTAATTCCTACTCGTCGTCGAGTAGGTAAATGATAAAAACAGATTTTTTATGTGAAGTGCTACCTAACATGTGTATCATGTAATCTCTTTATGGTATAATTACTGAGAAACGATGACATAACAATATCAACATAATAATATCCATGAATATAAGAAACATAATCATTAACTTTTCAAAATATACGATCCTTATTGAATGTTATCCCCACTCATTTTATCATGTTAGCATGGCATGACTCCGCCTTCACCGCATAAATATAAATCATGAGCACCCCGATGTCAAACCAGGCAATTGGATCGTACTTCTAACGTGCTTCAGCATTTTCAACCCCATGCAATACACGAGCGTGAGCCATGGATATAACACTATAGGTGGAATAGAATGTGATGACAGAGGTTAATTAATAAACAAGGAAGAAAGTCTCACATCAACGCGGTTAATCAATGGGCTATGGATATGCCCATCAATCGATGTCAATGCGAGGAGTAGGGATTTCCTTGCAACAGATGCACTAAGAACTATAAGTGTATGAAAGCTCAATGGAAACTAAGTGGGTGTGCATCCAACTCGCTTGCTCATGAGACGGGTCAAAGGTGTGTAACGGTTAGATTTTGTGTGGAGGCTATATATACCCCTCCACCCCTTCTTCCTCACTGTGGAGAGCCATCAGAACGTGCCTACACTTCCAACATTCATTTTCTGAGCATCCACATCTTCACTATCTACATGAAGTCATCATCGACAAAACCCAACGTTAGTTCACCCCTCTTTGGGGGGATAGCACATCTAGGGGGAGCTTTGCTCGAAAAATTGAGCTAAAAGCAACTCTGGTAACCCCACTTGTTCTTAAACGATGAGTATGACCTATGATCAAATGTTCTCATTTGACCCCTAAGTCAATATACTCATATAGATGACGCAGTCATCGCCAATTGCTTGATAGATGCTAGAATTGGTTGTGCATGTTTTACTCATATTTCATTTGATATTTTATTGTGTGAGCATGTTGGTTTGCATATTTTCTCCATTCGAGGACATCCATTTGTTGTTTTGATTGTCTTGGTTTTTATTGGCCAAGTGGATGTACAAGAATGCCTAAGGACCTCCTCTAGCTATCTATGCTCTTATTGTCTCAAACTCTTTTCATGCTATATCACAAAAATTGAACAAGTTCTTTTTGGACCCTCCGGGTGAGGAGCACTCGGAGCCATCGATCCGTCAAGGGCTGACCTCCAAAACTTTCTTCATGCATTTCGGTCAGACCAATACCCTCAAACTCGATCGAACTGAAGTCATAAAGATTGGTCTAGGTTTTCATCTTGGTTCCACCGATAGCATACAGGTATATATACTTCACGCAACCATACGTTGAAAATCACTTCAAATGTTACGACCCCGCACCCCGTTGCCGCCGCCCCCTTGGTCTCCGAATCATCACCGTCGTCTCCTGTGTGCCTTCACCGTAGGAATCCGCTGCCGCCAACGGATATCTGCCCCGTTGTTGCTGCGGTAGAGGATCTCCATGGAGTTAGGATGAGATTCGATCTCCTCGTGCTTCTTTTTATCCGATTCAATGCACAAGGATTTTGCCATATATCTTGCCATGATTGCAATACCTCTATCCACCAGATTAGTTTGATAGAATAGACTCGAGCAAAAAAATTTAGGTTTAGGTTTCCGCCGAACGCATCTCGGATCGACCGAATAGGAATTTTCGGTCCCACCGATTTGGCCCTGGCCATTGCACAAGTACAACTCGGTTGCACCGAAATGTACTAATCAGTGAGACTGAAAGTAAAGTTTCAGTGAAACCCTAGCAACTCGGAGCCACCAAACCACATCTTGGTCCAACCGAAATGGAGTGTTTTGGTTTTGTGAGTGCTTTAGTGTCACCGAAATGACCAACTCGGTAGCTCCAAAATGCATTCTGCGAAAACCTAGAACTAAAGTCTGAACTCAAACTTTTGAAAAACTATCTGCTTTTTGTGATAACTCATCTACTCTGCCCATACCCATCTATTCATAGGGTCTGTTTGCAAGATGTCAAGTGCCAGTGACAGTCAAAATCAGTCAGAGCAGAACGATGATCTCAATGAGGGCTCTAGTCCCAGTGAGAGCTACTATGAGGGCATTAGGAGCTCTCCAGATTTGCCAAAAGCTGCCATCGGAACAAACAAGAAGAGAACCTCAGACAGTGAGGATGAAGACTTTGTGGCTAGTGAGACCACATCAAAGAAGAAGGCAATACCGAGGAAGGAATATGGCTCTGCTGCTAGTACTAGGCTAGGTGCTAAGGAAAGGACCGTTGTCAGGAAAGTGCCACTGTCAAAGGCAAGGAAAGCCTCAACTCCAAGAGAGACTGTGATCTTCACACTTGAGGAGCCAAGTGATGAAGAAGAAGATCCCAGCAAGAAAAAGAAGATGGCTAGAAAGACTACTGCTACAGTTACTGGCAGACCTTCCATGAGGGAAGATGATCATGAGGAGGAGGAGGAGGAAGAACCTACTGAAGCACCTCCAACAAAGGCATAGAAACTCATTTCTAATGCCATGAAGACAGCTACTCCCTCCAAGCCCAAGTCCGAGCCCAAGGTTTCAGCTCCTAAAAGGTCTACAAGAAATAACCTAGCTACTGAGAAAAACAAGGCCCCAGTGCCTAAGGTTTAGGATGATGATGAGCCACTAGTGCTCAGGAAGCTCAAGCCCAAGATCCCAGATCATGATAATGCTCATCCTATTGCAGAAAACATGATGCTTAGGAAGGATAAGGTATTGAGAGAGTGGAGGAAAGTTGATCCCTACTTTTTCAGAAGGAGGACTTCCTGTGATTACCGCTTTCAGACAAGAGAACAACAAGACTTCTATGAAACAACTTTGCTTGATAAGAAACCCATTGTCAGTGATAATGAAGTGGGTGGACTGGAAATACATTGATGCCAATGAAGATTATTTCCCCCACATTCATGAGAGTTTTAGGCTTACATGCGTTGACAAGTTTGTTGGTCAGAAGCTCACCAAGTGGAACGATGAGATGATCATGCAATTTTACTCCATATCTCATTTCTATCTAGATGGGAAGATTGCCTGGATGACTGAGGGACACAAGTATCAGTCAACCATCTTAGAGTGGGTTGCACTCCTTGGTACCCCTAAGGAAGAAGAGAATGATATTGATGTGTACGGGAAGCCCGGGATGGACCACAACACAATGGCAAACATGTACAAGTAAATCCCTCCCAAGGATGTTGAGAGTCATAAGCTTAGCTCAGCCAAGCATTTGCTAGATGGTTTGGACACCACCAACACTATCTTGAGGAATACTCTCTTGCCCAAGTCTGGAGATGACAAGATGATACGTGGCAACCCCATCAATTTTCTCCATTTGTTTGACACCCCCTAGAAGTTCAAGGTTATGAGTTTGATTGTTGAGACGGTCAAGAGGACAGCTGCTGACCAGAAGATATCTTGTGTATATGCTCCACATATTTAGATGCTCGTCAACTACAAAGTTGGTACGGGCACATATCTACTAGATCGTGAGCATCTCCCTCTTCAGCTAGAGTTTGAGGATAATGTGGTGGTGATGGATCCCTCACACCCCACATCTATCGAGGCTCCAGAGAAGATCCAAGCAGCATTAATGACAAAAGTAGCAAAAGAAGCTTCAGCTCCCAATGCACCCATAGCAAATCTCAAGTCAAAGAATGATCAGATGACATATCTGCTAGAGGCCACTCTAAGGATTGAGAGGAGCCTGGCCAACATCTCCAAGATCTAGGAGAGTCTAGAGCGGATTGTCGAGACAAAGATTCATGATCTAGATGTGAAAGTCATAGAGGTTTAGTCAGTTGTGGAGAAGCTATACGCAGATGTTGATGCTGCTAGAGTCGTTGCAGAGGACAGTGGAGATGAGAGACCTACCATTGAGAGGTTCCAGACTGTGCCCAGAGCACCCAGATCTTCAACCGTGCCAGTTGCAGACACGAGGACCACTCACTCTGCACCTGCCGCTACTGCTCTAGTGCCACCTCCAGTGTCTACACCACCAGTCCAACAGACATCTTCAAAGGCATTTGTAGACGTACTTCTCTCAACGCCATCTACGCACACAAGAGCCACTAGCCATAAGTCACCTTCAGGAGCTCCGGAGGATCATGCCTAGAGAGACGCATAGCTCTATACCTTTCCGAGCTTTTTGGCACTTGTTGCCAAAGGGGGAGAAATTATATGGATCATTAGGCTTCGAGAGAGAGAGAGTGTGTGTGTCTCGCTTTTGCTCTTTGGTTTTTATCGAGTTCTTGCTACTTTGTTCAGTTGATTCGTGCTACTTGATCGTTTGATGCTCGTGAGATACTACGTTTGTCCTATGTGGTCGATCATACTATGCTTAATGTGTGCTTAATGCTTATCTCTACAATTATTTGTGTATGATCATTCACTCATGTCTTTGGTGATGCGTGCATGTTATTTCACTCATATCATTTTGTGCGCTCCACCAAGATGTATGTGACATGGAAGAGTGACCCATGGTCCCAATCGATTGTGCATTTGCATTCAAACACATTTTTTTAATAATGCACAAATTTAGGGGGAGCTCTTGCTTATCACATACTTCTCAAAGCGAAGATGTATTTCATCTATTTAATCATTTGTCGAAGCTTTGATGTATATGTTGTCATCAATTACCAAAAAAGGCGAGATTGAAAGTGCAACTAATCCCCGGGTGGTTTTGGTAATTCATAACAACATATATCTCATTGAACTAATATCCTTTCAAGATCAATATTTTAGGATGTTCAATGTGTCGGATTTCGGGTTCCGGCAGACCCTTGAGGTTCGAACACTGGGGTGCGCGCGGAGATTTCGCCTTCTACGTACCTGCACCCCTCCGCCTCGCTAAGATCTAAGCTATGAAAAGAACAACACAAGAGACACCGGGTTTATACTGGTTCGGGCCACCGTGGTGGTGTAATACCCTACTCCAGTGTGTGGTGTGGTGGATTGCCTCTTGGGCTGATGATGATGAGCAATACAAGGAAGAACAGCCTCGTGAGGGTCTGTTCTTGGCTGGGGCGATGAACTGTTGGGAGGAGTTCAATCACCCTTCTCTCTCTCTCTTCTCGATTCTCCCTCTGGTTCGATCTCTCTCCTCTCCTACTATGGTGGCTAGTCCTATTTATAGAGGCCTGGTCCTCTTCCCAAATATAAAGCGGGAAGGGAGCCAACAATGGCGGGCTAATTTGAAGGGGGACAGCTAGTACCAGCTATCCTGACAAAAGTAGTCTTCGCCTGCACAAAGCTCTAGTGGTGACACCGTCTTGGGCTCCACGATGACCTCCGTCTTGCAGTCCTCCTGGTCTTGGTCTCGTTGCACCGAAATGGCAATCTTTGCCTGATGCCTCGGTACTCCGCGACTGCGCTTGCTCCCTTTGCACCAAAGAGGAAAGGAGGACACTGCCCGGCTGGTGCCCGCCTGGCGCCTTTGGTCGTCATGGCTTGCGTCACGGGCACCTCATGAGGTACCCCGCCTTGATCTCTCCGCCTCCTCGCGAGCCAGCCTGATGAGGCCGTGCCTAAGGAAGCTCTGTGTCGTCCGTCCCGCGAGGCTTGGCCCCTCGCGAGGGTCTTGGGTCTGTGTTGATGAAGATGGGCCGTGCTGGGCCCCCCTTTGAGCCACGCTGCAGGCCGCAGGCAGGCAAGTCTGGGGACCCCCGTTCCCAGAACGCCGACAGTAGCCCCCGCGCCCAAGGAGCGCCCGGACTTGGCCGTGCAGGGAGGCGGAAGGGCAAGAGCGAAGCGCCGCGGGCCCTAACAGCCTGCGGCCTTGGGCGCCGCGTGGCGGTTGATTGGACGTGAGCGCCTCCACTTCCCCATGGCGCCTCGGCAACTGCACGGATTGGACAAGTCCCTGCATGCAAAGCGGGTCATGATTACCTGTGATCGTGGGGGCCGACGGTTGGCCCTCGCCAGCTATAAGTACGGATCGGCGCGCGCCCTTCCAGTTCATCCCCCCTTGCTTCTCCTTCTTCTTCATGGCCCCGTCGAGGAGGTTCTTGGCCGCAGAGAAGGGGAAGGCTCGCCAGGTTGAGCCTGCCTCTCCCCCGCCCAAGCGCGGCCGAGGGCGCCCTCGCAAACATCCTGTGGCCACCACGGCAGCTCCCCGCGGCCGTGGAGACGATTTCTAGCATGGTGACGGGCGGACTGCTGCGGCCGGGGGGCATGCTTCGGTCGTGCGTCCCCCTAGGCTGCGCTTTCGCGCTGCAGAGGTGCTGCCAGAGTTCGTTGTGTGGTCGGCGGAGCCGACTAGCACCCGGCTTCCACTTCCTCGCTTCCTCCTCGGCGAGCTCCCGGCCGGCGCCCCGGGCGGCCTCTGGCTCCAGGCTGACGGCTGCTGCAGCCGGGCCTCATGGGCCTCACTGGAGGTCTCCGTAGCCGGGAGCCTAGCCTTGGCCCGCGGTTGGCAGACGTTTGCCCGCGCGCGTGGCCTGAGCAGTCGGTGCACCCTGCACTTCAAGTTTGACGGCGATGCCACCCTCTACGTGAGGGTGTTTGGGGAAGATGGTCGCCGCGCAGGGTGCTGCCCCGAGGACGACGACCGCGGCCGGGAACCCAGCTCCGGCGATGATAGAGAGGACAGTGCTCGCGTGACTGGTGGCGCTCAGGGTTCCCCAAGCTTCTCCAGTTCTTCTTCAGGCGGCGACTCTTCTAGCGGTGGCCGCGGTCAGCCTCCACGCCGTCGTATCTTCTTGGGAGGTGGTAGCATGTCTGCCCGCCGTCGCGCCTCGGTGAAGTGCAAGAGGGAGTCTGCCTGAGCCCCGGAGGCAGCTCGAGTCTTCCCTGCAGGCCGGTGTGAGGCGAGCTGCGCCTAATTTGTTCTTTCTTTTCCTTTTTCCTGCGTAAAAAGACAATAGCGTGAAGCCCCGCGGGGGCGTGTTTGGGTTATTGCTGTTAATCATCGCTTTGCTTCCGTTATCGTGCCTTCCGGCTACGTGCCCGCGCGTGGATAGTTCCCGGCCCCAGCCATGGGGGGGCGACCGACCCAGGCCCTGTGTTCGTGTCGCGGTGCCCGTGGGGCACGGACTGGAGGGGTGCTCCTGTAATGGACCCAAGTCGTGAAACCTTTGAACGACTAGGACAGGAACACTTGCGAGGGTGCTCAGCTGCCCCCCTCGCGAGGCCTTGCATAAAAGAAATCGAGTCAGGAGAGTGAAAAGTCGAAGAACCACAAGCCAAAGGCGGCAACAACTTCAATAAAACTTCGAATGAGAATGAACAAGCCAACTGCGGAAAGCAAATGAAAAAGCCGCGTCCGGCACGATGTCTTCTCACCAGCGCGGAGCTAAGTGCTGCCACTGGGCGTGGGAGGGAGCCCCAGGGCCTGAGGCCGGCGCTCCTGAGACTCCGAGGCATGTACAACCCCAACTCATTATTACGTGAGAGTGTCACGGGCGGCGAGCTTCACAGGCGTTGGCCTTCTTCACAGGCTCAGGGCCTTTTTCCAAAATGCGACAGCTTCACAGGCATTCGCCTTCTTCACAGGCTCCGGGCCTTTTCCAAAATGCGACAGCTTCACAGGCATTCGCCTTCTTCACAGGCTCCGGGCCTTTTCCAAAACGCGATAGCTTCACAAGCATTCGCCTTCTTCACAGGCTCTGGGCCTTTTCCAAAACGTGACAGCTTCACAGGCATTCGCCTTCTTCACAGGCTCCGGTCCTTTTCCAAAATGCGACAGCTTCACAGGCATTCGCCTTCTTCACAGGCTCCGGGCCTTTTCCAAAACGCGACAGCTTCACAGGCATTCTCCTTCTTCACAGGCTCCGGGCCTTTTCCAAAACGCGACAGCTTCACAGGCATTCGCCTTCTTCACAGGCTCTGGGCCTTTTTAGGGGTAGAACCTCCAGAGGTGCTGGATGTTCCATGCGTTCTGGACTGGCACCCCCTCCTGAGTCTCCAAGCGCGTGGAGCCAGGCCTGGAAACATGAACAACCTTGAACGGGCCCTCCCACATGGGAGAGAGCTTGTGCAGTCCCTCCCTAGAGAGAACCCGCCTGAGCACGAGGTCTCCTACCTCGAGAGTTCTGGGGCGGATGTTGCGGCAGTGATATCGTCGCAACGCTTGTTGGTACCTCGCCGCTCGCAGCGCGGCTTCTCGGCGACGTTCCTCCCCCAGCACGAGGTCCATCCCCCGCATGGCGTCCTGCTGCGCCTCGTCGAACGCCAGGACCCGCGTGGCCTGGGAATAATGCAGCCCTGGGGGGCGCTCCCAGCTGGAAATGAAACTTGAAAGATGTCACCTGATGATGTTGAGGACGAAGGAGTGTTGGTGTAGCAGACTCGGTAGGCTGCGGAAGCCGATCCTCACGAGCCCCCAGGCCCAGGGGCCTCGGGAGGCCCCGGAGGCGCTGGTGGCTCCTCGCGGACCGTCTCCATTTCCGCCAGGGCTGCGGAACGCCTGGACTCTTGAGCCTCCTCGATGTCCCTCATGAGGCGCTGGTACGTGGCAGCCGCGTTCGGCAAGCCGTAAGGCATGCGAACGTAGCTGTGGGGTGGACCTTCGCAGCGCCTCACTCGCGAGGGCCAGAGGCGCCCCAGAGAGGCGACTCGATTGAGCCCTGATATATCGATGCAGACGCGCAGCCCACCATCCTCGCCTGGATGGGGAGCCACTGCTGGTAGGCGGCGGCCGCCTTTCATGACTCTTGACTCCTGTAGCTCCTGAATGGCCTTGCTCGCGAACTCCTGAGGGTCTGGCTCTCCTTGCCTTACTCCTTCTTAAGGGAAACATGCTTCGAAACACGCCTTCACGTGGTGCCCAAGCGCCTCCCTCGTGACCCTAGCCAGGTCGGTGGCCCTCCAGAGGAGAGCCCCTGAGCCCTGCCTGAGGAGGGCGTCGGGCGCGCTTTCCTATGCGATGGAAGGAGGTTCCTCCTGGGCAGGCGCGGGCCTAGAGGGGCCTGCCTCCTGAGGGGCCGGGCCGGACGATGTCTTCTTCTTCTTGGGAGCGGTCTCGGGAAGCCTCCTGCTCCCGCGATCCGGGTCTTCCAGTGATGCGTCCTGGAAGGCTCGTTCCAGGGAACACACCGCGTCCTTCTCTTCACAGGGCACAATGATGACTCCGCCACTTCCTGGCATCTTGAGGACATTGTAGCCGTGGTGAGTTACGGCCATGAACTTGGCCAGTGCTGGGTACCCAAGGATGGTGTTGTACGGCAGGCGAATGTGAGCGACGCCGAAGTCGATGAGCTCGGTGCGGTAGTTGTCGCGTGCCCCGAAGGTGACAGGGAGGCGGACCTGCCCAATCAGGATCGTGGAGTCATCGGTGACTCCGGAGAAAGGCTTGGTTGGCTGAAGCTGGCTGTAGGGCACTTGGAGATTGTTGAATGTTTCCACGGACAGGATGTTGAGCCCTGCCCCGCCATCGATGAGGGTCCTGGTGACCACCACGTTGCTGATGATTGGGGAACAAAGCATCGGGAGGACTCCGGCTGTAGCCGCACACTTGAGCTGATCTGCTGAGCTGAACGTGATGGTGCATGCCGACCACCTGAGAGGGCGCGTGGCTTTGAGCTTGGGGAGGACTGCATTCACTTCGCGGGCGAACTGCTTGAAGATGCATTGAGAGGCTAGGGCTTGAGCCCCGCCCAGGATGCAGGCGATCAGGCGCGGCTCCTGGAAGCCCCCAGCCCCCTCGTCCTGGTGGCGGTCCTTGTTTCTCCTTGGCTGCGGCGACAGCGGAGGGAGGCCTGCGTTGCCTTGCGGGCGATCCTCGCGAGGCTGATCCCTCCAGTCTCCCTCGCGAGGCAGGTCTTGCCAGCGATCCTCGCGAGGTTGATCGCGCCACCCTTGGCGCGGGCCACGGCCTTCCCTGCGTCCTGCGTTCCTTCCTCCTCCTCGACCGTAGCCCCGGTCACTGCAGTCGGGGCGACGGCCGATCCTTCCTTCTTGCATGGCTCGGAGCTCTTGACATTCGTTGGTGTTGTGGGTGTGGAGGTCGTGGTACACATAGTACCGACTGCCCTTGGAAGGTTCGGGCTGATCTCTGCCCCGCTTGGTGTCTGGTTCTGCCGCGAGCACGTCAGCCCCCTTGCGCTTCACATCCTTGGCCTTGGGCTTCTTCTCTTCTGGGTCTGCGGCAGGCAGCTCGAGGAGGGAGAGATGCCCTTCCTCAGCCCTGGCGCACTTGGTTGCCAAGTTGAATAGCTCCAAGGAAGTGCACAGGTCTTCATGCATCGCCAGCTCCTCCTTCATCTTGACATCGCGCACGCCGTCGGACAAGGCTGAGATGATGGCCTCCTCAGTCACCTTGGGAATCTTGAGGCGTGCATTGTTGAAGCGCTGGATGTACTTCTACAGGGTCTCCCGGGGTTGTTGCTTGATGCGGCGCATGTCGCTCACGGCGGGTGGCCGGTCGCGAGTACCTTGGAAGTTGGCGATGAAGCGGGTGCGCATCTCATCCCAGGAGGAGATCGTGCCTGGAGCCAGGTTCAGGAGCCAGGTGCGGGCCCCGTCCTTGAGCGCCATGGGAAACCAGTTCTCCATGACCTTTTCGTCTCTATTGGCAGCTTCGATGCCCAGCTCATAGAGCTGGAGGAACTCCACAGGGTCGGCCGTGCCGTCGTAACGAGGAGGCAGGTCTGGCTTGAACTTGCCGGGCCACGCGATGCTGCATAGCTCGGTGGTGAAGGCACGGCAGCTTGCTGTGGCCACGGGAGGCCTTGGGTGATGGAGAGCTTGGTCTTGCATGTCCCCACGCGCTGCAGCTGGGAGCAGTGCGGGGTCTTGACGTGCGGGAGCAGGAGCATGGTCGCGACGTGCTGGAGCAGGGAGCGCCCGGGCAGCTTCTTGCGGGCGAGGGACTTCTTGGCAGCTCCGCTCTTGCCGCGCTGGCACCTGACGGAGCGGGTTTCTCCCAGGGGCCACGCGCCTTGGAGCCATGACGCCTTCTTGAGGAGGAGGCGGCCGGGGCACTGCCGGAGCTTCGTCGCCCGCGCGGGGCGGGGTGCGGTGCAGCGAAACGGACGGCGCAGGAGAGCCCCCTGCGGCGCGGACAAGCTCGGCGACGCGGTCGAGCCATTCTTCGTAGACGTCATCGATGGGATGGTAGCGCAGGAGCTCGTTTGCCGCGATGAGCGCAGCTCGAGCCTTCATGGGTGCGCGGAGCGCGCGGGACGAAGAACCAGCTGGGGTGAGCGAGGGAGTAGCGGTGCGGCCATCTTGCTGCACAGACGGATGCTGAGACGACACTTGCTGCTCGTCCCCCGCCGGGCCGGTGGCGGCATTGACGGCAGGTGACGGGGAACGGCGAGGACGCCCGCCGACAGGAGCCATCTGGGTGACGCGGGAAGTGAGAGCGGCCCGGCGCTCGGCGCGGGCCCGATGAGCGTCAGACATGGGCACGGTGGTCGGAGGAGAACGGGGTGGTGGAAGACGAATTCCAGCGCACCCCTACCTGGCGCGCCAAATGTCGGATTTCGGGTTCCGGCAGACCCTTGAGGTTCGAACACTGGGGTGCGCGCGGAGATTTCGCCTTCTACCTACCTGCACCCCTCCGCCTCGCTAAGATCTAAGCTATGGAAAGAACAACACAAGAGACACCGGGTTTATACTGGTTCGGGCCACCGTGGTGGTGTAATACCCTACTCCAGTGTGTGTTGTGGTGGATTGCCTCTTGGGCTGATGATGATGAGCAATACAAGGAAGAACAGCCTTGCGAGGGTCTGTTCTTGGCTGGGGCGATGAACTGCTGGGAGGAGTTCAATCACCCTTCTTTCTCTATCTTCTCGATTCTCCCTCTGGTTTGATCTCTCTCCTCTCCTACTATGGTGGCTGGTCCTATTTATAGAGGCCCTGATCCTCTTCCCAAATATCGAGCGGGAAGGGAGCCAACAATGGCAGGCTAATTTGAAGGGGGACAGCTAGTACCAGCTATCCTGACAAAAGTAGTCTTCACTTGCACAAAGCTCTGGTGGTGATGCCGTCTTAGGCTCCACGACGACCTCCGTCTTGCAGTCCTCTTGGTCTTGGTCTCGTTGCACTGAAATGCCAACCTTTGCCTGATGCCTCGGTACTCCGCGGCTCCACTTGCTCCCTTTGCACCAAAGAGGAAAGGAGGACACTGCGCGGCTGGCGCCTGCCTGGCGCCTTTGGTCGTCATGGCTTGCGTCACGGGCACCTTGTGAGGTACCCCGCCTTGATCTCTCTGCCTCCTCGCGAGCCAGCCTGATGAGGCCGTGCCTGAGGAAGCTCCGTGTCGTCCGCCCCGCGAGGCTTGGCCCCTCGCGAGGGTCTTGGGTCTGTGTTGATGAATATGGGCCGTGCTGGGCCCCCCTTTGAGCCACGCCGCAGGCCGCAGGCAGGCAAGTCTGGGGACCCCCGTTCCCAGAATGTCGACACAATGTATGGCATGACATGACATAGAGACGTGGACCCCTCAAAATGCTAAGGATAAGGATTGGCAAAAGCTCAAGGCTCTTCATTTTTGTTTAAGTGATCCAAGATCACATTGAGTCCATAGGAAAGCCAATACTATTAAAAGGGGATGAGGTGTTGCTTAATGGTCTACTTGCTCAAATGCTTAGTGATATTGCTCCAAAACCCTCAGCCACTTTGTCTTTCCAAATATGTCTAAAACCTAAACTCCAACTCAGCCCCACCGATATTTCCTATCCGGAGCCACCGAGTTCATGTTGACATAGCCACTGCCAGAAACCCTAACAGTTCGGTCACACCGATACGGATCTCGGTCCCACCGAGATGGCCTTGCCAGCACTCTGTGACTTGTTGCATTCACTTCGGTCTCACCGAGATGTCACAATTGGTCCCACCGAGTTGGCTTGACAGATTCTCTGTTGCTCATTGCATTCACTTCGGTCTCACCGAGATGAAGTTTTCCCTAAGCCATAACACATCGGTCCCACCGAGCTGTTCTAGTCAGTCCCACTGAGATTCCAAACATTCATATTTTTGTACTGATCGATGCCATCGAGTTTTCTAATCGGTGCCACCGAGATGGGTCAAAAGTGTGTAACGGTTAGATTTTGTGTGGAGGCTATATATACCCCTCCACCCTTCTTCCTCATTGAGGAGAGCCATCAAAATGTGCCTACACTTCCACCATTCAGTTTCTGAGAGAGAACCACCTACTCATGTGTTGGGATCAAGAGATTCCATTCCAACCATTTGAACCTTGATGTCTAGCCTTCCCTATCGGATTTGGGGCCTCGCAGACCCTTGAGAGGTTCGAACACTGGGGTGCGCATGAAGAACACTCTCTCCCTATCTCGCCCGCTAACGATCCCATGGCCTAGCTCGACGAACCCAAAGAACAAGGGGCATAAAGATTTGTCCTAGTTCGGGCCACCTTGCGGTGTAATACCCTACTCCAACTTTGTGGTGGATTGCCTCGAGGGGCCGAGGATGAACTAGTACAGTGGACGAACAACCTCAGGAGGTGAGGTGTTCTTGAGCTAGATGAGCTGGTGAGCTGGTCGGGGTGGAATCGATCCGTCCCCTTCTATGGTGGTGGCTAAGTCCTATTTATAGTGGCCTTGGCCCTCTTCCCAAATGTAAGTTGGGAAGGGATCCCACAACGGCCAAATTCGAAGGGAGACAACTAGTACAAGCTATCCTGGCAAAAGTAGTCTTCGCCTGCAAAAGGCTCTGGTGGTGACGCTGCCGTGGGCTCTGCGATGACCTCCGCCCTACCGTCCTGGCGGTCTTGGTCTTGTTGCACCGATATGGAAAACTTTGCTTGATTCCTTGGGACTCTGCGCCTGCGCTTGCCTCCTTAGCACCAAAGAGGAAACTGGTACACTGCGCCCGCTAGCGCCCGCCTGGCCTTGGTCATCATGGCTCACGTCATGTGAACCTCGCGAGGTGCACCATGCCTTGATATCTCTGCTCCTCGGGAGCCAACCTAGTGAGGCCGCTCCCATGGAGGTCTTGGTGTCGCCCGCCTCACGAGGCTTGGCCCCTCGCGAGGGTCTTGAGTCGTTGTCGCTAGAACTGGGCTGTACAGGGCCGCTGATGGAGCCACGCCACGGGTCGCAGGTAGGCAAGTCTGGGTACTCTCGGTCCTAGAACGCCGACAGCAGCCCCCGGGCCCAAGGCGCGCTCGAACTTGGCTTCGAGGCGAAGCCAAAAGGCAAGTGCGGAGCGCCGCGGGCCCTAACCTCCTGCGGCCTCGGTCGACGCATGGTGATTGACGGGACGTGGGCGCCCCCACTTCCCCACGCAGCCTTGATATTCGCCTGCCTGGCAGCCGCCGTTGCCAACACATCTCCGCTCCCATTGCCTTGCTGTGTGATCTCCTAGCCTCTTTGCCTTCCTAAGAGATAGAAGCTTCCTTCCCTGCTCTGACCTTGGCACCTGTCCTCCTTATCGCTATGGCGCCGCGCCCGAAGAAGAAGGGAAAGGGGAAAACCCGCGCGCCGGTGGCGATTCCGCCGCCAGCCTTCGAGCCCGCCGTCGAGCGGTCAGTGGTGGTTAATCGGGAAGGGATGGACAAGGTTCGACCAGCGCTCGCCTCCGATTCCAATGAATGGGGGGCGACGGTGGCCTGGCCTGCTTCTCGTGCCATGGTTGATATGACAGCCACCGAGATCCCCATCCATCTTCATGCCCTCTGGGCCGGCCTAATCCCCCCTTTCTCTGCTTTCTTCAACGCCGTGCTCTCGCATTATCAAATACATACGCTGCATCTGAATCCCCAATCCATCATTCCCCTCTCCATCTCCGCCTTCATCTGCGAGGCCATGGTGGGCATTGCCCCTTCCTTGGCCTTGTTTCACCATTTCTTTTCTCTTCACCTGACCGATGGCCGTCAGTGCTCGGGGTGCGTGATCTTCCAGGCTGTAGCGGCAACGGCCAGCTTGGGGATCGACTTCGAGCTCTCACCAGTTGTAGGCGGGTTTCGGAAGCGATGGGTGATGTCTACTATGCAACTTTATTCTTGTAGACACGTGTTGGGCCTCCAAGCGCAAAGTTTTGTAGGACAGTAGCAATTTTCCCTCAAGTGGATGACCTAAGGTTTATCAATCCATGAGAGGTGTAGGATGAAGATGGTCTCTCTCAAATGACCCTGCAACCAAATACAAGAGATCTCTTGTGTCCCCAACACACCCAATACAATGGCAAATTGTATAGGTGCACTAGTTCGGCCAAGAGATGGTGATAAAAGTGTAATATTGATGTTAGAAATATATTTTTATAATCTGAATAAATAAAAAGAGCAAGGTCGCAAATAGTAAACGAGCACAAAAACGGTATTGCAATGCTTAAAAATGAGGCCTAGGGTCCGTACTTTCACTAGTGCAACTTGTCAACAGTGCTAACATAGTTGGATCATATGATT
The DNA here is from genome assembly GCF_018294505.1 of Triticum aestivum. Lineage (NCBI taxonomy): Eukaryota > Viridiplantae > Streptophyta > Magnoliopsida > Poales > Poaceae > Triticum > Triticum aestivum. Next base: position 447,266,650 of record NC_057812.1, on the reverse strand, counting down.
ATCCCTCAGAGTGCAATAAAGAATCACTCCCGAGTTCCTATTAGCGGAGCACAAAAGATAGAAATTGTTTGTAGGATACGAGACCACCTCAAAGCTATTCTTTCTGCTCAATCTATTCAAGAGTTCGTACTAAAATAACGCAAAGCTATTTTTTCCGTTCGATCTATCCTAGAGTTCGTACTAGAATAACACCAAAGCATATTCATATTCACAATACTCAATCCACACAAAGAACTACAAGGAGACCCCAAAGTTTCTATCAGAGAAAAGATAATAAAAACATGCATCAACCCCTATGCATAGATTACCCCAATGTCACTCTGGGAATCCATGAGTTGAGTGTCAAAACACATATCAAGTGAATCAGTATGATACCCCATTGTCACTTCAAGTATTCATACCACAATACATACATCATGTGTTCTCATATATTCAATCCGGTAGGACAAAACTTCAAAGGGTAAAGATTCAATTCATCACAACAAGGGTATAGAGGGGAGAAACATCATATGATTCGACTATATTAACAAAGCCCATGATAAAGATCATGAGAGAGAGAGAGAGAGATTAAACACATAGCTACTGGTACAAACCCTCAGCCTCGAGGGTGGACTACTCCCTCCTCATCGTGGTGGCCGCCGGGATGATGAAGATGGCCACCAGAGATGATTCCCCCCTCCGACGGGGTGCCGAAAAGGGTCTAGATTGGTTTTCGGTGGCTACGGAGCTCTGCGGCAGCGTAACTTCTGATCTAGGTTAACCCCGAAGGGTTTCTGAACATTTGGGAATTTATAGTGCAAAGAAGGGGTACGGGAGGCCACCGAGGTGGGCACAACCCACCTGGGCGCGCCAGGGGGGCCTGGTGCGCCCTGGTGGGTTGTGCACCCCTCGGGGCACCCCCCAGGTGCTGCTCTGGCCCATTGAGAGTCTTCTGGCCCATAAAAAATCCACAAAAAGTTTCGCGGTGTTTGGACTCCGTTTGATATTGATTTTCTGCGATGTAAAAAACAAGCAAAAATCAACTGGCACTGGGCACTGGGTCAATAGGTTAGTCCCAAAAAATGATATAAACTTTCTATAAAATGATTGTAAAACATCCAAGAATGATAATATATTGACATGAATACTTCATAAATTATAGATACATTGGAGACGTGTCAGCATCCCCAAGCTTAATTCCTACTCGTCCTCGAGTAGGTAAATGATAAAAGAAATAATTTATGAAGTGTGAATGCTAGCAAAGTGCATAAGTTTGATCAATGATAATTTAAATCACCTTTCCTAGCATCATAACAACAATTTTTTTCTTATAAAACTTTTCATGTTATAGTGGAAACCAATTCACATGTTAAGGTTCAAACAATGAATTCTCTTGAAACCCAACAACCTATGTTCTCAGTCACCAAGCAATTGCAACTCAACTTATTCAACAGAGTTTAAGTAAGAGCTCCACATACTCAACCATCATGTAGTCTTCTATGATTGCTAACACTCACCTTGTACACATGAGCAAAACGTTTCAACCGGACACATTGAAAGATAGGGGATTATAATTTTGCCTCCCAACTTATTCACCTCAAGGGTGATGTCAACAATAATAACTCATGCTACCCATATTCAACTGGACATATGTGCCTAGATCTTTCCTCACCACATGATGCTTGCCAAAAGAGAAAAATAAAAATGAATAGAGAGAAAACCTTTGACTCTTTGCATAAAAGTAAATACTGAAAAATAAAAGATAGGCCCTTCATAGAGGGAAGCATAGGTTGCCATGCGCTTATTTGTTTGTATGCTCAACCCCTTAGTGCAAAAGAACGTCACGTTATATTTCCCCTTATGATAGCAACCTTTATTATGTAGTCCACCGCTTTTCTTGCTTTGCCATCACAAGTTCGTACAATGCTCAATTTTCTCTTACACTAAATGATCTAACACTTTTAGAAGCAATTTTTATTGCCTTATTGCACCGATGATAACTTACTTGAAGGATCTTGCTCAATCCTTAGGTAGGTATGGTGGACTCTTGAAAATAAGATTTGGGTTTAAGGGTTTTTGGATGCACAAGTAGTATCTCTACTTGGTGCAGAATTTTTGGCTAGCAAAGATGGGGGCAAGCACCACATGTTGAAGGATCTATAACAATATAACTTCTATGTGAATATGAACAAACATAAATCATTACGTTGTCTTCCTTGTCCAACGTCAACAATTTTGGCATATAATATTTTGATGGGGGCTCACAATCACAAAAGATTCCCAGGATAGTGTATTTGCATTTGAAAGTTCTCTTCCTTATACTAATTATTCGTGAATTGCTTGTATGACCAATATCGTGATTGTCAACCCTCAAAATATTTCACTTTCTAAACCCAATGTGAAGCTACCACTAGGCATGATATGATTTCAACTTCATGACATTCAATTTATTCAACAATTTACTCAAAGGATACAAGTGAAGCACAAGAGTAAATGACATAGAAAAGAGCTTCGTTGACGGGATGTGAATGGCGCTTACTTAGCCTCCATGGCAACTATTTGAGGGCTCTATTTTATTTAAAAACTTTCAGATCTAAGTACTTTATTAAAACATCAAGAAAAACAAAATAAAATGACATTCTAAGAATAGCACAACTCATGTGAAGAAGCAAAAACTTAGGCTCAACCGATACTAACCGATAATTGTTGAAGAGGAAAGATGGGATGCCTACCGGGGCATGCCCAAGCTTAGATGCTTGATACTTCTTGAAATATTATCTTGGGATGCCTTGGGAATCCCCAAGCTTGAGCTTTTGTGTCTCCTTAATTCCTCTCATATCACGGTTTTCCTAAATCCCAAAAGCTTCATCCACAAAAAACTCAACAAGAACTTGTGAGATAAGTAAGTATAAACTAATGCAAAAACCTTATCATTCTCTACTGTAGAAAATCACTAAAATTATTATTAAACATTGCACACTAAATGTATCTGCACATTTAATACTCCTATCCTCAAATAGAATCATTAAACAAGCAAACATATGCAAACGATGCAAACATAACAGCAATCTGCCAAAACAGTACAGTCTGTAAAGAATGCAAGAGTATCAATACTTCCCTAACTCCAAAGGTTGTGAAAATTTACCACACTGTAGAAAATTTATCAGAGCTCATTTTTCAAAAAAATTCAATATTTTATCACATTCTGACTTTTCTAGGGAATTTTTGCAACAGCGGTAAACTTTCTGTTTTCAAACAGCAACATGTAGACTTGCAAAATAAGCATGGCAAATGCTATCATTGCCACTTTTATTGAAATAAAAGATGCAAATTTTTTTTCTAAATATCAGCAAACAAATCCTCACAAAATAAATTGACGCTCCAAGCAAAACGCATATCATGTGACGAATGAAAACGTAGCTCTAAGTGAGGTTACCGATAATGTTGGAGACGAAAGAGGGGATGCCTTCCGGGGCATCACCAAGCTTAGTTGCTTGGATATTCCTTGAATATTACCTTGGGGTGACTTGGGAATCCGCAAGCTTAGGGTCTTTTCACTCCTTATTCTCCTCATATCGATATCTCACCCAAAACTTCAAAACTTCAATCATACAAAGCTTAACGTGACTTTGTGAGATAGGTTAGTATGATAAAGAGCAAACCATTTCGCTTTTGGTACTGTCAAAGGCAAGATTCATAATTGTTCTCACACAATGCCTACTGTAGCCTATCATTTCCACAATTTATATTGAGCAATATAAGCCATGGAAACTAGAAAACAAGCAAACTATGCATTGAAAACAGAATCTGTCAAAAACAGAACAGTTTGTAGTAATCTATACTCCAACCATACTTATGCTAATCCAAAAATTCTGAAAATTAGGAAAATCTGGATAATTTATCTATTAATCTTCTGAAAAAAGAAGCAACTCGAATGCACTCTTCTGTCAAAAACTAGAATTATTTTCATGAGTGCAAAAGTTTCTGTTTTTGAGCAAGATCAAATCAACTATCACCGTAAGCCATCCCAAAGGCTTTACTTGGCACTTTATTGAAACAAAAGCAATATAACATGATTACTACAGTAGCCTAATCATGTGAACACACAAAAACAGTAGGTAAAAGTGCTGGGTTGTCTCCCAACAAGCGCTTTTCTTTAATGCCTTTTAGCTAGGCATGATGATTTCAATGATGCTCGCATAAAAGATAAGAATTGAAACATAAAGAGAGCATCATGAAGCATATGACTAGCACATTTAAGCCTAACCCACTTCCTATGCATAGGTATTTTGTGAGCAAACAACTTATGGGAACAAGAATCAACTAGCATAGGAAGGCAAAAGAAGCATAACTTCAAGATTTTCAACACATAGAGAGGAAACTTGATATTATTGCAATTCCTACAAGCATAAGTTCCTCCGTCATAATAATTTTCAGTAGCATCATGAATGAATTCAACAATATATCTATCACATAAAGCACTCTTTTCATCATGCATAATCATAGAAATTTTTTCACTCTCCACATAAGCTAATTTATTCTCATCAATAGTAGTGGGAGCAAACTCAACAAGATAACTATCATGAGATTGAAAATTAAAATCATGATGAAAAGTTCCATGCTTATAAATATTCTCTATAACATATATGTCATCACCATAATCATCATAGATAGCAACTTTGTTATCATAGTCAATTGAAACCTCATCCAAAATGGTGGATTCATCATTAAATAAAGTCATGACCTCTCCGAATCCACTTTCATCATTATAATCATCATAAATAGGAGGCATGCAATCATTATAACAAATTTGCACATCAAATCTTGGGGGACTAAAAATATCATTTTCATTAAACATAGCATGCCCAAGCTTATGGTTTTGCATATCATTAGCATCATGGATATTCAAAGAATTCATACTAACAACATTGCAATCATGCTCATCATTGAAAGATTTTGTGCCAAACATTTTATAGAGTTCTTCTTCTAACAATTGAGCACAATTTTCCGATCCATCATTTTCAAAGATATTATAAAGATAATCAATAATATGATGCAACCTCAATTCCATTTTTTATGCAGTTTTCTTTTATAAACCAAACTAGTGATAAAATAAGAAACTAAAAGATTCGATTGCAAGATCTAAAGATATACCTTCAAGCACTCACCTCCCCGGCAACGGCGCCAGAAAAGAGCTTGATGTCTACTATGAAACTTTATTCTTGTAGACACGTGTTGGGCCTCCAAGCGCAGAGTTTATAAGACAATAGCAATTTTCCCTCAAGTGGATGACTTAAGGTTTATCAATTCGTGAGAGGTATAGGATGAAGATGGTCTCTCTCAAACGACCCTGGAACCAAATACAAGAAATCTCTTGTGTCCCCAACACACCTAATAAAATGGAAAATTGTATAGGTGCACTAGTTCGGCGAAGAGATGGGGATAAAAGTGTAATATTGATGGTAGAAATATATTTTTATAATCTGAATAAATAAAAACAGCAAGGTAGCAAATAGTAAACGAGCAAAAAAACGGTATTGCAATGCTTAAAAATGATGCCTAGGGTTCGTACTTTCACTAGTGCAACCTATCAACAGTGCTAACATAGTTGGATCATATGATTATCCCTCAAAGTGCAATAAAGAATCACTCCCGAGTTCCTATTAGCGGAGAACAAAAGATAGAAATTGTTTGTAGGGTACGAGACCACCTCAAAGCTATTCTTTCCGCTCGATCTATTCAAGAGTTCGTACTAAAATACCACAAAGCTATTTTTTCCATTCGATCTATCCTAGAGTTCATACTAGAATAACACCAAAGAATATTCATATTCATGATACTCAATCCACACAAAGAACTACAAGTAGACCCCAAATTTTCTATCGGAGAAAAGATAATAAAAACATGCATCAGCCCCTATGCATAGATTACCCCAATGTCACTGCGGGAATCCACAAGTTGAATGCCAAAACACATATCAAGTGAATCAGTATGATACCCCATTGTCACTTCAAGTATGCATACCGCAAGACATACATCATGTGTTATCATATCTGAATATTCAATCCGATAGGACAACACTTCAAAGGGTAAAGATTTAGTTCATCACACAAGGGTATAGTGGGGATAAACATCATATGATCCGACTGTATTAACAAAGCCTATTATATAGACCATGAGAGAGAGAGAGATTAAACACATAGCTATTGGTAGAAACCCTCAGCCCCGAGGGTGGACTACTACCTCCTCATCGTGGTGGCTGCCGGGATGATGAAGATGGCCACCAGAGATGATTCCCCCCTCCGACAGGGTGCCAGAAAGGGTCTAGATTGGTTTTCGGTGGCTACGGAGTCCTGCGGCGGCAGAACTTCTGATATAGGTTAACCCCGAAGGGTTTCAGAATATTTGGGAATTTATAGTGCAAAGAAGGGGTACAGGAGGCCACCGAGGTGGGCACAACCCACCTGGGCGCGCCAGGGGGGCCTGGAGTGCCCTGGTGGGTTGTGCCCCCCTCAGGGCAACCCCAGGTGCTGCTCTGGCCCATCGGGAGTCTTCTGGCCCATAAAAAATCCACAAAAAGTTTCACGGTGGACTCCGTTTGATATTGATTTTCTGCGATGTAAAAAACAAGCAAAAAACAGCAACTGGCACTGGGCACTGGGTCAATTGGTTAGTCCCAAAAAATGATATAAAGTTGCTATAAAATGATTGTAAAACACCCAGGAATGATAATATATTGGCGTGAATACTTCATAAATTATAGATACGTTGGAGACGTATCAATGGGTGTTTGTTGATGTTGGCGTGCTCTGCCCCTTGCTCTTGCTCCCACGGGCACTGGCCTCCCCCAGCTCCGGCTGGGGCATGTTAAGCTTGTCGACTGACGGCTTGCCCATGTCTGGTGCCGGCTGGCCAGGCTGAAGGACCTTGGGGTGACGGCGCCCATGGTGGTGAAGGAGTTTGTCCGGTGCCGCATTGCTCCGCTCCAGCATCACTCTCAGCCAATGTGGACCTTCTCTGGCCGGAGGGACCCCATGAGGCTTCACACACCTTCACTTCCTTCCGAGGCGCCGCGGACAGTGCTTGAGCTCCTGATGGGTGACCCGGAGCCAGTCAACTTGCCGGAGGAGGGCTGCCTCCTGTACTGCTGCTCGAACAAGGTGGAGTTCGTGAGGCAGATGCCCCTCTTCGATGAATGGGGGCTGCGCCCAGCTGGCCTTGAAGGGTCACGCGAGAACCCCGTCCTTGTGGTTCCCCTGCCTGCCGCCGCTGTGGCGCACACCCCGAAGGTGGACGCAGGGGGCGCATGCCGCGAGACACCGACGAGGTGGCTGCTGAAGGAGCGGCGTTGGACAAAGCCCCCGAGGTGGCCGCTCTCGAGGCTCGGGTGAGCCGCCTTGAAGGGGCGGCCGGAGAGTCGGCGCGGTCCAAGGCTCCTAAGGTGGAAGCTTCCGAGGCTCGGGCTGGCGGTCTCGATGCAGGGGCTAAGGAACCGCCGCGGTCCGATGCTCCCGAGGTCGCCACCCCTGAGGCCCCAACCGCCTTGGGTGCAGGCGGTCGCGCTAAAGGCTTTGGTCAGCTCCGCCTGAACTTCGAAGCGCTCCGCAAGAGGAAGGGTGTAAGTGCATCTAGTGCCACCCCTAGTTGGTTTTGGAGTATTGACGACAAACCTAGTTGAGGGACTAATGTGTTTGTGAGAATTGCAGGATAACACAGGTAGAAGTCCCTCATTGATTTGGTTTTCCTACCAGAGATGACCCCTAAAAATGTATGAAGACATTGAAGTCAAAGGTGGTATATGAAGATATTCACATTGAAGACTATGACAAGAGAAGACACCACATGAAGCCTATGGAGCTCGAAGACTTAGATCTTTTGTAGTTCTCTTTCTTCTGTGTTGAGTCATAGGAACCACCGTACTGTTAAGTGGGGTCCAAGAGAACCAGTCAGAATGACTGAAGTGATGCTTAAACAAAACCTATGTCTTCGAGTGAAGACTTTGAGAGCGAATCTTGTCCAGAGTCAGGCAAGTCAGCTTTGCTTGAAGCCCAAGTAAAGTTGTCGTGTGAGTTTGAAATCTGACCGTTGGAACACGTGTCAGTTCCTTAGTGACCCAGGGTCATTTCGGACAAATCAGGTCGGGTTTCCAAGTGGCTATAAATATCCCACCCCCTACAACCATAAACGGTTGGCTGCTCAGATTAAGAGTACGGCTTTTGTCGTTTGAGAGCAACCCATCTCGAAGCCTTTGAGAGAGAATTCCTTGCGAGGATAAAGCCCTAACCACCCAGAGCCAAAGATAATTAGGCATCATTTAAGTCTTCTTGTCTGTGTGATCTGAAGACTTATTACACTTGAGGACTGTGCATCCTCCAGCCGGTTAGGCGTCGCGTTCTGAGCATCCAAGAGACATTGTGGATTGCCGGTGAACGAAGTCTGTGAAGGTTTGGGAGTCTACCTTGAAGACTTACCAGAGTGATTGGGCGAGGTCTGTGTGACCTTAGCTCAAGGGGAATACGGTGAGGACTGGGTGTCCTGAGCTGCGTGTTCAGGACTGGGTGTCCGGGACTGTGTGTCCTAAGGTTTAAATACCTAGCCGCCCTAACCAGACATACAGTTGTCACAGCAACTGGAACTGGTCCAACAAACCATTGTCTTCAGCGAGTCACTGGTTTCATCTTCCCTTCCCTTTACTTACTGTTACTCCTTGTGAAGTCATTGTATGTTCGCACTATCTTTTGTCTTCACTGAGTGACTGCGTGTTCTGTGTGGCTTCACAATATCTTCCTACCTGATCCTTACTACATTGCTGCTATTAGTCATTGTGCTTTCACTCTATTGAATACTTGGCTATGGCTTGCCTAGTGTAGTCTACCTTCCGCTGCAGGGTAATAGGTTTATTTCTATCGTTTGTCTTCATAACTTCCACGTTTTGAAGACTTTCTTAAAAATCGCCTATTCACCCCCCCTCTAGTCGATATAACGCACTTTCAATTGGTATCAGAGCAAGGTGCTCCCTTGTTCTGTGTGATTCGGTTTAACCACCTGGAGTTTTAGCTATGTCGACGCAGAGATAATTAAAGTCTCCGCTGCGTGCCCCGTCTTCGATGGAACTGAATATCCCTACTGGAAGAATAAGATGCGCATGCATCTTGAAGCCATTGACGTCGACCTATGGTATGTCATCAAGAACGGCGTTCCCAAGGCTGGAGAAGGTGTCACTGCTGCTGATGTCAAGAAGTTCGTTCAACTGGACTCTACTGCCAAGAATATCATCTGTGGTCATCTGACGAAAGGACAGTATGGCCGTGTGAGTGCTTTGGAAACATCTATGCTGGTCTGGGACTGGCTCTCCAAGGTCAATGAAGGCGTCTCAACCCAGAGAGATCAAAGAATCAGTGTCCTTCGCAACCTCTTTAACCGCTTCAAGCGAAATGACAATGAGAATGTCCAGCTCACATTTGACCAACTCACTGACATCACAAATGAGCTTCAAGCCCTTGGCGCTACTGAGATCACCAAACATGAAGTCGTCAAGACACTACTGAGATCACTTGATAGTTCGTTTGACACCCTAGCCCTGATGATTCAAGAACGTCCTGATTTCAAGACACTCGATCCGTCTGACATACTTGAGAGGCTCAACACACATGAGTTTCAGCTTTCTGAGAAAAGAGATATCTACGGTCCAAACTATGGGCGAACTCGTGCCTTGAAGGCAAAAGCTGTCTCCTCATCTGAAGAAGAATCTGACAGCAGTTCGGATGATCCTGAAGACATTGGAAGGGAACTTGCTATGCTTGTGAAGAAGTTCCAGAAATTCACCAAGAAGAAAAGTTTCAGAAAGTCTTCCCGATCAAGCTCAAGGAATGATGAAGCTTCTGCTCACAACTACAAGAAGAAAACATGTCACAAGTGCAAGAAACCTGGCCACTTCATCTCTGAGTGTCCGCAGTGGGACAATGAGAACAAAAAGAAGAAGAAGAGCAAGGAATATGACTCTGATGACAAGAAGAAGAAGAAATACTCAAAGTCTTCTTCCAAGTCTTCATCACACAAGAAGAGCTCATCTGGCAAGGCACGTGCGTTTGTTGGCAAGGAAATGGATTCAGAGGAGGAGTCCACTTCTGAGGAGGCGGAGGTGGAGTCTGAGGAGGAGTCCGATTCAGGCGTCGCAAGTCTGGCTATAGCTTACGTTGCCAAGTCCATCTTCAACACTGAAGACAATGACTTCATCACCAACACCGATGCAAATGAGAAGGACTACTCTGCTCCTACCTACTGCTTCATGGCACGTGGTGCCAGGGTAAACACACGCACTACCCACTATCAAACATCTAGTGACGATGACTCTGATTGTGGTTCAAAACCCAGCTACAAAACACTTGCTAAAATTGCAACTGAACAACAGAAATCTATGGAACATATTCAAAAACTGTTAGACAGAAGCGATGATCTGTTAGGTGCTGAAATGACTCGATTTGAATCCTTAATTGAAGACATAAAAAAATCTTCACGTTAAGTATGAGGAACTTGAAAGTCGTCATGAAACTCTCTCAACAACTCATGAAAAGCTTTCCTATGATTATCTTCAAAGGAAGCAAGATCTTGAGAAATTGAGAGCGGCTCATGAAGATCTTCAAAAGGAAAACGAGTCACTTCATGCCGAACAGATCAGCTTCGCTCAGGAAGGATTTGAACCACCATGTCTTAAATGCATTGAGCGTGATAATGCTACTACTGTTGCTGAATGTTCTACTGCTGCTACTGTTGTAATATCTTCAACTGTTGATGTGGGAACTAATCCCTCTGCTGAGGATTCCACTGCTATTGCTGATGAGAATGCTAGGTTGAAGACATTGCTTGAAACAGGGATGTACAAAACTCTTAAAGGGCATCAGACACTATGTGATGTCCTCAAAAAGCAGATTTTGAACCGAAACCCGAGGAAAGAGGGTGTTGGGTTTGTAAGGAAAATGAATGTTGATGGCTCTTACTGGAAACCTGAGCAGTACCCCAAAACCACATGGGTTGCTGCAAAGGAATTTTCAGCAGATCCATCCACTCTATCTGGGTTCACTTGTGCTAACCCCATTGTCATTGATGAATCCTTTGATGCAAACTATAAACTGTTTAAGAATCAGAATGGTGAAGTGTTTGCCAGGTACATTGGTACTAACTGCAGGAATGGACCGCCTATGAAGAAGATCTGGGTTCCGAAAAGGTGTCTGGAGAATCTTCCTGTGAATGTCATCATGACACCTCACGTGAAGAAGACAAACCTCAGACCAAAGGCTTCATACGGTCCAAAGGCTTCATACAGACAGAGGACTCACCTGAGTCGCACTAATGCAAATGTTTTGCAGGGAAACCAACCTCAGGCATATGAATATGAGAGCGGTTCATCAAACCGCCATGTTCATAAGACCAAGAACTGTTCTGCTTATTCTTATGAGTACTATTGTCCGCCTGCAAGACTGTTTGCTAGGGCTCCAAAGCCAAAGTTCTCAGATGCTGCACTTAGACTTATTGCTTCTAAGCCACCCTTGAAGATGTGGGTGGCTAAGAAAGCTTAACTCTCTTTTGCAGGGAAAGGTCTCCAGCAGAAAACCAAAATCGTCTGACGCTATTGCTGGGGACCTTAAACATCTTGTAGGGCGCAAGATCAAATGCCCGAATGGTCTTACTATGTACTTCGTTCCTGAATCACTTGCTACTCTCCCTATTAGTCCTAATTTGGATCTAAGCTTTCATAACCCACTGGTTCGTCAAATGTTTTTGCTTCACAATGCTCTTCGTGAAGCCTATCCCCCTAACTGCACTGTAGGGTACGACACCAGCGTCTTCAGAATGGATTATTGATAGTGGGTGTACAAATCACATGACTGGCAAAAGAAGCCTTCTTATGGACTCAACCTTACGTCCATCCGACAAGAGCCACATCACATTTGCTGACACTGGTAAAAGTAAGGTATTGGGTCTAGGTAGAGTTGCAATCTTAAGGGATCAACACATGGATAAAGTCATGCTTGTTGAATCCCTTGGCTTCAACTTAATGTCTGTCTCAATGCTTTGCGATTTAAACATGATCGTAATATTTGGAAAATACCGTTGCCTCGTTCTAATGGAATCTGACAAGTCTCTAGTATTTGAAGGGTATCAAAAAGATGATTTGTATGTGGTAGATTTCTCAGCAGGACCACAGCTTGCCGTATGTCTTCTAGCAAAAGCTTCAGAATGTTGGCTCTGGCATCGGAGGCTTGGGCATGCTGGCATGAGGAACCTCCACAACCTGGCAAAGAAGAAGCATGTCATAGGCATCGAGGGCGTCAAGTTCAAGAAAGATCACTTATGTGGTGCCTGTGAGGCAGGAAAGATGACGAGGGCCAAACATCCCTCGAAGACAATCATGACCACTACTCGACCCTTCGAACTGCTTCGCATGGATCTTTTCGGTCCCACTCATTACTCAACTCTTACTACTACTGCTTATCTCTATGGCTTTGTCATTGTTGATGATTATTCTAGATATACTTGGGTGCACATAATCCTTTAGAAGACTGAAGTGCAGGATGTCTTCAGACGCTTCGCCAATCGAGCAATGAACAACTATGGCGCCAAGATAAAGCATATCAGAAGTGACAATGGCACTGTATTCAAGAACACTGGCCTTGATACATATCTTGATACCTTGGGCATCACACATGAATTCTCAGCCCCGTACACACCACAGCAGAATGGGGTCGTCGAACGCAAGAACAGAACACTCATTGAGATGGCCAGAACGATGCTAGATGAATACAAGACTCCAAGAAAATTCTGGCCTGAAGCCATTGATACTGCATGCCATACAATCAATCGTGTTTATCTTCACAAGCTTCTGAACAAGACATCTTGTGAGCTCCTTACTGGCAAGAAGCCAAATGTCAGTTACTTCAGAGTATTTGGCGCCAGGTGCTGGATCAAGGACCCACATCACACCTCAAAGTTTGCACCAAAAGCACATGAGGGTTTTATGCTTGGATATGGAAAGGATTCGCACTCCTACAGAGTCTTCAATCTCTTTCATTACAAAGTGGTTGAAACAGTGGATGTGCGGTTCGATGAGACCAACGGTTCACAAAGAGAGCAACTGCCAAATGTGCTAGATGAAGTTCCATCCAGTGAATCAATCAAGCTAATGGGAACTGGAGAAATTATACCTTCTGAAGCTCATCCTGAAGAAGAACTTATCATCTCAGCACCTGATCAACATGAAGACAATGCTCAGCCTGAAGACATTCCTTCTAACAACGACAATGATCAGCAAGAGCAAAATCTTCGCCCTGTACATCCTCGCGTTGCCAATGAAGTGCAGATTGAAAGAATAATTGATAGCATCAATGCACCCGGTCCACTCACTCGTTCAAGGGCAACTCAGCTAGCAAATTTCTGTGGGCACTTCGCATTCGTCTCAATAACAGAACCCAAGAAAGTTGAAGAAGCCTTCATGGAACCTGAATGGATTCAAGCTATGCAAGAAGAGCTTCAACAGTTTGAGCTGAATAATGTATGGGAACTGGTCAAGCGTCCCGATCCTCGGAAGCACAACATAATAGGCACCAAATGGATATACCGCAACAAGCAAGATGAGCATGGTCAAGTTGTCAGAAACAAAGCTCGTCTCGTTGCTCAAGGATATACTCAAGTGGAAGGCATTGACTTCGATGAAACATTTGCTCCTGTGGCTAGACTTGAAGCCATACGCATACTGCTGGCCTATGCAAATCATCACAACATACTTCTTTATCAAATGGATGTGAAGAGTGCCTTTCTCAATGGCAAGATTGAAGAAGAAGTGTATGTTGCACAACCGCCTGGCTTTGAAGATCCAAAACATCCTGACATGGTATACAAGCTCAACAAGGCACTGTATGGCCTCAAACAAGCCCCTCGGGCCTGGTATGACACACTCAAATACTTCCTGAAGAGCAAAGGCTTCATACCTGGTTCCCTCGACCCCACTCTCTTCACGAAGACATATGATGGTGAACTGTTTGTGTGCCAAATATATGTGGATGACATTATCTTCGGCTGCACCAATCAGAAGTACAGTGAAGAGTTTGGATATATGATGCAAGAGCAATATCAAATGTCTATGATAGGAGAGCTGAAGTTCTTTCTCGGTCTTCAAATACGACAGCAACACAACAACATCTTCATATCTCAAGAGAAGTATCTCAAAGATTGCCTGAAGAAGTTCGGTATGCAAGACTGCAAAGGCTTCACGACGCCAATGCCAGCCAAGCATCATCTGGGTCCTGACGACAATGGTAAAGAGTTCGATCAAAAGGTATACCGCTCCATGATTGGTTCTTTACTTTATCTATGTGCATCTAGGCCAGATATTATGCTTAGTGTTTGCATGTGTGCTCGATTCCAAGCGGCACCAAAGGAGTCGCATCACTTAGCTGTGAAACGAATTCTTCGATATTTGGCTCACACCCCAACTCTAGGATTATGGTATCCAAAGGGCTCAGAGTTTGATCTGGTTGGATTCTCGGATGCTGATTATGCTGGTGACAAAGTTGATCGCAAGTCTACATCAGGCACATGTCACTTTCTGGGACGATCACTTGTATGTTGGTCTTCAAAGAAGCAGAACTGTGTATCTCTCTCCACTGCTGAATCTGAATACATTGCTGCTGGATCTTGCTGCGCTCAGCTTCTGTGGATGAAGCAAACGCTCAAGGACTATGGCATTCATCTGAAGCAAGTGCCACTCTACTGCGACAATGAAAGCGCCATCAAGATTGCCAACAACCCAGTTCAGCACTCGAAGACAAAGCACATTGAAATTCGTCATCACTTTCTCAGAGATCATGTTGTGAAGGAAGATATTGATATCATACACGTCAACACTGAAGAGCAATTGGCAGATATCTTCACCAAGCCCTTGGATGAGAAGAGGTTTTGCAAGTTATGGTGTGAGCTAAATATCCTGGAATCCTCAAATGTCCTGTGATCAGGCACACATCCTAACCCTTATGCATATTGATGACTTAGATGTGCAACACACGAAGTAAAGTATATCTTCAATCAATGAAGACATACATTCTAAGTGTGAATACATTAATGTGGAATTTGACTTCGGAGCGCCACGATAATTGTGCGCCGTGTCTGGGTCTAATACTTCCTATACGGTGGGTAACGCCACCACCAAATGTTCTATTTTGAAGTGTTTCACTCATGGCGTTACCTTGCTATGTCTTCACATTTGGTTTGGCTTCAATCTCAACATGTCTTCATGATTATCTTCACTATGTTGATTATATATATATATACATACTAGTGTTCTGTCCTCTACAGCATTCACTTATAGCTATGTCTTCTTGTTGAATCTTTTGAACTAAGTGAATGTGATCGGACCCTAACCTCTCTATGCTTTCTATCTCAAATTCTATCTCTCCAAATCATATGCATTCTATTGAAACTGTCGAATGTCTTCTCTGCGTCCTTCTCAGCAGAAGATACAGAGATAACCATTAAGTCCGTTTTCAATGCTCATTCCTCCACATGAAACCCGGAGAAGTAGGAACGACCACCCGACAATCCAAGCGTGCGTGGGACGTGGAACAAACCCCAAAATTCCGCATAATGGCCACGTGTTCCTCAGATGCGAATCACCAGGGGCACCTGTGTAATAACGCAGTGCCGCCCCTGTACCTATAAATACACACTTCACGGCGGTCATTATCTCTTCTTCCACTCTCGCACGAACCCTAGCGCCACCGCTAGCCCTCGACGACGCCGGCGACGAAGCGCTTCGCTGCCGCAACCTCTCCGACGCCGTCTTCACGCCGACCGCGGACATCGTCCTCTCCGCCGTCGCCGTAGGTGTCCTCCGTCGCCAAGTTAGGGCACGGAAGATCGAACTGCTCGGCCTCATCTTCCACTCCGTCTAGCAGTTCTTAGTGTGGTAAATAAAACTTCCTTTTTACGGCACCGTTGATCCTATGGCTTTGTCACTTTCTACCACAAGCAGTTTCTATTCACACAAGTTAGATCTCTCTCATACTGCATCTCATAACATGCCTAGTATATTCACTTATGCTTCACAAAGTAGTTAGATTCCTCACTTGTACTGATCTCTGGATTCGTACAAATCTGGAACCAACTCCTTATCTATGAGTGAATGTCTTCGCACGATGAGGTCAATGTCTTCTAAACTGATTTATCTTCAAAATCTTCTGAGAATGCATATGACCTCTTCCCCTTCCCTCGCACCTTAATGCTGTCACAGGTACATGTCCGTGGGAGAATCCTTTGGTTCTCATAGTCTGCATTCATTTGCAGAATTCTTACAGCATCACATAAATTCTCCCGAAGCCAGTTCCTGTTTGTCCAGCAAGCGAAAACCTTTGAAGCCTTTGAACGTGTTGAAGCCTTTCAGTTTAAAGTTCATGGCTTCAGAGAAATCAGCAAGGAAGGGTGGCAGAAAGCGTCATGGAGAAACATCTAGAGATCTGCCAGATGACCTCTCAGAACTGTACAAGACAGATCCTGAAGAGGATTACAATCAGCGCAAGACCCGAATCCAATGGATTCGAAGATATTGGGCAGAACAATGGTTCAAATACCGATTTGTAACCCAGGAATATGCTGAGAAAAATGCCATCAAGAGACCGTGGGGAGACA
This sequence comes from Triticum aestivum, assembly GCF_018294505.1. Taxonomy (NCBI): domain Eukaryota; kingdom Viridiplantae; phylum Streptophyta; class Magnoliopsida; order Poales; family Poaceae; genus Triticum; species Triticum aestivum. Next base: position 447,249,994 of record NC_057812.1, on the reverse strand, counting down.
TCCTATACAAGAATCTTCAACCCAGGTCCAGAGATGAAGCCATTGAACAAGGCTTCTATCCCTGCATGGTCCGTGGGCCACAGCCTGTTGATGCACACCCATCGTCACTACTATGGTGTCGTGACGACATCTGTTCAAGCGCAACTTCCAGTTTGCCCAGAACTCAGCGAAGCAAAACAAGAAGACATTGGGACTAGACTTCAACCCTGGTCCCTCAGCTCCAAGGGCTGATGGCACACGAGATGCAGAACCCAATGTCATCGGTCCTTTCTACAACCTTGAAGGCCTCATCACCCATATCTTGGTTCAAGGGACTGCAGTGAATGAGCCTGCAGCTGACGCTGAATCAGATGAAGCGCCTGCAGCGCCGAAGCCAAAGAAGTTGAAGAAGCCTAAAGCTTCAAAGCCTGCCCCTTCACCAAAAATCTCACGGGCGAAGCCACTGGCAACTGCACCTCCTGAAGACAGTGTGCAGTCCGAAGATTTATCACGCATCTCCAAGCCCCAGAAGGTCAAGATGCCTCTGCCACACACCGGCCAAGAGCTAACAGCTGCTGCCATTCTGCACAATGATGCCATTGATCTGTCAAGTGATGAAGATCTTGCAGATGACGCTCTTGAGCAACTCATCAAGAGCAAAGAAGAAGCAGAAATCTTCAATGATCTGCCTCTCTTTGATGTAACATCATCCACAACTTCATTGATGAATGGTTTGACACGCCAAACATCAGCTTCGACGATCTCCAACTACCCATTGGCCTCAGTGTCGCCTTCCATGGTGCCATTGCTTCAGAGTTAGCTATCGCCCAACGCATTGTTGAACTGAAGCAGAAGATTGACTTTGAGAAATCTCAGTTCAAGAAGCATATGGCCAAGCTCAGCGTGCAAGACGTGAAGAATTTCAAGATTATGCTGCACGAGCTCAAGGAAGCCTTTCTAAAGAAACGTGCAGAAGCTCAGGGTTCTCATGAGCGCATGAAGGTCCTGGCTGATAGGTGTGTGCAAGCCTACAATGAGGCTGAGAAGCGCAAGGCCCTTGGGCGTCCTGGAATCGACCTCAGAATGGCTGCCAAGAAGAAGAAGAAGCCCGCTATGGCTGAACCTGAAGCACCAAGGTAGGAGGCAGATCCCCTTGTCTTCCCAACTAGCATGACTGGCCCGAAGCCAAAGTCCAGGTCAACCACTTCAGAACTGAAGAAGACCAGGATTGCTGAGGCTGAAGCAAGGAAGAGAAAACATCCTGAAGCCTCTTCTACTGCCCCCGCCAAGAAGAAAAGAATGACCAAGAAGGAACGGGCTGCTCCCACAGAGCCTTTGGTTGTTGAACCCATTTCCATGGTTCGTCCCGATGCTGAACGCCAACTGACAATCCATGAGCCTGCTTTCACAGAGGCTCATGAAGCTGAAGACTTTCCAGCAGCTGATCCCATCGCTGCTGAAGACATTGGTCACCATGACCATGTAGAAGATGGTGCAGTCCTTCCTCAGCTCGAGCACAGCGAACTCATCAACATTGGTCGTCCTCTGACGCCAATTGCTCAGGATGCTTCATGGGCTGATCGCCCACAAGAGAAAGAAGACTTTGAGGCCCAGCCAACTCCAACTACACAGGCGTCGCCTGCGTTGTGCAGGCTTCACAAAGGACCAAGGCCTCCAGTCTCTGCGTCTGAAGCTGAAACTGCTGAAGACATTCTGGCTGCATCAGCCAATGAAGAAGAAGCACCACAAGCTGCTACTCCCCTGTCCCACCAAGAAGCAGTTCTCGAGGAGAACGTGATCGTGACCGATCCTCCTGCTCGTCAAATGGAGGTTGAACATCTTGAGGCTGCCACCACCAACACCACTGAAGCCACTGACGCTGTCATGGCTGAAGCTAATGTGGAGCCCTCACCAACAAAGCACCAGAAGTCAGCGAAGCCACTGATCCCACCACTTCTGTTCCTAAGTCTGCTGCCGGTCCCCAGTTCGACTATCATGTTGAGCACAGGCCTCAAGTACAGAAGCCAATCCCAAGATTGCCAAGGTTCCCAGGTCCTGCATCAGCACCTGGCTCCTTCAATATCAATGGCTTCAGAGCAGACAACACATTCTTCAATAGCTCCAGGAACCCCTACTCCAGGGAAAGGATATCATCTGATCGGTTCTGGAGCTATCCGCAGCGAAGCTATTACTCATGCATTCTTTACAACCAAGGTCGCATCTTCCCACACAAGCGCCTTGACATTGAAGCTATAGCTGGTCTGCCCTGTCTGGAAGAAGCTCTGGATTGCTTCAAAGAAGTTGGACTGCTGCCGTTCGTCACTGACCAAGAGCATTAGAATGAAGAGTTGCTGCTCCAATTCTATGCCACACTTCACATCCGCGGGTATAGCAGAGATCCGAAGACTTGGGTCCTGGAGTGGATGACAGGAAACGTTCATCACGAAGCCAAAGCCTTTGACATCATTGAGCTCACTGGTTTGCCCACTCCTGGCGATCTCTACGAGCATGGCTGTCAGCTTCATAGTGAAGCTATTGAGAGCATCTTTCAGAAGACTGAACCTAATATGAGTCAGATGCTCAGTATGATGAAGCCATTGCCCCAAGATGCTGCTTATCCCACGGAGTTCTTCGTTGAAGACCTTGAGTATCTGCCAAGAACCATTTATCACATCATAAGGCGAACTCTCTGGCCAATCAAAGGACACTCTCCACATGCCAAGCTTGAAGGTGCAATGAAGACTTTGGTCTTCTATATTCTTCATGGCAAATGCTTCAATGCACAGGACTTCTTCATTCGCCAACTTGCTGCATCAGGCTCTGATCTGTTTGGCTTGAAGTTCTACGCCCCATGGGTAATGCGGCTGATCAAACTTCACTCCGCTATCTCATATCAGCCATCTGCTCGCAATCATCAGATTTTTCTGCCTGATGTGGATATGTCTATTAAAGCCATCTATCCTGAGCCTCCGAAGGAACCTCTAAGTCTTCAGAATGCAGAGCATCAGAGTTTCTCTCAGAACATTGAAGGAGTTGAAGCAGTCACTCGTGTGTATCCTTTGGCTGGCACTACACGTGCACCACATCCTGCTCTCACTGAAGCCACTGACAGTACAACTGCTCCACGACCCAAGAAGCGCACTCGTGTTCTCAACGACCGAGAGCTTCTTGTGGCTCTTCATCAGAAACAGGATAGGCATCATGACTGGCTGAAGCGTCAGATGCAAAGCCTCTTGGTGGATGTTAATCGCATTCGCAATCTTGCCACCAAGAATGCTTTTGTTGCCCATGAAACCTCTCGCTGCACATGGAAAGGGCTAATGCTGATGTGTTCTGAAGATGATCTTCAAGAGGATGGCTTCACTGAGCGATTCAAGTTTGACTCCACACCTCCTCGAAGGGCAGTGCTGCGACGAACTCCATCCCTTGAAGACTCTGAGTTCTCTTCCTCTGCTGCAACTGTGACTGCCAGAGTATCGAGGATGAAGACGATGCTACTTCACCGCCACCTCCTTCAGCACGCTTCGACTCTGCTCCAAGCTCTTCAGCACCGCCAAACACCACCAACGACCCTGCTGCTTCACCTACTCCTCATGGGAACGAGTAGATGCTCTATGTCTTCAAACCTTTTTGGTCCTTACTGACAAAAGGGGGAGAAGCATATGAGGTTGATAGTCTTCAAGCGGGTCCATATGGGCGGGTGCTTTATATTTTGCTTCGTGCTTACAACTCTCGTTTTGCTACATTTGGTTCTTTGAGTTGTAACACTTAAACTCGATGGTCGTCTGCTACTTATCTGCCACCTTGTTTTGCGATGATAAATTCCGCATGTGCGACGATAAATTCCGCACTTAGATCATTCTGCAGACGTCCATTTTCCATTATGCATGTCATTATCTTCATATACTTTCACATGCATAGTGGATTGTCATCATAAGTTGAAGTGGATCTCCACAAGTACAACCTGCCATGTGCATTTGCATTCCAAAAGCAAATTACTTATATGCACATCTTCAGGGGGAGCCCTTGCAACTTATGAAGACAATTCCTTATCCTTTACAATTTCACAGATTATATTCCCCGTTGAAAACTTCAACTAGTTTGTCATCAATCACCAAAAAGGGGGAGATTGTAAGTGCATCTAGTGCCACCCCTAGTTGGTTTTGGAGTATTGACGACAAACCTAGTTGAGGGACTAATGTGTTTGTGAGAATTGCAGGATAACACAGGTAGAAGTCCCTCATTGATTCGGTTTTCCTACCAGAGATGACCCCTAAAAATGTATGAAGACATTGAAGTCAAAGGTGGTATATGAAGATATTCACATTGAAGACTATGACAAGAGAAGACACCACATGAAGCCTATGGAGCTCGAAGACTTAGATCTTTCGTAGTTCTCTTTCTTCTGTGTTGAGTCATAGGAACCACCGTACTGTTAAGTGGGGTCCAAGAGAACCAGTCAGAATGACTGAAGTGATGCTTAAACAAAACCTATGTCTTCGAGTGAAGACTATGAGAGCGAATCTTGTCCAGAGTCGGACAAGTCAGCTTTGCTTGTAGCCCAAGTAAAGTTGCCGTGTGAGTTTGAAATCTGACCGTTGGAACACGTGTCAGTTCCTTAGTGACCCAGGGTCATTTCGGACAAATCAGGTCGGGTTGCCAAGTGGCTATAAATAGCCCACCCCCTACAACCATAAAAGGTTGGCTGCTCAGATTCAGAGTACGGCTTTTGTCGTTTGAGAGAAACCCACCTCGAAGCCTTTGAGAGAGAATTCCTTGCGAGGATAAAGCCCTAACCACCCAGAGCCAAAGAGAATTAAGCATCACTTAAGTCTTCTTGTCTGTGTGATCTGAAGACTTATTACACTTGAGGACTGTGCATCCTGCAGCCGGTTAGGCGCCGCGTTCTGAGCATCCAAGAGACATTGTGGATTGCCGGTGAACAAAGTCTGTGAAGGTTTGGGAGTCTACCTTGAAGACTTACCAGAGTGATTGGGCGAGGTCTGTGTGACCTTAGCTCAAGGGGAATACGGTGAGGACTGGGTGTCCTGAGCTGCGTGTTCAGGACTGGGTGTCCAGGACTGTGTGTCCTAAGGTTTAAATACCCATCCGCCCTAACCAGACGTACAGTTGTCACAACAACTGGAACTGGTCCAACAAATCATTGTCTTCAGCGAGTCACTGGTTTCATCTTCCCTTCCCTTTACTCACTGTTACTCCTTGTGAAGTCATTGTATGTTCGCACTATCTTTTGTCTTCACTGAGTGACTGCATGTTCTGTGTGGCTTCACAATATCTTCCTACCTGATCCTTACTACATTGCTGCTATTAGTCATTGTGCTTTCACTCTATTGAATACTTGACTGTGGCTTGCCTAGTGTAGTCTACCTTCCGCTGCAGGGTAATAGGTTTATTTCTATCGTTTGTCTTCATAACTTCCACATTTTGAAGACTTTCATAAAAATCGCCTATTCACCCCCCCTCTAGTCGATATAACGCACTTTCATAGGGATCTCCAAGCTACAGTGGCAACGCCCATCGGCCGTTGAAGCAAAGGAAATACATAGCCATAGACGAGTAAGTACCTCATCTTCACGATTCTCTGAGTGCCGCATCCTTTTCTGACCATGGCTCCCCAGGGTCCCTTCGGTTGGAGCGGCGAGATCTCCTGAGGAGCAGCCTCCGCCAGTCCCTGGCTCGCCACTGATCCTGAGCTCTCCTTGTATGACCGCAGCACGTGGCTCGGGGCCCATTCCTGAGGAGGGCGCGTCATCCAGGGGTCTTGATCCTGCATTTTTGCTTCCCTTTCTCCATGGTCCTGCCTGGGTGCTGAAGGCGTGCTGAGGGCCCCTCTGTTGGTTATTGCCTGTAGTTGGACAACCTCAGCCCTGGCTTCGTCTTCAAGCTGCAAGGCCCCATCCTGTAGCGCCTCTGCCGAGGCCCGAGAGGCGGCAGGGAAGGTGCCGGTCTCCAGCCCCCTGCTAGGAGCAGGCCAGCCACCTCAAGCTTCCCCAACGATTCTCGGAGCAAAGGAAGGACCCGACCGCGCATTTGAGCTTGCGCATCGGCGCGGCATTGTCCGCCACGAGTTCTTTCATGAGGCGATGGGTGCACTAAGCCGGCTTGGAGAAGAGCTCGCCGTCGTTGATGCCCGCCTCGAGGTGGAAGACCTTCGGCTAGCGGACGAGTGGCATCAGTTGAAGGTGGTCGTCAACCTCGAGCGTCTTCAGCATGAACGCGCCAATGCGAAGGCCAAGGCGTCCCTCGCAGCCTCATGCGAGGCTAGCGCCCGGGCCTTGGAGGAGGCCAGGGAGGCCGATCACTACCGTGATGTCGCCGAAGAGCGCGAACAAGAGCTCCGGGCCTTGAATGCTATCCTCGAGCAGCAGGTCGAGGCACGCAGGGCCGTCTTGGCGTCAATGAGGGGGGCGCCTCCCAAAGAGAAGGAGATCCAGAAGCATGAGGAGGCGCTGATGTTGGAGGCCTTGGAGTGCAGCCTCGAGCTTGAGCGGCTGGAGACGAGGTAGCGCCATGTGGCCGTGGCCGAAGATGCCTCCACCGCACATGAATCCAAGATCCAAGAGGAGGTTGACCGGAGAGTGATGAAGGCTCGCGCAGATCTTGCCAATGAGTACAACCAGAAGTTGAAGTTCCAGGAGGCCGAAGCTGAGGGAAGGAACACCATCCTCAGGTCAAGGCTGGACGAGGCGGAGCAGCGCGAGAGGACCGCCACGGCGGCCCAGACCTCTGCCCAGGCCGACCTGGCCTCCGCCCATGCTGATCTGCTCTCGCTCTAGAAGCAGATTGATGAAGTCGCGTCCCTCGCGCAGCAGAATAGGGAGGAGGCGTGCCGTCGGCAGACGCTGCAGCGTGAGCACGCCCCCATGCTCCAGGCCCTTAGGGTGAGGGCCAATCGAGCCCTGGGCGTCATTTGCGAGGAGAATGCCCCTCATCTTCGCATGGAAGACTACGCCAGCCACCTTCGCTTCTTCACCGAAGTCGTGACGTGCCTGGAGGACCAGGCTGTGAGGGCCCGCGAGCTTGTCGACGAGAGGAGTCGGAGCCTCCTAGGGCGCGTGTTCTCACGCATCTTCAGTCATCTTCAGAACCTCAACCCCCACTTCAACTTCGACGCCGCCACAGCCCCAGTGCCCGGGGCTATCCGGGACAACTTATCGCGTTGGGTGGGCAATCACGTGGATGCCCTTGTCAGGGCGTTCACCACCGAGGACGACGCTGTGGTGGTCGCAGTGGACGAAGATGGCGCGGTCGACGACGGCGAAGACGACGCTAGCGATAGCGCTAGCAGCGCATACGAGAGCGACCAGGGCAACGTCGTGAGCATCATGTCCAGCCAAGCCCGCATTCCTTCGCCTTGAACCTTCATGCAAAGACTTGGGCACGGCCCCGTAGGGCGTGAGAGCATTTTGGAGGGGGAGCCCCTCGGGTATGTAAATTAATGTTCTGTTCCTCTTTTTCTTGTTTTAAAGTCGAACCTGAAACGCGCTCTCACGAGCTCGTGAGCCCCTGAGCAAGGTTGTCGCTATGACTTATCTGGATCCTAGCCAGCCTTGAGTGGGTAGTGAGGTTGTTGGCGCGCCTTTCTCCTAAGGCAAGCCCTTAGGAGCTCGCGGGCTCTAGGCCTCCTGAGGAGCCTGCGGATCCGTCCGAGAGAGCCATGCCAGGAGCGTCCTGCAGACCGTGGCAGGATGCGTATGCGGCAATCTTGCGGTGTGTATGCTCTTGCCTCGAGGGGGTCCTGCCCAGGTTGTCCAGACACGCCTGGCGTGGTAGGCCGACCAGCCCCCGAGCCGGAGGGTCAGGGGTGCGAGCCTTAGAAAAACTAGGCACACAACCAAAATGCGATAAAACCAGCAGAAACCAGAGAAAAAATCCCCCACTTTTTAGATAACAAAAGAACTTCAAGTCTCGGTCCAAAAGGCGGCGAATCGAGCTACAGAAAAAGGGGCAAAGCAAATGGCCGCGTCCGACACCTACCTAGTCTTCTTGTCTTCCCACCAGCGTGGAGCTAAGTGCTTTCACTGGATGTGAGCATAGTCATTGGGGGACAGTGTCGACGGCCAGCGCGGAGCATGGTGCTTCCACTTGGACGTGGGCGGGAGCCCCCGAGGCTGAGGTGCGGCGCTCTGGATACTCCGGGGCATGTACAACTCCACTCATTATTACATGAGAGTGTCACGAGCGGAGACCTTCACAGGCGCGAGCGCTGCTTCATATCACCAGGCGAGGGCCCCGCCCTGCACCACCCCGACCATCATTGGGGCGTTCAGAAACCAGGACGAGACCAAGGGGCAAGGGGGATGCTAGCGGCGCCCTCGGCGACCACGGGACCTCTGCCAGGGGGAAAGGGCTCGCCGGCACCTCCCCCAGCAGAGGACCTACCTCCGTGCAGCGCCTTGCTCTGCACGGCGCGAGGAGGCCCTGGCTCCTGGCCCCTCCCGCGCATCCCCCGGCGCGCCATTCCTACCAGAAGGGGGGCCCCCGGCCCATGGCCCCCGTCCGTTGCTGCGACTTGGTTTACCTACAACCAAGGTTAGCGTAAGTGTGCTCCCGAGTCACCGGTTGTACCCTGTTGTCGTCGTCGCTGAAGGGGTTGGTGAAGCCTCCGGGCAGCTCGTGGAAGACCCCTGGGTCGGGAGTTCCGCCTTCCCATCTTGGCTCGGGGAACGAGCTGGGACCTTCTCCTGGTGTGTACTCCAGATCCATCGTGCGGGGCACGCAGGCGTCCGTGGACGCCGCGCTGGAGCTGTTGCTTGGGTGTCCCACGCCTTGGGCCGCTGGACGCGGCGCCTGGCCTTGGTGGGCACCGGGCGGCACACCGGCACGGCCCCGCAGGGGACCGACAATGCTTGTTACTCTTGGAGGTGACGCCGTCATGGTAAGACGCGCTGCACCGGGGACCATGCTGATGCCGTCGGGCCCCCCAACACTCTGGGAGGCGCGTGAGCCCGCCAGGGCCTCGTGCGCGCCTCCGCCACAACCTGAGGCATGGGTAAGGTGCAGAAGGGCGCCGTACCCCTACAAGCAGCGTCGAGTAGTTCGGCGACACGCTCCAGAAGCGCGTCGCGGCTGCTCGACGCCAACCTACACCGCAGCAACTCCCGTGCCAAGATGACTGCGGCTTGCATGTTCGCCTGCTCCCACCAGGTGTGTGGTGCAGTCGCCGCGGCGTAGCCCGAAGATCGCGTGGTGGTGTGCATGCACCGCGGTGCGAGGGCGGACAGCGCTGACCCGCACCGCCCGCTTCCGACGGTGTTGGGCGGCGTACGTGCCGCCTGGAGCGTGGAGTTGAGGTCTTCTTGAGTGGACGGCGCTGTCCGGGCGGGCCAGTCAGCCCAATGCTCGGCGTGAACCCTCGAACCATTAGCCATCAGAGCCGCAGGGATGGCGAGCCGACTAACGGAAGAGAGGCTTCGATGTACCCCTACCTGGCGCGCCAAATGTCGGATTTGGGGCTTCGCAGACCCTTGAGAGGTTCGAACACTAGGGTGTGCACGAAGAAAACTCTCTCCCTAGCTCGCTCGCTAATGATCCCACGGCCTAGCTCGATGAATCCAAAGAACAAGAGACACATAGATTTATCTTGGTTCGGGCCACCTTGCGGTGTAATACCCTACTCTAGCTTTGTGGTGGATTGCCTCAAGGGGATGAGGATGAACTAGTATAGTGGACGAACAACCTTGGTAGGTGAGGTGTTCTTGAGCTAGATGAGCTGGTGAGCTAGTCGGGGTGGAATCGATCCGTCCCCTTCTATGGTGGTGGCTAAGTCCTATTTATAGTGGCCTTGGCCCTCTTCCCAAATGTTAGGCGGGAAGGGATCCCACAACGGCCAAATTCGAAGGAGACAACTAGTACAAGCTATCCTGGCAAAAGTAGTCTTCGCCTGCAATCTCCGCGATGAGCTCCACCCTCCGTCCTGGCAGTCTTGGTCTTGTTCCACCGATATGGAAACCTTTGCTTGATTCCTCGGGACTCTGCGCCTGCGCTTGCCTCCTTAGCACCAAAGAGGAAACTGGTACACTGCGCCTGCTCGCGCCCGCCTGGCCTTGGTCGTCATGGCTCACGTCATGTGAACCTCGGGAGGTGTACCTTGCCTTGATATCTCCGCTCCTCGGGAGCCAGCCTAGTGAGGCCGCCCCTAGGGAGGTCTTGGTGTCACCTGCCTCGCAAGGCTTAGCCCCTCGTGAGGGTCTTGAGTCGTTGTCACTGGAACTGGGTCGTACAGGGCCGCTGATGGAGCCACGCCATGGGCCGCAGGCAGGCAAGTCTGGGTACCCCCGGTCCCAGAATGCCGACATTCCCCAAGTTGCTTTCCACTCAAATCCTTCTTCCACCATAGCCAAATCTATGAGAGAGAGTGGAGTGTTCGGGAGACTATCATTTGAAGCACAAGAGCAAGGAGTTCATCATCAACACACCATCTATTACCTTTTGGAGAATGGCGTCTCCTAGATTTGTTAGGTGTCGCTTGGGAGCCTCCTTCGTGATGTGGAGTTGAACCAAGAAGTTTGTAAGGGCAAGGAGATCGCCTACTTCGTGAATATCTACCTGAGTGAGGCAAGTCCTTCGTGGGCGATGGCCATGGTGGGATAGACAAGGTTGCTTCTTCGTGGACCCTTCATGGGTGTAGCCCTCCGTGGACTCGCGCAACCATTACCCTTCGTCGGTTGAAGTCTCCATCAATGTGGACGTACGATAGCACCACATATCGGAACTACGCCAAAAATCTCCGTGTCTCCATTGTGTTTGCTTTGTCCAAACCCTTCCCTTTACCTTCATATGCAATGTTTTACTTTCCGCTGCTATACTCTTAGAATTGCATGTGTAGGTTGATTGTTTGACTTGTCATAATTGCTAAAATCTGCTCACAACTAAAATTGGGAAAATGATAGATTTTTATTTGGTCAGGTAGTCTAGTCACCCCCCTCTAGACATACTTTTGATCCTACAACTGGGTTAATAGGTTAGTCCCAATGATGATATAAAATAGCATAAAAATGCATATAAAGCATTCAAGATTAATAATATAATAGCATGAAACAATCAAAGATTATAGATACGTTGGCGACGTATCGCACCTCTGTAAAAAGATTGGGCCAAACTATCTGGGTCACACCGCCCTTGCTGCAACACCTCACCATCATGATCAAACAGCCGCAAAACACCGATCCCTCACATGTCCAGAGCATGCCGACCACCATCCAGCACCTGCACAATCGAAGAAACACCTCTCCAGCTCCAAACCGACCTCAAAGCTTTAGCGCCGCTAAGATCCATCAGCACCCATGGGCGTGGGCTGGCCACACTACCAACTGGCACCCTCCCTTACCGTTGCTGCAACTCAAGACCCCTCAGGGGAGGAGCCAGCGCGCGATGCCTCCCGCTGCAAAAGCGCGCCCACTAAGGCTCTCTTGTGCGAGACCTTGCTCCGGCCTCCGGCTAGATCTTGACCACGTCCGCACCACCACCCCAAAGGGGTCACCTTCCTTGAGCCATGCCCTCCAGGAACTTGAGGCACACCGTGCGCCCTGGTCATCGCCGCGAATCCCGGCCGTTGTGTGCTACTTGTGAACTACGTTGGGATTTCCCCGAAGAGGAGAGGATGATGTAGTACAATAGAGATAAGTATTTCCCTCAGTTAAGAACCAAGGTTATCAATCTAGTAGGGGAACCACACAACATCTCATTAGCAACACCTACACACAAAATAACAAATCCTTGCAACCCAACGCGAACAAGGGGTTGTCAATCCCTCCGTGGTTACTTGCAAGATTAAATTACGTAGTAATTGATAGATAGATTGAACAAAAATAAAATAAATAAAGTAAAATTGCAGAAAGGTATTTTATGTTTTTTAATATATGATAAAAGTAGACCCGGGGCCCATAGTTTTCACTAGAGGCTTCTCTCTTGAAAATAACATATGGTGGGTAAGCAAATAACTGTTGGGCAATTGATAGAAAAGTAAATAATCAAAACGATATCCAAGGCAATGATCATGTATATAGGAATCATGTCCAAGACAAGTAGACCGACTCCTGCCGGCATCTACTACTATTACTCCACACATCGACCGCTATCCTGCATGCATCTAGAGTATTAAGTTCATAAAGAACAGAGTAACGCCTTAAGAAAGATGACATGTGCTACTTCTTGAGCTTGCGTTGATTTTTTCCCTTGAAGAGGAAAGGGTGATGCAGCAAAGTAGAGATAAGTATTTCCCTCAGTTAAGAACTAAGGTATCAATCCAGTAGGAGGCACAAGCAAGTCTCCAATATATGCACCTGCACAAACTAACAAACACTTGCACACAACACAAAAAATGGATTGTCAATCCCTTCACGGTCATGCACAAGAGTGAGGTCTAATAGAGATAGGTATAAAAGATAAATAAAAGAGCAAACTAAAGTAAATATAAATAAATTGCAGCAAGGTATTTTGGGGTTTTTTGGTTTATAGATCTGAAACATATATGATGGAAAATAGACCTGGGGGCCATAGGTTTCACTAGAGGCTTCTCTCTTGAAAGAAAACATACGGTGGGTAAACAAATTACTGTTGAGCAATTGATATAAAAGAGCATAGTTATGAAAATATATAAGGCAATGATCATGAATATAGGCATCACGTCCGTGACAAGTAGACTGAAACGATTCTGCATCTACTACTATTACTCCGCACATCGACCGCTATCCAGCATGCATCTAGAGTATTAAGTTCATAAGAACAGAGTAACGCCTTAATCAAGATGACATGATGTAGGGGGATAAACTCAAGCAATATGATATAAACCGCATCTTTTTATCCTTGATGGCAACAATGCAATACGTGCCTCCCTGCCCCTTCTATCACTGGGTGAGCACACCGCAAGATTGAACCCAAAACTAAGCACCTCTCCCATTGAAGAAAAACCAATCTAGTTGGCCAAACCAAACCGATTGTTCGAAGATAAATACAAAGATATCTTAATCGTGCATAAAAGAGTTCAGAAAAGACTCAAATAATATTCATAGATAATCTGATCATAAATCCACAATTCACCGGATCTCAACAAACGCACCGCAAAAGAAGATTACATTGGATAGATCTCCAAGAACATCGAGGAGAACATTATATTGAAGATCAAAGAGAGAGAAGAAGCCATCTAGTTACTAGCTATGGACCCTTAGGTCTGTGGTAAACTACCCATGCTTCATCAGAAGGGCAGCAAGGTTGATGTAATGGCCCTCCATGATCGAATCCCCCTATGGCAGAGTGCCGGAAAAGGCCACAAGATGGGATCTCATGGAAACAGAGGTTTGCAGTGACGGAAAAGTATTTTGGTGGGCGCTTCAGATGTTTGGGGAATATTTGAGAATATATAGAGATGGAATTAGGGTTAGGGGACTCCTGAGGGGCCCACAAGCCAGGGGACGCGGCTGAGGGCTTGTGGCCTCATTGGGAGTCTTCTGGCCCTCTCTTCAAGTCTTATGGGTGTCTTCTGGTCCAAGAAAAATTATTGTAAAGTTTTATTCTGTTTGGACTTCGTTTGATATTCCTTTCCTGTAAAAGTCAAAAACAAGGAAAAAACAGAAACTGGCACTAGGCTCTAGATTAATAGGTTAGTCCCAAAAATAATACAAAATAGCATATTAATGCATATAAAGCATCCAAAACAGATAATATAATAGCATGGAACAATAAAAAATTATAGATATGCTGGAGACGTATCAAGTATCCCCAAGCTTAATTCATGCTCATCATCGAGTAGGTAAATGATAAAAATTGAATTTTTAATGTGGAATGCTACCTAACATATTTATCAATGCAATCTTCTTTATTGTGGCAAGAATATTTAGATCCATAAGATTCAAAACAAAAGTTTAATATTGACATAAAAACAATAATAATTCAAGCATAATAATAAAGTAATCATGTCTTCTCAAAATAACATGGCCAAAGAAAGTTATCCCTACAAAATCATATGGTCTGGCTATGCTACATCTTCATCACACAAAGTATTTCATCATGCACAACCCTGGTGTTAGTTAAGCAATTGTTTCATACTTTTAGTGTTCTCAAACTTTTTCAACTTTCAAGCAATACATGAGCATGAGCCATGGATATAGCACTATAGGTGGAATAGAATATGGTGGTTGTGGAGAAGACAAAAAGAAGGAGAAAGCCTCACATCAACTAGGCAAATTAATGGACTATGGAGATGCCCATCAATTGATATCAATGCAAGTGAGTAGGGATTGCCATGCAACGGATGCACTAGAGCTATAAGTGTATGAAAGCTCAAAAAGAAACTAAGTGGGTGTGCATCCAACTTGCCTGCTCATGAAGACCTAGGGAAATTTGAGGAAGCCCATCATTGGAATATACTCCCTCCGTTCCGAATTACTTGTCTTAGATTTGTCTAGATACGGAGGTATCTAGCACTAAAATAAGTCTAGATACACCCGTATCTAGACAAATCCAAGACAAGTAATTCGGAACGGAGGGAGTACAAGCCAAGTTCTATAATGAAAAATTCCCACTAGTATATGAAAGTAACAAAATAGGAGACTCTCTATCATGAAGAACATGGTGCTATTTCAAAGCACACGTGTGGAAAAAGGATAGTAACATTGTCCCTTCTCTCTTTCTCTCTCATTTTTTCTTTGTTTGGGATTCTTTGGCCTATTTTTTATTTGGGCTTCTTTGACCTCTTTTATTATCTTTAAAGTCCGGTGACTCATCCCAACTTGTTAGGGAATCATAGCTTCCATCATCCTTTCCTCACATGGGACAATGCTCTAATAATGATGATCGTCACACTTTTATTTACTTACAACTCAAGAATTACAACTCGATACTAGAACAAAATATGACTCTATATGAATTCCTCCAGCAGTATACCGGGATGTGCAATGAACAAGAGTGACATGTATAAAAGACTATGAAAGGTGGCCAAGCCACAGATACTATGCCAACTACATGATCATGCAAAGCAATATGCCAATGATGATATGTGTTATAATAAAACGGAATGGTGGAAGTTGAATGGCAATATATCTCGGAATGGCTATGGAAATTCCATAATAGGTAGGTATGGTGGCTGTTTTGTGGAAGGGTAAATGGTGGGTTTAATGCACCGGTGAAAGTTGCGAGGTACTAGAGAGGCTAGCAATGGTGGAAGGGTGAGAGTGCGTATAATCCATGGACTCAACATTAGTCATAAATAACTCACATACTTATTGCAAAAGTTTATTAGCAATCAAAATGAAGTACTAATACAAATGCTCCTAGGGGAGAGGTTTGTCGGAGTTAACCATCGCGCGCTCCCGACTTCCACACAAATGATGACAATCAAGAAAATAAATCATGCTCCGACTTCATCACATAACGGTTCACCATACGCGCATGCTACAGGAATCACAATCTTTAACACAAGTATTTTTACCAATCAGCAATTACTCACTAGCATGACTCTAATATCACCATCTTTATATCTCAAAACAAATGCAAAGAATCGGACTTCTCATATATTCAACGCTCTTATATGAAAGTTTTTATTATATCCCTCTTGGATGCCCATCATACTAGGACTAAATTCATAACCTAAGAAAATTACCATGCTGTTTAAAGACTCTCAAAAAAATATAAGTGAAGCATGAGAGTTCAACAATTTCTATAAAATAAAGCCACCGCCGTGCTCTAAAAAGATATAAGTGAAGCACTAGAGCAAACTGCCTAGCTCAAAAGATATAAGTGAAGCATATAGAGTATTCTAATAAATTCACGATTAAAGCGTGTCCCTCTCAGAAGGTGTGTACATCAAGGATGAACGTGGAAAACTAAAAAGCAAAGACTCATATCATACAAGACGCTCCAAGAAAAACACATATCATGTGGTGAATAAAAATATAGCCTCAAGTAAATTTACCAATGGATTGAAGACGAAAGAGGGATGCCATCCGGGGCATCCCCAAGCTTAGATGCTTGGTTGTCCTTGAATATTACCTTGGGGTGCCTTGGGCATCCACAAGCTTAGGCTCTTTCCACTCCTTATTCCATAGTCCATCAAATCTTTACCAAAAACTTGAAAACTTCACAACACAAAACTTAACAGAAAACTTGTAAGATCCAATAGTATAATAAAGCAAATCACCACTTTAGGTACTATTTTGAACTCATTCTATATTTGTATTGGTGTTATATATACTATATTCCAACTTCTCCATGGTTCAAACCCCCCGATACTACCCATAGATTCATCAAAATAAGCAAATAACACATAGAAAACAGAATCTGTAAAAAACAGAACATTCTGTAGTAATCTGGAAACTTTGTATACTTTTGTAACTCCAAAAATTCTGAAAAATAGGAAAATCTAAGAAATTTGTATACAAATCTTGTGTAAAACATTAAAGAATTTATCATGTTCTAGCAGCTCAGATCAATTCTGTTATTGGGCGCAAAAGTTTCTGTTTTTCAGCAAAATCAAATCAACTATCACCATGACCATCCCAAAGGTCTTACTTGGCACAAACACTAATTAAAAACACCAAAACACAATTACTACAGAAGTAATAATGTGTATTTCCTCAAGAACAGTAGCAAAAACAAAAAACACGAAATAAAATTGGGTTGCCTCCCAACAAGCGCTATTGTTTAAAGCCCCTAGTTAGGCATTGATAATTTTAATGATGCCCACATGAAAGACAAAAAAGATGAAGCACAAAGAGAGCATCATATAGCATGTGAAAAACAAGTTTAAGTCTAACATACTTCCTATGCATAGGCATTTTATAGGGAAAATATTTATCAAGACAAGCAAAAACAAGCATATGCAAGGAAGTAGAAAGAAACAATAGCAATCTCAACATAACGAGAGGTTATTTAGTAACATGAAAATTTCTACAACCATATTTTCCTCTCTCATAATAATTACATGTGGGATCATATTTAGATTCAACAATATAACTATCACATAAAATATTCTCTTCATGATCCACATGCATGCAAAGTTGACACTCTTCCAAAATAGTGAGATTATCATCAAATAAAATCATGACCTCTCCAAGCCCACTTTTATCAAAAAAATCATAAGATTGATCGTACTCCAAAGTAGTGGGATCATTATTACCTAGAGGTGAAACTCTTCTAAATCCACTTTCAATACTATCGCAAACATATTCATCATGAGGCTTAAATAAAAGTTCAAGATCATAAGAAGCATTATCACCCCAATCATGATCATTGCAACAAGTAGTGGACATAGCGAAATTAGCATCCCCAAGCTTAGGGTTTTGCATATTATTATCACAATTGACATTCATAGAATTTATAATAACATCATTGCAATCATGCTTTTCATTCAAGGAGCTATCAAGTGTGGGTGCAATAGCAATAATTTCATGTTTAACATAAGGAACTACAGAAAGTTCATCTCCATAAGTACAATTAATATTGGCATCATGGCCATAAGAATAGGAAGCATCATGTTCATCAAGGGGGGATATTTCAATCAAATCAACGGAATCATCTATAGATTCATGCAAATCATTATCTTCTTCCAAAGTAGCGAACATTCTATCAATAAATTATTTAACATAGGCATTAGAAGCATAGTTTTCATAGCTATATTTAAGTATGTCAAAATTTTCAGATTTGTAGAGAGTAATATCATACTTTTAAATCAAAGAAGCAACCACTACAATATAAGACACATCCGTGACATTTTGGGCCGAACGAAATTTTTTTGTCATGCTTATGACACTTCTATGACGATAATTGTGACAAAACTCGGTATCATCATAGATGTGGTGGGCTCCTACTTCTATGACAGAAAATCATGATAGAAAATGGGCTTTTCATCTTCGGCAAGCCGGAGACGCAGCTGCATGACATTCTTTGGGCCGTCCATGAGGGAAAAAACCGTGGTAGAAGCGAGGGCGAGGAAAATATCGGGGAGTTCCCTGTTACAGTGGGTGGTTGGGGCCGAGCGATGCACGAAGGTTTGCGTGTTTCTCTCATACACGAACGCGCGTGTGTGCGAGGCATTGCGCTCTAACTAAACCTGAGCGAGGCGTTCACCTACTGAACCCGAGCTATCGATCCCTGGCTGTTAACTGAACCCGATCGACCAATTCCTTTGCTACTGCTACTAACTGAAGCCGATCGAACCTGCTGCCTCTTGATGAACAATGAGCATTGTTGGGGGGGGGGTGGATGAACAGTTCCCGGTGGGGGGTTGTATGAACAGGACCCCGTGGTAGTAGAGGCCGTTGCCGCTGGATGAACAAGACCCCGATCGAGCCGGTTGGGGTGGATGGACAGGAACCCGTGGAGGGCTAGATGAACAGGACCCTATGGAGGGCTGGTTGAACAGTAGCCGGTGGAGGGCTGGATGAACAGTAGCCCGTGGAGGGGTGGATGAACAGGACCCCATGGAGAGGGCTGGTTGAACAGTAGCCGGTGGAGGAGAGGTGGATGCTGGATGAACAGGAGCCCGTGGATGAACAGTCGTAGGTGGAGGTTGGAGGAGGTCAACGGTGGATGAACAATAGCCCGTGGAGGCTGGAGGAGGTCGACGTTGGAGATGAACAATAGCTCGTGGAGTCTCGTTTTGCGATACGCCACACCCCTCCCGATGAACATGACCCCTGTTTCGACCATAGCGCTCCAACACAAGTCCGTTTCCTACGTTTTGCGGTACGCCACACCCCTCCCGATTAACAGGACCCCATTTTGACCGTAGGCAGTCGAACACAAGTCCGTTTCCTCCGTTTTGTGGTACGCCAGACCCCTCCCGATGAATAGGATCCCGTTTCGACCGTGGCTGGTCGAACACAAGGCCGTTTCCTCCGTTCTGCGGTACGTCGGGCCTTGTTTCGATCGGTTGTTCCGTCCAAGCCGGTTGGCTCCTGATGAACACGACGTTGCAGTTTCTCCATTCCAACCCAGTCGGTTGGCTGCCGATGAACAGGACGCCGTCGCTGCCTCTCCATGTACATGAGCCATGGTCGTACGTATGCACGAGTAGCAATGTTAGGGATATCGCTTATCGAGAACTTATCGATCGACCCATGATAAGGGGTAAATCGGCCAGTTTATCGGCATATCGGCCCATTTATCGCCATATTGGCAGATTTATCGGCCGATTTATCTTATTGGTCTGACAGCGGTAAGCGATAAATTGGCCGATTTATCGGCATATCGGAAGATATCTTGAACAGTGGCGAGTAGGCATTTGAGACCCCGCCCGTATGTACATATGTGGTCGTATTTACTTTCTTGCACCATGGATGTACGTACGTGTACATGCTACGTGCGCGCCTCTACTATGACACGTGCCCTTCCTTACTCAGCCACGGTTCATCGATGTAGCCTGCAGACAGACAGATCGACCAGTATGTACGTACATGTTCGTGACCAGAATGACAATGCTACGTACGCTTTGACGAGGTGGGTCCGACTGCCAGGGAGGATAAGAAGGCACTTCCTTGCGTGCGAAGATGTAGCTAGTGGGTCCTAGCAGTCAGGAGGGAAACATTTTTTTAACGAAATATGGTGGCCCGTCTGGTGGGTCCCTATTGTCAGGTGGATGAATCGTTATTTTGCATGTAATAAGGTTGCACTTCCTTGCTGCACCCGGGGACCCAGCTGTCAGTCTCTCCATGTACAGTACTCTTCTGATGGAAGTTGTTCCTTGACCACATTGACCACTCCGCGCTGAGAGCACCAAGGCGGTGGACGATGGCGAGGCCTAGGAAGGGGACAACGCGGAGCTGGGGAGGACGCGACAGTGGATGCCCACGCGGAGAGGAGTACGAGGGTTCACTAGTTCGGCTGCGGTGTGAGGCTGCCGTCACCGCAGAATAACAGGGGGCGTGGGTGACTAGAGGGATGGCCTGACCAGCGGTGGGAGTAGTAGGGGGCGGTGACGCCTCCGCGGCAGCACAACCGACCATGGGAGGCAGGGGCACATGGCTCAACCGGCGCTAGTTTGGGTAGCTGGAGCAAGAAGACCAGAGGTTGAAGAAGCACTATGGCCGTTGGATGGACATTGTATGGTCACTGGAGCTAGAATCGTTCATATTGACTAAGTTGACAAAGCCCTCCGTCCGCGTCAACTTAGTAGGCCCACAAGTCAGCCTCCCACTATGGTGGTCCCAGTTAGCAGCGGGAGTATTCATTTTTTTGTGCGTAATAAGGAGGCACTTCCTTGCGTGCGAAGATATAGCTGGTGGGTCCGAGCTGTCATTGGGAGTATTCATTCTTTTTGGCGTAATAAGGAGGTACTTGCTTGCGTGCAGCCATGGACCATGTGGGTCCCAACTGTTAGCCTCTCCATGTACATCCCTCTTCCCATGTTGTCATTTGTTGACAACGTTGACCACACCGTGCCGAGAACACCAGCGCAATGGACGCCGGCGAGACCCAGGAAGGGAATGACCCGGAGGCGGCGAAGCCACAACAGTGGAGGGATGAGGGTGAGTAGAGGGATGGCTTGTCCAGCGGTGGGAGTATTAGGGGGCGGTGAGGCCTGCGCGGTAGCACAGCCGGCCACGCGAGGCGGGAGCAGGCGGTCCCGCCGGCGCTGGATTTGGCGGTTGGAGCAAGAAGATCAGAGATTGAAGAAAGACGACGGACGTTGGATTGACATCGAATGGTTACGTTTGCTAGAATCATTTGTTGACGTATATAATAAGTAAAAAAATCTTGCATACGCGTCAACTTAATAGGCCCACAAGTCAGACCATTACCTATTTTTTAATAATTTATAGCTCGTTGCAACTTCTTATGCAATTTATTGCAGTCCTTTTTTGTTGCCCAGGGCCAGGGTTAAAAATTTAAATGAAATATCGCATAATTTAGTGGGTTCCAAACTATTTTTAATACCAAAATGTTGAGCCAGATTTAAAGTACTTTGAAGATATATTTAAATTAGGTTAAAGCCCAGTGAAATTGGAATATGAAAATGTCAAATTTTTTAGAAATTATAAAGTAATTGCCAATCTGTCATCTGTTTTTTATATTTATAGCCCATTTCATATTACTTTCAAGATTTAGAGGCGTCTCGAAAGAGTTGCAACCCATGAGGGCGTAGAAAAATAAGTAGGCCTGGATTGGGTATTCTTCAAAAAAAACTTGGCTCATTTTCACAAAGAAAAAATAGCTGGGCTGGTCATGTGGTAAACATAAAATATAAGCCTATGCTACATGGGCCACAACCCAGTTGAAACCCTGCTCCGTCTCAACAATAACAAAAAAATACTGCTCGAGCAGCTACGTCCCAGGTGTCATGCGATCTTGCGCTGTTCTCTTGTCTATTGACTATATACACTGACCATGTCGTGGGTCCCAGATGTTAGGAAACCACTAGGAGGAAGCATTTTCTTTTTCCATACGCTGACAATGGAGTATATATAACAAAAAAATAAGGAACTTCCTTGCGTACAGCCATGGAAATGGTGGCCCCCTACTGTCATCCTCTCCACGTATAGTCCTCTCCCGATTCCTCTTGTTTGTTGACCATGTTCATCCTCTCCACGCACAACCTTCTGAAAGCGTCTTCATCTCGCAATGTGGTCAATAAACAGGATATTTGCTTTAGAGCCATGGGAAAGCATGAACATAACCTTCTATCCTATTTTCCAAGATGGACGGGCCTTTATTATTTGAGACTACCCATGAATAAGTATCTTTTCACCTCCAAGGGGAATGGAGTGGGCCGACATAAACATCATGTTGTGACCAAGCGCAAGTCTGACCCGACCATGGTCAGTCATCTGTATAGGAACAATAGAACTGGGCAGTTTCTGTTTCAAGAAGATCACAACTGTAGAACTATGTATAAGCAAGAGTTTATGAACAACATATATAATAGAAAACAACTCGTACCATAAGTTTCTTGACACAGTTGGACCTGTTCAACGACTGCAGCAGTGGCACACATATCCCACGTGGCCTTCCACCATTGAAACGCCCCACAAGGACCTGAAGACCATCAATAAAGTGTAGGAACTTGTGGATGTCGTCCCAGTCAACTTCAGTGCCATCAGTAACAGTCAAGTTCTTATAGAATAACAAACGAGTATCCTGCTTAACTTTGAAAAAACCTACACGTGCTACCAATTTTAAGAAATACTAGTTAGAAGTAGCATCTTCGTGAGAGATTCCTTGCTACTTCTAAAGTTAAATTGTGATTAGTTAGACATAATAGGTGGATTAAGAAGTAATCGAGGCAACAAGCAAGAACCAGATACAAAACTAACATGGATGAACAATTGGAATGACGTCCGGGTGGAAGATCACAGTGAAGATGAGACCAGGTTCTGCTATTTCCATCAACATTCGTGCGCCAACTTTTAGTCTGTAAGTCTTGAGAAAGTTTATCCAAGTTCGGCCATAAAAAAGCAGTGATCTTCTTGGTTCATGAACCCAACTCGGAACTTATATCCATGGCTTGTCTTCAATGTGACCATTAAATTGATGTATTCAGTTATGGCAAGGCCAAGCATCTTGAGTACATGTGTTCTGGCAGAGCAAGGAATGCACTGCAGGAAAAATAATATGAGAACACAATGTATTCCATATCCAAATCTAGAAATAATTTCCTCCTTCATGTCAGTGTTGACCATGGTACTAGTACCTTT
The DNA here is from genome assembly GCF_018294505.1 of Triticum aestivum. Classification (NCBI taxonomy): domain Eukaryota; kingdom Viridiplantae; phylum Streptophyta; class Magnoliopsida; order Poales; family Poaceae; genus Triticum; species Triticum aestivum. Next base: position 447,227,366 of record NC_057812.1, on the reverse strand, counting down.
TATCCAAATATAGCAATCCAAATTTCCAAACTAGTCGACAACATGTTGAAAAAACCCACCCTCCCGGATAGAAAAGAGGATTCTAGGAACATACTGGGCGCGTTTTAAAATCCTGTGTTAGGATGAGAAGGAACAAGTGTGGCGTCTCGCCGAGAGCGCAGAAACCTGTAGGGTCCTCGCACTTTGGGCACTGTAAATGAAACACATTAGATTCAGTAGGAAGAAAAATGCATCAATGGCGGCGGCTGTCATCCTAGGATTACCCGCGACCAAGGGACTTGGATTTATCAGGGATGGATGAAGAATTCGTACATGGTTCTCCATGAGAAAACCCTATGCAATCGCAGAGGGGGTTTTCTCTGAATAAGCAGATGAGGGAGAAGGGGATTCAGGCCTAGTGAAATATTGCTGCTTCGTCCGTCCAGCTTACTGCTAAAGCTGGAAAGGTGGGGGGTTTTGTGATTTGACGGCTCATTGCGCATTACCGCGGCGCTACGACCGGGGTGAGTCTACCGTGTAGTTGTGAACTCTAATTTGGTGCATGGCACGTGGACCCCGTTGCCGGATACCCCACATATCAGCGAAAGGAAGTAGAAAGGCATGAGTAACTAGTTACACATAAATATATTTTTGACAGAGAGATACTCCCTCTATAAAGAAATATAAAAATATTTTATATCACAACTTTATACATAAGAAAAATCAAGGGGAATATATATAACATAATTATAAAACACAGAGTTGGTGATGATGGTGTGCCTGCCATCCTGCAATATAGGCCGTCCGATTTATATCTGACAGATAGGAAGGAAACTATGGCAATTTTGCAAAAAGGTACCCACACACCTCTCCACATTTGCAAATAAGGCCTTCCCTCTTTCATCCTTTTCTCTCACACGATAAACTACTCATACAAATGCATCTTGATGTTACATGCAACGCACGGGCATCTTGCTAGTATAACATAATATGGGGGTTAAGCTGATAATATAATACTCAGACAAGCTCACGGTTCTGGACTTTGGGCCACAGGCCGGTGGGCCTGCATGTTTGGGGGCCCATGTATTCTACCTCAGCGCTTTTCATATTGCAAGCGATCGGTACGGCGCTGGTTTTAGATGCTGTCGCAAGGCGAATATACAAAATTGAATAAAGCACGACAGTTGTTAGAATGAAATCGAACGACAGTTCCTAACCAACAATGAGAGTTGCAATTCTATCAATGACATACTACGTGATAAATAATACTGTCGTACTACTTATACACACATGACACTTGTTTCACCATGCTAGATTATTACATCAAAATCTCTCGGAGGATAGATCAGTTCGACAGTTGCATGCTGCTACTGAAGAATTTCGAAGTTGATTTGGACTAGCTCTCCTTGTCGAGAAAGTTCGATTTTGACATCATCCCCCATCGCAAGATATGATTTAGATTTGAACCTTGACCATTGTCGGTGTCAAAACCGGCGGATCTCGGGTAGGGGGTACCGAATTGTGCGTCTAAGGCGGATAGTAACAGGAGGCAGGGGACACGATGTTTTACCCAGGTTCGGGCCCTCTTGATGGAGGTAAAACCCTACGTCCTGCTTGATTTATTCTTGATAATATGAGTAGTACAAGAGTTGATCTACCATGAGATCGGAGAGGCTAAACCCTAGAAGCTAGCCTATGGTATGATTGTATGTTGTCCTACGGACTAAAACCCTCCGGTTTATATAGACACCGGAGGGGGCTAGGGTTACAGAAGGTCGGTTACAAAGGAGGAGATATACATATCTATATTGCCTAGCTTGCCTTCCACGCCAAGTAGAGTCCCATCCGGATACGGGACGAAGTCTTCAATCTTGTGTCTTCATAGTCCAACAGTCCGACCAAAGGATATAGTCCGGCTGTCCAGAGACCCCCTAATCATGGACTCCCTCAGTAGCCCCTGAACCAGGCTTCAATGACGATGAGTCCGGCGCGCAGTGTTGTCTTCTGCATTGCAAGGCGGGTTCCTCCTCCGAATACACCACATAAGAGTTTGAATACAAGGATAGTTTCCGACCCTACAAAATAAGTTCCACATACCACCGTAGAGAGAATAATATTTCCACAAATCTAATCTGCTGACACGTTTTGGCAGCATGACATCATGCCATGGCCCGGTAATTATTCGAACTGTTTTTCTTTAACCAGCCTGCACATAACGCGAGGCGGTTTCTTGACACGTCTTGTCAAAGCAGAGATTGTGTTCCCCTTATTACGGGATTCTCATCAATACGGACGTGGGTAACCCAACCGCGCCATCAATTATGGCGCTTGGGGGATAAGCGAGTTTTACCAGGCTAGTGGAGGCGCATAGTTTAGTCCGCCCTTATAAAGGGATAAGATCTCACCTTTTTCTACCCATGCCTTCCTCCTCCTTGCTCATCCATTCTCGCGCACTCGAGCTCCAGCGCCCAAGTCCGCATCCTCCTCCTCAACTATCTCTAAACATGTCCAGAGCGGGAGGCAAGTGGATGGCCTCCTCCGTCACAGAGGGGCACATCAAAAAGTTACGTGGATCCGGATACTTAGCCGCGGATATCGCGCACTGGCTGCCAGCCGCGGGGCAGGTTGTCCCTACCCCGGAACCTCATGAAAGGGTGGTTTTCCTCCCCCACTTTGTCCGCGGACTGGGGTTTCCCCTCGATCCATTCGTCCGCGGCCTCATGTTCTATTATGGGCTGGACTTTCATGATCTGGCCCCGAATTTCAACCTTAACATCTCGGCGTTCATTGTCGTGTGCGAGGCTTTCCTCCGCATTCAGCCCCACTTCGGCCTGTGGCTGAAGACCTTCTATATTAAGACGAAGGTGGTGGGCGGCCAAAAAGCGGGATGCAGCGGAGCCATGGTGGGCAAAATGCCCAACATTATATGGCTCGAGGGCTCCTTCATGGAGACCATAAAGGGGTGGCAATCGGGGTGGTTCTACATCACCGAGCCGCGCGACACCAACTGGGTGGCGGCCCTCCGAGTTTCGATCCAGAATCCCCACGCGGGTCACTTCTTGGAAGGAGAAGGGCATGTCCTGGGGTTCATCGGTGGAGCTGGACAGACTCCAGAAGTGTATCCGGGACATGATAAGCAAGAAACTTAAGCTTGTCAACATAGTCTAGGTCACGCTCTTCCGCCAGATCCTCCCGTGTCAACAACAGGATTTCAACTTATGGGAGTTCGACCCGGCCCGGCACCAGACTCTAAGCGAGCTCTTCAACACGACGCATAAAGACGTATGGAGGGTGTTGTTCAAGGGTGCCGAGGTCCCTCCTTCTCTTACCGAGGATTGCGGGCTAAGCGCGAAGCATTCTGCAAATCCGGTAAGTTCTGTACATCTGATAGGGTGTTTATTTCCCATAGCTTAATCATGTGCGGGGTCTGAGCTCCCATGCTTTTGACAGGACCGGGTGGAGACATCAGAGCAGATCAACTGTTCGTCCCCTTTGCCCGAAGACCCTGCGGACGCTCTCCTGACGGAGATGCGGACTCCGGCTCCTTATGAGGTACCGAATAAGACCAAGAAGAAGGCCAAGGGAACCCGAAAGAGTTCCCGATGCCAGGTGGTATCGGACTCATCGTCCGATAACTCCGAGACGCACTCCTCCCGCGAAAACAAGGAGAAGGAAGACGAAGACTCTCCCCCTCCAGCTGGGGGAGACAAGAAGAGGAAGGCCGCCCCAACCGGGGAGGCCGAAGGATCCAAGAAGGGAAGGACTCTCCTTCCGGACTGTTCCACCACCGCTGCCGACGGCGAAGACGAGTGGCTGCTCAGGGCCAAGCCCCTGGCGAAGTCATAAGTATTCGAATACCAGAGTAACCATAGCATACCTTTGCCACACTACTTCTCCTAACGTCGAATAGGATTATGCAGTCCGCCCCAAGCCCGTATCGATGTATCATCATCGGACGGTTCCTTGGACTCGTCGGACATGAATAGTGATACACCTCCAACCGCCACCTCTCCTTGCCCTACGGACAATGCCGAGGTACTGTCTCAAGGGGCACCGAGTCGGGGGGAGACAGTCCCGGAGGCACCTCAAGGCGACCTTCCGGACTCCAGGAGCAAAGGGAGCAAGGCTCCCGGGGGCTCCAAGTTCATCTCTAAGCCTAACACCGCGCCGGAACCTCCAGTGGTTCCGGACTCGGGCAGGCGGCCCCCTTCCAAAAGGGGCAATACGCCCGTGCCGGCAACCTCTATCCATCCAGAGGCACCGGAAAACCTGCTGGGAGCGCTTCGTGGCGCTTCCATCGACGAAGAACACCACACTATTATGAGTGCGGTGATCAAGAAGGTTCAGTCTGCCAAGAGCGGACTGACTGAAGCCTGTGCCAGCCTTCTAACAGGCTTTGAGGTAAGTATTTAAAATATAGGAAAAATATTACCGCATAGACAGTAGCCCCTGATGCTCTGTTTGGTGTTCACAAAGAAAAGCCGAATAGAGGATCAAATAAAATATGCAGGAGTCTAATATAAGTATGTCTGTATGCATATACTGGCTTCGCTGCTGACCTCTGCCGCACTGACTGCGGAGGTCGCCGCACTGAAGCAGGACCTCGAGGGGTCCGAGAAAGAGCTCGGCCTTGCCAAGAGGCAGCTCGAGGAGAGCAAAGGTAAGTGATACGTTGTCTATATATATAAAAGAAAATGTGGTTGCGAAATGACAGGATCATCATGAATGTGCCAGGGGCCACGACCGAAGTGGCGACCCTAAAGCAAGCGCTATCCGAGGCCGAAGACAAAGCGGCCAAGGAGCACACCGAGCGGGAAAAGAAAGAGGCATGGGTGGGCGAGGTGCAGCAAGAGCTCCAGGCTCTCGTGATGAAGCACGAGGCTTTGGAGCTTGACTCGAAGACGCGAGAGTCTGAGCTTGCCGCTGCCCTCGAGAGCGCAAAGAATGCCAAGGCTGAAGCCCAAAAGGCCCTCCAGGAGATTGAGGCGATGAGGAAGATATCAGCGGGTAAGGCATTCAATATGCAAAGAAAGCATGTGAAAGTAAATTACTTGTTACTTACCCGAGTCTGGAGCTCTCCAGGAGCATTCACAGACTTTCCCCGCAGCGTGTCGGATGCCGCGAAGTTTTACCAGGCCGAGGAGGGAAGCTCGACGGAGAAGCTGTTTTGGTCCCAGTATACTAGGACCGAACACCCGATGCCTATGAGCGACCAGCTGAAGCAACTGGTAGAGCTGCACAAGGCGGCCGAACATGCCATGAAGGGCTTTATAGTCCGGATGTGGCCCGGTGACTCCCTTCCCAATAGCTACTTCGGCCTGGTGAGGCGGCTTGTGGATGCCTGCCCACGGCTGGAAGTCATCAAGCGGTCCGTCTGTATAGAAGGTGTCCGCCGGGCTTTCGCCCGTGCAAAGGTGCATTAGGCCAAGATGGACGCTGAGAAGCTAGTGAAGGAGGGGCCGCCACAGGGCAAGGAGCATCGCCACCCAAATGTATTATGAGGGTGTCCTGAAGGGTGCCCGTCTTGTGGCGGATGAGTGTGCAAAAGATGTAATTTTTGAATGAACTTGCTCGTGTGATCCTGTATTATGAAAACTTGTTCATATGCGCTATGCAATGCTTGTTTGAATTTAAAATATTACCTTCTGTTCGGCTGTTTATCAAATCTGGGAGATGGCTAGTCGTCGGCTTCTGCCCCCATGCCATGAGTGCTGGGGTGTTCGGGATAAACCTGAGCACTCTTGTTCCCATTTTTGGGTCCTTCGAGGGAGGTGCTCAGCACAATGAACAAGGCAATCGGACTATAATGCTTTATCACTCTCACTTAGCCATAAAATTCTATAATTTTAAATTTTGGCGAAGCCCCTAGTATTCGGAAGACCGAATTCAGGGCGCTATACACGCCTTAAGACGGACAAAGCCGACTCCTCGCTCTAAGCGGCATAAGTCTTTAGGGACTCGAAACCTCTCGAACAGCGACCAGTCTCTCGCCTTATCATGACAGTCAGTTTTAGCTTTCTCTACTGAGGTGCTTAGCCCAGCTGAACCGAGGCACAATCGCAGTAGTTCTCCCAGTGCTACCTTAGCCGATATAGCGGAACATAAGGTACCAAAACATGGGAGCCGGGCAAACCCAACTATTGACCCAAGACATGATTCCGAGCTGATGCATATAATGCTATAAGTTCAGGTGCCGCACTGTCAAAGTGTTCGGACTTCTCACGCCGTATTATGGGGTACGCTTAAGCCCCTGGCGTATTGGCCGTAGCAGAGTGTATGGGTGCTGGATGTCATGAATGAACATATATATGTATTAAAAAGAGAGAATAGAGAATGCAGTAATAGTCTAGTGCTATGCATTGTTTATTCAAAAAGGTGCGTTAAAGCAGAATGATACAAGTAGTGCGATAAGCAGAAAGTAGGACTATTTGACATGTCCCCTCCAAGGGCAAGCTGAGGAATGGTATTTAAAGCAAGTATTTCACTTGTTATCGGAATCCACCTGGGAATTCAGTGGTGCGACGTAGCTTTCTGCCTCCTTGGTTGCTGCATCACATGTCCGGCAATCCAACTGCCGGACAAGGTTTCCAGAGATTAAAGTCCTGAAAGAGAGAAAAATAACAAAGCGGGAAGCCCCTAGTGCGGTTGAGCCGCGTCTTGGGGCGTGCCGTAGTCGTGCCCCCCTCCCCACCTGTGCCCATGGTATTTTCAATGCGTAGTTGTGTACATGTGGCACAGATTTCGCCGTTTGGCTGGGGCTGGGGCAGGGGCCGCATTGCTATGCGAGCTCGGAACGTGCCAGGCGGTCTTGTTGCCGATTACTCCGTGCGCGCTTGAAGGTGTCTGGGTCTTTAATCGTCGAACTTGTGGATTGCCTTAAGAGGCTGCTTTGCGCTTCTGCTGCGAGGGCCGCAGTGTGCTCCTCCGTACGGAGAGAGCGCTCTGTGTTTCCATTAACTGTGATGACCCCCTGAGATCCTGGCATCTTGAGGTTGAGATGTGCATAATGCGGTACCGCATTGAATCTCGCAAATGCGGTTCGCCCGAGCAGTGCATGATAGCCACTGCGGAACGGGACTATATCGAAGATTAACTCCTCGCTTCGGAAGTTATCCGGGATCCAAAGACCACTTCCAGTGTGACTGAGCCTGTGTAATGGGCCTCTACACCTGGTATGATGCCTTTGAAGGTCGTTTTTGTGGGTTTGATCCTTGAGGAGTCTATACCCATTTTGCGCACTGTGTCCTGATAAAGCAGGTTCAGGCTGCTGCCACCGTCCATAAGGACTCGATTGAGGTGAAATCCATGAATGATTGGGTCTAGGACCAGTGCGGCGAATCCGCCATGACGGATACTAGTGGGGTGGTCCCTGCGATCGAAGGTGATCGTAAAAGAGGACCATGGGTTGAACTTTGGGGCGACTAGCTCCAACGCATATACGTCCCTTAGCACACCCTTCCGCTCCCTCTTGGGGATGTGGGTTGCGTATATCATGTTCATCGTCCACACTTGTGGGGGGAACCTCTTCTGTCCTCCGGTGTTCGGCTGCCGAGGCTCCTCCTCGTTATCGCTATGTGACCCCTTATCTTTGTTTTCCGCATTTAGCTTGCCGGCCTGCTTGAACACCCAACAATCCCTGTTGGTGTGGTTGGCTGGCTTGTCAGGGGTGCCGTGTATTTGACATGAGCGGTCGAGTATATGGTCCAAACTTGTAACACCCAGGATGTAACTTTCCCAATTTGTACTCCAACTCTTGCCGTTTCTGGCGTTAAGTTATTTATTTTCTCGGGTTCGGGTTTTTGTCTCCGTGTGTTGTTGTCATTGTCATGCATCTCATATCATGTCTTCATGTGCATTGCATTTGCATACGTGTTCGTCTCAGGCATTCAAGCATTTTCCCCCGTTGTCCGTTTTGCATTCCGGCGCTTCCTTCTCCTCCGGTGGTCATTTCTAGCTTTCTTTCGTGTGTGGGGATTAAACATTTCCGGATTGGACCAAGACTTGCCAAGCGGCCTTGGTTTACTACTGGTAGACCGCCTGTCAAGTTTCGTACCGTTTGGACTTCGTTTGATACTCCAACGGTTAACCGAGGGACCGAAAAGGCCTCGTGTGTGTTGCAGCCCAACACCCCTCTATTTTGGCCCAAAACCCACCAAACTCTGCTCCATCATCTAGAGCGTTCGATCACGATCGCGTGGCCGAAAACCACACCTCTTTTGGACTCTCCTAGCTCCCTCTATGCCTATTTAAAGACCCCTCCCAAAAATCCGGATCTCTCCCTCTCCGAAACCCTAATTTTCTACCGCGCGCCGCCGGACATTGTTCGCCCGGGGCGGACACACCGCCGCCAGCCAACCGCCTCCTGCCATGTCATCGCCCGCCGCCGCCACTCCCACCGCGGCCCGGGAGCCCGCATCCGGCCCCCGCGGCCCGGTGAGCGCCGCCGTCGCCCGAGTCTCGTCTCCCGCGCCGCGCCGCCACCTCCCTCGCCTCCGGCGCTCCGGCTGTCGAGCCGCCATCGCCGCCCCGCCGCAGCTCCTCGCCGGCCCCACCGCCTCCGGCCGCCGCACTGGCTTCGACAGCGCCGCCGCCCGGCCCGGATCCGGCGAAGATCCGGCCGGCCCCTTGCTCCCCCGGCCACTCCGGCGAGCTCCAGCCCCACCGATGAACAGTGTGCGCCGCCGCCTCGATCTGCGTGCCGGGTCAAACCCTAGATCCGGTGGTAAAATTTCTCTAAGTCCCTGATATTTTCAGTCCAAGTGCTCATGTTCGTGGCTCCGTAACTTTGCATCCGTAGCTCTGATTCATGCATATAGCATATCAAAATGTTCGTCTCAGAGAGTACATCATTTTGTTCCATTGCATCATTTTCATTTGAGTTCATCTTGATGCCCGAAATGCTGTTAGAAGAGGGCTACTTGAGTTAATTGTCAGATCTGCTACTCCATTTAGGTTTTTGTCATTTTTGCCATGATTAATGTGTGCATGATATGCCCTGATGCTCTACATGTGTTTTGTTAAGGGTTTTGTCATCTTTCCAGAGGTGCAACCCATGTATTTTTGTGATGTGTGTGGTGACTTGTGCAAGCTTGCAAAGTGGTGCACTTGCTAATTCTGTTTTCAGGGACTTAGTAATTTCACTAAGTCCTGGAGCTGTTTATCTCATGATGCCATATGTTCTTGTTGTTTCCTAGTGATCCGTGCCTCTTTTGAGGATGATCAGTAAGGATGTTTTGTTAATATTGTAGTGTTCTATCCATCCATGCCTTTGTTTGCAATTATGGAGCACCCTAGCTTGAGTCAATTGAGCTCTACTTTTACTACTTTGTGAATCTGGGCAGATTGTCAACTTGTTTGCAATTTTGCTGATGATGTTGTAGTTGATCTGTGCATGCTATGCTATTGTTCTTGCCATGTCTAGCTTGAATTTTGTGCCTTATTGATAGATGTATGCTTGTCTTGCCATGACTTGCACCGTAGTGAGTGCATCGAGCTCGTAAACATGCCTACTTGAGCTATATTTCAGCATGTGTCAGTTTTCACTAAGTCTGAAAACTGATTATGTTTTTGCTATGTTCACATGCTTGCAATTGTATTTTCTGATCCCTTTTGGCTCAAGTTCACTGAGGGACTTTTGTTAAGATCTTTGAGTAGCTCCATGTCATGCTTTACTTTGCCATGATCAGGTCCTGTAGCATGTAGTTTTGTTGCTCCGAAGATGGCTACCTGATCTGGAATTCCAGACAAGTGTTAATTTCACTAAGTCTGAGATCTGTTTGTCATATGCATTTTTGCCATGCTTGTTTGAACCTGTTAATGGATGAATTGGCCGTAGCTCTGTGCTAGACTTTTGTTAAGCATCTTGTATGCATCCCTTCCATGTATTTTGTTGTCATGTTTGGGTGCTATAGCATGTTCATCTCATTGCATTTAGATGGCTACTTGCTGTAAATTGCAGACCGGTGTCATTTTTGAATCGCTTGCCATTTCCAAACCGTAACTCCGATTCCGGCGTTCTTTATATCGTTTTCAAGCGATTTCATCTCATCTTTCTAGTGGCACACCTGGATTTCCAAGTTGAGGCCAGGTTCATGCATTTCCGGTCATATCTTGCATTTTGCAACCCGCATCGCATCCCGCATAGCATATCATCATTGCATCATATTGTTTGATCCTTGCACGTGGTTGATGGTATCCTTGTTTGCTTGTTTGTCTTGTTTGGGTAGAGCCGGGAGACGAGTTCGCTAACGAGGAGCCCGTTGAGTTTGCTTTCGAGGATCTAGTCAACTCTAACAACTGTGCAGGCAAGATGATCATACCCTCGAAATCACTACTATCTTTGCTATACTAGTTTGCTCGCTCTTTTGCTATGCCAATGCTACGATGCCTACCACTTGCTTTCAAGCCCCCCAAATTGCCATGTCAAACCTCTAACCCTCCATTGTCCTAGCAAACCGTTGATTGGCTATGTTACCGCTTTGCTCAGCCCCTCTTATAGCGTTACTAGTTGCAGGTGAAGATCGGAGGCCGTTCCTTATTGGAATATTTATTTTCTTGTTGGGATATCATTATATTATCTTGTTATCTTAATGCACCTATATACTTGGTAAAGGGTGGAAGGCTTGGCCTCTCGCCTAGTGTTTTTTTCCACTCTTGCCGCCCTAGTTTCCGTCATATCGGTGTTATGTTCCCGGATTTTGCGTTTCTTACGCGGTTGGGTTATAATGGGAACCCCTTGATAGTTCGCCTTGATTAAAGCTTTTCCAGCAATGCCCAACCTTGGTTTTACCATTCGCCACCTAGCCTCTTTTTCCCTTGGGTTACCGGAGCCCAAGGGTCATCTTATTTTAACCCCCCCGGGCCAGTGCTCCCTCTGAGTGTTGGTCCGAACCGGGCAGCCTGCGGGGCCACCTCGGGGAAACTTGAGGGTTGGTTTTACTCGTAGCTTGACCTATCTGAGTGTGCCCTGAGAACGAGATATGTGCAACTCCTATCGGGATTTGTCGGCACATTCGGGCGGTGTTGCTGGTCTTGTTTTAACCTGTCGAAGTGTCTTGAAGAACCGAGATACCGAGTCTGATCGAAACGTCTTGGGAGGAGGTCTATTCCTTCGTTGACCATGAGAGCTTGTCATGGGCTAAGTTGGGACTCCCCTGCAGGGATTTGAACTTTTGAAAGCCGTGCCCGTGGTTATGGGCAGATGGGAATTTGTTAATGTCCGGTTGTAGATAACTTGAACCTTATTTTAATTAAAATGAATCAACTAAGTGTGTTACCGTGATGGCCTCTTCTCGGCGGAGTCCGGGAAGTGGACACGGTGTTGGAGTAATGTTTGCGCAGGTTGCTCTCTAGTTTCTCGCTCGCGTTTTGCCTCCTCTTCTCGCTCTCTTTTGCGAATAAGTTAGCCACCATATTTGCTAGACGCTTGCTGCAGCTCCACATATTTACCTTGTCTTACCTATAAGCTTAAATAGTCTTGATCGCGAGGGTGCGAGATTGCTGAGTCCCTGTGGCTCACAGATTACTATTACACCAGATGCAGGGCCTGATGATTCCGCTCCAGGAGACGCACTTGAGCTCAAGTGGGAGTTCGACGAAGACTCTCAACGTTACTATGTTTCCTTTCCCGATGATCAGTAGTGGTGCCCAGTTGGGGGTGAACGGGACCGTGTCGCATGTTGGGTTCTGTTTTATTTTGGCGCCGTAGTCGGGCCATGAGTGTTTGGATGATGTAATGTTATTTATGTACTTGATTGACGTGGCGAGTGTAAGCCAACTATGTTATCTCCCCTTTATTATTTACATTACATGGGATGTTGTGAAGATTGCCTAACTTGCGACATATGCCTTCAATGCGATTATGTCTCCAAGTCGTTCCTCGACACGTGGGAGCTATAGTCGCATCGAGGGTGTTACAAAACTAGACGGGCCCGGAGTGCTTCTTTTGAATGGATTTTTCCGCTGACCGGGTTTAGAGCCTCTGAATCCGGCATTGACTGCCGTATCCTCGGTATTGTCGCTGTTAATGTGGTGCTTGTGTTTGTTGCGACGTGACCTGCCATTGCCATCCTTGGTATCCGAAGTACCATGGTTCTTTGATATGTTATTGCTGCGAGCCAGCCAGCTGTCTTCTCCCGCGCAAAAGCGGGTCATGAGTGTCGTGAGGGCTGCCATAGATTTCGGCTTTTCCTGGCCAAGGTGCCGGGCGAGCCACTCGTCGCGGATGTTGTGCTTAAAAGCTGCTAGGGCCTCTGCATCCGGACAGTCGACAATTTGATTTTTCTTTGTTAGGAACCCTGTCCAGAATTGCCCGGCCGATTCCTCTGGCTGCTGAATTATGTGGCTCAAGTCATCAGCATCTGGTGGTCGCACATAAGTGCCCTGGAAGTTGTCAAGGAATGCGGCTTCCAGATCTTCCCAACAGCCAATGGATTCTGCTGGCAGGCTGTTGAGCCAATGCCGAGCTGGTCCCTTGAGTTTAAGTGGGAGGTATTTGATGGCGTGTAGATCGTCACCGCGGGCCATGTGGATGTGTAGGAGGAAGTCCTCGATCCATACCGCGGGATCTGTTGTGCCGTCGTATGATTCTATATTTACGGGTTTGAAACCCTCTGGGATTTGATGATCCATTACTTCGTTTATGAAGCATAGGGGGGGTGTGGCGCCTCTGTACTGGGCTATATCGCGACGCAGCTCAAATGAGTCTTGTCCGCTGTGTTCGGCCCGGCCGGACTTACTTTTACTGTATCCGGCGTGACGGTTATCGTCTCGCATAGTGGCGCGCCCTCGCGATCCGTAGATCGATCTTGCGTGTTTTGCTTTGTCCTCCAATATATCTCGCATGTCTGGCGTATTTCCCCATGCCTTTACATGTTTATTTGAGTGGCGTCGGGGTGCGGGCTGAGATTTTGGCTGAAATGCCTCTCTGTCGCGGCCATGAGGTGGCCGATCAGCCGCATCATACGCTGGAGATGTCGGTTTTGGTGCTTCCTCCTCTAGTCGGGGTAGCAACCTGTGCTTTGGGTAACTCTTGGAGGGGCATTCAAGTTTATATTCCTCAGCCGGAAGGACTTCAGTCCATCTGTCAGCTAGCAAATCCTGATTAGCTTGAAGCTGCTGTTGCTTTTTCTTAAGGCTATTTGCCGTGGCTATAAGCCGGCGCTTGAAGCGCTCTTGTTTGATGGGATCCTCAGGCACGATGAATTCGTCATCGTTGAGGCTTGCCTCATCTTCGGAGGGAGGCATGTAATTATCATCCTCCGCCTCTCCAACTGCCGCTCTCTCGGGAGGGCTGGCTTCTCCATCCTCCTGCCCTAAATCTTGCTGGAGGGGATTGTTGTCGTCTTCGGCACTGTCTGGAGTGCTATTATCTCCTGTGCCGGTGTCACCGCTTTTGCTTTCACGAGACTTAGAGCGGCGCCGCTGACGTCGGCGCTTGGGTTGCTTCTTGGAGGGGTCATCCTCCGCTGTCCCATCGCCATTGCCTTCTTTGGGTGTGTCCACCATATATATGTCATATGATGAGGTGGCTGTCCAGTGCCCTGTGGGCAGTGGTTCTTGTTCGCCTCCTGCATCGTCGTCCATGCCGTCGATGTCTTCGGAGTCGAAGTCGAGCATGTCGGTTAAATCATGACAGTGGTACTAAGTGGGTGGTGGGTGGGCGGCGAATTTCTTCGTCATCCGCATCCCAATCCCGCCGGACATAGTTCGGCCAGGACTCTCCTAACAAGGAGAGAGACCTTAATGAGTTCAGTATGTTGCCGAAGGGTGAGTGCTAAAAGATATCCGTGGAGGTAAACTCCATGATCGGCGCCCAGTCGGATTCGATAGGCACGGGCGCAGGCGGTTTGGAGTCCGTGGCCGGAGAAGGATCCGGCAGTTTGGCATCACGACGCTCGTGAAGGGTAAGGTCGATATTCGGCTCGATCGCCGATGAGAGTGTGGCCTCCGTGGTGGGGTCTATCCACCCATCCATGGTCGGCGCATCTGGCTCCGAATTGAGGGTCGGAGTGGTTGCCGGCGCGATATCCTGAACACAGCCTGATGGCAGAGCTAAATCATGCTCATCGTGACCGTGTGGCGCACTAGGCAGGGGCTCGAATCCGTCGAAGATCAAGTCTCCGCGGATATCGGCCGTGTAGTTTAAGCTTCCAAACCTGACCTGGTGGCCAGGGGTGTAACTCTTGATCTGCTCTAGATGGCCAAGCGAGTTGGCCCGCAGTGCGAGGCCGCCGAACACAAAGATCTGTCCAGGAAGAAAAGTCTCACCCTGAACTGCATCGCTATCGATGATCGAAGGAGCCATCTAGCCTAATGACGACGACACAGAGGAACTCTCAATGAAAGCACCAATGTCGGTGTCAAAACTGGTGGATCTCGGGTAGGGGGTCCCTAACTGTGCGTCTAAGGCGGATGGTAATAGGAGGCAGGGGACACGATGTTTTACCCAGGTTCAGGCCCTCTTGATGGAGGTAAAACCCTACGTCCTGCTTGATTTATTCTTGATAATATGAGTAGTACAAGAGTTGATCTACCACGAGATCGGAGAGGCTAAACCCTAGAAGCTAGCCTATGGTATGATTGTATGTTGTCCTATGGACTAAAACCCTCCGGTTTATATAGACACCGGAGGGGGCTAGGGTTACACAAGGTCGGTTACAAAGGAGGAGATATACATATCCGTATTGCCTAGCTTGCCTTCCACGCCAAGTAGAGTCCCATCCGGACACGGGACGAAGTCTTCAATCTTGTGTCTTCATAGTCCAACAGTCCGGCCAAAGGATATAGTCAAGCTGTCTGGAGACCCCCTAATCCAGGACTCCCTCAACCATCCTTTAGCATCAATCATCATGCGACCATCCTTTGTACTTACGGTATATTGTACAGGTTCATTCACACCAAGGCTGCGCATGGTAAGAGAAACTTGGCCACGGTCGCCCTGATTGTTGAACGACTCCCTCATTGCTCTAGGAATTCTCTGTTTGCAAACAAGAAGACATACACAAATAGTTAGATCAACATAGTGAATCATGTGAAACAACATGGAAAGAAAAAAGAACGAAGCATTTGGGCGGCCAATGCTTACCAAGAAGGTGGAGATTGCTACCTCTTGAGCATGCGTTGGTTTTCCCTTGAAGAGGAAAGGGTGATGCAAAAAGTAGCATAAGTATTTCCCTCAGTTTTTGAGAACCAAGGTATCAATTGAGTAGCAAATAACACACAAGTCACCTAATACCTGCACAAACAATCAAGAACCTCACAGCCAACACGATAAAGGGGTTGTCACTCCCTTCACGGTCACTTGCGAAAGTGAGATCTGATAAAGATAGTAAGATAAATATTTTTGGTATTTTTGTTGTATAGATTGGAAAGTAAAGATTACAAAAAAGTAAACAGGATGCGATGTAAATAAAAAGAGATGCAATATAATAAGAAAGAGACCCGGGGCCATAGGTTTCACTAGTGGCTTCTCTCATGATAGCATGTATTATGGTGGGTGAACAAATTACTGCCGAGCAATTGATAAAAGAGCGCATAGTTATGAGAATATCTAGGCAATGATTATGAATATAGGCATCACGTCCGTGTTAAGTAGACCGAAATGATTCTGCATCTACTACTATTACTCCACACAAAGACCGCTATCCAGCATGCATCTAGAGTATTAAGTTCATAAGAACAGAGTAACGCTTTAAGCAAGATGACATGATGTAGAGGGATAAACTCAAGCAATATGATATAAAACCCATCTTTTTATCCTCGATGGCAACAACACAATACATGCCTTGCTTCCCCTACTGTCACTGGGAAAGGACACCGCAAGATTGAACCCAAAGCTAAGCACTTCTCCCATTGCAAGAAAGATCAATCTGGTAGGCCAAACTAAACCGATAATTCGAAGAGACTTGCAAAGATATCAAATCATGCATATAAGTATCCAGAGAAGAACCAAATATTATTCATAGAGAAACTTGATCATAAATCCACAATTCATCAGATCTCGGCAAACACACCGCAAAAAGTATTACATCGAATAGATCTCCAAGAACATCAAGGAGAACTTTTTATTGAGAACTAAAGAGAAAGAAGAAGCCATCTAGCTAATATATATGGACCCGAAGGTCTGTGGTAAACTACTCACACATCATCGGAGAGCCTATGGTGTTGATGTAGAAGCCTTCCGTGATCGAATCCCCCTTCGACAGATTGCCAAAAAGGCCCCGGATGGGATCTCATGGGTACAGAAGGTTGCGGCGGTGGAAAAGTGGTTTCGTGGCTCCCCCTGATGTTTTTAGGGTATAAGAGTATATATAGGCGAAAGAAGTACGTCGGTGGAGCTCCATGGGGCCCACGAGGATGGGGGGTGTGCCTACCCCCCTGGGCACACCCTCCTATCTCGTGGCCGCCTCACGGAGTTCCAGACTTCCACTCCAAGTCTTCTGGTTTGCGTTTGTTCCAAGAAAGATCCTCGCGAAGGTTTGATTCCGTTTGATATTCCTTTTCTACGAAACACTGAAATAGGCAAAAAAACAGAAACTGGCACTGGGCCTCCGGTTAATAGGTTAGTCCCAAAAATAATATAAAAGAGCATATTAAAGCCCATTAAACATCCAAAACAGATAATATAAGAGCATGCAACAATAAAAAATTATAGATACGTTGGAGACGTATCAAGCATCCCCAAGCTTAATTCTTGCTCGTCCTCGAGTAGCTAAATGATAAAAACAGAATTTTTGATGTGGAATGCTACCTAACATAATTTTCAATGTAATTTTCTTTATTGTGGCATGAATGTTCAGATCCAAAAGATTCAAGACAAAAGTTTAACATTGACATAAAAATAATAATACTTCAAGCATACTAACCAAGCAATTATGTCTTCTCAAAATAACATAGCCAAAGAAAGCTTATCCCTACAAAATCATATAGTTTGGCCAAGCTTCATTTTCGTCACACAAAATGCTCCCGTCATGCACAACCCCAATGACAAGCCAAGCAATTGTTTCATACATTAGCATTCTCAAACTTTTTCAACTTTCACGCAATATATGAGTGTGAGCCATGGACATAACACTATAGGTGGAATAGAACGGTGGTTGTGGAGAAGATAAAAATGAGGAAGATAGTCTCACATCAACTAGGCGTATCAATGGGCTATGGAGACACCCATCGATAGATATCAATGTGTGTGAGTAGGGATTGCCATGCAACAGATGCACTATAGCTATAAGTGTATGAAAGCTCAACAAAAGTAACTAAGTGGGTGTGCATCCAACTTGCTTGCTCGCGAAGACCTAGGGCAATTTGAGGAAGCCCATCATTGGAATATACAAGCCAAGTTCTATAATGAAAAATTCCCACTAGTATATGAAAGTGACAACATAAGAGACTCTCTATCATGAAGATCATGGTGCTACTTTGAAGCACAAGTGTGGAAAAAGGATAGTAACATTGCCCCTTCTCTCTATTTCTCTCAATTTTTTATTTGGGCCTTATTTTTTTTATGGCCTCCTTTTTTTTCGTCGGGAGTCTCATCCCGACTTGTGGGTGAATCATAGTCTCCATCATCCTTTCCTCACATGGGACAATGCTCTAATAATGAAGATCATCACACTTTTATTTACTTACAATTCGATACTTAGAACAAAATATACTCTATGTGAATGCCTTTGGCGGTGTACCGGGATGTGCAATGAATCAAGAGTGACATGTATAAAAAAATTATGAATGGTGTCCATGCCACAAATACGATGTCAACTACATGATCATGCAAAGAAATATGACTATGATGAAGCGTGTCATAATAAACGGAACGGTGGAATGTTGCATGGCAATATATCTCGGAATGGCTATGGAAATGCCATAATAGGTAGGTATGGTGGCTGTTTTGAGGAAGTTAAATGATGGGTTTATGGTACCGGCGAAAGTTGCGCGGCACAAGAGAGGCTAGCAATGGTGGAAGGGTGAGAGTGCGTATAATCCATGGACTCAACATTAGTCATAAAGAACACGCATACTTATTGCAATAATCTACAAGTCATCAAAACCAAGCACTACGCGCATGCTCCTAGGGGGATAGATTGGTAGGACAAGACCATCGCTCATACCCGACCGCCACTCATAAGGAAGGCAATCAAAAAACACCTCATGCTTCAAAATTTTCACACAACTGTTACCATACGTGCATGCTACGGGACTTGCAAACATCAACACAAGTATTTCTCAATTTCAAAATTACTCAACTAGCACAACTCTAATATCACCATATTTATATATCAAAACAATTATCAAGTATCAAACTTCTCATAGTATTTAATGCACTCTATATGAAAGTTTTTATTATACCCTATTGGATGCCCATCATATTAGGACTAATTTTATAACCAAAGCAAATTACCATGCTGTTCTAAAAGACTCTCAAAATAATATAAGTGAAGCATGAGAGATCAATAATTTGTATAAAATAAAACCACCACCGTGCTCTAAAAAGGTATAAGTGAAGCACTAGAGCAAAATTATCTAGCTCAAAAGATATAAGTGAAGCACATAGAGTATTCTAATAAATTCCGATTCATGTGTGTCTCTCCCAAAAGGTGTGTACAACAAGGATGATTGTGGTAAACTAAAAAGAAAGACTAAAATCATACAAGACGCTCCAAGCAAAACACATATCATGTGGTGAATAAAAATATAGCCTCAAGTAAAGTTACCGATAGATGAAGACGAAAGAGGGGATGCCTTCCGGGGCATCCCCAAGCTTAGGATTTTGGTTGTCCTTGAATTTTACCTTGGAGTGCCTTGGGCATCCCCAAGCTTAGGATCTTGCCACTCCTTATTACAAAATCCATCAAATCTTTACCCAAAAACTTGAAAACTTCACAACACAAAACTTAACAGAAAATCTCATGAGCTCCATTAGTATAAGAAAGCAAACCACCGCTTTAATGTACTGTAATTAACTCATTCTTTATTTATATTGGTGTTAGACCTACTGTATTCCAACTTCTTTATGGTTCATACCACCCGATACTAGCCATAGATTCATCAAAATAAGCAAACAACACACGAAAAACAGAATATGTCAAAACAAAACAGTCTTTAGCAATCTGGAGGTTTTGAATACTTCTGTAACTCGAAAAATTCGGATAAATTAGGACAACCTAAATAATTTTTATATTGATCTACTGAAGTTGGAATTGATATTTTATCGCTCTCTGGTAACAAATGAAAATTATTTTCGTGAGCGCATACTTTCTGTTTTTTTTCAGCAAGATCAAACAACAATCACCCAAGAAGATCCTGAAGGCTTTACTTGGCACAAACACTAATTAAAACATAAAAAACACAATTATAACATAGGCTATGTAAATTATTTATTACTAAACAGGAAAAAGTAAAAAACAAAAATAAAATTGGGTTGCCTCCCAACAAGCGCTATCGTTTAGCGCCCCTAGCTAGGAATAAAAGCAAGAATAGATCTAGGTATTGTCATCTTTGGTATGAAATCCATGAGTGGCTCTCGTAATTGATTCATAACGCAATTTAATTTTCTTTCTAAGAAAGTGTTCCATGTCTTTTCTTAACGGAAATTGGATATAACGTTTCCTTCTTTCATATCAATAATTGCACCAATCGTTCTAAGGAAAGGTCTACCAAGAATAATAGGACATGTAGGATTGTAATCTATATCAAGAACGATAAAATCTATGGCCACATAATTCCTATTTGCAACAATAAGAACATCATTAATCCTTCCCATAGGTTTCTTAATGGTGGAATCCGCAAGGTGCAAATTTAAAGAACAATCATCAAATTCACGAAAACCTAACACATCACACAGTGTTTTTGGAATCGTGAAAATATTAGCAACCAAGTCACACAAAGCATGGCATTCATAATCTTTAATATTAATTTTAATAGTAGGTTCCCACTCATCATAAAGTTTTCTAGGAATAGAAACTTCTAGTTCAAGCTTTTATTCATAGGATTGCATTAAAGCATCAACGATATGTTTAGTAAAAGCTTTATTTTGATCATAAGCATGAGGAGAATTTAACACGGATTGCGACAAGGAAATACAATCTATCAAAGAGCAATTATCATAATTAAATTCCTTGAAATCCAAAATAGTGGGTTCATTGCTATGTAAAGTTTTGACCTCTTCAATCACACTTTTATTAATTTTAGCATCAAGATCTAAAAACTCTGAATCATTGGGACGCCTTTTAACTAAAGTTGACTCATCTCCAGTCCCATCTTTATTAAGATTCATAATGGAAAACAAAGATTTAATAGGAGATGCATCAATCAATTTTAGATCTTCATCTTTATTATCATGAAAACTAGAAGAACATGCTTTCACAAAGCAATCTTTTTTAGCATGTATCCTAGCGGTTCTTTCCTTGCACTCATCAATGGAAATTCTCATGGCTTTGAGAGACTCATTGATGTCATGCTTAGGCGGAATAGATCTAAGTTCCAAATAATCAACATGAAGAGAAATTCTATCCACGTTCCTAGCCAACTCATCAATCTTAAGCAATTTTTCTTCAACCAAAGCAATGCAATTCTTTTGCGAACTCATGAATTATTTAACACTAGTCCCAAAATCAGAGGGCATATTATTGAAATTTCCATAAGAGTTGTTTTAGGAATTACCATAATTATTAGAGGAATTATTAGGAAACGGACTAGAATTAACGTTTCCTCTATAAGCGTTGTTACCAAAATTGTTCCTACCAACAAAATTCACATCCATAGATTCATTATTATTCTCAATCAAAGTGGACAGAGGCATATCATTAGGATCAGAACAAACACTCTTATTAGCAAACAATTTCATAAGTTCATCCATCTTTCCACTCAAAACATTAATCTCTTCAACGCATGAACTTTTTTACTAGTGGATCTTTCGGTGTGCCATTGAGAATAATTAACCATAATATTATCTTGGTGTCTAGTAGCTTGTCCTAAAGTGATTTCCATAAAATTGCCTCCCGCGGCCGAAACTAAAAGATTCTAGAAGCAAAATTCAATCCGGCATAATTTTTTTGTATAATCATCCATAAATTCAAACCATGTGTAGGGCAATTATGTATCATTAATTTCATCCTCTCCCAAGCTTGTGCAACATGCTCATGATCAAGTTGCTTAAAATTCATAATGCCGTTTCTAAGAGAGATGATCTTAGCGGGAGGAAAATACTTAGAGATAAAAGCATCTTTGCACTTATTCCATGAATCAATACTATTTTTAGGCAAATAAGAGAACCAAGTTTTAGCACGATCTCCAAGGGAAAACATAAATAGCTTCAATTTAACAATATCATTATCCACATCTTTCTTCTTTTGCATATCACACAAATCAACAAAGTTGTTTAGATGGGTAGCGGCATCTTCACTAGGAAGGCCAGAAAATTTATCTTTCATGACAAGATTCAACAAAGCAGCATTAATTTCACAAGATTCAGCATTGGTAATAGGAGCAATCGGAGTGCTAATAAAATCATTGTTGTTGGTATTGGAAAAGTCACATAATTTAGTATTATCTTGAGCCATTGTGATAAACAATCAATCCAACACACAATCACACAAGAAGTGAGCGAAAAGAGGCGAACGGAAAAGGGGCGAATAAAACGGCAAAGGTGAAGTGGGGAAGAGGAAAATGAGAGGCAAATGGCAAATAATGCGAGAGAGAAGAGTTTATGATGGGTACTTGGTATGTCTTGACTTGAGCGTAGATCTCCTCGGCAATGGCGCCAAAATTCCTTCTTGCTACCTCTTGAGCATGGTTGGTTTTCCCTTGAAGAGGAAAGGGTGATGCAGCAATGTAGCGTAAGTGTGTCCCTCGGTTTTTGAGAACCAAGGTATCAATCCAGTAGGAGATAACACACAAGTCACCTAGTACCTGCAGAAACAATCAAGAACCTCACAACAACACGATAAAGGGGTTGTCAATCCCTTCACGATCACTTGCGAAAGTGAGATCTGATAAAGATAGTAAGATAAATATTTTTGGTATTTTTGTTGTATAGATTGGAAAGTAAAGATTGCAAAATAGTAAACGAGATGCGATGTAAGTAAAAAGAGATGCAATATAATATGAAAGAGACCCAGGGGCCATAGGTTTCACTAGTGGCTTCTCTCATGATAGCATGTATTACGATGGGTGAACAAATTACTGCCGAGTAATTGATAGAAGAGCGCATTGTTATGAGAATATCTAGGCAATGATTATGAATATAGGCATCACGTCCGTGTTAAGTAGACCGAAACGATTCTGCATCTACTACTATTACTCCACACATCGACCGCTATCCAGCATGCATCTAGAGTATTAAGTTCATAAGAACAGAGTAACGCTTTAAGCAAGATGACATGATGTAGAGGGATAAACTCAAGCAATATGATATAAACCCCATCTTTTTATCCTCGATGGCAACAATACAATACGTGCCTTGCTACCCCTACTATCACTGGGAAAGGACACCACACGATTGAACCCAAAGCTAAGCACTTCTCCCATTGCAAGAAAGATCAATCTAGTAGGCCAAACTAAACCGATAATTCGAAGAGACTTGCAAAGATATCAAATCATGCATATAAGAATTCAGAGAAGAACCAAATAATATTCATAGATAATCTTGTTCATAAACCCACAATTCATTAGATCTCGGCAAACACACCGCAAAACAATATTACATCGAATAGATCTCCAAGAACATCGAGGAGAACTTTGTATTGAGAACCAAAGAGAAAGAAGAAGCCATCTAGCTTATAACTATGGACCCGAAGGTCTATGGTAAACTACTCACACATCACCGGAGAGGTTATGGTGTTGATGTAGAAGCCCTCCGTGATCGAATCCCCCTCCAGTAGATCACCGGAAAAGGCCCCAAATGGGATCTCACGGGTACAGAAGGTTGCGGTGGTGGAAAAGTGGTTTCATGGCTCCCCCTAATGTTTTTAGGGTATAAGAGTATATATTGGGGAAAGAAGTACGTCGATGGAGCTCCATGGGGCCCATGAGGGTGGGGGCGCGCCCTCCTATCTCGTGGCCGCCTCACGGAGTTCCAAACTTCCACTCCAAGTCTCCTGGTTTGTGTTTGTTCCAAGAAAGATCCTCGCGAAGGTTTCGTTCCGTTTGGATTCGGTTTGATATTCTTTTTCTACGAAACGCTGAAATAGGCAAAAAACAGAAACTGGCACTGGGCCTCCGGTTATTAGGTTAGTCCCAAAAATAATATAAAATATCATATTAAAGCCCATTGAACATCAAAAACAGATAATATAATAGCATGGAACAATAAAAAATTACAGATATATTGGAGACGTATCAGAGATGTCGGTTTTTGTAAGGACTTTGGTATATACAGTGCGAACTACGACCCAGTCTGTTGTCGGTGCAACTACTGGTTCCATTGCAGCTGCACGGGCCGGAGCAGATGCAAGTGTAAGTGTTGGTGCAGGTGCCAGAGCCATTGCTGGTGCCTGTGTTGATGCGATTGGTAGTGCCGCTATTGCTGCCGGAGATGGTGCTCCTTGTAGAGCTGGTGCCGGTGTCGTAGCAGGTGCCGGTGTCGATGCCCGATCCTCTGGTAGATCAGCCTAATCCACTGACGCGGTCGGTGCCCAATCCTCAGCTGGATCAGACTGAGCTGCTGCCGCTGTCAGTGCTAGAGCAAGTGCCGTCGGAGAAGGTGCCGGTGCTTGATCCGTTGCTGAAGGTGGTACCAATGTCGAGACAGCAGCGATCGTGTCTGGTTTGCTATGATCAGCTTTCTAATTTGACTAGGCTTCGTGACCATGATCCAGTCTTTTTCTTCAGTTCTTTTAAATGCGAGAACGACTACTTGTGGCGTGTTTGTTAAACCAAACTATAGTTCATCATATGGCTTCATCTTGTACTCAGACAACAGACTAATCCAATTGTTTCCAGTAATATAAGTGACGGATAGTGCCTTCGTTACTGACACGACATAAGAAGTGAAACCTGCAAAAATAACCATCATAGAGAAAACCAAATGGTTTATTCTATGATGAATGTCACATGGCAAAACCTGCATCGTAAAATTGTAGCAAAAGTAAGAAAACATGACATTAAATCAATAAGATTTAGAAAGTAAATCAATAAGATTTAGAAAGTAAATCAATAAGATTTACTTGATGTGACACGAGTGAATCCTTACCAAGAAATCACTATGTTGAAGTACAAAACATAAGATTGATCGTCCAACAACGCGTGGCATGCAGGGCCCCCGCCTACTACCACAAGCAGGACAGTCCAAAGGTCGTGACAAATCGTATGGACCGAACATCCATGGGACTGGAAATCCTGGTGGGTGCGATAAACCCTGCAATGCATACAAATATTGGAGTATAACCATAATTGATAAACCGTCCTCAATACAGGGTTCACCACACACCAAAAAAGATGATCTGGATACTTCAAAATATACAGACTAAACTGAGTGGACAGACATTAACATAGACTGTTCTCATGACTCACCACAGACCAAAAGCGGCAATACTAAACAATACAGGGTTCACACACACAAATCAAGTACTGAACAATAGTACTTACTACAGACAAGCAAAGTCGCACTAATTAAACTCTGCAGACTATTTCTTGCCGCCGACCTACGGGATGAACCCCGCACAACTGACTAGGCCATGGACTTCGTGAGAGATGTCTACCTGCACCATCACCATCTCGTCAACCTTGGAGAACCTAACAGAGTGGTCTTTCCACTCATAAACATGATGATGAAGACAATCCACATCAGATTTGTTGGGAAGCTTTACGAGAACCACACCCTTTGTAATCGAAGGCACAACCAGGAAATTGTTGTGGTCAAGTACAACCTCAAGAACACGCCTAACAATAATGCTACAAGAAAACACTAGTTCAGGACACGTGGCGACAAGGACACAACATCTGGATAGTTTAGCAGTAGAACTCATCCTCAGGTCTTCCAGTTCACATGACATGACTTTGAAAACTTCATCTCCACCGCGGACCTGGTCCTAATTCAAACAGAAACCAAATATTTTATTACTACCTCCATTCAGAAATATAAGATGATTTTTGATATTTTACTCCATATATGACTACATATACGCACAGAAATGAGTGAACAAAGACACTAGAACATGTATTCAAAGGCATGAGAGCAGAGGGATTACTTGCAATATCCATAACACAAGTTACTGAGGCAAATATACTCTCTTCAAAGGTAGCATTGATGTTCATAAAGTAGGTGAAAGTAATCTATAAGAAATCAGTGTCAATCTCTCGCATGTTTTAGTCAAAAGAGGAATTTCGAACCGTCATTCGACACACAAAAATTACATGCAAGATCACCCAGAAAGTTGTACTAGTAGTACTAGTGCTGCGTGTTAGATGAAAAAACATGATCAAGATCGAGTAAAAGATCGTCAAGAAGAGATATTACCTGGACTTGCTTAATGAGGGATCTGGGAGAGGGGGGCTTGGACAGGGCGATGGCTTTGAGCTTGTTTGTAGTAGTCTCGGCGGGGTGCTTGCGCTTCTTTGTACCATGAGCCTCAACATTTTTGGCCAGATCCATAGACATCACTTCGGCCGGTGCTCCAGCGTCCATCAAGAAACTGTCAAATAGAAATAAAAGAAAAGAAACCATAATCACAAACCCTAAAGAAGAAAGAGGGAGTTATAGGATCAGTCTCGGGGTTGCAAGACCGGGCCTTGGCTAGAATCAACACCATTGATGCGCTCACCTTTCCTTCTTTGGGAGAGAAAAACAATGGCAGAAGAAGGTAGTGGTTTTCTTGAAGAAATGAGGAACAAGATGAGGGAGAAGCAAGTTGGGGTTTTCTTCAAGAGAGGAAGCTGAGGGAGAAGCGTGGAATGATGGTTGCTTCGTCTATCCAACTTACTGCTGGAAACGAGGGGGTTTTGTGATTTGACGGCTCATTGGGCATTACTGCGGCGCTTCGATCGGGGTATTCTACCGTGCTGTTGGGCACTCTACTACGGAGTAATTTAGTGCATGGCTAGTGGACCCCGATGCTGGCTGTCCCACACGTCGGCGAAAGTGAGTAGCAAGGTTCCCGACGACCGTCGAGGAGGATCCGCACGGCAGAGCGTGTCCACCATTTTTCTGAAGAAAAAATGATTACAACAAGCGTTTCCACTCTTACGACAGAGGAGTGTGAAACACGACAGCCACTTGAACTTACACAGTGCTCCTACTACTAGGCATGTGCAGTGGTTCATACGTCATTACTACATAATCTTGTTGCTAGTGTAGTAAGATATGACGATAACAAATGATGTTGTGCACATGTCAACTATATGAACAATAATGTAAAAT
The DNA here is from genome assembly GCF_018294505.1 of Triticum aestivum. Taxonomy (NCBI): domain Eukaryota; kingdom Viridiplantae; phylum Streptophyta; class Magnoliopsida; order Poales; family Poaceae; genus Triticum; species Triticum aestivum. The sequence goes on along the minus strand of NC_057812.1, from coordinate 447,201,034 downwards.
AGTACCCCTTTTTTGACTATCCGGTCGAGAATGAACGGTGAGATCAATGTTAACAAAACTAGGTCTACAGCGCACGGAGAGTACGGTGCTACAGTACTCCACGGAACATGAACCATATGAAGCACGAATCAGTGTTAGGTAGGGTGCACGGGATGGGAGCAAAAGTTCCCTTCTCGGCCCACTTTTGGGTGTTTGGCAGAGTGCATGAAGGGTGCATGAGTCCACACTAGTAGGTTAACACAAATACACTAGGAGCATGCATGAAGAGGGGTCCTGAGATGAGCATGCACGAAGAGGGAACAACTATATTGAGATGAGAATGCAACCAAACACACCCACACGCTTTGTGCTACAGTGACTGATCTGCACCGTCTGATTTTGATCCAACGGTCATGTTGCGCCGAGACATGGACATGCCCATGCAGAGGATGCCTAAACACCATCGAAGTCCCTCTGCTTCTCGAGGCAGACGACATTGGTGATGCAGGGTGCAACTACCCGCAGAGCCCGCTCCCGGTCGACGGGGGCCAGCTCGTCAAAGACGGTGTCCAATGGCACGAATGGATTCCGGTGACGGAGCCCTAAGAGGATTCTCCCGACAATGGCGACGGCATCCCACAACCCCTCCTTGTCCAGCTCCACCCCCACCATCGCACGAAGACGGCTCAGCTCCTCCAAGATATAGGTGAAGAAGGAGACCATGTTAGGAAGCCGCATCTCGTTGAAGTCGATGGGGTGGTCGAACGGGTTTAGCCTGACGGCCGGCATGGTCGCGTTGGCACGACGGTAGGCATCGCGCAGCTGCAAGACGTGCATGGCAACATGGTCCACCAAGTGGCTGAGGCGATCCTGGACCTCGTCATGATCAGCCCACTCATGCTCCAGCTGGCTCGCCTGACGGCCTATAATATCTCCCGCTTTCTGCAACAACGCTGTTGACGCCTTGAGCATCTTTGTAGTGGACATTTTCCGCTTTTGAAGCTCCATGAACTCCCGCACATAAAGGAGGAGCATGGCACTCCTCTCCTCCTTGAGCTCACGGAGCTCCACTTCCTTGGCCCTGAGCTCTGCATCCTTGGCCTAGAGCTCCTGTGTCAGGCGCCTCACCTCAGACTCCATGATCTGCTACACCGCTATGGCACCAGGTAGAAGCCATGGGGAGAGGAAGCAAAGGGGCGAAATGGCTGAAAGGCAATGCAATCTACCGGAAGGCGGAGGGAGCCAGCCGAGGAGCGGGGTGAATCTTTTGGTTTTCACCATGGGAAACACCAGTCGACGACTTTTCACATCAGGGAGCAGTGGGCTTTACGGGCGGAGTCATCGTGACTAATTACTGCCACGCCTGCTCTCGTCAATCAAAAAGTAAAAATCCTGTCGTGCGTGCTCCCGTCAATCAAAAAATTAAAAATCTTGCCACGCCTGCTGCACCCAAAGACCAGAGCAACGCCGCGGTGGATATTTAAATTTACCTGCCGGCAAGGAGATAAAAAAGGGTGAAAAAACAAATGTGGCGCCAGCCTAGCTAATCGGTCGCACTAGCCCAACTAGCTAGCCACCATGCGTCACTGATGTACTCGGTGGGAAAGGTGTTCTTTCGTGATTTGATGACTCATTTACTTGCTTTGGTGCTACGACCGAGGAGGACCCAGAAAACACGCAGTAGGGTGTCCCATGTCTCGGCAAGGAAGAATATATGCGTGCACCACCCGGGAGGACCCTGAAACTGCGTGGTAGGGTGTGCCACGTCTCAGCACGGAGAAAAAATGTGTGTGTAAAAATATACTGTATGAGACGTACTACCTATGGTTCGACCTCGGGACCCAGCCTATCGGTCGAAAACACCCCACTAGCCACACAGCTTCATCATGCTAACGTGGCACAAAGGATAGGTGTGGTTAGCTCCAACTCGACCAGCCACAACGTCTCTTGTTCTAGGCGATTCTTCCATTTTCCAATATTTTTTAGTTATAATAACACCACGGCAAGCTAGCGCCTCTCTTCATGCGTGCCCGTGCGTCTAAAGGTTAGACGATGAAGAGGAGAGAGAGAGAGATCATAGACCTGGGACCCACTAGTAAGTGAGTCAACGGTCATGCACGTGTTGACGAGCCACTCCCTCTACTCTACTCGATGTAATTCTACTCTACTCTCATAAAAAACAGAGTTGGTCATGATGGTGTGCCTGCCATCCTGCAATATAGGCCGTCCGGTTTATATATGATGGATAGGAAGGAAACTATGGCAATTTTGCAAAAAGGTACCCGCACCCCTCTCTACATTTGCAAATAAGGCCTTCCCTTGTTCATCCTTTTCTATCACAAGATAAACTACTCATACAAATGCATCTTGATGTTATGTGCAACGCATGGGCATCTTGCTAGTACTATATAAAATCAAGTTATGGGACAAAGCTAACAACCGTTGTTGTTTCAGGCTATCGACTTACGCTTTGTAGTCCAAGTTGCCAGTTTGAATCTCGTCTATCAGATTTGTTAGTTTTAGGTCCAAATTTGATCAATGACAAGTGGGACCCCATGTGTTCTTCTGATATTTCAGTGTAGGATGGTTTTTTTTGAACAAACACTTTGCGCGGTTAGACAAGAACGACATGAGTTACACCTATTTTGCAAGTTTAGGAACAAAAATGACAGTGGCATAGAATAACACATCCACCCCACAGCTTAGATGCTATGGTGATGCGTGTTTTTACGTTGTTGGAACTAAGATCCAATGGCTTGGGAGTAGTCTTTCTAATTATGCGCAATTCCCAAACTCTCCAAGTTTTTTTGAAATAAAACATTCAGGCCTCGCGTGTGCCACTGCATCTTGGATCCAACTGCTCCCCATTGCTCATATTAGGTGCTCCCCGTAGCTTAATTAGCTTCTATGGTGATACGAGCATCTAGGTTGTATGATCTGTGATCAGATGCCACATGCGTAGTACTTGTACTTTCTGCACAATTCCCAAACTCTCTCAAGCGTATATTGCTAAAACATTTAAACCTCCTACTGTGAGCCGTTAGATATCTGGGAACTTGTATCACCATAGAATCTACGGTGCGGGAGCACATCATATTCTCCCGTGCGAGAAAACATCAGGTGCTCTCGCAGCTTGGATGCTATGGTGATACGAGCTTTGAGGTCATTCGATCTGAGATCCAATGGCATCTGAGCAGTCTTTGTGCTTGTAAGGAGTGGCTAAACTCATTGGGGGCTTTCCTGCAAAAAAACATTCGAACCACGGAGGAGTTGTTGGATCACAAATCCAACGGCTCCGAAGATCTTATATCACCAAAGCATCTAAGGTGTGGTAGCACATGATATTCTTACATACAGGAGAATATGAGGTCCTCCTTCATCTTAGCTGCTACGGTGATACGAGCTTCGAGGTCATTGGATATGGAATCCAAGGGCATTTGAGTAGTTTTTGTACAAATTGTGTGCAATTCTCAAACTCATTAAGGTTTCCTCTAAAAATATTAAGACATCATGTGAACTGCTATATCTCAGATCTACAAGCTCCAAGCAACTCGTATCAGCATATAACATCTAAGGTGTGGGCGCACATGATATTCTCCCGGGGAGGGGGGGGGGTTGCACAACCAATCAGTGTTTGGGAGGGTGGGGACAAATATAATGTTCAAATAATACAATCTAAACAATCCTAAATAGAGCTCCACAATTTTATCTAAGGTCGAGGGGTTAACCCCCGACAATCTACATACCTCCGCCTAAACACAACATTTGCATGTATGTAGTACTAGACTTAATATTCATGTTTCAGTTTCTTGTTCATTTTAAATATTGAATTGAGGACCATGCATGTCTTACATTTTACTCCCTTCGTTCCTAAATATTAGTCTTTTTAGAGATTTCAAATGGACTGCCACATACGGATCTATATAGACATATTTTAGAGTGTAGATTCACTCATTTTGCTCGGCATGTAGTCACTTGTTGAAATCTCTAAAAGACAAATATTTAGGAACATAAGGAGTATTTTTGAATTCGTGTCATACATGCATGGTTTGGAAAAATAGATGCACAATATTTACTGGATTGTTGTTGTATTCATTTGCGTGTGTGTGTGTGGTCATATGCTTGATACAAACAAAGTTTTCTCACCACCATACCATTCATCTTTTAAATTTGAATTTGTAATGAAAAACTTACTAGGGATACCATGAAATGTGAAATCCACGTTGAGATCATTATATCACAAACTCACTCTAATTCAAGAACTCGTCATAAATCAATTACCACGTTGAGATTACTATTTGCAAGGAAAATACGAGCATTGTAATACACATAGATTCGTTTGTCAATTTAAAAGATTCCTTTCGTATTCTTGAGTGGTAGGACCCAACGGCGTACTAGCCAGACTCTGGCTCGTGTTGATCCTAAAAAACCGGGCTCGTGTCCTTCTGGTGGCATGCATGGTACGCACATTAGCCAACCCCAACTAGTCGAGCCTCCGCATTTCGAGTCGAAATATCTGGCGTCCAGAATTCCAGCCCTAAGAAATTCCCCTCATCTCCCCGGTCCATAATGACTACTGATGAACAATGGAGGGATGCTTTAGTAACTAGACAACGTTACCTACCGTGCCAAGCACGGTTCAGTTCCCTCGGTCCCTGCTACCCAAGGTCACCCGTCAACTCCATTGCCTAGTACTAATAGGAGTACTACACCAGGATGAGCACATAATTGATCCCGTTTGTTCGTGCCTACAACTTGAGTTAATATATCAGGCGATGCACTGGTAAGGAGGGATTATCCTTTTACTCTGCATATATAACTTGTCTCAAGTCTAACAAACCAAAATGTTTGACTAAATCCTTTCTTAAGAAATACAACAGGAAAGATGTATCGCTTGAAAATTTATTGCATGCTATAGGTTATGATATTGTTTCGAATCCTGGATTTTAAATTTCAAAAAATCCAAAAGTGACCGGAAATTCATGAAACTGAGCATGGTCTTGTGATATGGCACAAATATTCCTACGTAATTTTTTCTTCAATTTGAGACAAGCTGCTTATGAGAAGTTGCGTAAATGAAGAGCCAAGGTATTTTGGAACAAAGACCTGTCACGTTAAGGCGAACAATTTCACTATTGAAATAGTGGGTGTTTACATGCCACCACGAGTCCCGCTTCTCATCAGCAGGTGCCGTCCGAGAAAGCATGTGAGTCTATGGGAGGCATGCGAGCAGACCACTGCGCAGGCTCATCGGGAGGAGAGCCCTTTGACTAGGCTCCGCCGCCCACCTTCGTCCCAACGGCCCCCACTTTTAATGGCGCCGGCGCCGCAGTTTAAAAACAACCCCGCACTACCCGGGATTGCTACAATCTTCTCTCTTCCTCTCCGATTCTCCTGTCGTCTACCTCCAACCAGCTTGACCTAACCGTATGCCATGCCGCATCATGATGGTCTGCCCTTAGTCTTCCAGTTTCATGAGGAAGACACCCAGCCGGAGTCTCAAGAACATAAGGCGCTTTCGGACAAGCTTGAACCGTCCTTGCGGGAAGACGCCACACCTGTCCCCGCTCCCGTTCCGGCTCCCGTCGCATCGACTGCGCCAGCACCCATCCTCGTGGCATTGATGGGAAAGGTTGTTGGTGTCAAAACCGGCGGATCTCGGGTAGGGGGTCCTGAACTATGCGTCTAAGTTTGATGGTAACAGGAGACAGGGGACACAATGTTTACCCAGGTTCGGGCCCTCTCTGTGGAGGTAATACCCTAATTCCCGCTTGATTTATATTGATGAATATGAGTATTACAAGAGTTGATCTACCACGAGATCGTAATGGCTAAACCCTAAAAGTCTAGCCTGTCTGACTATGATTATGAGGATATCTGTCTACGGAGCTAGCCCTCCGGTTTATATAGACACCGGAGGGATCTAGGGTTACATATGGTCGGTTACAGAGAAATGAATCTTCATATTTGGTTGCCAAGCTTGCCTTCCACGCCAAGGAGAGTCCCATCCGGACACTGGTACAGTCTTCGGTCTTTGTACCTTCACAGCCCATCGGTCTGGCCCATGTCTAATAGGTCGGACACCCGAGGACCCCTTAGTCCAGGACTCCCTCTGTAGCCCCTGAACCAGGCTTCAATGACGAGGTGTCTGGCACGCAGATTGTCTTTGGCATTGCAAGGCAGGTTCCCCTTTTCGAATACTCCAAGATAGTCTTCGGACGTAATGAACGTGTCTGGATCTGCAACACAAGTACCACACACAACCGCAGATAATATAATATTGCACGAGTCCAATCCGCTGACAACTTTTTGTAATGTGACATCACGTCTGCTTGGTCATCATTTCGAACCATTTTCCATCTGCCATTCCACGTTTCAAGATGCGGTTTTAATAGGAACGTCTTGTCGAAGCAGAGATCGTGTCCCCTAATTGTGGGATTCTCATCAATACGGGTGTGGGTAATATAACTGTGCCATTTACACAGCCCTTGGGAACAGGCCAGTTTTAAGGCGAGTGGGGAGGCGCTTGATATTCACTGCCTTTATAAGGAGATAAGGATTCCCTTTCTTCACCCACGCCTTCTCTCTTTCTCTGCCCTTCCATTCTCGAGCTTCGGCGCCCAAGTCCTCATTCTTTCCGCCTCGAAGCACTCAGCCATGTCCGGATCTGGAGGGCAAGGCAAGTGGATGGCCTCCTCCGTTAGGGAGAAGGACATCACCAAGCTTCGGGACGCCGGGTATGTGGCGAAAGAAATCGCCCACCCCGAAGCCCAACGAGAGGGTGGTGTTCATCCCTCATTTCATCCGCGGGTTAGGGTTTCCTCTCCACCCTTTTGTCCGCGTGCTTATGTTCTATCATGGGCTAGACTTCCATGACCTAGCCCCGAATTCTTTCCTCAACATCTCAGCATTCATTGTCGTGTGTGAGGCCTTCCTCCGCATCCAACCCCACTTCAGACTGTGGCTCAAGATTTTCAATGTGAAGCCGAAGGTGGTGGATGTCCAGCACACGGAGTGCAGAGGCACCATGGTGAGCAAGCTGCCCAATGTCACATGGCCCAAGGGTACTTTTGTGGAGACCGTCAAGGAGTGGCAGAAACTGTGGTTCTATATCATAGAGCCCCGCGATGCCAACTAGGCCGCGGCTTCCGAATTCAAGTCCGGAGCTCCAATGCGGCTCACCTCTTGGATAGAGAAGGGCCCAAATTGGTCTTCGTCGGACGAGATGATAGTGTTGAAAACACGCATTCAAAGCATGGTAGATAAAAATTTCAAGCTCATCAACGTAATCCAGGTGATGCTGGTTCGCCAGATCCTCCCATGCCAAAGCCGAAGCTGCCCCTTATGGGAATTTGACCCGAAGAAGCACCAAAACTTGGAAAGGCTCTTCGGAACCACTCACGAAGATGCCTGGAAGTTGCTCTTTAAGGGAAACGAGACGCCACCAGCCATAGACTCGGACCGCGGGGACAATATTACCCATTCTGCCAATGCGATAAGCCTTTCATGTCTCCAGACGCATCCTCTACTTGCTTGTTTCAAGGAGGATATCTAAACTTTATTTTTTTAGGTATGGACGAAGAGGGTGGAGCAGATTCAATGTTCGGCTCCGATGCCCCAGGAACCAGTCATCCCGCTCCTAGCGAAGATGCTGGTGCCGACGCCTTATAAGGCACCAGAGAAAAAGGCCAAGAAGAAGGCCAAGGGGATTCGGAGTGGCCCCCACCATAAGGGAGCTTCGGACGTGTCATCCGAAGACAAGACTCTCTCCTCCGCCGCCGAAGACGATGACGAGGAGGAGGAAGAAAGCACCTCTCCCCCTGATGGGGGGAGGAAGAAGAGGGTGGCCTCCACAAATATGGAGGAAGAGGTGCCCAAGAGGGGGAAGGGTCCCCTTGTGGATAACTCCACATGGGACGTTGACAGCAGCCCGGAGCGACGCCCTCGAAACAAGCCTCTGGCTGCGTCGTAAGTACTAAAAACCCGCATATGTCCATGCATCCGGCCTCTCTTGCTTCATAATATAATACGTTAATTTATGCCATCGTAGTCCGGCCCACAACAGCTCCCTGTGATCCTCATCAAGAGTTCATTGGATTCGAAGGCGATGGCCAGCGAATCACCGCCGGCCGCTCACTCTGCCACGGCCAAGGGCGACGATGAGGTGTTGTCCCAAAGGACATTCCCAGGCCAGGGAGAGGTTCAGGAGGCCGCCAGGGTGACGCCAGAGGGCGAAGCCTCGGCTACCGGACACATGGGGGAGCAGACCCCCATGGCGACTGTCGGTGTTCTGTGAACGGGGGTCCCTAGACTTGCCTGCCTGCGGCCTGCGGCGTGGCTCAAAGGGGGGCCCAGCACGGCCCATCTTCACCAACACAAACCCAAGACCCTCGCGAGGGGCCAAGCCTCGCGGGGCGGACGACGCGGAGCTTCCTCAGGCACGGCCTCGTCAGGTTGGCTCATGATGAGGCGGAGACATCAAGGCGGGGTACCTCACGAGGTGCCCGTGACGCAAGCCATGACATCTTAGGGCGCCAGGCGGGTGCCAGCCCACGCAGCGTCCTCCTTTCCTCTTTGGTGCAAGGGGGGCAAGCGCAGCCGCGGAGTACCGAGGCATCAGGCAAAGGTTGCCATTTCGGTGCAACGAGACCAAGACCAGGAGGACTACAAGACGGAGGTCACCGTGGAGCCCAAGACGGCGTCATCACCAGAGCTTTGCGCAGGCGAAGACTACTTTTGTCAGGATAGCTGATACTTGTTGTCCCCCTTCAAATTAGCCCGCCAATGTTGGCTCCCTTCCCGCTCGATATTTGGGAAGAGGACCAGGGCCTCTATAAGTAGGACCAGCCACCCACATAGCAAGGGGGTTCAGTCGGTTGGCTAGAGAGAGAGAGAAAGGTGACTGAACTCCTCCGAGCAGTTCATCACCCCAGCCAAGAACAGACCCTCGCGAGTCTGTTCTTCCTTGTATTGTTCATCATCATCAGCCCAAGAGGCAATCCACCACACCACACACTGGAGTAGGGTATTACACCACTACGGTGGCCCGAACCAGTATAAACCCTGTGTCTCTTGTGTTGTTCTGTCCTTAGTTTTAGATCCTAGCATGGCGGAGGGGTGCAGGTAGGTAGGAGGCGAAATCTCCGTGCGCACCCGAGTGTTCGAACCTCAAGGGTCTGCCAGAACCCGAAATCCGACATTTGGCGCGCCAGGTAGGGGTGCACCGGGACTCGTCTTCCACCACCCCGTTCTCCTCCGACCATCACGCCCATGTCTGACGCTCGTCGGGCCCGCGCCGAGCGCCGGGCCGCACTCGTTTCCCGCGTCGCCCAGACGGCCCCTGTCGGCGGGCATCCACGCCGTTCCCTGTCACCTGCCGTCAACACCGCCACCGGCCCGGCGAGGGACGAACAGCAAGCATAGTCTCAGCATCCATCCATGCGGCAAGATGGCCGCACCGCAACTCCCTCGCTCGCCCCAACTGGTTCTTCGCCCCGCGCGCTCTGCGCGCCCATGGAGCCCCGCAACCTCTCCCCCGTCTATCGCGCTGCATCAAAACCCCCGGTCGTCGCGGCCCTCTTGGGTGGCTCGCAGGCGCCGCCCACAAGTCACCACGTCAAGCCGTTCATCCGCCGGGTCAGCGCCGCTTCCACACGGCAGGGGGCTCCCCTGGATTGGGCGGCGCCCGTGGCCGGCCTGACCTTCAGCTCAGAGGACCACCCCTCCAACTCGGCCTGCTCGGGTGCGCTCCCCATGCTGTGCACCCCACCATATGCCAGGTGGCCGTCACCAGAACCCTCATTGATGGCGGTGTGGGCCTCAGCATGCTCTCGGTCGAGGCCTTCAATCTCCTCTGCATACCCCAGGAACGGCTGCGACCCAGCTGACCCTTCTCAGGCATTGGGGGCGGATCGTCCAGCTCCTTGGGACAGATCCGGCTCCCAGTAACCTTCGGCACCTACGACAACTTCCGCACGGAGCTGGTCGACTTTGACATCGCCCCCATCGGCCTCCCCTACAATGCCTTCCTCGGCTACCCAGCGCTGGCCCAGTTCATGGTAGCGACGCACCCGACGTACAACCTCATGAAGATGCCCGGGAGCAACAGTGTCCTCACCGTGCACGGGGACACCGGGGACGCTCTGCGGGTGCTCAAGCTCGTCTTCAAGACAGCGGCGTCGGCACAGCCCGCCGACTTGGAGGCCCCCGAGCCCAAGGGAGCTACGCCCGCCAAGAAGAAGCAGTTGTTCACCAAAGACAAGGCAGAAACCAAGCAGATACCCGTCGATGAGGACGGGTCCACCAACGCCACTTTCACCATAGGCGCCCACCTCAAACCCGAGCAGGAAGAGGCCCTAGTCGGGTTCCTGCGCGCAAACAAGGAGGTATTCACTTGGGAGCCGGACCAGTTGGCAGGGATCCCGAGGAGTGTAATCGAGCATCACCTCAACGTATGCCCCAACGTGCGCCCTGTGAAGCAGAAGGCCAGGCGGCAGTCCACAGAAAAGCAGGCCTTCATCGTCCAAGAGACCCGCAAATTAGAGGCCGCTGGAGTCATTCGCAAGGTCCGATACCCAGATTGGTTGGCCAACCCTGTCGTTGTGCCAAAGAAGGGAGGGAAGGAGCGCATGTGTGTCGACTTCACCAACCTCAACAAAGCGTGCCCGCAAGATCCGTTCCCGCTCCCCCGCATCGACCAGATCGTTGATTCCACTACGAAATGCGACCTGTTATGCTTCCTGGATGCCTTCTCTGGGTATCACCAGATCAAGATGGTGGTAGAAGACGTCGAGAAGACAGCCTTCCTAACCCCGTGTGGGGTGTACTGCTACACATGCATGCCATTCGGGCTGCGTAACGTAGGGGCAACCTTTCAGCGGCTGATGCACATCACCCTGGGCCCGCAGCTCGGGAAGAATGTTGAAGCTTACGTCGATGACATCATGGTAAAATCTCAGGAGGCCATGACCTTGATACAAGACCTGGAGGAAACCTTCACGAGCCTCAACGCAGTGAACCTACGGCTCAACCCAGAGAAGTGTGTGTTCGGAGTCCCCTCGGGCAAGCTCTTGGGTTTCCTCGTGTCCCACCGAGGCATCGAGGCTAACCCGGAGAAGGTCAAGGCAGTGGAAGACATGAGCCCGCCAAAGACCCTCAGAGAAATGCAGAAGCTCACAGGGCGCGTGACCGCGCTAGGGCGCTTCATCTCCAAGTTGGGGGAGCGAGCGCTACCTTTCTTCCAGCTAATGAAGAAAAAGGGGCCCTTTGAATGGACTGAAGAGGCCGACAAGGCGTTCCAGGATCTCAAGAGATACCTGACCAGTCCACCGGTCATGGTGGCTCCGCGCCCTCAAGAGCCTCGCCGCCACTCCCTACTCCGCCAGCACAGCCTTGGTGGCAGTCAGAGAGGAGCATCGAATCAAAACCGCAGCAGCGTCCCAGGATGAGGCGGAACAGGAACCGGGAAGGCCCACAGAAACCGCTACAGCGGCTGAGGAGGATCAGCCGCTGCAGAGGGGCGCACTGGAAGCGGAAGAGGCCCCACTCCCAGATGGCCAGTCTCAGGAGTCCTCATTGCCTCAAGAGGTGCCAAGGTCTCTGAAGGGAGCCACCAGCACTGACGCACTCCACCTCGTCGAGCACCCAGTGTACTTCGTCAGCACGGTGTTGCGGGATGCAAGGGCACGGTACCCCATGCCTCAAAAACTCCTCCTCGCGCTACTTGTGGCCTCGCGTAAGCTGCGGCACTATTTTTAGGGTCACCCCATCACGGTCGTCTCGTCATACCCCCTGGAGAGAGTGCTCAGGAGCCCCAATTCAGCTGGGAGGGTTGCCGAGTGGAACATAGAGCTGCAAGCGTTCCAGCTCGAATTCAACACGACCAGAGTCATCAAGGGAGCAGCGTTGGCGGATTTTGTGGCAGAATGGACAGAGGCGCCAGGCCTCAAGGCCGACGAGGATCGGTCCCTGTCCCCGGGAAGCGAGGCGCCAGAAGGCTGGGTCATGTACTTCGATGGGGCGTTCTCCAGGCATGGCGCTGGGGCTGGGGCGGTGCTTATATCGCCCACTCAGGACAAGCTCTATTACGCTGTGCAGCTCTGCTTCCAGCAAGGCGAAAAGGTCTCCAACAACATAGCGGAGTATGAAGGTCTAATAGCGGGCTTGAAGGCCGCAACTGCCCTGGGGGTGAAACGCCTCACCATCAAGGGCGATTCGCAGCTCCTTGTCAACTTCTCCAACAAGGTGTACGAGCCGAAGGATGAGCACATGGAAGCCTACCTTGCGGAGGTCCGCAGGATGGAGAAGCAGTTCTGGGGGTTGGAGTTGCAGCATGTGCCCCGTGGCACCAATCAGGAAGCCGATGACATCGCCAAACGCGCGTCCAAGCGGTTACCTCAGGAGCCTGGCATTTTCGAGGAGCGGCTCTTCAAGCCTTCAACCCTGCTGTCATTATCAAACACGGCTCAGCCCCGAGAGGAGCTCCCCCAGCCACCTGCCTCAGGAGCTCCGGCCTGTGGCCCGGCCTCGGGAGCATGCCTGCTCCTGACGATGGAACCTCAGGAGGGATGTTGGATCACGGAGCTCCGGAGGAGGAGGAAGCAGAGCGAGTGGCATGCCAGGCCACGGCATACTGCATCAAAGATGGAGAGCTCTACCGGAAGCGACCAAATGATGTATCCCTGCGCTGCATCTCCAGGGAGCAAGGGAAGGAACTACTGGAAGATATACACGGCGGAGACTGTGGACATCATTCATCATCACGGACCCTCGACGGCAAGGCGTTCCGCAGTGGGTTTTATTGGCCCACCGCGCTCAATGACGCCGTGGAACTAGTGAAAGCTTGTGAAGCCTGCCAGTTCCACGCCAAGCAGATTCATCAACCAGCAGGAGGCTTGCAGACTATCCCCCTTTCGTGGCCATTCACAGTCTGGGGGCTGGACATCTTGGGTCCGTTTCCTCGGGCGCCAGGGGGCTACCGCTACCTTTACGTTGTCGTGGACAAGTTCACCAAGTGGGCTGAAGTAGAGGCTGTCCGCACCATTCCCGCAGGTTCTGCGGTCAAGTTCATCAAGGGCATTGTGAGCCGGTTCGGGGTGCCGAATTGCATCATCACGGACAACGGTTCGCAGTTCACCAGTAACCTGTTCAAAACATACTGTGCTAACCTTGGAATGCAGATATGCTACGCTTCAGTGGCGCACCCCCGAAGCAACGGCCAGGCCGAGCGGGCAAACGCGGAGGTCCTGAGGGGCCTCAAGACCAGGACATTCAAGAAGAAGCTGGAGGCCTGCGGCAGAGGTTGGTACGACGAGCTTCAGTCCGTGCTGTGGTCCATCCGCCCCACTGTGACCAAGCCGACTGGAGAGACCCCGTTCTTCCTGGTCTACGGAGCGGAAGCGGTCCTCCCTCACGAGGTGAGATGTCGCTCCGCGCGGGTCCTGGCATTCGATGAGGCGCAGCAGGACGCCATGCGGGGGATGGACCTCGTGCTGGGGGAGGAACGTCGCCGAGAAGCCGCGCTGCGAGCGGCGAGGTACCAACAAGCGCTGCGGCGATATCACTGCCGCAACATTCGCCCCAGGACTCTTGAGGTAGGAGACCTCGTGCTCAGGCGGGTTCTCTCCTGGGAGGGACTGCACAAGCTCTCTCCCATGTGGGAGGGCCCGTTCAAGGTTGTTCATGTTTCCAGGCCCGGCTCCGCGCGCTTGGAGACTCAAGAGGGAGTGCCGGTCCAGAATGCATGGAACATCCAGCACCTCCGGAGGTTCTACCCCTAAAAAGGCCCAGAGCCTGTGAAGCAAGGCGAGTGCCTGTGAAGCTATTGCATTTTGGAAAAGGCCCAGAGCCTGTGAAGCAAGGCGAGTGCCTATGAAGCTATCGCATTTTGGAAAAGGCCCAGAGCCCGTGAAGCAAGGCGAGTGCCTGTGAAGCTATCGCGTTTTGGAAAAGGCCCAGAGCCTGTGAAGCAAGTCGAGTGCCTGTGAAGCTATAGCGTTTTGGAAAAGGCCTAGAGCCTGTGAAGCAAGGCGAGTGCCTGTGAAGCTATCGCATTTTGGAAAAGGCCCGGAGCCTGTGAAGAAGGCCAACGCCTGTGAAGCTCGCCGCCCGTGACACTCTCACGTAATAATGAGTTGGGGCTGTACACGCCCCGGAGTCTCAGGAGTGCCGGCCTCAGGCCCTGGGGCTCCCTCCCACGCCCAGTGGCAGCACTTAGCTCCGCGCTGGTGAGAAGACGTCGAAGACTAGATTAGGTGCCGGACGCGGCTTTTCATTTGCTTTCCGCAGTTGGCTTGTTCCTTCTCATTCGAAGTTTTATTGAAGTTGTCGCCGTCTTTGGCTTGCGGTTCTTCAACCTTTCATTCTCCTGCCTTGATTTCTCTGGTGCAAAGCCTCGCGAGGGGGGCAGCCGAGTGCCCTCGCGAGAGTCCCTATCCTAGTCATTCAAAGGGATCGCGACCTGGGCCCCTTACAGGAGCACCCCTCCAATCCATGCCCCTCGGGCACCGCGACACAGACACAGGGCCTGGGTCGGTCGCCCCCACGGCTGGGGCCGGGAACCATCCACGCGTGGGCACATAGCCGGAAGGTATGATAAAGAAAGCAAAACGATGATTAACAGCAATAACCCATACACGCCCCCGCGGGGCTCCACACTACTGTCCTTTTACGCAGGAAAAAGGGAAAAGGAAGAACAAATCTGGTGCAGCTCGCCTCGCACCGGCCCGCAGGGAAGCCCGAGCTGCCTCCGGAGCTCAGGCGGACTCCCTCTCGCGCTTCACCTGGGCGCGACGGTGGGCGGACACACTACCACCTCCCAAGCAGATACGACGGCGCGGAGGCTGACCGCGGCCACCGCTAGAAGAGTCGCCGCCTTAAGAAGAACCAGAGAAGCTTGAAGAACCCTGAGCGCCGCCTGCCGCGCGAGCGCTGCCCTCTCCGCCATCGCCGGAGCCGGGTTCCCAGCCGCGGTCGTCACCCTCGGGGCAACACCCTACGCGGCGACCATCTTCCCCAAACACCCTCACGTAGAGGGTGGCATCACCGTCGAACTTGAAGTGTAGGGTGCACCGACGGCCCAGGCCGCGCGCGCGGGCAAACGACTGCCAACCGCGGGCCAGGGCCAGGCTCCCGGCTGCGGAGACCTCCAATGAAACCCATGAGGCCCGGCTGCAGCAGCCGTCGGCCTGGAGCCAGAGGCCGCCCGGGGCACCGGCCGGGAGTTCGCCAAGGAGGAAGCGAGGAAGAGGAAGCCGGGTGCTAGTCGGCTCCGCCGACCACACGACGAACTCCGGCAGCACCTCGGCAGCGTGGAAGCGCGGCATGGGGGGATGTGCAGCCGGAGCGCACCCCCCGGTCGCAGCAATCCGCCCACCACCGTGCTGGGAAGCGTCCCCGCGGCTGCGGGAAGCTGCCGTGGAGGCCACAGGATGTTTGCGGGGGCGCCCTCGGCCGCGCTTGGGCGGAGGAGAGGCATGCCCAACCTGGCAAGCCTTCCCCTTCTCCGCGGCCGAAAACCTCCTCAACGGGGCCATGAAGAAGAAGGAGAAGCAAGGAGGTATGGATTGGAAGGGTGCGCGCCGTTCCGTACTTATAGCCGGCGAAGGCCAACCGCCGACCTCCACGATCGCAGGTAATCATGACCTATTTTTGCATGCAGGGACTTGTCCAATCCGTGCAGTTGCTGAGGCGTCCTGGGGAAGTGGAGACGCCCATGTCCAATCAACCGCCACGCGGCGCCCAAGGCCACAGGCTGTTAGGGCCCGCGGAGCTTCTCTCTTGCCCTCTCGCCTCCCTGCACGGCCAAGTCCGGGCGTGCCTTGGGCCCGGGGGCTACTGTCGGCGTTCTGGGAACGGGGGTCCCCAGACTTGCCTGCCTGCGGCCTGCGGCGTGGCTCAAAGGGGGGCCCAACACGGCCCATCTTCACCAACACAAACCCAGGACCCTCGCGAGGGGCCAAGCCTCGTGGGGCGGACGACGCGGAGCTTCCTCAGGCACGGCCTCGTCAGGTTGGCTCACGAGGAGGCGGAGAGATCAAGGCGGGGTACCTCACGAGGTGCCCGTGATGCAAGCCATGACGACTCAGGGCGCCAGGCGGGTGCCAGCCCGCGCAGCGTCCTCCTTTCCTCTTTGGTGCAAGGGGGGCAAGCGCAGCCGCGGAGTACCGAGGCATCAAGCAAAGGTTGCCATTTCGGTGCAACGAGACCAAGACCAGGAGGACTACGAGATGGAGGTCACCGTGGAGCCCAAGACGGCGTCATCACCAGAGCTTTGCGCAGGCGAAGACTACTTTTGTCAAGATAGCTGATACTTGTTGTCCCCCTTCAAATTAGCCCGCCAATGTTGGCTCCCTTCCCGCTCGATATTTGGGAAGAGGACCAGGGCCACTATAAATAGGACCAGCCACCCACATAGCAAGGGGGTTCGGTCGGTTGGCTAGAGAGAGAGAGAGAGAGAGAAAGGTGACTGAACTCCTCCGAGCAGTTCATCGCCCCAGCCAAGAACAGACCCTCGTGAGGCTGTTCTTCCTTGTATTGTTCATCATCATCAGCCCAAGAGGCAATCCACCACACCACACACTGGAGTAGGGTATTACACCACTACGATGGCCCGAACTAGTATAAACCCTGTGTCACTTGTGTTGTTCTTTCCTTAGTTTTAGATCCTAGCATGGCGGAGGGGTGCAGGTAGGTAGGAGGCAAAATCTCCGCGCGCACCCCAGTGTTCGAACCTCAAGGGTCTGCCGGAACCTGAAATCCGACAGCGACTAAGGATGGGGGCTTTGTTCAGTTCGGCCCCTAGCTGAATACAAGTCCTGAGACCTATACGGCTCCGGAATCCGGCGAGCAACCTCCTTCGAAAGAAGGGGCTGTGCCTATTCCGCCGGTGACCTCTGTCCAACTAGAGGCATCGGATAATCTGCTGGAAGAGCTACGAGGCGCTTCCATTGTGGATGAACACCGTATCCTTATGGGTCAAGTGATTGAGTGGGTTCAGTCCATCAAGAGCGGACTAACTGAAGCCTGTAGCAGCCTCCTGATAGGTTTTGAGGTAAGCAACGCAAAATAGAAAATCCCAATATAGACAGTAGCCCCTGAGACACTGTCCGGTGTTCGGAAAGAAGATCCGGACAGAGGATCAATTTATTTTCTCAGGAAACTAACTAAAAATGTCTTATATGAATAAGCAGGCGTCGTTGCTGGCCGCGACCTCACACACTGCCGAAGTCTCCGGACGAAAGCAGAGACTGGAGCGGGCCGAGGAGGAACTCAGCCAAGCGAGGAAGCAGCTAGAAGAGAAGCAAGGTATGTAAAGACTTGATGTATATTCGGAAAGAATAAATAATGCGTATTGACCGTAGTGCCATGATTTTTGTAGGAGTGGCGACCAAGGTCGAGGTCCTTAAACAGGCCCTGGCCGAGGCCAGGCTTGATGAGGTCCAACAAGAGCTCCAGGATGTAGTGAAGAAATGTGAATCCTTGGAGCGTGATGTTTCGGCTCGAGAGACCGAACTTGCTAAGGCCCGCCAAAGCACGGAAGAGGCCCGGGTTGAGGCCGAGGGAGCCCTCCAGGAGATCCAGGAGGCCAAGAAAATCGTGGCGGGTAAGGCATTTAGCATGCAAAGCAAGTATGTGAAGAAGAAGTATTTCTTACTAACCCGGATTCGGAGTTCTCCAGGGGCGTTTGCAGATCTGCCGTGTAGTGTGTCTGACGCTGTGGAGTTCTTCCGAGCCAAAGAAGGGAGCTCAACGGAGAAACTATTCTGGTCGCAATATCTTGCGCCAGAACATCCAGTGCCCTTTAGCGATCAGCTAAAATAGCTGGTCGAGCTGCATAGGGTGGCTGAACTGGCCATGAAGGATTTAATAATCCGGTTGTGGCCTGCCGAATCTATGCTCGACAGCTACTTCGGGCTCGTGAAGCGGCTGGTGAATGCCTGCCCTCGACTGGACGTCGTCAAGCGGTCGGTCTGTATCGAGGGCACGCGCATGGCCTTCGCCCGCGTCAAGGTGTGGTGGGCGAAGATGGACGCCGTCAAGCTTACGACCGAGGGACCGCCAGAGGGCAAGGAGCACCGCACGCCTGAGCAGTATTTTGAAGACGTCCTGGAGGGGTCTCGTATTGTGGCAACGCAATGTGCGCAAGACATTATTTTCGAATGAATACATTCATGTTGTCTCTGCCTTGTATGATGAAACAAAGCCGTTATGTAATATAATGTTTGTTATTTAAAAAATTTCACCTCCTGTGCGGTCGTGTTGTGTGAAATATGAGAGTTGGCCAGTCATCGGCTTCTGCTCCCACGTAGGTAGTACGGGGGTGTTCGGGATGTAATCTAAACACTCTTGATCCAATTGTTTGGTCCTTGAAGGAGGTGTTTAGCGCGACAAACCAGACAATTGGGCTATGCGGCTTTAGCACCCTCACTTAGCCATAGGAGTTTGACAATAAAAGATAGGTGCAGCCCCTAGTATCCGAACTAGGATGCTGTAAACACCTGATCGGGTAAGTACCGATCCCTCACGTAATGCGGAAAGAATCTCTAAGGATTTGAGACCTCCGAAGAGCTGATCGACTCTCGTCGCATCATGACAGTCAGTTTTCGGCTTTCTCTACTGAGGTGCTCCTTCGGGTAAACCAGGGCACAATCGCAGTAGTTCTCCCTTTACTACCCTAGACGATATAACAGAACGTAAGGTAGCAAGCACAGGAGCCGGGCAACCCAACTATTGACCAAAGACATGATTCGGAGCCAATGCATATAGTGCTAAATTCGGGGTGCCGAACTATACTGTAAAAAGTGTTCGGACTTTGTTGTAGTGTTGTGGGGTGCTATGAAGCCCCTGGCGAATTGAAATGTACCAAGGTGTACGCGTGCTATTTGATAAGGTTATCAAAAAAGAAAAAGAAGAAAGGGTAGTAAGCTAAAGCCGTAAAATTTGGGCCGCAAACTGTTTCCATTATAATTTCAGTAGTGTGTTATAGTGCATTTATACAAGTGGTGCAATAAGCAGAAGGCTATTTAATATGCCTTAACCAAGGGAGAGTTGTGTGCGGCTCTTGAAAACAGGTAAGGGCTCGTTAAAGAAACCACCTAAAAATTCCCCAGTACGTCCATGCTTCTTGTCGTCTTGGTGGATTTATCCTTCAAAAAGAACTGATGGTCAAGCCGTCAGGGAAGGCCTGTAAAAAGGAAACCCAAAAAGGAGAAAAAGGTAACAGTGAAAGTACGTGTGTCCGGGGCGGTCGAGCCGTATTGTGGATCACAAGCTAGTTATGCCTCCATCCATGCGCATGGTATTTTGAGCGCGTAGTTATGTACGCACGGTACAATTGCTGCCACTTGGTCGGGACTGGGACAGAGGCCGAATTGCTAGTCGAGCTCTTGACGAGCCGAGCTATCCTGCTGCAGAATAGTCCGGACTCGCTTGACAGTGTCCGGGAGCTCGACCACTGAATTAAGGTTCTGCTTCAAAAGGCCGCTCTATACTTCTGCTGCTAAGGCAGCGATGTGCTCCTCGGTGCGGAGGGAGCATTCCGTGTTTCCATTAACTGTTATGACGCCATGTGGTCCGGGCATCTTGAGCTTGACATAAGCGTAATGTGGCACCGCATTGAATTGGGCAAATGCGGTTCGTCCAAGTAGTGCGTGATAACCGCTGCGAAAAGGGACGATATCGAAGATTAACTCGCTTCGGAAGTTGTTCGGAGATCCGAAGACAACCTCTAGTGTGATTCAGTCCGTACAGTGGGCCTCTACACCTGGTATGACTCCTTTAAAGGTAGTCTTTGTGGGCTTGATCCGTGATGGATTGATGCCCATTTTGGGCACTGTATCCTGATAGAGCAGGTTGAGGCTACTGCCACCATCCATCGGGACTCACATCAGGTGGAACCCATCAATTATTGGGTCCAGGACCAGTGCGGCTGAACCGCCGTGACGGATACTGGTCGGATGATCTCGACGATCGAAAGCGACCGGGCATGACGACCATGGATTAAATTTTGGGGCGACTGGCTCTATCGCGTAGACGTCCCTGAGTGCGCGCTTGCGCTCCCTCTTGGGGATGTGGGTAGCGTATATCATGTTCACCATTTTGACCTGAGGGGGAAACTTCTTCTGCCCCCCTGTGTTCGGTGGTCGGGGCTCCTCGTTGTCGTCCTTGCTTTGCGATCCCTTCTCCTTGCTTTTGGCATTTAACTTGCCAGCCTATTTAAAAACTCAACAATCTCTGTTGGTATGATTGGGTGGTTTGTCTGGGGTGCCATGAATCTGGCACGGACGATCAAATATGTGGTCCAAGCTGGATGAGCCCGAATTGTTTTTTTTGAATGGCTTCTTCCACTGACCGGACTTAGAGCCACTGAATCCGGCATTGACCGCCGTATCATCGGTGTTATCATTGTTGTTTCGACGCTTGTGTCTGTTGCGTCGGGACTTGTCATTGATATTTCTGGCTTTAGGGGTGCCGGCATTGCTTGCATTGTTTTTGCTACGGGACAACCAACTATCCTCACCCGCACAAAAGCGGGTCATGAGTGCCGCGAGGGCTGCCATGGACTTTGACTTTTATTGGCCGAGGTGTCGGGTGAGCCATTCGTCATGGATGCTGTGTTTAAAGTCCGCTAGGGCTTCGGCATCCGGACAGTCGATGATCTGGTTCTTTTTAGTTAGGAACCTAGTCCAAAATTTCCTGGCTGACTCTCCGGGCTGTTGAACTATATGGATTAAGTCATCGGCATCTGGTGGCCGGACATATGTACCTTGGAAGTTGTCGTGGAAGGCGTCTTCCAAATCCTCCCAGCTACCAATAGAGTTTTCGGGCAGACTGTTTAACCAGTGTCGAGCTGGACCTTTGAGTTTTAATGGGAGGTATTTGATGGCATGGAGGTCATCTCCGCGGGCCATATGGATATGGAGAATAAAATCATCAATCCACACCGCGGGATCAGTTGTTCCATCGTATGATTCAATATTCATGGGTTTAAACCCTTCTGGGAATTCATGCTCCATTACTTCGTCAGTGAAGCAAAGAGGGTGTGCGGCGCCTCAATATCGGGCCACATCATGACGTAGCTCCGATGGAGTTCGTCTACGGTTTTCGGACCGCGCATGACTAGGCTTGTCACGCCCAAATAGATAGCCATCATCACATGTCGGGGCACATCCTTGCAATCCGTAGATCGATCAGGTATGTCCTGCTCTATTGTCTAGTGATACATCCGAGGGAGTCC
Source organism: Triticum aestivum (assembly GCF_018294505.1). NCBI lineage: Eukaryota > Viridiplantae > Streptophyta > Magnoliopsida > Poales > Poaceae > Triticum > Triticum aestivum. The sequence continues at coordinate 447,179,820 of NC_057812.1, read as the reverse complement.
TAAATTAGGGGGTCTCCGGATAGCCGGACTATATCCTTTGGCCGGACTGTTGGACTATGAAGATACAAGATTGAAGACTTCGTCCCGTGTCCGGATGGGACTTTCCTTGGCATGGAAGGCAAGCTTGGCAATATGGATATGTAGATCTCCTCCCTTGTAACCAACTCTGTGTAACCCTAGCCCCCTCCGGTGTCTATATAAACCGGAGGGTTTAGTCCATAGGACAATATATAATCATACCATAGGCTAGCTTCTAGGATTTTAGCCTCTACAATCTCATGGTAGATCAACTCTTGTAATACTCATATCATCAAGAACAATCAAGCAGGACGTAGGGTATTACCTCCTTCAAGAGGGCCCGAACCCGGGTAAACATCGTGTCCCTTGCCTCCTATTACCATCCGCCTTAGACGCACAGTTCGGGACCCCCTACCCGAGATCTGCTGGTTTTGACACCGACATTGGTGCTTTCATTAAGAGTTCCACTGTGTCCTCATCGTAAGGCTCGATGGGTCCTTCGATCATCGGTAGCGATGCGGTCCAGGGCGAGGTTTTCCTCCCCGGACAGATCTTCGTATTCGGCGGCTTCACACTGCGGGCCAATTCGCTTGGCCATCTGGAGCAGATCAACAGCTACGCCCCTGGCCATCAGGTCAGATTCAGAAACTTAAATTACACTGCCGACATCCGCAGAGACTTGATCTTTGACAGATTCGAGCCCGTGTCAGGTGCGCCGCACAGTCATGATGAGCACGACGTAACTCTGCCATCGGACAGTGTTCGGGAGATCGCATTTGCGACTACTCTGGCCTTCAATCTGGAGCAAATTGCGCCATCCAAGGACGGAGGGATAGACCCCGCCATGGAGACCGCACTCTCAGTGGCGATGGAGCCATATACTGACTTCACCCCTTACGAGAGCAGTGTCGCCGAACTACTGGATTCGTCTCCGGCCACGGACTCCGAGCCGCCTGCATCCGTGCCCATCGAATCCGACTGGGCGCCGATCATGGAGTTCACCTCCGCGGATATCTTTCAGCACTTGCCTTTCGGCGATGTGGTAAATTCATTAAGGTCTCTCTCCTTATCAGGAGAACCTTGGCCGAACTATGTCCGGCTAGAATGGGATGCGGACGACGAAGAAATTCGCTGCCCACCCACCACCCACTTAGTAGCCACTGTCGACGACTTAACCGACATGCTCAACTTCGACTCCGAAGACATCGACGGCATGGACGAAGATGCAGGAGACGAACAGGAACCAGCGCCCACAGGGCGCCGGACAGCCACTTCATCACATGACATATACATGGTGGATACACCCAAAGAAGGCAATGGCGAGTAGACAGCGGAGGATGGCCCCTCCAAGAAACAACCCAAGCGCCGACGTCAGCGGCGCCGCTCTAAGTCCCACCATAGCAAAAACAACGATAACAACACAAGAGAAAATAACACTCCAGTCGACCCCAGAGGAAACGACGACCACATTGCCCCGGCGGCAGAGCACGATGAAGCTGCAAGCGGCGAACATAGTACGGATCCGACGTCCGAACACGGCGACGCCGAGAATAAACCTCATCAAACCCCCTCTGGGGAGGAAAATAGTCCGGACGAAGATGCACACATCATCCCGGAAACGCACTTGGAGCAAGAGAACCTCCGCAGAAGGCTTATTGCCACAGCGAGGAGTCTGAAGAAGCAGAAGCAAAGTGCTCGACAATGAAGCAAAATATGGTGGAAGCTACCACACAAAGAGCTATCCAAAGCACAAGCTATTACCTGAATTCGACGATGAGGCCTTAGAGCCCACACAGCCAAAAAATGAAACGGCCAACCGGCTGGATCCACCACCTTGTGACCGCGATAGAGCGGCTAACAAAGTCGCACATAAGTCAACACACGATCTACGTGAGGACTTGCGGCAAAAATCCGATACGACCAGATCCATCTATGGATCTAGGAAGTGCGCTCCGGCACAAAATCAAAACCAAATACTACAACCGTCCGAACATCATGGCACATCCCAATACAGGGGTGACACCCCCCTATGTTTCACCGATGAGGTGCCGGACCACGAATTCCCAGAAGGATTCGAACCAGTGAACATAGAGGCGTAAGACAGGACCACAGACCCTGGGGTCTGGATTGAGGACTTTATCCTCCATATCCATATGGCTCGCGGAGACTATCTCCATGCCATTAAATACTTGCCCCTCAAGCTTAAAGGACCAGCTCGGCACTGGCTGAAAAGCCTCCCCGAAAACTCAATTGAAAGTTGGGAGGAGCTCGAGGATGCTTTTCGGGATAATTTTCAAGGGACCTACGTCCGACCTCCGGATGCAGGCGATTTAAGTCATAGAATTCAACAGTCGGAGAGTCCGCCCGAAAGCTTTGGAACAGGTTTCTCACCAAGAAGAACCAAATCATCGACTGTCCGGACGCCGAAGCCTTAGTAGCTTTCAAACACAGCGTCCGCGATGAAGGGCTCGCTAGACACCTCAGCCAAGAAAAACCGAGAACAATGGCAGCCCTAACAAGCCTCATGACCCGCTTTTGCGCGGGCGAAGACAACTGGTTAGCCCGCAGTAGCACCAGCGACCCAAGCACATCCGAAGTCAGGGATGGCAATGGAAAACCACGATTCAATAAAAGCAAGCGTTGAAACAAAGAAGATAGCCCACATAATACGGCGGTAAACGCCGGATTCAGGGGCTCTTGACCAGGTCAGCGGAAAAAGCCTTTCAAAGGCAGCAGAGACGGACCGTCTGGCCTAAACAAGATTCTTGACAAACTATGTCAGATTCATGGCACCCCCGATAAACCTGCAAATCACACCCACACAGAATGCTGGGTCTTCAAGCAGGCTGGTAAGCTAAACGCCGAACACAAGGGGGGAAGACACCAAGCGAAGACGAGGACGAACCTCGCCAGCAAAGCACTGGAGGATAGAAAAAAATCCCACCAGAGGTTAAAACAGTAAACATGATCCATGTGACGAAGAGGAGAAGAAAACATGCACTCCGAGACACACGCGTCATAGAGCCCGTCACCCCTAGGTTCAACCCCTGGTTGGCCTGCCCGATCACTTTTGATCGCGGGGATCACGCAACAAGCATCCGGCACGAAGGATTGGCTGCATTCGTGTTAGACCCAATAATAAATGGATACCATCTCACACGAGTCCTCATGGACGGCGGCAGTGGTCTAAATCTGATATGTCAGGACACAATCCGCAAAATGGGGATAGACCTGACAAAAATAAGCCACCGTACTACTACCTTCAAGGGAGTAATACCAGGCCTAGAGGCCCGCTGCACGGGCTCTCTATTACTAGAGGTTGTATTCGGTTCTTCCGACAACTTACGAAGCGAAAGGTTAACTTTCTACATCGCTCCATTCCGAAGTGGCTATCAGGCACTACTCGGAAGAGCGGCTTTCGCTCGTTTTAATGCAATACCGCATTACTCTTCTCTCAAGCTTAAGATGCCCGGTCCATGTGGCACCGTCAGAGTTAGCGGAAATACTGAGCGTTCTCTATGCGCGGAAGAATGTGCGGCGGCTTTAGCCGCCGAGCACTAGACGGCCTCACCAACCAGAAAAAATGACAGGTCATCAAGACCACAGACATGGTTAGACGAATCCGGTGCACCACTACATATACCTGAGATTGGTTTGATGATCAAACCCTCCTAGACGATACCAGGGGCTTCCCGCGTGTAATCAGGGCTAGTCTGGATCAACTTGACTTATCTTGAATTTTAATGGTTTATTGATAATAACCAATTTTATGGCACAACAACTTTCACCTAAGTTCTTCTCTTTTACAGATGACAATTGTGCTACACCCATCCAGGACACAACACAACGGAGACACAGGCGTAGACGTGCAGTAGGGACCCGCTCAAAGGTTTCTTTTCAGATTAAGACCATGCGTAAACCTTCTTTACTGTCTCTTGTTGTTCACATCCTCTGGATACTCAATACAATCGAGAAGGATGCCGACGTTATTGGCATATGGCCACGTCAGGATATTGCACGTACCTGGACACTCGGGGTTTATTACTAAGGGCATTGTTCAGCCCGACATATGTTATAAAGACCGAATACCTTAGGGAGTGTTCGGCGTCGCGAGTTTGGCCCTATATGCATCAGCTCCGAATCATGTCTTTGGTCAAATGTTGGGTTTGCCCGGCTCCCATGTTTTGGTACCTTACGTTCCGCCATATCGGCTAAGGTAGCACTGGGAGAACTACTACGATTGTGCCCTGGTTCATCCAGATGAGCACCTTAGTAGAGAAAGCCTAAAAATGACTGTCATGATAAAGCACGAGACTGGTCAACCCCTCGATGACTTAGTGGAATCTTCGGGATTCCTTTGCATTAACGAAGGGCCGTTTCCCGGTCATGTACGTACGCGCCCCGTATTCGGACGAGCGCAGAAGTGCCAGGGGCTATATAGTAGCCCCACAATCAAACTCCTATGGCTAAGTGAAAGTGTTAAAGCAATATAGTCCGATTGCCTCGTTCGCTGTGCTATCATCTCCTTAATGGACCAAGACGTTGGATCAAGTGTGGATATGCATTTTCTGCAATCACCCCTGCATTATATGCATGGGGCGGAAGCTGACGACTGCAAACTTTCAGGTAATATACATATATACATAAACGGCTGCACAGGAGGCATCATAGTACTTTCGGGCAAAAGTATAAATACAGCCTTGATAATTCAATAAAACATTGTTTTACAATGGGAATACATGTCACTAGAACATAATATTCTTCGAGCACTGAGCCTCTATCAAATGAGCGCCTTCAAGAACTTCTTCAAAGTAGTGCTCAGCAGCCACTCAGCCTACGGCCGAACCCTGTGTCGCAACAATGGTGGCCTCCATCTCCGCCCAATATGTCTTGACACGGGCAAAGGCCATCCACGCACCCTCTCTGCATGCCGATCTCTTTACAGCATCGATGCGTGGCACAGCTGTCGGATTTCGGGTTCCGGTAGACCCTTGAGGTTCGAACACTGGGGTGCGCGTGGAGATTTCGCCTTCTACCTACCTGCACCCCTCCGCCTCGCTAAGATCTAAGCTATGGAAAGAACACCTTAGGGAGTGTTCGACGTCGCGAGTTTGGCCCTATATGCATCAGCTCCGAATCATGTCTTTGGTCACATGTTGGGTTTTCCCGGATCCCACATTTTGGTACCTTATGTTCCGTTATATCGGCGAAGGTATCACTGGGAGAACTACTGCGATTATGGCCTGGTTCATCCAGTTGAGCACCTAAATAGAGAAAGCCGAAAACTGACTATCATGATATAGCGAGAGACTAGTCAACCACTCGATGACTCATCAGAATCTTCGGGATTCCTCCGCATTAACGAAGGGACGTTTCCCGGTCATGTACGTACGCGCCCCGTATTTGGATGAGCGCAGAAGTACCAGGGGCTATATAGTAGCCCCACCGTCAAACTCCTATGGCTAAGTGAAAGTGTTAAAGCAATATAGTCCGATTGCCTTGTTTGCTGCGCTACCACCTCCTTCATGGACCAAGACGTTGGATAACGTGTGAACAAGCGTTTTTTGCGAACACTCCCGCATTATATGCGTGGGGGCGGAAGCCGACGACTGCAAACTTTCAGGTTATATACATATATACATAAACGGCCGCACAGGAGGCATCATAATACTTTCAGGAAAAAGTATAAACACAACCTTTATAATTCAATAAAACATTGTTTTTACAATGGGAATACATGTCACTAGAACATGATATTCTTCGAGCACTGAGCCTCTATCGAACGAGCGCCTTCAAGGACCTCTTCAAAGTAGTGCTCGGCATCCACTCGGCCCACGGCCGAACCCTGTGTTGCAATAGTGGTGGCCTCCATCTCTGCCCAGTATGTCTTGACACGGGAAAAGGCCATCCACGCACCCTCTATGCATGCCGACCTCTTCATAGCATCAATGTGCGACACAGCACCAAGGAATTGTTGCACCGAACTAAAGTAACTATTCGGCCTTGGCCCTCCCGGCCACAGATGATCCACAACAGACCTCATGGCAAGTCCAGACAACCTATGGAGCTCATCCCACTCGGCCATTCGCTCATTCAACAGCAGCGGACACACTGGAGCATGGAACTGTGACCAGAATAGCTTTTCTACTTCGCGATCTTTTTGATCCTTGAAGTACTCGGCCGCATCAGCAGCACTTGCCGCCAAATCCACGTAGGCGTCCGCCGAACTCCATAGTTGATCAAGAGGAGCATACTTCGGATCCCCGAACTTAGTCTGCAACAAGAAGGGCTTCCCAGCCACGATATCGCAGCTTGACGCAACTCCTCCTTCATCGCTCTGATTTAGAGCGGGCTTCCTTGGCTGCTACCATGGCCTTCTCCTGGTCCGTCGCCCTCGCTCGGCTTTCTTTTTCAAGAAGCTGGTAACGGTTAGCGGCATCTTTCAACTCAATGGCCATCTTGGCTATTCTTTCCTTGCTCTGGCGATGCGCAGACTGTTCGGTCCTCAGCTCTTCGACCGCCTTTAGAGCGGCCACATCGCTATTCCTTGCTTGCTCCTTGGCCCGGGCAAGCTCCGCTCGAAGGGTCTCTATGGTGGCAGCTCCATCTACAGTCACAACATATTAAAGATACTGGCATCATGCTCATCTTACTATGTGTTGATCATCGGAGAAATCACTTACCTTGTGCCTCGTCAAGCCGCTTGTTGACAAGCACGATGTCGGCATCTGCCGCATCAAGTTGCCGCTTTAGCTCGGCAAACCCATCAGTCCGGCTAGCCACCGGACCTTCAGCCACCTGTACATAAAGGCGGTCTGGTTATTATCTGGGACAATGATCCTCTGCTTGCTGCCGTTTTCGACGACAACCAGAGTCTTAGTGGCTACTATTTGCATAGGGCACACCTAACGTGTGCGGTACTGTCAAAAACATACACTATGTCACGTACCTCAAAGCCTTTCAGCAGACTCATAAAAGCTTCATGCAATCCGCTTTCAGCGGATGAAATCCTTTCAATTACCGTACCCATTAGCGTATGATGCGCTTCTGAGATGGCCGCTTGCTCCATAAGATCCTTCAGTGCATCCGACTGCACACTGTACGGTTCCGGACTCTTTCTGTCACCCTCTTTAGGAGCCGAACACTGAGGACACTGGGTGGCCAAGGGATTGCCCTCTGGCCTTGGTGGATCGGGATAAACCCTCCGCGACGACACTTCAGGGTCGCCCGCCTCATGAGGCGGGGTGGCAGGGGGGGTGTTTCGCTCTCCATCATCTCCGGAAGAAGATCCCCTGAAGACGAACTCTGTCGAGAAGGGCTACGATCCGAACTACAAGATATAAGCTTCGGTTATTGTCTTCAGAAGTAAGGTAGGATATTTTCACTACTAAGTACTTTTCGATTACTTACAGCTCGGTAGAGGGCTGATTCCCTTGCGGACACTGTGCGGCAAGAGTACCCTCGGAGGCAGGACCCTCTAGTGAAGATTTCTTCTCCCGTTTGGAAACTTTGGTTTCCGGATCCTCAGAGGTGATCCTCTTCCTTCCTCGGGGAGAGGGAATGTCAGATTCTTCTCCCCAGTTATCCTCCTTCGTGGAGGCGCTCATTCCCCCAGTTGGGACGAGTAGTGAGTGAGGCTCGCTTTCGGCCTCTTTATTCCCCCCTTTATCTTGCTTCGAGGGCACCTGATAAGGCGCCTGCTCCAACATTCTGTCTAGTACTGGATTGGCCAAGCCCTCGGGAAGGGGGGGGCGAACACCTGATCATCTTCGCCTTTGTTATCCAGTCCTGGTCAAAGAGCGACTTTTCAGAATGATGTTGGGATAAATAAGAGAAACAGTGTGTTCGGCCATGGGATTACTTACTTGGGTATCCGGGCGATTACAGCTCAGACCCGGATCCTCGGTGGTGTTCGGACACTTTATTTGTGGTCCGAAGAACAACTTGTACATCTCCTCGAGCGTCATGCCGAGGAAGTGCTGAATGATTCGCGGTCCCACCGGGTTGAACTCCCACAAACTGAGAGGTCTATGTTTGCAAGGCAGGACCTGGTGAACTAGCATGACCTGCATCTCCATGACCAGGTTGATTTCTCTCTCAATGAGATCTCGAATGCGACTCTGCAATATCGGCACATCCTTTACTGGACCCCAGTTCAGCCCCTCGCTGATCCATGACGTCAGTTGTGATGGGGTGCCCGAGCGAAAAGCAGGGTTGGCTACCCACTTGGTACTCCGGGGAGCTGTAATATAAAACCACTCCTGCTGCCACAAACTGGACACCTCTGGGAAGGAACCCTCTGGCCATGGAGCATCAGCGCTTTTGCTTATTACGGCACCTCCACACTCTACGTGCCGCCCCTCGATTATCTTCGGCTTAACATTGAAGGTCTTGAGCCACATGCCGAAGTGAGGGGTAATGCGGAGGAAGGCCTCACATACGATGATGAACAACGAGATGTGAAGGAGGGAGTCCGGGGCCAGATCATGGAAATCCAGCCCATAATAGAACATGAGCCCCCTAACAAAGTGATCCAGAGCGATGCCTAGTCCTCGGAGGAAGTGAGAGATGAACACAACACTCTCGTTGGGTTCGGGAGTGGGGATGACCTGCCCTCAGTCGGGCAGCCTGTGCGAAATTTCGGCGGTCAGATATCTGGCCTCTCTCAGCTTCTTGAATTCCTCCTCCGTAACATAGGAAGGCATCCACCAACCTTGGAGGTTGGATCCGGACATGGTTGAAGGTTCGAAGCGCCTGACTTGAGCCTTGGGTGTTGGAACTCGAGGCGGGGGAAGGATTCGATTAAGCGTGAGAGGAAGAAAGGACACGCCTTGGCCTCTTTATAAAGAGGGGGAATAGCAAGCGTCCTCCTCATGGCCGTTTTGGACTTGCCTAAAATCAAGGAGTCATACCAATGGGTACGGTTGGGTTACCCACGTCCGTATTGATGAGAATCCTGTAATAAGGGGAACACGATCTCTGCTTTTACAAGACATGTCAAGAAAACTTCCTCGCGATATGTGTGGTGCTGGTTGAGAAAAACGATCTCCGTTTTACGATACGGAGCCGCCGCCAAGCCCTAAACTCTCTCGGGAGGGCCGATCTGGAGTCCGTTCGGGGCTCCAGAGAGGGGAATCCGTCGCCATCGTCATCATCAACCTTCCTCCATCACCAATTTCATGATGCTCACCGCCGTGTGTGAGTAATTCCATCGTAGGCTTCCTGGACGGTGATGGGTTGGATGAGATTTATCATGTAATCGAGTTAGTTCTGTTAGGGTTTGATCCCTAGTATCCACTATGTTTTGAGATTGATGTTGCTATGACTTTGCTATGTTTAATGCTTGTCACTAGGGCCCGAGTGTCATGATTTCAGAACTGATCCTATTATGTTTTCATCAATACATGAGAGTTCTTGATCCTATTTTGCAAGTCTATAGTCACCTACTATGTGTTATGATCCGGCAACCCCGAAGTGACAATAATCGGGACCACTCCCAGTGATGACCATAGTTTGAGGAGTTCATGTATTCACTATGTGTTAATGCTTTGGTTCGGTACTTTATTAAAAGGAGGCCTTAATATCCCTTAGTTTCCAATAGGACCCCGCTACCACGGGAGGGTAGGACAAAAGATGTCATGCAAGTTCTTTTCCATAAGCACATATGACTATATTCGGAATACATGCCTACATTACATTGATGAACTGGAGCTAGTTCTGTGTCACCCTATGTTATGACTATTACATGATCGATCGCATCTGGCATAATTCTCCATCACCAATCCAATGCCTACGAGCTTTCCATATATCGTTCTTCACTTATTTACTTTTCCGCTGCTACAGTTACAATCACTACAAAACCCCAAAATATCACTTTTGCTACCGTTACCACTACTATCATATTACTTTGCTACTAAATACCTTGATGCAGATATTAAGTTTCCAGGTGTGGTTGAATTGACAACTCAGCTGCTAATACTTGAGAATATTCTTTGGCTCCCCTTGTCTCGAATCAATAAATTTGGGTTGAATACTCTACCCTCGAAAAATGTTGCGATCCCCTATACTTGTGGGTTATCAAGAACATTTTTTGGCGCCGTTGCTGGGGAGCATAGATCTATTCTTTGAGTCACTTGGGATTTATATCTGCTTATCATTATGAAGAACTTGAAAGATCAAAGAACTAAGATTTTTTCCTCAACTACGAGGGGAGGTAAGGAACTTGCATCTAGCTCTGCACTTGATTCACCTTCTGTTTTGAGTAAACTTGCGACACCTACACCTGCTATTCATTCTGATATGTCGCATGATATTGATGATGCCACTTCTGCTTTGCATGATACTTATGATGAAACTACTTCTATGCTTGATAATACCGTGCCACTAGGTGAATTTCTTGATGAACAACTTCCTAGGGCTAGGGAGAATGAAATTATTGAAACTGATAATATTGATGAAAGTGATGATGAAGATTCTCCCCCTAGATATGAATTGCCTGTTGTTGCTGAGGGTTATGTTATGGATGAAGAAACTGCTAGAGACTTTCTTGTCTGCAATGATAGAAGTGATCTTAAGGAACTAGTAGCTAAGCTTAAAGAAAAAACTCTGAATGCTAGAATGAAATATGATCCTGCTTATGCTACTTCACCTATCTTTATTACTGATAAGGATTATGATTTCTGTGTTGATCCTGAGTTAATTACTTTGGATGAATCTGATCCTTTCTATGGCTATGAATCTGAAACTGTTGTGGCACATCTTACTAAATTAAATGATATAGCTACCCTGTTTACTAATGATGAGAAAACTCGCTACTATTATATCCTTAAATTATTTCCGTTCTCATTAAAGGGTGATGCTAAGATATGGTTTAATTCTCTTGATCCTGGTTGTGTGCGTAGTCCCCAGGATATGATCTACTACTTCTCTACTAAATATTTCCCTGCGCATAAGAAACAAGCTGCTTTAAGGGAAATATATAATTTTGTGCAAATTGAAGAAGAGAGTCTCCCACAAGCTTGGGGGGAGGCTTCTCCGATTACTTAATGCTTTGCCTGATCATCCTCTCAAGAAAAATGAAATATTTGATATATTTTATAATGGACTAACCAATGCTTCTAGAGATTACCTGGATAGTTGTGTTGGTTGTGTTTTTAGGGAAAGAACTGTTGATGAAGCTGAAATTCTATTGAATAATATGTTGACTAATGAAAATAATTGGACACTTCCTGAACCAACTCCTGAGCCAACTCCGATGAAAAGGGGTATTCTATTTCTCAGTCCTGAAGATATGCAAGTGGAAAAGAAATCTATGAAAGAAAAAGGTATTTAATCTGAAGATGTTAAGAATTTACCTCCTATTGAAGAAATACATGGTCTTAATTTGCTGCCTGTTGAAGAAATACATGGTCTTGATAACCCAACACAGGTAGTAAAGGTAAATTCTCTCTATAGAATTGATGAAGGTGATATTCCTCGTTATAAGTCTGCTAGCCAATTCTTAGATGAGTTTGATAATTTTATTGTTAAACAAGAGAACTTCAATGCTTATGTTCGTAGACAATTGAAACATAATGCTTACATGATTGAACACTTGAGTGATTATTTGGCTAATGTTAAAGGTGAACTTAAACTTATTAGTAAACATGCTTCTATGGTTACCACTCAAGTAGAACAAGTACTTAAAGCTCAGAATGATTTGCTCAATGAATTGAATAGTAAAAATAATGACTTTGCTGTTAGAGTTGCAACTAGAGGAGGTAAAATGACTCAGGAACCTTTGTATCCTGAGGGCCACCCTAAGAGAATTGAGCAAGATTCTCAGAGAGCTAATACAGATGCACCTAGTCCTTCTAAAAGGAAGAAAAAGAAAAATGATAGGACTTTGCATGCTTCTAGTGAACCTGTTGTAGACACACCTGAGAATCTCAATGATATTTCTATTTTGATGCTGAAACACAAGCTGGTAATGAACATGAACCTAGTGATAATGTTAATGATGATGTTCATATTGATGCTCAACCTAGTAATGACAATGATGTAGAGATTGAACTTGCTGTTGATCTTGATAACCCACAATCAAATAATCAACGTTATGATAAGAGAGACTTTGTTGCTAGGAAGCACGGTAAAGAAAGAGAACCATGGGTTCAGAAACCCATTGTCGGTGTCAAAACCGGCGGATCTCGGGTAGGGGGTCCCGAACTGTGCATCTAAGGCGGATGGTAACAGGAGGCAGGGGACACGATGTTTACCAAGGTTCGGGCCCTCTTGGTGGAGGTATGATACGTCTCCGTCGTATCTACTTTTCCAAACACTTTTGCCCTTGTTTTGGACTCTAACTTGTATGATTTGAATGGAACTAACCCGGACTGACGCTATTTTCAGCAGAATTGCCATGATGGTGTTTTATGTGTAGAAAACAAAAGTTCTCGGAATGACCTGAAACTCCACGGAATATCTTACAATAAATAATAAAAAATCCTCGCCAAAGATGAAGACCAGGGGGTCCACACCCTTTCCATGAGGGTGGCCCCCCCTAGGGCGCGCCCCCTACCTCGTGGGCCCCCTGGAGACCTCCCGACTCCAACTCCAACTCTATATATCTGCTTTCGGGGAGAAAAAAATAGGAGAGAAGAAATCATCGCGTTTTACGATACGGGCCGCTGCCAAGCCCTAAAACCTCTCGGGAGGGCTGATCTGGAGTCCGTTCGGGGCTCCGGAGAGGGGGATTTGTCGCCGTCGTCATCATCAACCGTCCTCCATCACCAATTTCATGATGCTCACCGCCGTGCGTGAGTAATTCCATCGTAGGCTTGCTGGACGGTGATGGGTTGGATGAGATTTATCATGTAATCGAGTTAGTTTTGTTAGGGTTTGATCCCTAGTATCCACTATGTTCTGAGATTGATGTTGCTATGACTTTGCTATGCTTAATGCTTGTCACTAGGGCCCGAGTGCCATGATTTCAGATCTGAACCTATTATGTTTTCATCAATATATGAGAGTTCTTGATCCTATCTTGCAAGTCTATAGTCACCTATTGTGTGTTATGATCCGTTAACCCCGAAGTGACAATAATCGGGATACTTACCGGTGATGACCGTAGTTTGAGGAGTTCATGTATTCACTATGTGCTAATGCTTTGTTCTGGTTCTCTATTAAAAGGAGGCCTTAATATCCCTTAGTTTCCATTAGGACCCCGCTGCCACGGGAGGGTAGGACAAAATATGTCATGCAAGTTCTTTTCCATAAGCACGTATGACTATATTCGGAATACATGCCCACATTACATTGACGAATAGGATCTAGTTCTGTGTCACCCTATGTTATGACTGTTACATGATGGACCACATCCGGCATAATTATCCATCACTGATCCGATGCCTACGAGCTTTCCATATATTGTTTTACGCTTATTTACTTTCTCGTTGCTATTGTTACAATCACTACAAAATACCAAAAACATTACTTTGCTTTCGTTACTCTTTTGTTACCGTTACCATCACTATCATATTACTTTGCTACTAAACACTTTGCTGCAGATACTAAGTTTCCAGGTGTGGTTGAATTGACAACTCAGCTGCTAATACTTGAGAATATTCTTTGGCTCCCCTTGTGTCGAATCAATAAATTTGGGTTGAATACTCTACCCTCGAAAGCTGTTGCGATCCCCTATACTTGTGGGTTATCAAGACTAATTTCTGGCACTGTTGCCGGGGAGCATAGCTCTATTCTTTGAGTCACTTGGGATTTATATCTGCTAGACACTATGAAGAATTTGAAAGACGCTAAGACAACAATTTATCCCTCAACTACGAGGGGAGGTAAGGAACTACCATCTAGCTCTGCACTTGATTCACCTTCTGTTATGAGTAAGCTTGCGACACCTAAACCTGCTTCTATTGTTCGTTCTGATATGTCGCATGTTATTGATGATGCTACTTCTTCTATACATGATACTTATGATGAAACTACTTCTATGCTTGATACTACTATGCCACTTGGTGATTTTCTCGAGGAACGACTTGCTAGGGCTAGAGTGATTGAAAATATTGAATCTGATTATTATGATGAAAGTGATGATGAAGAATCGCTTGTTATTCCTGAGGGTTATTTATTTGATCAAGAAGCTTCTTTAGCTATTTTAGCTTGCAAAGATAGATATGAACTCAAAAGGTTATTAGCTAAATGGAACAAGCACTCTCTAAATGCTAGGATGAAACCTGACCCTGCTTTTGCTACTTCACCTATCTTTGTTACTGATAAGCATTATGAATTCTCTGTTGATCCTGATATAATTACTTTAGTTGAATCTGATCCTTTTCATGGCTATGAATCTGAAACTGTTATGGCACATATTACTAAATTAAATGATATAGCCACCCTGTTCACTAATGATGAGAGATCTCGCTACTTTTATATCCTTAAAATATTTCCGTTCTCATTAATGGGTGATGCTAAGATATGGTTTAATTCTCTTGATCCTGGTTGTGTGCATAGTCCCCAGGATATGATTTACTAGTTCTCTGCTAAATATTTCCCTGCTCATAAGAAACAAGCTGCTTTAAAGGAAATATACAACTTTGTGCAAATTAAAGAAGAGAGTCTCCCACAAGCTTGGGGGAGGCTTCTCAAGTTACTTAATGCTTTGCCTGATCATCCTCTTAAGAAAAATGAAATACTTGATATCTTTTATAATGGACTAACCGATGCTTCCAGAGATTACCTGGATAGTTGTGCTGGTTCTCTTTTCAGGGAAAGAACACCGGATGAAGCTGAAATCTTATTGAATAATATGTTGACAAATGAAAATAATTGGGCACCTCCTGAGCCAGCTCCTGCTCCAATTAATGATCCTATTCCTAAACCAACTCCGAAGAAGAGAGGTGTTCTATTTCTCAGTCCCGAAGATATGCAAGAGGCAAAGAAATCTATGAAAGAAAAAGGTATTAAAGCTGAAGATGTTAAGAATTTACCTCCTATTGAAGAAATACATGGTCTTAATTTACCGCCTATTGAAGAAACATATGATCTTGATCCTTTACTTATTGAAGAACCTCCAGACCTCGATAACCCGACACAGGTAGTAAAGGTAAATTCTCTCTATAGATATGATAAAGCTGAAATCCCTCCTGCTAAAATTGCTAGTCAATGCTTGGATGAGTTTGATAATTTTATGTTTAAGCAAGAAGACTTCAATGCTTATTTTGGTAGACAATTAAAACAAGATGCTGATATGATTAAATATTTAGGTGATTATATGGCTAATATTAGAGGTGAACTTAAACTTGTTAGCAAACATGCTTCTATGGTTACCACTCAAGTAGAACAAGTACTTAAAGCTCAAAAGGAATTGCTCAATGAGATGAATAGTAAGAAAAATAATTATGCTGTTAAAGTGGCTACTAGAATTGGTAGAATGACTCAGGAACCTTTGTATCCTGAAGGCCACCCTAAGAGAATTGAGCAAGATTCTCAGAGAAATAAAATCGATGCACCTAGTTCTTCTAAAAAGAAGAAAAAGAAAAATGATAGAACTGTGCAAACTTCTAGTGAACCTATTGCTGAACCACCTGATAATCCAAATGATATCTCTATGTCTGATGCTGAAACACAATCTGGCAATGAACATGAACCTAATGAAAATGTTAATGATGATGTTCATAATAATGCTCAACCTAGTAATGATAATGATGTAGAAATTGAACCTGCTGTTGATCTTGATAACCCACAATCAAAGAATCAACGTTATGATAAGAAAGACTTTGTTGCTAGGAAACATGGTAAAGAAAGAGAGCCTTGGGTTCAGAAACCCATGCCTTTTCCTCCCAAACCATCCAAGAAAAAGGATGATGAGGATTTTGAGCGCTTTGCTGAAATGATTAGACCTATCTTTTTGCGTATGCGATTGACTGATATGCTCAAAATGAATCCTTATGCTAAGTACATGAAAGATATTGTTACAAATAAAAGAAAGATACCAGAAGCTGAAATTTCCACCATGCTTGCTAATTATACTTTTAAGGGTGGAATACCAAAGAAACTTGGAGATCCAGGAGTACCTACTATACCATGCTCCATTAAAAGAAACTATGTTAAAACTGCTTTATGTGATCTTGGAGCCGGTGTTAGTGTTATGCCTCTCTCTTTATATCGTAGACTTGACTTGAATAAGTTGACACCTACTGAAATATCTTTGCAAATGGCTGATAAATCAACTGCTATACCTGTCGGTATTTGTGAGGATGTGCCTGTTGTGGTTGCAAACGTTACTATTTTAACGGACTTTGTTATTCTTGATATTCCCGAGGACGATAGTATGTCTATTATTCTTGGAAGACCTTTTCTTAATACTGCAGGGGCTGTTATTGATTGCAACAAAGGCAATGTCACTTTTCATGTTAATGGTAATGAGCATACGGTACACTTTCCGAGGAAACAACCTCAAGTTCATAGTATCAATTCTATCGGAAAAATTCCATCGATTATATTTGGAGGTTTGAATTTCCTCTTCCTACTGTCAAGAAGAAATATGATATACTTATTATTGGGGATGTGCATATCCCCGTTGAGGTAACCTAGTGTTATTCGAAATTTCTCCGGTTTCATGTTAATCGGAATGAGTTTGTTAACAAGACTTGATCAACCTTGTTAGTGGATTCCTTTTGATGAGCATGAGATGGATGAAACTAGAAGCACAACCTTATGTACCCTCTCTATACTTTCTGTTATTTAGTTGAAATAAAGTAAAAATAAATAATTTTCTGTCTGTTATCTGATTATCCGTGCAATATAAAAATACTTCGAAAATAAAAGTTCTCCAAATGCCCTGAAAATTAAATATGATTTTTTTCTAGAATATTTGAGGATTTATGGAACAAAGAACACACCAGGGGGGCCAACCACCCTGCCATGAGGGTTGAGGGCACGCCCCCTGCCTCGTGGGCCCACGGTGGCCCTCCTCCACTTATTACTGCACCCATCCTCTTCTTCTTCCTCCCACAAACACGAAAAACCAACTCAAGCACGAGTTCCAGCCCTCTTTGCTGCCATTTTCGATCTCCTTGCTCAAAGCACCTCTCACAAAACTGCTTGGGGAGATTGTACCTTGGTATGTGACTCCTCCATTGGTCCAATTAGTTTTTGTTCTAGTGCTTTATTCATTGCAAATTTTTGCTGCTTAGGTGACCCTGTTCTTGAGCTTGCATGTCAAATTTATATGGTCAAAAGTAGTTTTGATGCATGATATAGGCCCTAGGCACTTGTAGGAGTGGTTTCTATCAATATTATTGAGTTTGGTTTACTTTTATTTTGAAGTTACTAAAAATTTCAGAATTTTTCAGAAAATGATGAGGAGATTATTGAGGGGCTCATCGAGCCAAAGCTCGAAGGAAAAGGCACCGAAGCCTAAGTATAATTTGCCGCGCACCGCGGAGGTTCGGGCGTGTGAATGGCCTTCCGAGGATTTCTTGAGAGTAGCCGGGATTTATGAAGATTTTCATGAATTGGCTCATAATGCAGGCCTCACCGCTTTCCTCCACGACCAATGCGATCAGTATCTCTTACTCACAAATACCTTTGTGCAAAACTTTCATTTTCATTCTAGGAACTCACCACCTACGGTGGAGTTTCATTTATATGATGAGCATAAGGAGATGTCACTTTATGATTTCTGTCGGATTTGTTTAGTCCCTTTTGGGGGCAAGACAGAAGAACCACATCATGATGATGTGGAGGGGTTTATTGATACTATCACTGTAGGAGAAACTAGGAAGGTTTCCGATGCACGAATCACTAGCATACATTTTCCTGTTTTACGTTACTTTGCATTATTTGCTAGTCGTTGCTTAATTGGACGTGGAAACTGTGGAAACCTTAGTATCCCTGATATAATTATTCTGCTCCACGGTTTATACAGTGATAACACTTTTAGTATGGGTGGTATTATTGCTAAACGGTTAAGTCTGAACCGTACAAAGGGCCCCATCTTTGGAGGCATCTATGCTACACGCCTAGCTGCACATTTTAACATACCTATTAGGCATGCTGAGAAGGAAGAAAAAGTGTTGCCTCATGTTTATCTAGATTATAAAAGTATGGTGGCACATGATTTTATTATTAAGAATAGGGCAGGAGAGCTTAAATATCAATTGTTCTTTAATAAACATCATCCTGAGAGTATTACCTTGCCTGCTCCTTCTTTGTTTGATTTGACTATAGGCACGTACCTTGTTCCGTTAACGGCTATCCACGCCTACCGGAATCCTGCACCAACCGAGGAGCCAGAACCAGAACCACAATTAGATCCTTCACGACAGTCTAACTATCAGTGGGATCCGGAGACGATTGCCAGCCAGTGGCAATCGGAGCCTTCTTCTTCCTCATCGTAGTATGACCCCAACTATTATTATGGATATCAGCCAGGCCAGCCGTGGCCATAGACCAACTTAGGCCAAAATCCTAAGCTTGGGGGAGTACGTATTTCTCACCGACATTACATTTATGTTCACGCACACTCATTGCTAGATGTCGGTGCTCATACTTTTTCATTGTATCACCCATGCTAGTTTATTTCCTTTTATGCTTTATTCTTGTGTGTTTAATAAACCTTAAGAAAAAACCAAAAAAAATTAGTTGTAGCTTTTAATTAATTTACTTTCCATGCTTGTAGTAGTAATTAAAAACAAAACCCAAAAATAGTTCCTGTTCTTCTTTTGCTTGTTGGGAGCTTTCCCGTGTAAATAGTTTTATTTCTTTTCTTTTCTTTGGGGGTCAGTAGGAGAAGACCATGATTAAATTGTTGAAGTGGCTCTTATATGCTTTATTGTTGATTTAACCAAGAGCCCATATTGCTTTGTCTTCTCCTGTTTATTGAATGCTCGCAGATTCCATCTTAGTCCAATGCACGTGCACTCTTATTATTATTCACATCGTTCGGTCGTGCAAGTGAAAGGCAATTATGATGATATATGATGGACTGGCTGAGATGAGAAAAGCTGGTATGAACTCGACCTCTTTTGTTTTTGTAAATATGATGGGTTCATCGTTCTTGATTCAGCTTGTTATGAATAAACATGTTTGCAATGACAATTAGAGATCATAGTTGCTTGTGTCATGCTTGATTAGCTATGAGTTATAATGGTTTACCTTGCGTGCCAACATGCTATTAAAATGGTTATGATGTGGTATGATAGGGTGGTATCCTCCTCTGAATGATTTAAGTGACTTGACTTGGCACATGTTCACGCATGTAGTTGAAACAAATCAGCACAGCCTTCACGATATTTATGTTCATGGTGGATTATATCCTACTCATGCTTGCATCCAATGTTTATTAATTTTAATGCATGTACATGGCTGTTTTCGCTCTCTAGTTGGTCGCTTCCCAGTCTTTTGCTAGCCTTCACCTGTACTAAGCGGGAATACTGCTTGTGCATCCAATCCCTTAAACCCCAAAGTTATTCCACATGAGTCCACTATACCTTCCTATATGCGGTATCTACCTACTGTTCCAAGTAAATTTGTATGTGCCAAACTCTAAACCTTCAAATAATCATCATGTTTTGTATGCTCGAATAGCTCATGTATCAACTAGGGCAGCCTGTATCTTCCATGCTAGGCGGGTTATTCTCAAGAGGAGTGGACTCCGCTCCTCACTCACGAGAAAATGGCTGGTCACCGGGATGCCCAGTCCCATGCTTTATGCAAACTAAATCAAAAATAATTGCAAAACAAAACTCCCCCTGGGACCTGATGTATGTTGGAGGCACTCGTTGTTTCGAGCAAGCCATGGATTGATGTTTGTTGGTGGAGGGGGAGTATAAACTTTACCATTCTGTTTGGGAACTGCCTATAATGTGTGTAGCATGGAAGATATCGCCATCTCTTGGTTGTTATGTTGACAATGTAAGTGTACCGCTCAAAATATTATTCACCTCTATTTCAAAACCGAGCTCTGGCACCTCTACAAATCTCTGCTTCCCTCTGCGAAGGGCCTATCCATTTACTTTTATGTTGAGTCATCACCCTCTTATTAAAAGCACTAGCTGGAGAGTGCAGCTGTCATTTGCATTCATCACTGTTAATTTATATTGGGTGTGACTATGATTGGATCTCTTTTACCATGAATTACAATGTCTAGTCAGTCCTTGATCTTTAAAGGTGCTCTGCATTTATGTTTGGCGGTCTCAGAGGGCTAGCGAGATAACATCTTGTTATATCATATTATGATTGTTTTGAGAAAGTGTTGTCATCCAAGATTTATTATTATGGCTTGCTAGTTGATTATGCTATTGATATGGGTAATCATGAGACCTGAGAATTATTGCAAATGTGGTTAGTTATAATCTTTGCTGAAAACTTGAATGCTAGCTTGACATATTTACAAGAACAAGAGCAAACAGAGTTTGTAAAAGTTTTTCTTTATTTCTTTCAGTTTGTCAACTAAATTGCTTGAGGACAAGCAAGGGTTTAAGCTTGGGGGAGTTGATACGTCTCCGTTGTATCTACTTTCCAAACACTTTTGCCCTTGTTTTGGACTCTAACTTGTATGATTTGAATGGAACTAACCCGGACTGGTGCTGTTTTCAGCAGAATTGCCATGATGTTGTTTTATGTGCAGAAAACAAAAGTTCTCGGAATGACCTGAAACTCCACTGAATATCTTACAATAAATAATAAAAAATCCTCGCCAAAGATGAAGACGAGGGGGTCCACACCCTTTCCACGAGGGTGGGGGGCCCCCTAGGGCGTGCCCCCTACCTCGTGGGCCCCCTGGAGACCTCCCGACTCCAACTCCAACTTTATATATCTGCTTTCGGGGAGAAAAAAATAGGAGAGAAGAAATCATCGCGTTTTACAATACAGAGCCGCCGCCAAGCCCTAAAACCTCTCGAGAGGGCTGATCTGGAGTCCGTTCGGGGCTCTGGAGAGGGGGATTTGTCACCGTCGTCATCATCAACCATCCTCCATCACCAATTTCATGATGCTCACCGCCATGCGTGAGTAATTCCATCGTAGGCTTGCTGGACGGTGATGGATTGGATGAGATTTATCATGTAATCGAGTTAGTTTTGTTAGGGTTTGATCCCTAGTATCCACTATGTTCTAAGATTGATGTTGCTATGACTTTGCTATGCTTAATGCTTGTCACTAGGGCCCGAGTGCCATGATTTCAGATCTGAACCTATTATGTTTTCATCAATATGAGAGTTCTTGATCCTATCTTGCAAGTCTATAGTCACCTATTATGTGTTATGATCCGTTAACCCCGAAGTGGCAATAATCGGGATACTTACCAGTGATGACCGTAGTTTGAGGAGTTCATGTATTCACTATGTGCTAATGCTTTGTTCCGATTCTCTATTAAAAGGAGGCCTTAATATCCCTTAGTTTCCATTAGGACCCCACTGCCACGGGAGGGTAGGACAAAAGATGTCATGCAAGTTCTTTTCCATAAGCACGTATGACTATATTCGGAATACATGCCTACATTACATTGACGAATTGGAGCGAGTTCTATGTCACCCTATGTTACGACTGTTACATGATGAACCGCATCCGGCATAATTATCCATCACTGATCTGATGCCTACGAGCTTTCCATATACTGGTTTACGCTTATTTACTTTCCCATTGCTATTGTTACAATCACTACAAAATACCAAAAACATTACTTTGCTTTCGTTACTCTTTTGTTACCGTTACCATCACTATCATATTACTTTGCTACTAAACACTTTGCTGCGGATACTAAGTTTCTAGGTGTGGTTGAATTGACAACTCAGCTGCTAATACTTGAGAATATTCTTTGGCTCCCCTTGTGATGAATCAATAAATTTGGGTTGAATACTCTACCCTCGAAAGCTGTTGCGATCCCCTATACTTGTGGGTTATCAAGGTAATACCCTACGTCCTGCTTGATTGTTCTTGATGATATGAGTATTACAAGAGTTGATCTACCATGAGATCAAAGAGGCTAAACCCTAGAAGCTAGCCTATGGTATGATTGTATGTTGTCCTACAGACTAAAATCCTCTGGTTTATATAGACGTCGGAGGGGGCTAGGGTTACACAAGGTCGGTTACAAAGGAGGAGATATACATATCCGTATTTCCTAGCTTGCCTTCCACGCCAAGTAGAGTCCCATCCGGACACGGTACGAAGTCTTCAATCTTGTATCTTCATAGTCCAACAGTCCGGCCAAAGGATATAGTCCGGCTGTCCGGAGACCCCCTAATCTAGGACTCCCTTAGTAGCCCCTGAACCAGGCTTCAATGACGATGAGTCCGGCGCGCAGTATTGTGTTCAGCATTGCAAGGCGGGTTCCTCCTCCGCATACACCATGGAAGAGTTTTGAATACAAGGATAGTGTCTGGCTCTGCAAAATAAGTTCCACATACCACTGTAGAGAGAATAATATTTCCACAAATCTAATTTGCTGACACGTTTTGATAGCATGACATCACGCCATGGCCCGGTCATTATTCGAACCATTTTTCTCAATCAGCTCCGCACATAACGCGAGGTGGTTTTCTTGACACGTCTTGTCAAAGCAGAGATCATGTCCCCCTTATCACGGGATTCTCATCAATACAGATGTGGGTAACCCAACCGTGCCTGTTGGTATGACTCCTAGATCTTAGGCAAGTCCCAAACGGCCACGAGGAGGATGCTTGATATTCACCCTCTTTATAAAGGGGACGAGGCCTTTTCTTTTTTCCCTCCCGTGCTCAATCGAATCCTTCCCCCGCCTCGAGTTCTAACACCCAAAGCTTAGGTCAGGTGCTTCGGACCTTCAACTATGTCCGGATCCAACCTTCAAGGTCGGTGGATGCCTTCCTCCATCACAGAGGAGGACATCAAGAAGTTGAGAGAGGCCAGATACTGACCGCCGATATTTAGCATAGGCTGCCTGCCCGAGGGAAGGCCGTCCCTACTCCCGAACCCATCGAGAGCATCGTGTTCATCTCCCACTTCCTCCGAGGACTAGGCCTCGCTCTGGATCCCTTTGTTAGGGGTCTCATGTTCTATTATGGGCTGGATTTTCACGATCTGGCCCCGGATTCCCTTCTTCACATCTCGTCATTTCTTGTCATGTGTGAGGCCTTCCACCGCATTACCCCTCACTTTGGCCTGTGGCTCAAGATCTTCGATGTGAAATCGAAGATGATCGAGGGGCGGCACGCAGCATGCGGAGGTGCTTTAATAAGAAAAATTGCTGACGCTCCATGCCAGAGGGTTCCTTCCCAGAGGTGTCCGGACTGTGGCAGCGGGAGTGGTTTTACATCACAGCTCCCCGAAGTGCCAAGTGGGTAGCTGCCCCCACCTTTCGCTCGGCCCCCCCACCGCAACTGATGTCATGGATCAGCAGGGGGCTGAGCTGGGATCCAGCAAAGGACGTGCCAATACTGCAAAGCCGTATCCGAGATCTCTTTGAGAGAGATTTCAGTCTGGTTATGGTAATGCAAGTTATGCTAGTTCGTCGAGTCCACCCTTGCAAATGTCGGCCCCTCCGCATGTGGGAATTCAACCCGGAAGGACCACGAGCTATTCAGCATTTCCTCGGCATGACGCTCGAAGAGATGTACAAATCGTTCTTCGGACCCCAAATAGAGTGTTCGGACACCACCGAGGACGTGGGTCTAAGCTGCAATCGCCCCGCTGCCCAAGTAAGTAATCCCATGTTGAACCTACTGTCCTTTTATTTATCATGGCATCATTCTAAATAGCCGCTCTTTGACCAGGACTGGATAACAAAGGCGATGATGATTAGGTGTTCGGCCCCCCTTCCTGAGGGCTTGGACAATCTGGTACTGGACAAGATGCTCGAGCCGGCGCCTTATCCCGTGCCCTCAAAGGAAGATGACGGGGGGAATAGAGAGGGCGAAAGAGGGCCTCACTCGCTACTTATTCCAGTCAGGGGAATGAGCGCCTCCGCGAGGGAGGACAACCAAAGGGAAGAATCTAACATTCTCTCTCCCCGGGGAAGGAAGAGGACTACCTCTGAAGATTCGGAAACTAAGGTTTCCAAACGGGAGAAGAAATCTTCATCAGAGGGTCCTGCCTTGGAGGGTATTCTTGCCGCACAATGTCCACACGGGGATCAGCCCTCTGTCGAGCTATAAGTAATCAAAGAGTACTCAATAGTGGAAACATCCTACCTTACTTTCTAAGACAATAACCGATGCTTATAAATTGTAGTCCGGATCGTAGCCCTTCTCGACGGAGTTCGTCTTCGGGGGATCTTCTTCCGGAGATGATGGAGAGTGAAACGCCTCCCCCTGACACCCCGCCTCATGAAGCGGGTGACCTTGAAGTGTCGTCGCGAAGGGTATCTCTGGATCCACTAAGGCCATAGGATAACCCTTTGGCTACCCAGAATCCCCAGTATCCCGCTCCTAAGGAGAGCGACAGAAAGGGTCCGTACAGTGTGCGGTCGGACGCGCTAAAGGATCTTCTGGGGCAAGCGGCCATCTCGGAAGCGCATCGTACACTAATGGGTACTGTAATTGAAAGGATTTCATCCGCTGAAAGCGGTTTGCATGAAGCCTTTATGAGTCTGCTGAAAGGCTTCGAGGTACGTGAAATAGTGTATGTTTTTATAGTACCGCATACTTAGGTGTGCCCTATGCAGATAGTAGCCCCTGAGACTCTGGTTGTCGTCGAGAACGGCGGCAATCCGAGGATCATATACCCAGGTAATAATTCGACTGCCTTTATGTGCAGGTGGCTGAGGCTACGGTGGCTAGCCAAACTGATGGATTTACCGAGCTAAAGCGGCAACCTGATGCGGCCGATGCCGATATCGTGCTTGTCAACCAGCGGCTTGACGAGGCACAGGGTGAGTGATTTCTCTAGTGATCGTCACATAATAAGAGTAGCATGATGCCAGTATCGTTAATATGTTGTGACTGCAGTTGGAGAGGAGACCCTTCGGGCGGAGCTTGCCCGAGCCAAGGAGCAAGCAAGGAGTAGCAATGCGGCCGCTCTAAAGGCGGCCGAAGAGTTAAGGGCCGAACAGGCCGTGCATTGCGAGAGCAAGGAAAAAATAGCCAAGATGGCTATTGAATTAAAAGATGCCACTGACTGTTACCGGCTTCTTGAAGAAGAAAACCGGGCGAAGGCGACGGACCTGGAGAAGGCCTTGGTGGCTGCCAAGGAAGCCCGCTCCAAAATTAGAGCGACGAAGGAGGAGCTAAATCAAGATGCAGATATCGTGTCTGGGAAGCCCTTCTTGTTGCGGACTAAGTTCGGAGATCCGAAGTATGCTTCTCTGGACCGGCTATGGAGTTCTGCGACGCCTACGTGGAATTGGCTGCAAGTGCTGCTGATGCGGCCGAGTACTTCAAAGATCAGAAAGGTCCCAAAGTGGAAAAGCTGTTCTGGTCACAGTTTGACGCTCCAGTCTGTCCGCTGCTGTTGAATGAGCGAATGGCCGAGTGGGCTGAGCTCCATAGGTTGTCCAGACTTGCCATGAGGTCTGTTATGGATCACCTGTGGCCGGAAGAGCCAAGGCTGAATAACTACATTAGTTTAGTGCAACAATTCCTTGGTGCTGTTGTCGGCGTTCTGGGAATGGGGGTCCCCAGACTTGCCTGCCTGCGGCCTACGGCCTTGGTCAAAGGGGGCCCAGCACGGCTCGTCTTCATCAACACAGACCCAAGACCCTCGCGAGGGGCCAAGCCTCGCGGGGCGGACGACACGGAGCTTTCTCAGGCACGGCCTCATCAGGCTGGCTTGCGAGGAGGCGGAGAGATCAAGGCGGGGTACCTCACGAGGTGCCCGTGACGCAAGCCATGACGACCAAGGGTGCCAGGTGGGCACCAGCCCGCGCAGTGTCCTCCTTTCCTCTTTGGTGCAAAGGGAGCAAGCGCAGGCGAGAGCATCAAGCAAAGGCACCCGTTTCGGTGCAACGAGACCAAGACCAGTCCAACGGCAGGGAGGAAGTCATCGTGGATCCCAAGCCAGCGTCACCACCAGAGCCTTTGGCAGGCAAGGACCAACTTTAGTCAGGATAAGTGTACCAGATGTTCCCCTTCAAACTGGCCAATTGTTGGAACCCTTCCCGCTCAATATTTGGGAAGAGGCCCAGGGCCTTTGCCTATAAATAGGACTAGCCACCCCCAGGGTAGAGAGATCGGAATCAAGAAGGGAGAATCTAGAAGCCAAGAGAGAAACTAGCTAGGGGGGGAATCGAAGAGAGAATCGAGAAGAGAGAGAGAGAGAGAGAAGGGTGACTGAACTCATCCTAGCAGTTCATCCCCTCAGCCAAGAACAGACCCTAGCAAGGCTGTTCTTCCTTGTATTGCTCATCATCATCAGCCCAAGAGGCAATCCACCACACCACACACTAGAGTAGGGTATTACACCACAACGGTGGCCCAAACCAGTATAAACCCTGTGTCTCTTGTGTCGTTCTTTCCATAGCTTAGATCTTAGCGAGGCGGAGGGGTGCAGGTAGGTAGAAGGCGCACCCCAGTGTTCGAACCTCAAGGATCTACCGGAACTCGAAATCCGACATTTGGCGCGCCAGGTAGGGGTGCGCCGGAATTCGTCTTCCACCACCCCGTTCTCCTCCGACCATCGCGTCCATGTCTGACGCTCGTCGGGCCCGCGGCGAGCGCTGGGCCGCTCTTGCTTCCCGCGTCGCCCAGACGGCTCCTATCGGCAGGCGTCCTCGCCGTTCCCCGTCACCTACCGTCAACGCCGCAACCGGCCCGGCGGGGGACGAGCAGCAAGCGTCGTCTCAGCATCCGTCCGTGCGGCAAGACGGCCGCACCGCTACTCCCTCGCTCACCCCAGCTGGTTCTTCGTCCCGCGCGCTCCACGCACCCATGGAGGCTCGAGCTGCGCTCATCGCGGCAAACGAGCTCCTGCGCTACTGTCCCGTCGACGACGTCTACGAAGAATGGCTCGACCGCGTCGCCGAGCTCGTCCGCGCCGCAGGGGGCTCTCCTGCGCCGTCCGTTCCGCTGCACCGCACCCCGCCCCGTGCGGGCGACGAAGCTCCGGCGGCGCCCCAGCCGCCTCCTCCTCAAGAAGGCGCCATGGCTCCAAGGCGCATGGCCCCTGGGCGGAACCCGCTCCATCAGGTGCCAGCGCGGCAAGAGTAGAGCTGCCAAGAAGTCCCTCGCCCGCAAGAAGCTGCCCGGGCGCTCCCTGCTCCAACACGTCGCGACCATGCTCCTGCTCCCGCACGTCAAGACCCCGCGCTGCTCCCAGCTGCAGCGCGTGGGGACATGCAAGACCAAGCTCTCCGCCACCCAAGGCCTCCCGTGGCCACAGCAGGCTGCCGTGCCTTCACCACCGAGCTGCGCAGCGTCGCGTGGCCCGACAAGTTCAAGCCAGACCTGCCTCCTCGTTACGACGGCACGGCCGACCCTGCGGAGTTCCTCCAGCTCTATGAGCTGGGCGTCGAAGCTGCGAACAGAGACGAGAAGGTCATGGCGAACTGGTTTCCCATGGCGCTCAAGGACGGGGCCCGCACCTGGCTCCTGAACCTGGCTCCAGGCACGATCTCCTCCTGGGACGAGATGCGCACCCGCTTCATCGCCAACTTCCAAGGTACTCGCGACCGGCCACCCGCCATGAGCGACATGCGCCGCATCAAGCAACAACTCGGAGAGACCCTGCAGAAGTACATCCAGCGCTTCAACCACGCACGCCTCAAGATTCCCAAGGTGACCGAGGAGGCCATCATCTCAGCCTTCTCCGACGGCGTGCGCGATGTCAAGATGAAGGAGGAGCTGGCGATGCATGAAGACCTGTGCACTTCCTTGGAGTTGTTCAACTTGGCAACCAAGTGCGCCAGGGCTGAGGAAGGGCGTCTCTCCCTCCTTGAGCTACCTACCACAGACCCAGAAGAGAAGAAGCCCAAGGCCAAGGATGTGAAGCGCAAGGGGGCTGCCGTGCTCGCGGCAGAACCAGACACGAAGCGGGGCAGAGATCAACCCGAATCTTCCAAGGGCAGTCGGTACTGTGTGTACCACGACCTCCACACCCACAACACCAATGAATGTCAAGAGCTCCGAGCCGTGCGAGAAGGAAGGATCGGCCGTCGCCCCGACCATGGTGACCGGGGCTACGGTCAAGGAGGAGGAAGGAACGCAGGACGCTGGGAAGACCGCTGCCCGCGCCAAGGGTGGCGCGATTGACCTTGCAAGGATCGCTGGCAAGACCCGCCTCGCGAGGGAGACTGTAGGGATCAGCCTCGAGAGGATCGCCCGCAAGGCAACGCAGGCCTCCCTTCGCTGCCGCCGTAGCCAAGGAGAAACGAGGACCGCCATCAAGGCGAGGGGGCTGGGGGCTTCCAGGAGCCGCGCGCGATCGCCTGCATCCTGGGCGGGGCTCAAGCCCTAGCCTCTCAATGCATCTTCAAGCAGTTCGCCCGCGAAGTGAATGCAGTCCTCCCCAAGCTCGAAGCCACGCGCCCTCTCAGGTGGTCGGCGTGCGCCATCATGTTCAGCTTAGCAGATCAGCTCAAGTGTGCGGCTACAGCCGGAGTCCTCCTGATGCTTTGTTCCCCAATCATCAACAACGTGGTGGTCACCAGGACCCTCATCGATGGCAGGGCAGGGCTCAACGTCCTGTCTGTGGAATCATTCAACAATCTCCAAGTGCCCTACAGCCAGCTTCAGCCAACCAAGCCTTTCTCCGGAGTCACCGACGGCTCCATGGTCCTGATTGGGCAGGTCCACCTCCCTGCCACCTTCGGGGCACGCGACAACTACCGCACCGAGCTCATCGACTTCGACGTCGCTCACATTCGCCTGCTGTACAACGCCATCCTTGGGTACCCAGCGCTGGCCAAGTTCATGGCCGTAACTCACCACGGCTACAACATCCTCAAGATGCCAGGAAGTGGCCGAGTCATCACGGTGCCCTGTGAAGAGAAGAATGCGGTATGTTCCCTGGAACGAGCCTTTCAGGCAGCATCACTGGAAGACCAGGATCGCGGAAGCAGGAGGCTTCCCGAGACTGCCCCCAAGAAGAAGAATACATCGTCCGGCCTGGCCCCTCAGGAGGCAGGCCCCTTAGGGCCCGCGCCTGCCCAGGGGGAACCTCCTTCCATCGCATAGGAAAGCGCGCCCAGTGCCCTCCTCAGGCAGGGCTCGGGGACTCTCCCCTGGAGGGCCACCGACCTGGCTAAGGTCACGAGGGAGGCGCTTGGGCACCACATG
The DNA here is from genome assembly GCF_018294505.1 of Triticum aestivum. Classification (NCBI taxonomy): domain Eukaryota; kingdom Viridiplantae; phylum Streptophyta; class Magnoliopsida; order Poales; family Poaceae; genus Triticum; species Triticum aestivum. Next base: position 447,150,619 of record NC_057812.1, on the reverse strand, counting down.
GAGGCGTGTTTCGAAGCACGTTTCCCTCAAGAAGGAGTAAGGCAAGGAGAGCCAGACCCTCAGGAGTTCGTCAGCAAGGCCATTCAGGAGCTACAGGAGTCAAGAGTCATGAAAGGCGGCCGCCGCCTACCAGCTGTGGCTCCCCATCCAGGCGAGGATGGTGGGCTGCGTGTCTGCATCGACATACCAGGGCTCAATCGAGACGCCTCTCTAGAGCGCTTCTGGCCCTCGCGAGTGGGGCGTTGCGAAGGTCCACCCCACAGCTATGTTCGCATGCCTTACGGCTTGCCGAACACGGCTGCCACGTACCAGCGCCTCATGAGGGGTATCATGGAGGCTCAAGAGGCCAGGCATTCCGCAGCCCTGGCGGAGATGGAGATGGTCCGCGAGGAGCCACCAGCGCCTCCGGAGCCTCCCGAGGCCCCTGGGCCTGGGGGCTCGTGAGGACCGGCTTCCGCAGCCCACCGAGTCTGCTACACCAACACTCCTTCATCCTCAACATCATCAGGTGACATCTTTCAAGTTTCATTTCCAGCTGGGAGCGCCCCCCCAGGGCTGCATTATTCCCAAGCCGTGTGGGTCCGTCCTTGCAGCATGTATCCCTTTTATTTCATGTTGTTAGCTTACTTTGTTGGGGGCGCCCCATGGGCTGCATCATCCCCAAGTCGCTCGGGCCTGACCCAGTGATGTCCGCCTTCCCAGCATCTATTTGAATGATTCCACTCCTTCGCGGCTAATGTTTTGACCTAGTTTCCCGCTCAACAGACGCCAACTGACGGAGCTGCTCCCAAACGGCACAACGCTTGCGCATGGGTCCGTCCCTGCAACGCCGACAAACCTGAATGGTTGAGATCTGGCCGCAACAGCCCCGCATGGCGCCACCTCGTCAAGCTTTCAGTGCCTCATCACCCCTCGGAAGCAACCAATGGCTGACTGTCAATTGTCATGGCAACCCCTTGTTCTTTCTATGATGGATCTATAGGATCTCCTAAAGGAGCTGCATCAGGCGAGGCCCTTGCGGTGTCTTCTTCACTCTCATCCGCGCGAACCGCTTGCACGTTAAAGGGGGGGGTGCCTGAGCATCGCGACTCAGGGCTCCTACTAGCTCTCCATCCCTCACCCTCTGGCCTTGTCCACGGCATCGCGACCTGGCATACCAGTGATGGCTGAGACTCGCTCGAGGGTCGGGACCCGAGGACGTAAAGCAGAAAGGGGAGCAAAGGCGAGAGGGGAGGGACACGCGAGGACCTCGCCGAGCAACCTCACGCCTGCCGATGCACGGACCCGGTGACACACCAGAGAGCGGTCCCTGATTCTCGAGATTAGTCACCACCCGGAAGCACTAGCTACCATGGCACCATCCCCGCACCTAATGCAATCCCGTGTTAGCGACGCCGCTCTCCTTTCTCACCGAACGGCGGCTGCTTGAGCGCCAAAGGGGACCTCCTGAGCATCGTGACTCAAGGGCTCTTATCGGACCCCGGGTTGCTCACCTCCTGGCCTTGACCACGGCATCGTGACCTGGCATACCAGCAACGGCTGAAGCCGCCTTGGGACTGGGACCTGTCGGTGCAGAGCACCAAGCCCTCGTGAGGTTCGAAAGGGAGGACTGAGCTAAGACAGAATGAGCAACTCGCACAATTCTACGACAAGGGTTATATTAACAAACAGGATCACAAGCACCTTACAAGCCTTCACGGCACGCGTCTTTGATTCCTTGCAGGGAACAGATCCTAAAAGGATGCTAACTACACGCGCCCCTGCGAAAGACGCCATCGTCAACAGCGGGCCATCAAGCACCGGCACCAACCCCATCCAGATCAGAGTCGGTGACAGCCTGACGAGCCCGCCCTGCTCCAGGAGCGGCGCCGGCTAGGGGGCTCGTAGCTGTCATCGCTCGTCTCCGGAGTCGCGAAGAGCTTGCCGGAGTCGCTGGACCCTCCGACGCCTCCGCCGCCTGAGCAGCCGCCAAGGGAGCGGTCGGCGGGCCCAGTCCCCGCCGTAGCAGGGTCCCGACCACCTCTCCCGGGGAAGCACTCCAGCCGGCGCCCATTCGCATCGAAGACCTTGAAGAACATCACCGAAGCACTGTCGTACTCCAAGTGGATCGCGAAGGCGCCTCTTGTCCTGCAAACCCAGGCGATTTCGCTCCAGCCTCGAGTCATGAAGACCTCGCCCGGGGCAACGACCGCGACCTCTGCCTCGGTCGCGAGGGTGCTGCAGCCGGCATGCTGCAGCCAAAGCTCCAGGAGTTCTCCCTACGGGATGATAGAGGCGAAGAAGGGAGGAAGGCGAATCCAAGACTGAGGAGGCATGGCAGCGTGGAGCACGAACTCTCGGGAGGAGCCCTCGGTGTGGACCCCAGGGGGGACGACCCACACCTTCGTGACCCGTCGGTGCCAACGGCGGCGCCGCCCGTGGCGATCGGCATCGACTCCTTCAGAGCCCTCGATGTGGGCGTACAAGGGAAGCGGGGACCCCGGCGGTGGCCGCTCGCACCAGGGCATCGACACCACTTGATGGGCCCCCTCGTCCCGGCTGCGGAGGGCGAGCCGTTTCTTCGGCGGGAGCGGGTCAGGTTCCTCTCGGGGAGCCTTTCCCTTCTCTGCCGTCGAGAACTGGCGGATCGGAGCGATCGCAGCAAGACGGAGCAAGGACCGGGAAGAAGGAGAAGCAAGAAGGGATGGACTGGAAGGGCGCGCGCCGTTCCGTACTTATGGCCGGCGAAGGCCAACCGCCGACCTCCACGATTGCAAGTAATCATGACCCGCTTTGCATGCAGGGACTTGTCCAATCCGTGCAGTTGCCGAGGCGCCGTGGGGAAGTGGATACGCCCACGTCAAATCAACCGCCACGCGACGCCCAAGGCCGCAGGCTGTTAGGGCCCGTGGCGCTTCGCTCTTGCCCTTCCGCCTCCCTGCACGGCCAAGTCCGGGCGCGCCTTGGGCCCGGGGGCTACTGTTGGCGTTCTGGGAATGGGGGTCCCCAGACTTGCCTGCCTGCAGCCTGTGGCGTGGCTCAAAGGGGGCCCAGCACGGCCCGTCTTCATCAACACAGACCCAAGACCCTCGCGAGGGGCCAAGCCTCGCGGGGCGAACGACACGGAGCTTCCTCAGGCACGGCCTCATCAGGCTGGCTCACGAGGAGGTGGAGAGATCAAGGCGGGGTACCTCACGAGGTGCCCGTGACGCAAGCCATGCCGACCAAGGGTGCCAGGCGGGCGCCAGCCCGCGCAGTGTCCTCCTTTCCTCTTTGGTGCAAAGGGAGCAAGCGTAGGCGAGAGCATCAAGCAAAGGCACCCGTTTCGGTGCAACGAGACCAAGACCAGTCCAACGGCGGGGAGGAAGTCATTGTGGAGCCCAAGCCAGCGTCACCACCGGAGCCTTTCGCAGGCGAGGACCAACTTTAGTCAGGATAAGTGTACCAGATGTTCCCCTTCAAAATGGCCAATTGTTGGCGCCCTTCCCGCTCAATATTTGGGAAGAGGCCCAGGGCCTTTGCCTATGAATAGGACTAGCCACCCCCAGGGTAGAGAGATCGGAATCAAGAAGGGAGAATCTAGAAGCCAAGAGAGAAACTAGCTAGGGGGGAAATCGGGGAGAGAATCGAGAAGAGAGAGAGAGAGAGAGAAGGGTGACTGAACTCCTCCTAGCAGTTCATCCCCTCAGCCAAGAACAGACCCTCGCGAGGCTGTTCTTCCTTGTATTGCTCATCATCATCAGCCCAAGAGTCAATCCACCACACCACACACTTGAGTAGGGTATTACACCACAACGGTAGCCCGAACCAGTATAAACCATGTGTCTCTTGTGCTGTTCTTTCCATAGCTTAGATCTTAGCGAGGCGGAGGGGTGCAGGTAGGTAGAAGGCAAAATCTCCGCGCGCACCCCAGTGTTCGAACCTCAATGGTCTGCCGAAACCCGAAATCCGACAGCTGTGCCACGCATCGATGCTGTAAAGAGATCGGCGTGCAGAGAGGGTGCGCGGATGGCCTTTGCCTGTGTCAAGACATATTGGGCGGAGATGGAGGCCACCATTGTTGCGACACAGGGTTCGGCCGTTGGCTGAGTGGCTGCTGAGCACTACTTTGAAGAAGTTCTTGAAGGCGCTCGTTTGATAGAGGCTCAGTGCTCAAAGAATATTATGTTCTAGTGACATATATTCCCATTGTAAAACAATGTTTTATTGAATTATCAAGGTTGTATTTATACTTTTGCCTGAAAGTACTATGATGCCTCCTGTGCAGCCGTTTATGTATATATGTATATAACATGAAACTTTGCAGTCGTCAGCTTCCGCCCCACGCATATAATGCGGGGGTGTTCGCAGAAAATGCATATCCACACTTGATCCAACGTCTTGGTCCATTAAGGAGATGATAGCACAGCGAACGAGGCAATCGGACTATATTGCTTTAACACTTTCACTTAGCCATAGGAGTTTGACGGTGGGGCTACTATATAGCCCCTGGCACTTCTGTGCTCGTCCGAATACGGGGCGCGTACATACATGACCGGGAAACGTCCCTTCGTTAATGCGGAGGAATCCCGAAGATTCCGATGAGTCATCAAGTGGTTGACCAGTCTCTCACTATATCATGACAGTCAGTTTTCGGCTTTCTCTATTTAGGTGCTCAACTGGATGAACCAGGGCACAATCACAGTAGTTCTCCCAGTGATACCTTCGTCGATATAACGGAACGTAAGGTACCAAAACGTGGGATCCGGGAAAACCCAACATGTGACCAAAGACATGATTCAGAGCTGATGCATATAGGGCCAAACTCGCGACGCCGAACACTCCCTAAGGTGTTCGGTCTTTATAACATATACCAGGCTAAAAATTCCCTTAATAAGAAACCCCATGTGTCCAGGTACATGGAAAATCCTGATGTGGCCACATGCCAATAAGGCCAGCATCCTTCTCGGTTGTGTGGAGTATCCGGAGGATGTGAGCAACAAGAGACAGTAAAAAAGGTTTACGCAGGGTCTTAATCTAAAAAGAAACCTTTGGGCGGGTCCCTGCTGCACGTCTGCGCCTGTGTCTCTGTTGTGCCGTGTCCTGGACGGGTGTAGCATGATTGTCATTTGTAAAAGGAAAGAACTTAGGTGAAAGTTGTCGTGCCAAAAAGAAGAATTGGTTATTATCAATGAACTATCAAAATTCAAGAGAAGCCAAGTTGAGCCGGGCTGGCCCTGATTACAAGCGAGAAGCCCCTGGTATCGTTTATGAGGGTTTGATCATCGAACCAATATCATGTATATATGATGGAACACCGGATTCGTTTAACCGTGTCCGTGGTCTTGACGACCTGCCATTTTTTCTGGTTGGTGAGGCCGTCTAGTTTGCGGCTGTTAGAGCCGCCACATCCTCTTCCATACGTAAGAAACGTTTGGTATTTCCGCTAACTGAGATGATGCCACATGGACAGGGCATCTTAAGCTTGAGAAAAGCATAATGCGGTATTGCGTTAAAACGAGCGAAAGCCGTTCTTGCGAGTAGTGCTTGATAACCACTTCGGAATGGGGCAATGTGAAAAGTTAACCTTTTGCTTCGAAAGTTATCGGGAGAACCGAATACCACCTCTAGTAGTAGAGAGCCCGTACAGCGGGCCTCTTGGCCTGGTATTACTCCCTTGAAGGCCATGTTCAAGAATTCATCCGATTAACCAGTTAACTTGCCGATTAATCCCTACTCGTAGGGTCACCGAGTAGCCGATAAACCGATAAATCATCCGATTAATTGATTAAATGGCCAATTAACTTGCCGATTAGCCTATTAATCCTCTACTCGCCAACCAACCGAGCAGCTACCAATTAACGATTTCCTCAACAATGCTTGAACGTAGTATTGCTATAGCTTATTTGTGTCGGGTCTATCCCCATTTTGCAGGCTGTGTCCTGATATATCAGATTTTGATCACTGCCACCATCCATGAGGACTCGTGTGAAATGGTACCCATTTATTATTGGGTCTAACAACAAGGCCGTTAGTCCTTCGTGCCGGATATTTGTCTCGTGATCCCTCCGATCAAAAGTGATCAGGCAGGCCAACCTGGGGTTGAACCTAGGGGTGACGGGCTCTATGGCGCATGTGCCTCAGAGTGCATGCTTGCTTCTCCTCTTTGTCAGATGGATCATGTTACTGTTTTAACCTCTGGTGGGAACTTTTTCTGTTCTCCGGCGCTTTGCTGGTGAGGTTCATCCTCTTCTTCGCTTGGTGTCTCTTCCCCTTTGTGTTTGGCGTTTAGCTTACCGGCCTGCTTGAAGACCCAACATTCTCTGTGGGTATGATTTGCAGGTTTGTCTGGGGTGCCGTGAATCTGACAGAGTTTTTCAAGAATTTTGTTTAGGCCAGATTGTCCTTCTCTGCTGCCTTTGAAAGGCTTTTTCCGCTGACCTGTTCAGGAGCACCTGAATCCGGCGTTTACCGCCGTGTTATCTGGGCTACCTTCTTTATTTCGACGCTTATTTTTATTGTGTCGTGGTTTACCATTGCCATCCCTGACTTCGGATGTGCTTGGGTTGCTGGTGCTGCTACGGGCCAACCAGCTGTCCTCACCCGCACAAAAGCGGATCATGAGGTTTGTTAGGGCTGCCATTGTTCTCGGTTTTTCTTGGCCAAGGTGTCTGGCGAGCCATTCGTCTCAGACGCTGTGTTTAAAAGCTGCTAAGGCTTCAGCGTCCAGACAGTTGACGATTTGGTTCTTCTTGGTGAGGAACCTGTTCCAAAGCTTTCGGGCGGATTCTCCGGACTGTTGGAGGTCGGACATAAGTCCCTTGAAAATTGGCCCGAAAAGCGTCCTCGAGCTCCTCCCAACTTCCAATTGAGTTTTCGGGGAGGCTTTTAAGCCAGTGCCGAGCTGGCCCTTTAAGCTTGAGGGGCAGGTATTTAATGGCATGGAGATCGTCTCCACGAGCCATATGAATATGGAGGATAAAGTCCTCTATCCAGACTCCAGGGTATGTGGTTCTGTCGTACGCCTCTATGTTCACCGGTTTGAATCCCTCTGGGAATTCATGATTCATCACGTCATCAGTGAAACATAAGGGGCATGCGGCACCCATGTATTGGGATGTGCCATGGTGTTCGGACGGTTGTAGTATTCGGTGTTGGTTTTGTATCGTAGCGCGCTTCCTAGATCCATAGATGGATCTGGTCGCGCCGGATTTTTGACGCAAGTTCTCACGTAGATCGTGTGTTGACTTATGCGCGACTTTGTTAGCCGCTCTATTGCGTTCACAAGGTGGTGGATCCGGCTGGTTGGCCGTATCATTCTTCAGCTGTATGGGCTCTAAGGCCTCATCGTCGAATTCTGGTAATAGCTTGTGCTTTGGATAGCTATTTTTATGGTAACTTCCACCATACTTTGTTACTTTATTCCACCTGCTGTTGTGTGTATCTTGTATGACCTTGAGCCTTTGCTTCTGTTTCTTCAGGCTCCTCGTTGTGGCAATAAGCCTTCTGCGGAGGTTCTCTTGCTCCAAGTGCATTTCCGGGATGATGTGTGCATCTTCGTCCGGACTGTTTTCTTCCCAGACGGGGTTTGATGAGGCTTATCCTTGGCGTCGTCGTGTTTGGACGTCGGATCCGTACTATGTTTGCAGTTTTCATCTTGATCGTGCTCTGCCACCGGGGTGGTGCAGTCGTCGTTTCTTCTAGAGTCGACTGGGATGTTATTTCCTCTTGCGCTGTTATCACTGTTTTTGCTATGGCGGGACTTAGAGCGGCGCCGCTGACATTGGCGCTTGGGTTTCTTGGAGGGGGCATCCTCCGTTGTCTCTTTGCCATTGCCCTCTCTGGGTGTATCCACCATGTATACATCATGTGATGAAGTGGCGGTCCAGCGCCCTGTGGGCGGTGGTTCCTATTCATCTCCTGCATCGTCGTCCATACCGTCGTTGTCTTTAGAGTTGAAGTCGAGCATGTCAGTTAAGTCGTCGACAGTGGCTACTAACTGGGTGGCGGGTGGTCAGCGAATTTCTTCGTCGTCCGCATCCCATTCTAGCCGGACATAGTTCGGCCAAGGTTCTCCTGACAGGGAGAGAGACCTTAATGAATTTAGCACATCTCCGAACAGTGAGTGCTGAAAGATATCCGCGGAGGTGAACTCCATGATCGGTGTCCCGTCGGATTCGACGGGCATGGATGTAGGCGGCTCGGAGTCCGTGGCCGGAGGTAAATCCAGTGGTTCGGCGACGCGGTTCTCGAAAGGGGTGAAGTCAGTATCTGGCTCTATCGCCACTCAGAGTGCGGCCTCCATGGAGGGGTCTATCCCTCCACTCTCGGATGGTGCGATTTGCTCCGGATTAATGACCGGAATAGTTGCGGATGCAATCTCCCGAACACTGTCCGACGGCAGAGTTACGTCATGCTTGTCGCGACTGTGCGGCGCGTCCGACATGGGCTCGAATCTGTCGAAGATCAAGTCTCCGCAGGTGTCGGCCGTGTAGTTCAAGTTTCCAAATCTGACCTGATGGCCAGGGGCGTAGCTCTCGATCTTCTCTAGATGGCCAAGCGAATTGGCCCACAGTGCGAAGCCGCCGAATACGAAGATCTGTTCGGGAAGGGAAACCTCGCCTTGGACCGCATCGCTAGCGATGATCGAAGGAGCCATCAAGCCTTATGGTGACGACACAGTGGAAATCTCAATGAAAGCACCAATGTCGGTGTCAAAACCGGCGGATCTTGGGTAGGGGGTCCCGAACTGTGCGTCTAAGGAGGATGGTAACATGAGGCAGGGGACACGATGTTTACCCAGGTTCAGGCCCTCTTGATGGAGGTAATACCCTACGTCCTGCTTGATTGTTCTTGATGATATGAGTATTACAAGAGTTACCACAAGATCAAAGAGGCTAAACCCTAGAAGCTAGCCTATGGTATGATTGTATGTTGTCCTAGGACTAAAACCCTCTGGTTTATATAGACATCGGAGGGGGCTAGGGTTACACAAGGTCGGTTACAAAGGAGGAGATATACATATCCGTATTGCCTAGCTTGCCTTCCACGCCAAGTAGAGTCCCATCCGGACACGGGACGAAGTCTTCAATCTTGTATCTTCATAGTCCAATAGTCCGGCTGTCCGGAGACCCCCTAATCCAGGACTCCCTCACCCATGCCCTTTCCTCCTAAACCATCCAAGAAAAAGGATGATGAGGATTTTGAGCACTTTGCTGAAATGATTAGACCTATCTTTTTGCGTATGCGTTTGACTGACATGCTTAAAATGAATCCTTATGCTAAATATATGAAGGAAATTGTTACTAATAAAAGAAAGATACTGGAAGCTGACATTTCCACCATGCTTGCTAATTATACTTTTAAGGGTGGAATACCAAAGAAACTTGGAGATCCAGGAGTACCAACTATAACATGCTCCATTAAAAGAAACTATGTTAAAACTGCTTTATGTGATCTTGGAGCCGGTGTTAGTGTTACGCCTCTCTCTTTATATCATAGACTTGATTTGAATAAGTTGACACCTACTGAAATATCTTTGCAAATGGATGATAAATGAACTGCTATACCTGTTGGTATTTGTGAGGATGTGCCTGTTGTGGTTGCAAACGTTACTATTTTAATGGACTTTGTTATTCTTGATATTCCCGAGGATGATAGTATGTCTATTATTCTTGGAGGATCCTTTTTGAATACTGCAGGGGCTGTTGTTGATTGCACCAAAGGCAATGTCACTTTTCATGTCAATGGTAATGAGCATACGATACACTTTTCGAGGAAACAACCTCAAGTCCACAGTATCAATTTAATTGGAATTTTTTCAACAATTACTATTGGAGGTTTTGAATTTCCTCTTCCCATTGTCAAGAAGAAATATGATATTCTTATTGTTGGGGACATGCATATCCCCGTTGAGGTAACCTAGTGTTATTCGAAATTTCTCCGGTTCCATGTTATTCGGAATGAGTTTGTTAACAAGACTTGATTGTAACGCCCCGGACACACCCGCCGGTGGTCGTTACTCCTGGCGGGATCTAGACTGGCCCCACAGATCAATACTAGTCTTTTCTGCGCACTTTGTCCTCACTCGTGCGCACCCGGGAGAAACTTCCCGGTCGGTCACCCATCCTGACACTACTCCAAGCTAAGCACGCTTAACTTTGGAGTTCTGTCCGAATGGGCTCCCGAAAAAGAAGGAATTCCTTATTGATATGAGTAGTCTATCATCCCTAATAATCCAGGCCATCACATACACCCCCACTCAGAGGAACCGACGTCCTCGTCGGGCCACAGGAACGTTACCTCTTGGCACAAACGTCTGTGCTTCCATTCCGATACATGTGCCATGCCGGGTGCCACGACGGGTCACAAACGCCATGAACAACATGACCACGCACCTGTCCGCAACCATTCGTGTAACCACGAGGGTCGGCTCTGATACCAACTTGTAACGCCCCGGACACACCCGCCGGTGGTCGTTACTCCTGGCGGGATCTAGACTGGCCCCACAGATCAATACTAGTCTTTTCTGCGCACTTTGTCCTCACTCGTGCGCACCCGGGAGAAACTTCCCGGTCGGTCACCCATCCTGACACTACTCCAAGCTAAGCACGCTTAACTTTGGAGTTCTGTCCGAATGGGCTCCCGAAAAAGAAGGAATTCCTTATTGATAAACGTCATGAACAACATGACCACGCACCTGTCCGCAACCATCCGTGTAACCGCGAGGGTCGGCTCTGATACCAACTTGTAACGCCCCGGACACACCCGCCGGTGGTCGTTACTCCTGGCGGGATCTAGAATGGCCCCACAGATCAATACTAGTCTTTTCTGTGCACTTTGTCCTCACTCGTGCGCACCCGGGAGAAACTTCTCGGTCGGTCACCCATCCTGACACTACTCCAAGCTAAGCACGCTTAACTTTGGAGTTCTGTCCGAATGGGCTCCCGAAAAAGAAGGAATTCCTTATTGATATGAGTAGTCTATCATCCCTAATAATCTAGGCCATCACATTGATCAACCTTATTACTGGATTCCTTTTGAAGAACATGAGATGGATGAAGTTAGAAAACACAACTCTTTATACCCTCTTTTTTACTTTCTATTATTTATATTAAATAAAGCAAAAATAGTATTTTTCCTGTCAGTTTTCTGAATTATCCATGCAATGAAAAATACCCCGAAAATAAAAGTTCTCCAAATGCTCTGAAATTTAAATATGATTTTTTCTAGAATATTTGTGAATATTTGGCACTGAGAACACAGCAGGGGGAGCAAGCACCTGGCCATGAGGGTCCAGGGCGCGCCCACCCCCTGGGCGCGCCCCCTACCTCGTGGGCCCATGGTGGCTCCCCTCCACTTATTCCAGCTACCACACACTCCTTCCTCCCAAAAACATCACTAGCCAGCTCAAACCCGAGTCCAAGCTCATCTTGCTGCCATTTTCGATCTCCTTGCTCAAAGCTCCATTCACAAAACTGCTTTGGGGGATTGTTCTTTGGTATGTGACTCCTCCAATGGTCCAATTAGTTTTTGTTCTAGTGCTTTATTCATTGCATATTTTTGCTGCTTAGGTGACCCTGTTCTTGGGCTTGCATGTCAAATTTATGTGGTCAAAAGTAGTTTTAATGCATGATATTGCCTCTAGGCACTTGTAGGAGTAGTTGCTATCAATATTGTTGAGTTTGGTTCACTTTTATTTTGAGTTACTAAAAATTTCAGAAAAAGATGAAGAGATTTTTGAGGGGCTCATCGAGCCAAAGCTCGAAGTATAAACAAAGTGAAGAGAACAAGAAGCCCATGTATAATCTCCCTCACACCATGGAGGTTCGGCTGTGTGAATGGCCTTGTGATGATTTCTTGAGAGCAGCCGGGATTTATGATGATTTCTATGAGTTGGCTGAGAATGCAGGCCTCACCACCTTCCTCCACGACCAACGCGAACAGTATCTCTTACTCACCAATATCTTTGCGCAAAACTTTCATTTCCATGCTAGGAGCTCACCACCTACGGTGGAATTTTATTTATATGATGAGCATAAGGAGATGTCACTTCATGATTTTTGTCGGATTTGTTTGATACCATTTGAGGGCAGTCTAGAGGAACCACATCGTGATGATGTGGAAGGATTTATTGATACAATTGTTGTAGGGTAAACGAGGAAGGTTTCCGATGCAAGAATTACTAGCATACATTTTCTTGTTTTACATTACTTTGCAATATTTGCTACTAGATGCTTAATTGGTCGCAGAAACTGTGGCAATGCCCCTGATATTGTTATTTTGTGCCATGCCTTGTTCCGTGATGACACATTTAGTATGGGCACTATTGTTGCAAAGCAGTTAAATCTTAACCGTACTAAGGGCCCCGTCCTTGGAGGCATCTTCGCCTCGCGCCTCGCTGCATATTTTAACATACCTATTAGGCACTATGAGAAAGAAGAAAAGTTGGTACCTCCTATTTTTCTAGACTATAAGATTATGGTAGCACATGATTTTATCGTTAAGAGTAAGGAAAAGATGCTTAAGTACAAGCTGATATTTGATAGAAATCACCCTGAGACTATTACTTTACCTGCTCCTTCCTTGTTTGACTTATTTGCAGGCAAGTACCTTGTTCCGCCGGAGGCCATTCACGCCTACCAAAACCCCACACCAGCTACAGAGCCAGAGCCGGAACCACAATTTGATCCTCATCGGCAGTCTATTTATCAGTGGAATCCGGAAGAGATCGCCAACCAGTGGCACCAGGGGGATTCTTCTCAGTACGACCCCAACTATTACTTTGGATATCCTCCAGGCTAGCCGTGGCCATAGACCAACTTAGGCCAAAAGCCTAAGCTTGGGAGAGTACGTATTTCTCACCGACATTACATTCATGTTCACACACTCATGCTAGTTGTCGGTGCTCATACTTTTTTATTGTAATATCCATGCTAGTTTATTTCCCTTCTTATGCTTTCTTCTTGTGTGTTTGATAAACCTTAAGAAAAACCAAAGAAAAATAGTTGTAGCTTTTAGTTAGTTTACTTTCCATGCCTGTAGCAGTAGTAATTAAAAAGAAAACCCAAAAAGATTTCTCGTTCTTCTTTTGCTTGTTGGGAGCTTTCCCTTGTAAATAGTTTTGCTTCTTTTCTGTTTTTGGGGGTCGAGAGAAGAAGACCATGGTTAAAATGTTAAGTGGCTCTTATATGCATTATTGTTGATCTAACAAAGAGTCCATATTACCTTGTCTTCTCTATTGAATTGAAAGCTTGCAGATTCCAGCTTAGTCCAATGCACATGCACTATTATTATTATCCACACTATTCGGTCATGCGAGTGAAAGGCAATAATGATGATTATATGATGAACTTATTGAGTTGAGAAAAGCTGGTATGAATTCAACCTCTCTTGTTTTTGTAAATATGATCAGTCCATCATTCATGATTCAGCCTATTATGAAAGAAACATGTTTGCAATGACAATTAGAGATTGTAGTTGCTTATGCCATGATTAATTAGCTAGGAGCTTATAATGGTTTACCTTGAGTGCCAACATGCTATTAAAATGGTTGTGATGTGGTATGATAGGGTGGTATCCTCTTTTGAATGATTCGAGTGGCTTGACTTGGCACATGTTCACGCATGTAGTTGAAACAAAATCAACATAGCCTCTATGATATTTATGTTCATGGTGCATTATATTCTACTCATGCTTGCATTTAGTGTTGATTAATTTTAATGCATGTTCATGACTGTTGTCGCTCTATAGCTGGTCACTTCCCAATCTTTTTCTAGCCTTCACTTGTACTAAGCGGGAATACTGCTTGTGCATCCAATTCCATAAACCCCAAAGTTGTTCCATATGAGTCCACCATACCTACCTATATACGGTATCTACCTGCCGTTCCAAATAAATTTGTATGTGCCAAACTCTAAACCTTCAAATAAACATTCAGTTTTGTATGATCGAATAGCTCATGTATCAACTAGGGCTGTCTGTATCTTCCATGTTAGGCGGGTTATTCTCAAGAGGAGTGGACTCCGCTCCTCACTCACTAGAAAATGGTGGTCACCGGGATGCCCTTAATGCAAATCAAATCAAAATAACTGAAAACAAAACTCCCTCAGGACTCTTGTTAGTTGGAGGCACTCGTTGTTTCGAGCAAGCCATGGATTGATGCTTGTTGGTGGAGGGGGATTATAAACTTTACCATTCTATTTGGGAACCGCCTATAATGTGTGTAGCATGGAAGATATCGAGATCTCTCGGTTGTTATGTTGACAATGAAAGTATACCGCTCAAAATATTATTCATATATATTTCAAAACCGAGATCTAGCACCTCTACAAATCCCTGCTTCCCTCTGTGAAGGGCCTATCTATTTACTTTTATGTTAAGTAATCATCCTCTTATTAAAAAGCACCAGTTGGAGAGCACCGCTGTCATTTGCATCCATTACTGTTAGCTTACATTGAGTATGACTTGACTGGATCTCTTTTACCATGAATTACAATGTCTAGTCATTCCTTGATCTTTAAACGTGCTCTGCATTTATGTTTTGCGGTCTCAGAAAGGGCTAGCGAGATACCATCTTGTCATATCATATTATGATTGTTTTGAGAAAGTGTTGTCATCCGAGATTTATTATTATTGCTCGCTAGTTGATTATGTCATTGATATGAGTAAACATGAGACCTAAGTGTTATTGTGAATATGGTTAGTTCCTAATCTTTGCTGAAAACCTGAATGCTGGCTCTACATATTTACAACAACAAGAGCAAACATAGTTTGTAAAAGTTTTTCTTTATCACTTTCAGTTTATCAACTGAATTGCTTGAGGACAAGCAAAGGTTTAAGCTCGGGGAAGTTGATACGTCTCCGTCGTATCTACTTTTCCAAACACTTTTGCCCTTGTTTTGGACTCTAACTTGCATGATTTGGATGGAACTAACCCGAACTGAAGCTATTTTCAGCAGAATTGCCATGGTGTTATTTTTGTGCAGAAATAAAAGTTCTCGGAATGACCTAAAAATCAACGGAGAATTATTTTGGAATATATAAAAAATACTAGAAGAAAGATCCATGTCAGGGGGCCCACACCCTGTCCACGAGGGTGGGGGCGCGCCCTACCCCCTGGGCACTCCCCCTGCCTCGTGGGCCCCCTGATGCTCAACCGACCTCAACCGTGACTCCATATATTCACTTTCAGGGAGAAAAAAAAATCAGAGAGAAGGATTCATCGCGTTTTACGATACGGAGCCGCCGCCAAGCCCTAAACTCTCTCGGGAGGGCTGATCTAGAGTCCGTTCGGGGCTCCGGAGAGGGGAATCCATCGCCATCGTCATCATCAACCTTCCTCCATCACCAATTTCATGATGCTCATTGCCGTGTGTGAGTAATTCCATCGTAGGCTTGCTGGACGATGATGGGTTGGATGAGATTTATCATGTAATCGAGTTAGTTTTGTTAGGGTTTGATCCCTAGTATCCACTGTGTTCTGAGATTGATGTTGCTATGACGTTGCTATGCTTAATGCTTGTCACTAGGGCCCGAGTGCCATGATTTCAGATCCGAACCTATTATGTTTTCATCAATATATGAGAGTTCTTGGTCCTATCTTGCAAGTCTATAGTCACCTACTATGTGTTATGATCCGGCAACCCCGAAATAACAATAATCGGGACCACTCCCGGTGATGATCGTAGTTTGAGGAGTTCATGTATTCACTATGTGTTAATGCTTTGGTCCGGTACTCTATTAAAAGGAGACCATAATATCCCTTAGTTTCCAATAGGACCCCGCTGCCATGGGAGGGTAGGACAAAAGATGTCATGCAAGTTCTTTTCCATAAGCACGTATAACTATATTCGGAATACATGCCTACATTACATTGATGAACTGGAGCTAGTTCTGTGTCACCCTATGTTATGACTGTTACATGATCGATTGCATCTGGCATAATTCTCCATCACCGATCCAATGCCTACGAGCTTTCCATATATTGTTCTTTGTTTATTTACTTTTCCGCTGCTACTGTTACAATCACTACAAAACCCAAAAATATCACTTTTGCTACCGTTACTTTTGTTACTGTTACCACTGCTATCATATTACTTTGCTACAAAATACCTTGCTGCAGATATTAAGTTTCCAGGTGTGGTTGAATTGACAACTCAGCTGCTAATACTTGAGAATATTCTTTGGCTCCCCTTGTGTCGAATCAATAAATTTGGGTTGAATACTCTACCCTCGAAAACTGCTGCTATCCCCTATACTTGTGGTTATCATCCAGGTCTTGCTGAAGGTCATATGTCTAACCACGACATGTTTTTATCTCTGCCTTTACGATGAGGCGGGGCGGACTGGTGTTCAGCTTGAGTTGTCGTTTTGTCCCGACCATGTGGCGGTCGGTCAGCCGCATTGCGCGATGATGGTACGGGCTCCGGTGCCTCGTCATCGAACTGAGGTAGAAATTTGCTCTTCGGGTAGTGAGGGAGTCCTGGATTAGGGGGTATCGGGCAGCCGGACTATATCCTTTGGCCGGACTGTTGTACTATGAAGATACAAGATTGAAGACTTCGTCCCGTGTCCGTATGGGACTCTCCTTGGCATGGAAGGCAAGCTTGGCAATACGGATATGTAGATTTCCTTCCTTGTAACCGACTCTATGTAACCCTAGCCCCCTCCGATGTCTATATAAACCGGAGGGTTTAGTCCATAGGACCAACAACAACAATCATACCATAGGCTAGCTTCTAGGGTTTAGCCTCTCTGATCTCGTGTAAATCAACCCTTGTACTACTCATATTATCAAGAACAAACAAGCAGGACGTAGGGTATTACCTCCATCAAGAGGGCCCGAACCTGGGTAAACATCGTGTCCCCTGCCTCCTGTTACCATCCGCCTAGACGCACAGTTCGGGACCCCCTACCCGAGATCCGCCGGTTTTGACACCGACATTGGTGCTTTCATTGAGAGTTCCACTGTGCCGTCACCGTAAGGAAGGATGCCTCGTCTCGTTGTTAAAAACAACATTACCGCCGGGGGAGCCCTGGCTGTCGGCCAAACTCTCCGGCTAGGCAGTTTCATCATGACCGCCCGTTCGGCTGCTGCACCGATGATGACTTCTCGGGTCATCGAAAACAGCCTCCACGTCGGCTCGGAATTTGTCGAGCAGATGGATCCAATGGAGCTCTCTTCCCTAAACGATCTCTTGGATCGCATCGCCGCCTTGGGAGTCACTATAGACTATGATTAGATTGGGATTAAACCCGATCAAAGGGAGATTAACTCTCCACCGATCACCCATCATATTGCGGTGGTGGAGGAACAATGCGGCGTTTCTTCCTCTATCTTGAGGACTAACTATGTCCGGATTCCTGAGCTCTCCGAGCCGGATACCTATTTACGGGAGGACATCACCCAAGCCCTGAACCTAGAGACAGGCAGCGGGCCAGACTTATCGGGCAACATCCCGGAATCCGAACTTCCAAGATTGGAAACTCCTCGGCCCCTGGGTCTTAGATCGGGTAAGTGTTCAGACTCAAATCCACCCACCCACCCAAACATAAATGATCTTTCCCACATCAGGCAAGAGCCCCAGGAAACAGTACATCATTATTGGGCCAGATTCCTCCTTGTGATGAACAAGGTTAAGGACTGTCGCGAGGAAGACGCAGTCTCATTTTTCTGCAATAATTGCACGGACAAGGGAATCCTTAACGCCATAAGTCGCCATGACATATCACGCTTCGCCGACTTGGCATCCATAGTACGAAAGTACTGTGCGATGGAAAGCGCCTGGAAAACCGAAACGAAATTTTGGGATAATCCAGCTCCAAATATACACCCAGTCCGAAGTAAAAGGATGCACTATCATAAGACACCCGAGTTAATTGCAAAGAAGCAAACACCCTCTATAGGGCATGGAACCGTATTGGAGGGATGGCTCAACGGACCCTTCAAAATTCATAGTACAGCGGATACCATACCAACACATAGCCTTAGAGCATGTTGGGTACTCCGTCAGGTGGCCAAAAGTGGTGAGGATCTTCTCATCCCAGATGCCACAGAGCACCATCCCATGGATAACAATACGGTATTAACAGTCTTTGAGACCTTCACATCAAATAATAGGCGCAAGCGAACACTCCGCAGCCTTGCCGAAGTCTGCCACGTGGCAGCAATAAATCCATGGAGTGACACGGCTATTACCTTCAATGCCAGTGACGAACCTAAATTCCGAACAGCCCGAGCACCAGCTGCACTGGTCCTCAGTCCAATTGTGGACGGCTTTCGACTCACCAAAGTACTCATGGACGACGGTAGTGGATTAAACCTCATCTATGAGGAAACTCTTCAAAAAATGGAAATAGACTGGAACCGCATTGAGCGAAGCCACACAACCTTCAGAGGAATCATCCCCAGTCGGGAAGCACGTTGTGCTGGGAAAATCACACTAGATGTGGTATTCGGCACGCCGGAGAACTATAGGTCTGAAGAAATTACATTCCAAGTGGCCCCGTTCAGTAGCGGATTCCACGCCCTTTTAGGGCGGGAGGCGTTCACGATCTTCCAAGCTATACCCCATTACGGGTACATGAAGCTCAAAATGCCCAGGCCCAACGGAATCATCACTCTCGCTAGTGATCCAGACACAACACTCCACGCCGAAAACAAAACAGCTTGGCCCTCGAGGCATTATCCGAAGCCCTTGCGGCTGAGGAATTAACTGCGCTGCGCTCCGCAGTGGACAGGGACGACGTGATACATGACAAGAGATCCAAGTCCACCTCTTTTAAACCAACGGATGAAATAGTCAAATTCCAAGTCCACCCAATGGACCCTACAAAAACAGCCTCCATAGGGGCATCGTTAAACCCCGCCGTGGACGCCGCACTACGAGAGTTCCCGTGCGAGAATTGGGACATATTCGCCTGGCACCCCTCAGACATGCCAGGAATCCCACGCAGGCTGGCCGAGCACAACCTTAATATTCTAAAGGGATTCAAGCCGGTCAAGCAGACTCTTCGGCATTCCTCTGAACCTAAGAGACAAGCTATGGGAGAGGAACTAGCCAAGTTATTGGAGGCCAGATTCATTAGAGAAATAAAACACCCGGACTGGCTAGCAAACCTGGTGATGGTACCAAAGAAGGACAAATCCTGGCGCCTATGTGTCGATTTCAAGGACCTCAACAAGGCTTGCCCAAAGGATCCCTTCCCCCTCCACCGCATTGATCAAATTATCGATGCTACCGCGGGACACGATTCTTTGTGTTTCCTCGATGCATACTCCGGCTACCACCAAATCAAGATGGCGGAGTCCGACCAAGCTGCAACGACATTTATCACACCATACGACCCTTCTGTTTCAACACAATGCCTTTTGGGCTCAAAAACGCCGGCGCATGATTCAGACATGTCTGGAGAAATAGATCGGCAAAACATTAGAGGCATACGTAGATGATGTGGTCGTAAAAAACCAAACACGTCGACTCTCTAATTGACGACTTGAGGCTCACATTCGACAACCTACGAACATACGACATCAAGATCAATCCGGAAAAATGCGTTTTCGGTGTACCAGCCGGAAAGCTCCCGGGTTTCATTGTCTCCAGTAGAGGAATTGAAGCAAATCCGACCAAAATCCGAGCTCTGTCACAGTTGGCTATCCCAACGGACCTCAAACAAATCCAGAAATTAACCGGATGTGTGGTGGCTCTAAGCCGCTTTGTCTCCCGCTTAGGAGAAAAGGCATTACCCCTTTATCGCCTCCTTCGGCGCACCGAACACTTCGAGTGGACGGACACTGCCACAGCCGGATTGGAAGAAATAAAAGCCATACTGGCAACCAACCCAATCCTGGCTGTGCCAAACATCGGCGAACCAATGCTGTTGTACATTGCGGCAACTCATCAGGTTGTAAGCGCAGTGCTCGTCGTCGAACAAGAAATGGACGGACATAAATTCCTCCTTCAGAAGCCGGTATATTATGTATCCACTATCCTCACTCCATGCAAATCATGGTACCCTCATTATCAAAAGATAGCCTATGCGGTATTCATGGCATCACGGAAGCTACGACACTACTTTCAAGAGTGTTCAATTATAGTAGCCTCAAAAGTACCACTTAATGATATTATAAACAACCGTGACGCCACGGGCCGGATTGCCAAATGGGCCATTGAGCTCCTCCCGTTCGACATAACATACAAACCCCGACGAGCCATTAAATCGCAAGTATTGGCCGACTGTGTCGCCGAATGGACGGAAGCCGAACTCCCTAAAGAGTACGGCGCATACTCCAATTGGATCATGCACTTCAACGACTCCAAAATGCTGGCTGGTCCGGGGGCTGGCGTCGTCCTGACGTCCCCAACCGGAGATACTATCGGAGTAAATAACCACGGGTAGCCTAGCCGGCTCCCCCTGGCTCTTCAGCAAAATTATAGGCCGATCAAGCCTCCAAGCATCCGAGGTGTGGGGCCGCCTTCCCCCAGCTAGCTACCTCTCAAGCCGGCTACATGAAGGCGGCCCAGCCCTAAAATCCTCAAAGAAAACCACGAGAGGGCCGGCTCCAAGAAGCCGACCACGAGAAGGCCGAATCCAAGAAGCCCCCCCAGCAGGCGGCCAAGATTGTGCCCTCAGAGTATGCAACCACATAACGGCGATGAGACGGGACGTGCTACAGTGAAGCCTGCCACCCCCGAATCCCGAGACGCGCATGGCCACAGTGCGTCGTACGGGGCAGCCATCACCCGTCCGGCGCGGCACTGTTGCCATGTTGACCATGACGTCACCCACGGCGAGCTGTCAGTATGACCCGTGGGTGGCGGGCCCCCTCAGTCAGGGAGACGCCTAAAGGCGGCCAGGCCTCCCCCAGTCGGCCTGGGGTATGGCCGACTCCCAATAGTCGGCTAGCTCGCTCCCTCGAAGGAGGCGCCTCATTAAGAAGATAAGACGAGGTAAGGTTACAACGATAAGCCGCCCGGCGGCAGCACTATAGCCATGCTTACCACGACAAAGCCCTCGTCACCAAAGGCGAGGCAACAGTGACTAGCCTCCGACAAGACCCCCGAGCGGTGGGACCGGCTTGTCGACCAGAAGGCCGGCAGCCGGCGGGGTCCACTTGTTGGCGGGCCCCACTGGTCGACGGAGAAGCCGGCGAGCATAGACACAAACGGCTAGGGCCCACGCCCAGCTGGATTACCATTGTACCCCTGGGGGGTAGGCCTATATAAACCCCCCAGGGAACCCATGCAGGGGGCTCTTTTCAGTAGTTCTAGACACCACATCCAGAGGAGAAGCAGGCTAGCCTTGCCCTTCTTCATCCTTTCACCGAACAGCTCAAGGAGCCTCTTGTAGCTACTTATCGATCTAGTGACCATGCGGAGACCCCGCAGAGCAGCAGTAGGGGTGTTATCTCCACGGAGAGCCCCGAAGCTGGGTAAGATCCACCGGCGTGCATGTCTTCACCTTATCCCGTTTCCAGGCACCGGCGATGTTTTATTGGCTCCCACGATGATAAGCCACCCGTTGGCATATGTCGCACCAACCACCCGACATTTGGCGCCCACCATGGGGCCAGGTGCACTGTCGTCCGGAGACCTGTTCTGGACTAGAACCCTCTTCCTTCCCAGCGTGCGTAGCCAGCCCGGCTCGCCCGATGGCGCTTGCCCCGACGCGCTGCAAGGCGTCGCCGATGCCTGCGCGGCGAGTTGCCTCGCTGATCTTCTTGGCGAGGCTCGCATCTCCGACGAGCCCGCATCCGACGCGGGCACAGGCTGCCCCGAGAGCCACCTCGTCAGCCTCCTCGACCAACTCCACGTCTCCGACGAGCTTGCTGAGGACTTGGAGTCGGTTGGCTCCACCGACCCGATGCTTGTCGACTCTGACACGGTGTCGCTTGACGCCTTCCCCACCAACGTATTAATCATCAACGACCCTCTTCCTCGAGCTGACAGCAGCGACAGCGCCATCACCGAGGTACTGGTCATCAGCCACGGCGCCGCCTCTGGCGAAAGCGCCCACAACGCCCTACAGACGGCACTGCACGACTTGTCCGCCCCCATCCCGGCCGACGCTGATGCCAAGACACTGGAGGCGCGCCGCCTCTCCCTCGTTGCGGAGGGCCAGAAGCTAGCTTCCATGAGACGCCTCACCGAGGCTCACCAGCGCGAAGTTGACCGCGCCGCCTTCGGCACGCCACCTCCCGACGGGCCGAGCCGCGTTGGCATCATCAAGAAACACGGTGCGGCTATCGCCGACGTGCTGGGAGCAGACCGCCCAGTCTATGCCACGCCTCTTGAGAACCTATGCGCCGCCCAGGCGGCCGTAGACGAGCTGGACGGACTGGGGGCCGACGAGCTTCCCTACATGACCAGACGCATCCAGCAGCTTATCGACGCAGCCATGGAGCGGCATGAAGCCGACGTCCGCGCCGAAAGTCCTCCCCCACGCCGAGAGCACGGTGTGACGTCCCGAACGCCGACTGCGGGCAACACCCGCGCAAGGAAAGAAAAGGAGCCGGCTTCCAGTCGCAGCCGGACTCGAATCTCCAACGAGCGTGACGCAGAAGGCCGCCCTCGAGCTGTGGAGTGGCGGGGCGACCCGCCTCCTCCTCTGCCTCATGGGGAGAGATATCCTACTCCGCCGCCTGTCATGCATCCGACTCTCAGCAGCCGACTGGGCCGCCGTGAAGGAGTCGGCGAGAATGACGCCCGCCACCGGATCGACCGCCTCGCGCGATCCCTGGCCCTGGAAGAAGAAGATGATGTCGGCCCGCCCTGCTTTGGCCCCCGCATCCGCGACTAGCCCTTCCCCAAAGGGTTCTCGCTCCCAAGAGACACGCCCAAGTACAACAGCTCCGTGAAGCCGGAAGACTAGTTGATCGACTACTCCACTGCGGTTAGCATCGCGAACGGCAATAGGCGTGTTGCCGTGAAGTATGTCCCCCTCATGCTCCACGGCACGGCGCGCACCTGGCTCAACAGCCTCAAGCCTTACAGCGTCAACAGCTGGCTAGACTTCACAGAAGCCTTCATCCGCAAGTTTACCAGCACCTACAAACGGGCTCCCAAGCCCCGATAGCTCTCCTTGTGTGTACAAGGGCCCAATGAATCGACCCGCGACTACCTCACGCGTTGGGCCGAGCTCCGCCATTCCTGCGGGGGGGGGTGCACGAGGTTCAGGCTATAAAGTTCTTCACCGCCGGGTGCCGAGAAGGCACCCTCCTCAAGCAACGACTCCTCTGCGATGAGCCGACTACCCTCGACGAGCTGCTGGTCATAGCTGATAAATACGCCATGGCCGATTCCTCAATGAAGACCGAGCTCCGAGTAGACGCCTCCGGGAAGGTGCTCGCTCCGAGTCCCAAGACGCCCGCAGGAGACTCTAGCCGACGCCCGTACCAGAACGACCACAAGCGCAAGGCTCCCATGCCGCCTTCCACCAGTTGGCAGGTGGCCATAGTCGAAGACGAACAACCCGAAGGGCGGTCCACGCCCAAGAAGCAGAAAGGCAGCAGGCCGGCTTGGCAGCCGGCTTTCTCCTACGAGCAAGCACTTGATGCCCCCTGCAAGTTCCACGGTAGCGCGAAGCCTTCAAACCACACGACCCGGAAATGCCACTGGCTCACGCGGATCTCCAAGGGCGAGGAGATAGCGCCGCCTCTGCATGCTGGTCAGCCGCCTCCGGCCCCTCCTCAATCGGCCACTCGACCAGCAGTCGGGGCTGTTCAAGACGAGTTCCCCGACGAGCATGCCGCCTACATCGTCTTTACAAGCCAACCAGAAGACCAGCGTAGCCGACGACGACAACATCAAGAAGTCAATGCAGTTGCCTCCAATAATCCCGAGTTCATGCACTGGTCAGAAAGGCCTACCAGCTGGAGCCGGACTGATCACCCAGAGGTGATGCTGTCTCCCGGCTCTTACACATTGGTTTTGGACGCCACCCTTGCAACAGAAAGGCGAGCTGCCCGTTTCTCCCGCGTGCTGATAGATGGTGGGAGCAGCATCAACATACTATACCGTGACACCATGGAGAAGCTGAGCATCAAGACGAAGCAGCTCATGCCTAGTCGGACTGTGTTCCATGGCATCGTACCCGGCCTGTCCTGCTCCCCAATCGGCAAGATCAAGATAGATGTCCTCTTCGGGGACAAGGATCATTTCTGCCGAGAGGCAGTGTGGTTTGAGGTAGTGGATCTGGAGAGCCCTTACCACGCGTTGCTTGGCCGACCTGCTCTGGCCAAGTTCATGGCTGTACCCCACTATGCCTACCTCAAGATGAAGATACCAAGTTCCAAGGGCATCATCACCATAGCCGGAGACTACAAGAAATCCTCTGAGTGTGCGGCAGCTAGTAGCCGGCTGGCCGAGTCCCTCGTGATTGCTGAAGAGAAGAAGATACTGGATCGAGTCGTGGCCATGGCCGGCAAGCAGCCGGCCCTGTCCCCCGACCCCAAGGAGTGTGATGCCCAAGGTTCTTTCTAGCCGGCCAAAGAAACAAAGAAGGTACCTCTGGACCCGGAGCACCCAGAAAGGTTTGCCACCATCGGGGTAAACCTGGACAGCAAATAGGAAGGCGAGCTCGTCGATTTACTCTATGAGAATCGGGACATCTTCGCATGGTCCCCCAAAGACATGCCAGGTGTTCGGAAGGAATTCGCCGAGCACAAGCTACACGTCCGAGAAGGTGCAAAATCAGTCAAACAGCCCCTCTGCCGACTATCGGAAGAGAAGAGAAGGATTGTAGGAGAAGAGATAGCCCAGCTTCTGGCAGCCGGCTTCGTTATGGAGGTTTTCTTTCCAGAGTGGCTCGCCAACCCGGTACTCGTGCTGAAGAAAAATAACAAGTGACGCATGTGTATAGACTACAATAGCCTCAACAAGGCCTGCCCCAAAGATCCCTTCACCCTGCCAAGGATTGATCAAGTAATAGACTCCACAGCCGGATGCGAGCTGTTGGGCTTCTTGGATGCTTACTCAGGCTACCACCAGATAAAGTTGGATCCAACTGACTGCCTAAAGACCGCCTTCATCACACCATTCGGAGCTTTCTGCTACCTGACTATGACATTCGGCTTAAGAAATGCCGGTGCCACTTTTCAGCGTTGCAAACAGAAATGCCTCCTCAAGCAGCTCGGTAGAAATGCCCACGTCTATGTAGATGATATTGTGGTGAAGACGGAGAAGCGCGGCACCTTGCGGGAAGACCTCAGAGAGACATTTGAAAACTTGCGCCGGTTTCAGATCAAGCTCAACCCCGAGATATGCGTGTTCGGAGTACCAGCCGGCCAGCTTCTAGGCTTCATGGTCTCCGAACGCGGCATCGAATGCAACCCGGTGAAGATCGAGGTCATAGAGAGAATGAAGATTCCCACCAAGCTACGAGACGTCTAGAAGTTCACCGGATGCCTAGCTTCCCTAAACCGCATCATCAGCCGGCTCGGAGAGAAAGATCTCCCCCTCTACCGACTCATGAAGAAGTCCACTCACTTCGAGTGGAACGACCAAGCAGACCAAGCTTTCCATGAGATAAAGAGATGCTGACCATACCGCCTGTCTTGGCGGCACCGACTGAGAAAGAGCCCATGCTCCTTTACATTGCCGCCACTAGCCGGGTGGTTAGCACAGTTATCGTGGTCCAGCGCCCAGAAGAAGGGAGAGCTCAGCTAGTCCAGAGGCCGGTGTATTATTTAAGCGAAGTATTATCCGCCTCGAAGCATAACTACCCACACTACCAGAAGATGTGCTATGGTGTGTACTTCTCCGCCAACAAGCTCAAGCCCTACTTTCAAGAGAACCCCATCACGGTCATATGTACTGCCCCGCTCGCCGAGATCATAGGCAGACGGGATGCATCCGGCCGACTGGCAAAATGGACCATTGAGTTGGCTCCTTACACGATCTTCTACCAACCCCGCACCGCCTATAAGTCCCAAGCACTGGCCGACTTCCTCGTCGACTAGGCCGAAACCCAGTACCTGCCACCGGCCCCCGACTCCACTCACTGGCGGATGCACTTCGATGGGTCCAAGATGCACACCGGCTTGGGAGCCGGCATCATCCTCACCTATCCCAAGGGCGACAAGCTCAAGTACACATTACAAATTCATTTTGCCGCCTCCAACAATGTGGCCGAGTACGAGGCGCTCATACACGGGCTCCGGCTAGCCAAAGAGCTCGGCATCCGCCGGATCCTGTGCTATGGCAACTCGGATTTGGTGGTCCAGCAGTCATCTGGCGATTGGGACGCCAAGGACGCGAACATGGCGAGCTACCGCTTCCTCGTTCAGCAAATCAGTGGATATTTTGAAGGATGCGAGTTCCTTCATGTACCACGGGCCGACAACGTGCGAGTAGATGCCCTAGCACGAATAGGCTCCATCCGGCAAGCTATACCAGCCGACATTTCTCTCCATCGCCTCCTCAAGCCGTCTATAAAGCCGTCTCCAGAATCTGATTCCATCTTCATGCCGCCTGACCCCGACGCAGTCGGATCAGACTTGGGGAACCAAGCAGGCGGCTCGGGGACTTCGACAGGTGGCCCGGGGACTGCCATAGTCGCACCCAGCCCGGGAACTTCGGAACTGGGCCCGGGGGCTACTACAGCCGGCCCGGGGACTGCATCGACACAACAGGAGGTGGCCAACTCCAACTCTTCACCACCCAGCCCACCCGCCCTGGTCACAGTAGCAGTTTTGACAGTAGAAGAAGTCGCAACTCCATCATGGGCCCAGCCCATCCTCAACTTCTTAGTAAACATAGAGTTGCCAACTGACGAGATCTCGGCAAGACAAGTCCAACGCCGAGCCAGAGCATACACAATAGTAAACCGAGAGCTTGTTAGGCGCAGCGTCACTGGAGTCTTCCAGCGCTGCGTCGAGCCAGAGAAGGGCATAGCAATCCTCAAGGACATCCACCAAGGTGAATGCGGCCACCGCGCGGCCTCAAGATCACTCGTCGCCAAAGCTTTCCGCCATGGATTCTTCTGGCCGACTGCTTTGGATAACGCCAAGGAGCTAGTCAAACACTGCAAAGGGTGCCAAGTTTTCAGTTCCAAGCAACACCTGCCAGCTTCTGCACTCAAGACCATCCCCCTCACCTGGCCTTTTGCCGTCTGGGGGCTGGACATGGTGGGCCCATTCAAGACGGCACGCGGCGGCATGACACATCTGCTCGTCGCTGTGGACAAATTTACCAAGTGGATTGAAGCAAAGCCGATCAAGAAGCTGAATGGGCCAACGGCCGTGACGTTCATCGCAGATATCACAACCCGGTACGGCGTACCGCACAGCATCATCACCGACAATGGCACAAATTTTGCAAAGGGAGCACTAGCACGTTTCTGCGCAACACAAGGCATCCGGCTGGACCTAGCGTCCAATGCCCACCCGCAGTCAAACGATCAGGTCGAGCGAGCAAACGACCTCATCCTCTCCGGCATCAAGCCCCGACTGGTCGTGCCACTGGAGTGTTCGGCCGGCTGTTGGCTCGATGAGCTGCCGGCCGTCCTCTGGAGTTTGCACACTACCCCAAACAAGTCAACCGGCTTCACCCCTTTCTTCCTTGTATATGGTGCCGAGGCTATCATCCCAATTGACATCGAGTTCGACTCTCCTCAGGTCACCATGTACACGGAGGCAGAGGCCACGGAAGCACGAGAAGACGATGCCGACCTGCTGGAAGAAGGCCGTCTGTTAGCCCTCAGCCGGTCCGCCATCTATCAGCAGGGTCTGCGCCGCTACCACAGCCGGAAGGTCAAGCCAAGATCGTTCCAAGAGGGCGATCTTGTGCTCCGGCTGATCCAGCGAACAGCCGGCCAGCACAAGCTCTCGGCCCCTTGGGAGGGCCCCTTCGTCATCAGCAGAGCTTTAGGCAACAACTCCTACTACCTAATCGACGCACAGAAGCTGAAGGCACGCAAGAGAGATGATTTCGGCAAGGAGTCGGAACGACCATGGAACGCCAATCTCCTCCAAAGATTTTACAGTTAAAAAGCAGTATGTACCACGCTACCTTTTGTACTAAGTACGAGACAAAGGGTCCCCCGAGGAGCACTCGGGGACTACCCTCTTTTATCTATGAATGATGAGTATCATGCCTATGACTATGTTACTACATTTGCTTTTTCGTCCGGCACCGGGTTCGACCAGTCGGCCCGGGGACTCGCCGCCTCGAGTTATATCTAAAGTTCTACCTGCAGTCAGACAAGTAGTGTGCCGGCACCCAAGCCCCCTCTTGTCAAAAGTCGCAGCTCGAAGAATCGACTGTCCGACTGGCAAGAGCCAAGGGCAGGAAAGGATGCCCACACGAAAAACGGCTAAGGACTAACAAACTTATATAACGCGAGCCGGCCTCCCGCCCCGCCAACCGGCTACCAGAGCAGCCGGATGGCCCGCTTCCCGTTCACCTTGCTGCAATCTAAGAAAGCTCGAGTACTTGTTTCCCAAAATGACCAAGGCCTTCTCCAGCCATAGACTGCAAAGCAGTTGTCCGGCTGGGAAGGCGGTGGCCAAGGGAAGGCGACAAAGGAAAAAGCCAAAAGGTTGAAAAGCAAACATGAACGGAAGCCAAACGCATGCATAATTATATTTACACAAAAGACCTTCAAAATGCTAGCATTCAACATAGTTTGAATACACCCCCAGTGGGTGGAACTGCGCAAATTTAATAAAAGTTGTTCAAAAGAGTAACAAGCAGGAAAGCAAGGATGGCGGATCAGGCCAAGGGAACAACGGGCGAGCTGGGCAGGTTGGTGGAGATGGCAGTGCCAGCTGGAGGAGTGACCGTCTGGCGAATCTCGACACGATCATCACCTCTTGCAGGAGGCTCGCTTGCACGCGCCTCATTGCTGGAGGCACGATCAGGCTGAGGCGGGCTGGTCGCTTCGCTGTCTGGCACAACTTCTTCACCATCCTCTCCCTCCTCCTCTTCACCCCCATCGCTAGAAGCTATCTCCTCCGCCGAGTCCTCACCTTCTGCCGGGTTCAGCCCGAACCACTCCTCCGGCTGAGCGACGCCGGCATCATCCACCTCAGGGGCAAAGGCGATGGTGTAGATGTACTCGGCGGTCGCCGAGGCGCGCTGGACGATAGCCGGCCGCACCGCCTCCAGCTCCTCATCGGCCTCCTGCCGCCAGGTGCTCAGATGGTCCAAGTTTAGCCCAGGATACCAAGCTCGGACGAATTCCAGCGCCCGCCCAGTGCCGGACCGGGCCGCTGACGCCTTCCAAGCGTCGAAGCGGCCGACTGCGACCTCCAGCGAGTCGGCAGTCCGACTTGGGGTGCGGGGAACCACCTCGCCGGGCCAGAGGGCGGCCAGCACTTGCGCCCGGTGCGCTGAAGACAACGGAGCATGCGGTGGGCCGGCTGCAGGCGGGCTTGAAGCACCAGAAGCTGCTCCTCAAGTGACCGGCCGACACCTGGTGCGATCTCGGCCCTGACCTGCCATCGCGCGTCGCGGTAGGCCTCGATGGCTTGGGTAGCGGCAACAGAGTAACTGGGAAAGTAATCTGCACAAAGAAGAAAGCAGTAGCACACAATCAAAAGACGAACCAGATGGCAGGAGGCAGGTAAAGAAACAAAGAAGAAGGCGGCCTACCGTCGATTAAGTCTTCCACCCGGCTATAGCCTTGACTCAGCGCCTGCCTTGCCTCGGCCTAGTTCGCCGCCTCGGTTTCATATTCAGCTTTGAGGGCAGCCTCGCTGTCCTGCGCCGCCGTCAGGGCCGCCTTGTGGCTCTCCTCCTGGTCGGCCAGTTTCTTGGCCAGGCGATCGCGCTCCTGAGCCTGGGCGGCGCACTTGGCCTCCTTGGCGCGAAGGGCGGACTGGGCTCCGCTTAGCTGGTCCCTCAAGTCAGCATTGGCCCCTACAGATATGAAGAAAGAAGTCGTTAGGAAAAGATCCGACCCGACTGCTCAGCAGTCGGCCCGAATCTCGGGGACTACACCCAGTGGGTGCGCTGACGCACCCCCACTTGAGATAAAAGATGAAGGACTTACTCCGGCTCTCGGTCAGGTCAGCGGCCTTCTGGTCCAACTCCTGGGCCTGGGAATTGAAAGCAGCTGCGCGGAGGTTGTGGTACTCCTGCAGATAAGACAAGAGACGCGAGTAAGAACAAGACGGCAATCAAAGTCTACTAAGAAGTTCCAAGCCGCCTGCTCAGCAGCCGACTCGGAACTCAGGGACTACACCCAGTGGGTGTGCTGACGCGCCCCCATGGAAGAAATCAGGAGCAATCAACAAAAAGCGGGAGGACTCGCCCGAATAACTGTTTGAGTCGTGAGAAACTCTTGAGTATACTGCCTCAGCACGGCGGCCTGGGCCTGGAGCCGGCTCCGGACGTCCTGCGCCGCCACATTCAACACGGTCGTCCCACCGCCCGGCGTCCACCCGGACGAGCTGTCGCTGACCGCCTCCGGGTCCTGGGCCGACAGGCTGGCGCCCACAGCTTTTTGCGGCTCCGGCGCTGAAGTCGCCTTCCCCGTGCGCTGATGAGACAGTGACAGGACCACAAGGTCCGCCCCCACAGTCGGCTCACCTCCGGCCGGCTGCACGGGCGGCGCGTCGGGCCGGCCACCTTGGCCCGTTCCAGTCGGCGGTGACGGCACCGCCTCCCTCTCCATCACCGACCGGCTATGGCTAGCCTCCTCTGTCGGGGGCACTGGGATGTCGGGAGCCACGACGCGAAGGGGGATGACGAGCTGCGGAGGCTGGTTCTGCAGGGCCTCCGCCTCCCTCTCCACGGCCGTGGCCTCCGCCTGGGCCTTGGCAGCTGTGTCGGCTCGCGCCTCCGCCGACTTCTCCCTCACCTCCCGAACCGCCCTCCGCTCCTCCGCCTCCCGCTCCTCCCGCGCCTCCCGCGCGTTCCGCTCCGTCGCCTCTAGGAGATCGGCACGGGGATCCACACGGCGGGAGCTTGAAGACCCTCCTACGACTCCGACTATGGAGGCGGCAGGGACCCGCCCGAGGGAAAGTGGGGCCCTGTTTGATAAGTCAAGAAGAAGGCTTCGAAGAATATCAACCGAAGAAGAAAAAGAAAGGCGTAAGAAAAACGACACTTACGCTGAAACCGCCTGCGGCTGCTTCACCACCTTGCGGAAGCGGGCCGCCTTCGCGGCCGCTTCGTCTCGCTTGGTCGCAGTCGCGGTACTCTTGGGCTTTTTTGGCTGACTGCCGAAGTGGGTCGATGCGGCCCGACGTTTCTACGCGCCACCATGAGCAGCCGGCGTGGCAGATGGGCCCGTGCCTTTATCGGGCACCGGTCGGCGGCGCGGAATAACTTCGGCCTCATCGTCATCCGGCTAGTCCTCGAAGGCGGCCCCAAGCCCAGGGCCGCCTGCCTTGCTGCCTTCCCCTATGACGTCATCTTCCATGGCGGCCGCTCCCAGGTCCGGGTCGTCAACGTCATCCACCGCGCGGTCGGGGAGGAACTGGCGTTCCACCCCCGCAACCCCGATTTTTGCCGGCGGAAGCATGGGGTCTGCCGAAAACAAGCCGACTGGTCAAGAGTCGGCCATTGCGAACCCGACAACAGGGAAAGAAGAAAAGAAGAGAAACTTACCGTAGGCGGAGGATTGGCGCGAGATACGGCTCCTTGCCGTACTGCCACTCCTCGGTGAGCTTGCAGTTGGAAATATAGTTCATCATGTAAGACACCTCAGCGTGAGGCATCTCCTTGGTGCTTAGCCGGCATGGGTCGAAGCGGCCGCTCATCTGACAGATCATGTGAGGTCGGCCCTGGAGCGGGAGCACCCGGCGCTCCACGAAGATGGCCACCAGGTCGGCCCCGGTTAGGCCCTCTGACTGGAGCATCAACCGGAGCCGTGCAACGGAGGCGGCCCCACCCTGAGACAGCGACCTGGCCCGAGGACCATGAGGGCTGCCTCCCAGCCGGCGGGCCGGCTACGTAAGCCGGCAGATTGACGAAGTCGCTTTGCGGAGCGACGTTCTTCACGTAGAACTAAGATTTCTGCCAAAGCTTCACCGACTGGATAACGGGATGGGAGGAAACGGATTGTTGTCGCTCGTCCTCCGCATAGCAATGAAGGCGCCGCATGGGGCGGGCACGCCCGCGACGACAGTGCCAAGCTTGCACTGGAAGAATTCCCCCCAGAGTTCGAGGGTGGGGAGGACGCCAAGAAAACCCTCGCACAGGGCGACGAAGGCCGATAGCAGCATCACCGCGTTTGGAGTGAGGTGATGCGGCTAGAGATGATAAAACTCGAGGAAGGAGCGGAAGAATCCGCTCGCCGGTGGGCCGAAGCCGCGCAGGCAGTGCGAGCGGAAGATTACCCGCTCGTCCTCCTCCGGTGCCGGCGAGATCTCCCTCTCCGACGCGAGACGGACCCGCACGTAGTTAGCGCTTGGCAGCTGCCGCGTCCAGCGGAGGAAGTCGACGTGGTCGTCATGGACGTTGGAGCCATCCCAGGAGCTCGACAGCACCGTGGGGACGGCGCGGCAACGAGAAAGGTGCGGCGGCGGAGAGGCGCGTGACTCTGTCACGACAGAGCAACAGCGAGCCAAGAAGATTGGCGGAAGAGTCGGGCGGCGGCAGGAAGCTGTGCCGAGGGAGAGGAAGAAGAAGAAGGAAGGGGCGGGGCGAGGGCGAGCGTGCGAGCGTTTTCCGCTCCCCCTCCTCCCCCCTACTTATAGCCTCGTGCGGCGATGCCGAGGAGGCGAGGCGTGGGGGGACGTGGGATTAACTGCGCCCATTCCCCCACGTCCGTGATTATTGTGCCTTAACGGCGTGCGGTAACCGCCACTGGGAGTTGTGCGGTCCATCCGGGCCGCAGAAGATCTGTGCGTGGACCAAGGCCCGGTAATGGCGGGCCTCGGACCCCGGCAGCGTCCCATCGCGCGCGTGGGCTGGCAGGCCCTTCCAGCCGTAGGGTGCCATGTGGCGCATAGGCGGCGAGCGGTCAGCTCGCAGCCTGACTTGTGCGCTCCCTGATTCCCGCCTTCAAGCTTCGAAACCTTCAGAAGATGACGCACCAAATCAAAGCCGGCTCCCAGCTGCCGGCCCCTCAAGATAGGAAGCTGATTGAGCTTCTCGTCTTTTTTCTGCCTCAGAGCTCAACCAGCTTCCGGGAATACTGTCGGAGTAAATAACCACGGGTAGCCTAGCCGGCTCCCCCTGGCTCTTTAGCAAAATTATAGGCCGATCAAGCCTCCAAGCATCTGAGGCGTGGGGCCGCCTTCCCCCAGCTAGTTACCTCTCAAGAAGACCACGAGAGGGTCGGATCCAAGAAACCAGCCACGAGAAGGCCGACTCCCAGAAGCCATCCCCACCAGGCGGCCAAGATCATGCCCTTAGAATCTGCACCCACATAACGACGATGAGACAGGGCGTGGCTACAGTGAAGCCTGCCACCCCCAAAGCCCGGGACGCGCATGGCCATAGTGCGTCGTACGGGGCGGCCATCACCCGTCCGGCGCGAGACTGTTGCCATGTTGATCATGACGTCACCCACGGCAAGCTGTCAGTACGACCCGTGGGTGGCGGGCCCCCTCAGTCAGGGAGACGCCTAAAGGCGGCCAGGCCTCCCCCAGTCGGCATGGGGTATGGCTGACTCCCAATAGTCGGCTAGCTCGCTCCCTCGAAGGAGGCGCCTCATTAAGGAGATAAGACGAGGTAAGGCTACAGCGATAAGCCGCCCGGCGGAAGCACTGTAGCCATGCTTACCACGACAAAGCCCTCGTCACCAAAGGCGAGGCAACAGTGACTAGCCTCCGACAAGACCCCCGAGCGGTGGGACCGGCCTGTCGACCAGAAGGCCGGCAGCCGGCAGGGTCCACCAGTCGGCGGGCCCCATCGGTCGGCGGAGAAGCCGGAGAGCGTAGACACAGACGGCTAGGGCCCATGCCCAGCCGGATTACCATTGTACCCCTGGGGGGTAGGCCTATATAAACCCCCCCAGGGCACCCATGCAGGGGCTCTTTTCAGTAGTTCTAGACACCACATCGAGAGAAGAAGCGGGCTAGCCTTGCCCTACTTCATCCTTTCACCAAACAACTCAAGGAGCCTCTTGTAGCTACTTGTCGATCTAGTGACCATGTGGAGACCCCGCAGAGCAGCAGTAGGGGTGTTATCTCCACGGAGAGCCCCGAAGCTGGGTAAGATCCGCCGGCGTGCATGTCTTCGCCTTATCCCGTTTCCAGGCACCTGCGATGTTTTATTGGCTCCCACAATGATAAGCCACCCGTTGGCATATGTCGCACCAACCACCCGATAGATACAGTTCATTACGTACTACAGATACTGTATACAGACTCCAACAACGCAGCCGAATACGAAGCCCTGTTACATGGTCTTCGGATGGCAGTTTCCATGGGCATTCAACGCCTGGAGGTGCGTGGGGATTCGAACCTCACAATATCCCAAATAAATGGAGACTTCGATGCCAAGGATCCGAAGATGGCGGCCTATCGCAATGCCGTCCAAAAGATGTCAGCTCGGTTCGAGGGGCTCGAATTTCACCATGTGGCACGGGAAAACAATCAGGCGATGGATATCCTCGCCCGCATCGGCGCAAAACACGATGTGGTCCCCCCCCAACATCTTTTTGGAGAGGTTGTTTAAAGCATCCGTGGTATGGGAAGGGGACACCGGTAACAATAATCCGGACCTGGCCAAAATGCCCGATACCGAACACTCTGACATAATCAGAGGCTCTGCCACCGAAATAACACCTTCAGCCCACGTAATAATGGCCATCATCGCCCCGTGGAAAGAACCATTCTTGGCCTACCTAACTAGGTAGGAACTTCCCGAGGACCAAAATGAGGCACGCTGCATTGTGCAGCGACTTTAGATGCATCTCCGAAAGTGGAGCTGTATAAAAAAAGCACTACCGGAGTCCTTCAAAGGTGCATCTCCGAAGAGGAAGGGCGGAAGCTTTTGGCAGAAATTCACGCGGGACTCGGTGGCCACCATGCCGCAGCCCGGGCCCTTGTAAGCAAGGCCTTCCGTACATGTTTTTATTGGCCGCGGCCCGGGTAGATGCACAGGACTTGGTCCAACGCTGCGTTGGTTGCTAGCTTTTTGCAAACCAAAGCCACATGCCACCCACCGCCCTCCAAACAATCCCCATTACCTGTCCCTTCGTGGTCTGGGGGCTTGACATGGTTGGACCCCTTAAAGGGGGAACCCATAAGAAAAAATACTTACTGGTCATGGTGGATAAATTCACCAAATGGATAGAAGCCAAACCTGTTAAAACGGTCGAATCCGGACCGATGATAGACTTCATATCTGGGGTTGTACACTGTTATGGCGTCCCCCACAGCATCATCACTGACGACGGCACGAACTTCACGGCCAACGAGGTAAAACTCTGGTGCAGCAACATGGGCATTAAGCTCGATTATGCCTCTGTCTATCACCCACAAACTAACGGCCAAGTTGAGCGAGCAAATGGTCTTATCATGAGCGGCATCAAACCCAGATTAGTGCGGTCCTTAAAGGAGTCTAACACGCACTGGGTAGAGGAGCTCGACTCCGTACTCTGGGGGCTGCGGACCACACCGAATTTTACTATTGAATACACACCCTTCTTTATGGTGTACGGCGCAGAGGCGGTTCTGCCCTGCGACATAATTCATGACTCACCTCGAGTGTGCATGTACGAAGAAAGAGAAGTCGAGCTCGATCGGCAGGACAGTCTGGACACCCTGGAGGAGGAGCACGATGTGGCAAAAGCCCGTTCCGCATTCTATCAGCAATAGGCTCGCAGATACCAAAGCAGAGAAGTACGGGCCAAAACTTATAACGTTGGCGAACTAGTTCTACGCCTGCCGGAGAAGAAAAAGACCAAGCTCGAGCCCAAATGGGAAGGTCCCTTCATTACTGACTAAGTTCTGACTGGTGGAGCGTACCGTCTGCGGGATGCATCGAATAATCGACTTGAGCCGAACCCATGGAACGCAGCTAGGCTCCGAAGATTCTATGCCTAGTGCCGGACTCTATGTTCGTCTCCTTCCTCTGTCCATTTTTTGGATATACATTATCTGTCTTTTTTCTCTTTCTTTCTTTTATTCTTTCTCAAGGCCTTCAAGGGCCAACTTGTGCCTTGCTTGCACACTATTGACGCACTAACCGCGCTCATTATACCTGGGGGCTTCTTTCACAGAAGCTTAATTATTTATCTGGGCTTCATGCCTCGCTCATGTGTTATTCTTCCGCATGTACCTTTTCTTCGCCATTATATGCATCGATATGACTTAAGTTTTGGCCAAGCTGGGTTGCCTGGCTCTTGTATTTATGCCCTACGTTCCCGTTAATTCGGCTAGGGCATAAGGGGAGCACCTCTGCGATTGTTACTGCCGGGTTAGCCGGATGTGTACCTCATACTGGGTGAAGCCGAAAGCTAGCGTTCTTAAGGGAATATTCGGTCGGTGAACAAAAGATGATTTTTATTTATTTTTCATATGTGCCCCCAGCTGTTTTCGCCTGCGTCTCCTCTCGCAGTCCGGACATGCACTTTAGTGCATGCGTACCCAGGGAAAGGAACCCTTAACGGAACTATTCTCCCTGGAAGATGTTTCTTACTACCCATGTAATATAACATAACTAGTTGGGTACTTGTCTTTTCAAGCACTAATGACCCCTACGCCTCGTTTCCATGCATACCCCGGTTCTTATATAACTGAGCGGGTATTCGGATACACTCTGGACTATCGGGTCCCGAGGTTGAAGCGAAAAGGTCCGCCATGACAAATGATTTACAATCCGGCTAGAAGGCATTATACATGTCACTTTAATTACATAGTCATGTAGACTGACTAAATTCCTCTTCTATACCATCCAACAGGCTGTCTAGCATACAATCCTATTGGGAATACTTTGCGGCTAATTCTACTTGCCCATACACTAAGCTAACAGGGATCTCTTTCCCATCGGGCCCCACAGGTCCGACCTCGGCAATGTGGTTTGGGTCAGCCTTGGTATACCGCGTCTTCACCATGGCCTAGGCTTCCCTGGCACCTTGACGGCAGGCCGATATCTTCCATAATCGGAAGCGCCGCCGTGCTCCCTTGAGCTTCTTCGCAAGCTCTCCAATGCCTGCTGGCAGGGAGA
Organism: Triticum aestivum; assembly: GCF_018294505.1. NCBI lineage: Eukaryota > Viridiplantae > Streptophyta > Magnoliopsida > Poales > Poaceae > Triticum > Triticum aestivum. The sequence continues at coordinate 447,113,591 of NC_057812.1, read as the reverse complement.
CGGATGGCCACAAGGCCGGGGCAATACCTTGCATCACCTGCCGAACTTGTTCGTGCAGTTGTGAGAGCTTGGGTAGAAGATCACCCGCAGACCCGGGCATCTCCTCCGCGAGACGACCCGTCAGCATACCTACAGACATAACTCTGTTAGCCGGCTTCTCCGCCGCACTCTTTTAATGGTTCGTTCAAGCACTTACTGAAAATGCCGTGTCGAAGCCGCTTATTCTCCTTCACGGAGTCCGCAAGCTGGGCTCAAACATCTTTCAGTCCCACACTCAGCTTGGTATTGGCGTCTTGGAGATTGTTTTTCTCCCGTATGACCTTAGTCAGCACGCGTTCGCCAGCCTTTAGCTATCGTACGACATGCTGGTCCTCCAGATTCTCTCCGGAGTCATCTGCAATATCTATTGTTATATCTACAACCATGCCGCACACTATATGGTACCTATCATTCTTTGAAACAAATGTTACCAGCTGGGGACTTTTCAGGTTCCTTCAATGCGGCAACGGCGGCCCGAAGTTCGGTCTTGCATTCCTCCAGCTCCTCTGATAGTCGAGTATTCTTCTCTATAAGAACCTGCACAATAAATGATCCTTAAATCAGTTGTGCCAACTATTTCAAGTCTCAGGGGCTACTGATATATACTCATCAAATTTTCTTACCCGTACATCCTTTACATACTGGTCCGTGGCTCTGGCTAGACCATTTTGAGCAGCACGGATGTACGCATCTCCCGAGTTGAATGCATCAAATGCCTCTCAGGAGAAACAAGCGTCACGGAGTACGGCTCGGCGACGCCTGTGATTCATGGCGCTCTCCACTTTGGAATGCGTAGCGGATATCTTATCCGCATCCTCTGTAGAAGGAGCATCCAGCGTGTACCTCATGTTAGCTTCCGCCTCTGTGTCCGGCCCTGGAACCCGACTGGTAGAGGCGTGATCGGCGACCTCTCTGCATATTGTCCGGCGAGCGTTCTTCCTTATAGGAAACACGGGTGTTATTATGTTTTTAAAGACGACAACCACGGAGTGAGGTGTTGCATCATACCTCTGCACCGGCGTCTCCGTCTGGACCGCCTTCCTTTTTAGCATGTCCAGCTTTGAAACCCCTTGTTGGCGAGTCACCGCGGGCTCGGCATGTAGTGCGAGAAATCCTGGCGTCTCATCCGTTTGTCAAACACCCTGTAGTGCGAGAAATCCGACGTTGGAGATCGAGTCTTGTGAGGAAAAGTGCACAAACCTCTATAGAGTGTACGAACTAATCATGGTTAGCCGTGTCCCCGGTTATGGACATCTTGAGTATCTGGTACTTGAATTATTGATTGGATCTCATCACTCTAAAATTAATTTGTTGGGATGATAATGATTACTTTAATTGGGATTGAGTTGGAGGAACCTTCTCAATGATGTTTCAACCACCATGATAGTTAAATAAAATCTATTCCTTTATTGTAGGGAAAAATTGGCTTTTCACAAAACAATATAACCATAGAGCCTCCACCAGCCATATATGCATGTAGTGATAGCATTTATCTGTTCATTGCTCTACTGTGTTATATTGCCAGCATATTCCATGTGCTGACCCATTTCGGGCTACAACATATCATGTTGCAGACTTTTCAGACGAGGAGTAAGGTGCGCTAGGTCGTTGTCATGCACTCAGCTATGCCGTTGGAGTTGATGGACTCACTTTATCTTCCAAGCCTTCCGTTGTTATCTTAATTAGATGGCCTTAAGCCATATTTATTGTATTAAGTTCTCTCTTGAGACTATCGATGTAATAAGTGTGTGATTGCTACTCTGTTATAAATCCATTTGAGTACTGTGTGTGTCAGCATTACCGATCCATGGATGACACTAAAGCACAGAGAGTTGACCGTCTGAGGTCGGGTCACTACAAGATGGTATCAGAGCTCATGCTGAATGTAGGACACAGCTACTAAGATGGGCCATAGGTCACTCCTCTCTACTCATTTCTGACTCCTCTCCATTTTCTACTCTTTAGGATGGCGGACTCAAGGAACAAGTTTGCTCTACCGGATGAAGACACACTGAGGGAGTCCTGGATTAGGGGGTGTCCGGATTGCCGGACTATACCTTCAGCCGGACTCCTGGACTATGAAGATACAAGATTTAAGACTTCGTCCCGTGTCCGGAAGGGACTTTCCTTGGCGTGGAAGGCAAGCTTGGCGATATGGATATGTAGATCTCCTACCATTGTAACCGACTCTATGTAACCCTAACCCTATCCGGTGTCTATATAAACTGGAGGGTTTTAGTCCGTAGGACAACACATTCATACACAACAATCATACCATAGGCTAGCTTCTAGGGTTTAGCCTCTCTGATCTCGTGGTAGATCTACTCTTGTACTACCCATATCATCAATATTAATCAAGCAGGACGTAGGGTTTTACCTCCATCAAGAGGGCCCGAACCTGGGTAAAACTTCGTGCCCCTTGCCTCCTGTTACCATCCGGCCTAGACGCACAGTTCAGGACCCCCTACCCGAGATCCGCCGGTTTTGACACCGACATTGGTGCTTTCATTGAGAGTTCCTCTGTGTCGTCACCGTTAGGCTTGATGGCTCCTACGATCATAAATAGCGATGCAGTCTAGGGTGAGGCCTTCCTCCCCGGACAGATCTTTGTCTTCGGCGGCTTCGCACTGCAGGCCAATTCACTTGGCCACCTGGAGCAGATCGAAAGCTACGCCCCTGGTCGTCAGGTCAGATTTGGAGGTTTAAACTACACGGATGACATCCGCGGGGACTTGATCTTCGACGGATTCGAGCCACTGCCGAGCGCGCCGCACTATCACGACGAGCATGATCTAGCTCTGCCGCCGAACAGTGCCTTGGAGGCTGCACCCGCATCGGCTTCGACCCTTAATTCGGAGCCTACTGCGTTGATCGAGGATGGGTGGTTGGACGACGCCTCGAGGGTTGCGATCCCAACGGCGATCGAGCCGAACACCAGCCCCGCACTCCGCGAGACTCGTGACTCCAGGGAGCCGGACTCCTCTCCGGACTCTGAACCCTCCGCGCCCCTACCGATCGAATCCGATTGGGCGCCGATCATGGAGTTTACTGCCGCGGATATCTTTCAGCACTCGCCTTTCGGTGATATTCTGAAGACACTAAAGTCTCTCTCTCTATCAGGAGAGCCCTGGCCGAGCTACGGTCAGCAAGGTTGGGATACAGACGATGAAGAAATTCAAAGGCCACCCACCACCCACTTTATTGCCACTGTCGACGATTTAACCGATATGCTCGACTTCGACTCTGAAGATATCAACAGTAGGGATGCCGACGCAGGAGACGATGAAGAACCAGCGCCTATTGAGCCCTGGAAAGCCACCTCGTCATATGATGTATACATGGTGGACGCACCAAAAGATGACGACGAGGAGCGGAAGGACGCACCGAAGGCTTGTTCCCTCGAGAAGCAGTCAAAGCGGCGACGCAAGCGCCGCCCCAAATCCCGCCTCGACAGAAATAACGATCACACAGACCCAGCACTGGAGCAGGGTGAACCGCTGCCGAACAACGGCAATCCGGATAATCAAACCGAACAAACAAATTCTATCAAGGATAATAGTCCGGACGACATAACGCCGGACAGGCACCCGGAGCAGCAGAATGCTCGTAAAAGGCTTGTTGCCACCGCGAGGAGTCTCAAAAAGCAGAAGCAAAGGCTCAAGGCTGCGTAAGACACACTCCAAATCAGATGGAGTAAAATACTCAACACAGCAGCGAGGTACGGCGACAATCGCCCCTCCAAGAGCTACCCAAAGCGGAAGCTGCTACCCGAATTCGATGAGGAAGCCTCAGACCCTCCACCACCAAACATCAAAGCAGCCACCTGGCCAGATAGACGACCCCGCTACCAACACAGGGCGGCATACAACGCCACTCACAATACAACACGCGACCCATGCGAGGGCTCGCACCCAAAGTATGGCGCAACAAGATCCATCTATGGACCACGCAAGCGCGCCCCAACATACAATGCAATACAACAAACATCTGAACAACGCGGCACACCCAGCTACAGGTGTGCCGCACACCCCCTATGTTTCATCGATGAGGTGTTGGACCATGAATTCCCAGAGGGATTCAAACCCGTAAACATAGAGGCATACGACGGAACAACAGACCCTGGGGTCTGGATTGAGGACTACATCCTCCATATCCATATGGCTCGAGGAGATGATCTCCACGCCATCAAGTACTTACCCCTCAAGCTCAAAGGGCCAGCTCGTCACTGGCTTAAAGGCCTCCCCGAGAGCTCCATTGGAAGTTGGGAAGAGCTCGAAGACGCCTTTCGGGCAAATTTTCATGGGACTTATGTCCGACCTCCGGATGCGGACGATTTGAGTCATATAACTCAACAGCCCGGAGAGTCAGCCCGAAAGCTTTGGAACAGGTTTCTTACTAAAAAGAACCAGATTGTCGACTGTCCGGACGCCGAAGCCTTGGCAGCTTTTAAGCATAGCGTCCGTGACGAATGGCTCGCCAGACACCTCGGCCAAAATAAGCCGAGAACAATGGACGCATTAACAAACCTCCTGACCCACTTTTGCGCAGGTGAGGACAGCTGGCTAGCCAGATGCAGCACCAGTGACCCCAGTACATCTGAAGTTAGAGATGGAAACGGGAAATCACGGTGCAATAGCAATAACAAACGCCAGAATAAAGAAGACAACATGAAGGGCATGGCAGTAAACGCCGGATTCAAAAGCTCTCGGCCAGGTCAGCAAATGCCGCCCTCTAAAGGCACCAGGGATGAACTGTCCAGCCTCAACAAAATTCTAGACCAAGTATGTCAGATCCATAGTACCCCTGGTAAACCTGCTAATCATACCCACAGAGATTGTTGGGTCTTCAAGCAGTCCGGCAAGCTCAACGCCGTACACAAGGGGGAGGATACACCAAGTGAAGACGAGGACGAGCCTCCCAAGCAAGATACTGGGGAACAAAAGAAATTTCCACCAGAAGTCAAAACAGTAAATGTGTTACACATGATAAAGGGAAACAATGCGGCACTCCCAGGGAAATATACCCAAGTGCCTGTCACCGCGAAGTCCTGCCACTGGTCGTCTCAACCGATCACTTTCGACCATCGTGATTACTCAGCAAGTATCCGGCGTGCAGGATGGGGCTGCCCCGGTATTAGACCCAGTAATTGGCGGATATCACTTCACACGAGTATTGATGGACGGTGGCAGCAATCTAAACCTAATATATCAGGATACAATCCGCGGGATGGGGTTAGACCCAACAAAAATTCGCCGTAGCAATACTACCTTTAAAGGAGTAACGCCAGGCCCAGGGGCTCGCTGTACGGGCTCCCTACTACTACAAGTTATATTCGGCTCCCCCGATAACTTCCGTCACGAGCATTTAACCTTCTACGTCGCTCCGTTCCGAAGTGGCTATCAAGCACTGCTCGAACGCAAAGCTTTCGCTCGCTTTAATGCAATACCACACTACGCCTCCCTCACACTCAAGATGCCCGGTCCACGTGGCATCATTTCAGTGAACAAAAATATCAAGCGATCTCTGCGCACCGAAGAGAGTGCGGCTGTCTTGGCAGCCGCACACTAAAGGCACCCGGACCACTGAAAGAATCCAATAGGTCGTCAAGACCTCAGACACAACTAACCAAGTTCGGCGCCGCTATTTATACCGAATAAACGGTCACACCCCTATTTGTCAATACAAGGGGCTCAACGCGCGCAGACAAGTGGCAATCTTTTCTCATCTTGAATTATACATGGTTTCTTTAAAAACTATCTTTTTGCACGACAACTTTTTCACCTAAATTCCTCTCTTTTACAGACGATCATCGTGCTACACCCGTCTAGGATACGGCACAATGGAGACACAGGCATAGACGTGCAGCAGGGACCCGCTCCAAGGATTCTTTTTAGATTAAGACCCTACGTACACCTTTTTTACTGTCTCTTGTTGATACATATCCACCGTTGAGAAGGATGCTGACATCTTGGCATGTGGCCACGCCAGAACAATGCACGTACCTGGACACAAGGGGATTCTTACAAAAGCCATTATTCAGGCTCGGTTTATACCACAAAGACCGAATACCTTAGGGAGTGTTCGGCGTCGCGAGTTTGGCCCTATATGCATCAGCTCCGAATCATTGTCTTTGGTCAAATGTTGGGTTTGCCTGGCTCCTGTGTTTTGGTGCCTTACGTTCCGCTTTACCGTCTAAGGTAGCACCAGGAGAACTACTGCGATTGTGCCCTGGTTCATCCGGACGAGCACCTCAGTAGAGAAAGCCGAAAACTGACTGTCATGATATAGCGTGAGACTGGTCAACCACTCAATGACCTATTGGAATGTTAGAATTCCTCCGCCTTAACGAAGGGCCGTTTTCCGGCCAGGCATGTACGCACCCCGGGATCGGGAGAGTGCGGAGCCACCAGGGGCTATCTAGTAGCCCCACTGTCAAACTCCTATGGCTAAGTGAAAGTGCTAAAGCATTATAGTCAGGTTGCCTCGCTCGCTCCGCTATCACCTCCTTAATAGGACCAAGACGTTGGGTTAAGTGTGAACGCGTGTTTTTGCGAGCACCTCCACATTATATGCATGGGGGTTGAAGCCGACGGCTGCAATCTTTCAGGTTATACACATGTATACATAAACAGCCGCCCAGGAGGCATCATATTACTTTCAGGCAAAAGTATAAAAATAGCCTTATAAAACTTTATAAAAGCATTTCTCTTACAATGAGATTACATATCACTCAAACATAATACTTTTTGAGCATTGGGTCTCTATCAAACGAGCACCCTCAAGAACTTCTTCAAAGTAGTGCTCAGCAGCCATTCGGCCTATGGCCGAATCCCGCGCTGCAACAGTGGTGGCATCCATTTCCGCCCAGCATGCTTTAACACGGGCAAAGGCCATCCGTGAGCCCTCTATGCATGCCAACCTCTTCATCGCATTGATGCGCGGCACCACGTCAAGGAGCTGGTGCACCAAGCTAAAATAGCTGTTCGGTTTTGGCCTTTCCGGCCATAGCTGATCCACAACAGACCTCATGGCGCGTCCGGACAACCTATTCAGTTCGGCCCATTCGGCTAATTGGTCAGTCAATGAAAGTGGATGCTCGGGAGAATGGAATTGTGTCCAAAACAGCTGGTCCACTTCACGTTCCTTTTGACCCTGGAAGTACTTGACCGCATCGGCAGCGCTCGCCGCCAAATCCATATACACATCCTCCGAACTCCACAGCCGATCCAGAGGGGCATACCGTGGATCTCCGAACTTCCTCCGCAACATAAAGGATTTCCCAGCTACAATACCCCCGGCTTCCCGCAGCTCCTCCTTCTTCGCCCTCATAGCAGAGCGGATGTCTTATTTTGTTGCAGCAGCCTTTCTCAAGGTCCGATGCCTTCGCTAAATTTTCCTTTTCAAGAATCGGCAACGGTCGGTGGCGGCTTTTAATTCTGTGGCCATCTTGGCCATCTTATCTCAGCTCTCGCCATGCGCGGCCTTCTCGACTTGCAACTCTTCGGCCGCCTTCAAAGCAGCCGCATTACCAAACCTCGCTTGTTCCTTGGCTCGGGCAAGTTCTGCCCGCAAGGCTTCAACAGTGGCAGCTCCATCTGCAGTCACAACATATTAAAGATACTGGCATCATGCTGCTCTTACTATGTGGCGTTTACTAGACAATGACACTTACCATGTGCCTCGTCAAGCCTTTTGTTAACAAGCTCGATGTCGGCATCTGCCGCATCCAACTGCCATTTTAAATAGGCAAACTCGCTAGTCCGGCTAGCCACTGGAGCTTCCATCACCTGCACATAGAGTCAGTATGGTTATTACCTGGGAATATGATCCTCTGTTCATCGTCGCTTCCGACGACCACCAGAGTCTCAGGGGCTACTATCTACACAGGGCACACCTAGCATGTGCAGGACTATTATACATTATTTTACGTACCTCAAAGCCTATCAGTAGACTCATAAAAGCTTCATGCAATCCGCTTTCGGCGGACAAGATTCTCTCCATCTCTGTATTCATCAACATACGGTGTTCATCTGAGATGGCCCCTCGCCCCACCAACTCCCTCAGAACATCCGATCGTGCACCAGACGGTGCCTGACTCTTTTGTCTGCTCTCTTCAGGAGCCGGACACTAGGAGCTTCGGGGGTCAATGGGATTATCTTCTGGCCTCACCGGATTCGGAGAGGCCCTCCGCGACGACACTTCGGGGTCGCCCGCTTCTGGAGCGGAGTAGTCCGAAGGAGGCGTTTCTCTCTCCATCATCTCTGGAAGAAGATCCCCTGAAGACGAACTCATTTGAGAGGGGCTAAGGCCCGAACTGCAAAGATATATGCGGTGGTTATTTTCTCAGAAGAAAAAGATGGCATACCTGTACTATTAAAGTATTTCAGGTCACTTACGACTCGCTGGAGGATTGATCCCCCCGCGGACTTGGTGCGGCAAAAGCACCCCCCGAGGTAGGACCCTCTGTGGGAGACTTCTTCTCCCGTTTGGGAGCTTCGGCTTCCGAATCCCCGGGCGCAGTCCTTTTCCTCCTACGGTCATCTTCCTTCATGGAGACGCTCGCTCCCTTGGTTAGAATGGGCAGCGTTGGGGGCCCGCGTCCGCCTGTATTATCCTTCCTAGTATCTTCCTTCAAGGGCTTCGGGCAGGGTGCGACCTAGAGCATCTTTTCCAATACCGGATTGTCCAAACCCTCAGGGAGGGGGGCCGAACACCGAATCAACTTCGCCTTTGTTATCCAGTCCTAGTCAAAAGCAAACTCTTAGAAATAACTTCGTAACAAATGAGAGATAGTATGTTCGGTCGGAAGATTCCTTACCTGTTCGGCGGCGCGGTTACTGCTCAAGTCCATGTCCTTGGTGATTTCCAGACACTCTACCTGAGGTCCGAAGAATGACCTGTACATCTCCTCGTGCGTCAGGCCAAGGAAATTTTGAATGACATGCGGTCCTTCGGGATTTAACTCCCACAAGTGAAGGGGCCGCCGTTTGCAAGGCTGGACTTGATGAACCAGCATAACTTGTATTGCCGCAACCAAACTAAAATCTCCATTGAAGAGATCTCGAATGCGGCTTTGCAGTATAGGCACGTCCTTGGCTGGACCCCAGCTCAGACCTCTGCTGATCCATGACATCAGTTGTGGTGGAGGGCGCAAGCGGAAAACAGGGGCGGCCACCCACTTGGCACTTCTAGGGGCCGTGATGTAGAACCACTCCTATTGCCACAATTCAGACACCTCTGGAATGGAACCTTTGGGCCAGGGGGCTCCCGTCATCTTGCGTATTGAGGCACCTCCGCACGCTGCATGTTGCCCCTCGATCATCTTCGGCTTTACTTCAAAGGTCTTAAGCCACAGGCCAAAGTGAGGGGTAACCTAGAGGAAGGCCTCGCACATGACAATAAATGTCGTGATATGAAGAAAGGAGTCCGGAGCTAGATCATGGAAATCTAGCCCGTAATAATACATCAAACCCCTAACGAAAGGATCCAGAGCAAGGCCTAGACCTCGGAGGAAGTGGGAGACGAACACGGCGTTCTCGTTGGGTTTGGGGGACGGTATGGCCTGCCCTTGGGCAGGCAGCCGATGCAAAACCTCGGCGGTCAGATATCTGGCCTCCCTCAACTTTTTGATGTCTTCTTCCATGACGGAGGAAGGCATACATCGGCCTTGAAGGCTAGATCCGGACATGATTGAGGGTTCGGAGCACCTGACCTGAACCTTGGGTGTTTGTGCTTGAGGTGGGGGAAGGATTCGATCGAGCACGGGAGGGAAAAAGTAAAAACCTTGTCCCTTTATAAAGAAGGTGAATATCAAGCGTCCTCTCCGTGGCCATTTGGACTTGCCTATAGTCTAGGAGTCCTAGAAGCGGATGGGTTACCCACGCCCATATTGATGAGAATCCCGGAATAAGGGGACATGATCTCTGCTTTAACAAGACATGCCAAGGAAACCGCCTCGCATAACACACTGAGATGGGACAGTAAGACGATTCGAATAAAGGCTTGGTCGTGGTGTGATGTCACACTACAGAATACGTCGGCAGATTAGATTTGTAAATATTATTCTCTCTATGGCAATTTGTGGAAACTTATTTTGCAGAGCTGGACACTATCTTTGTGTTCAAAATCTTCTATGAAGTAAATGGAGGAGGAACCCGCCTTGCAATGCCGAAGACAATCTGCGCGCCGGACTCGTCGTCATTGAAGCCTGGTTCAGGGGCTACTGAGGGAGTCCTGGATTAGGGGGTGTCCGGATTGCCGGACTATACCTTCAGCCGGACTCCTGGACTATGAAGATACAAGATTGAAGACTTCGTCCCGTGTCCGGAAGGGACTTTCCTTGGCGTGGAAGGCAAGCTTGGCGATACGGATATGTAGATCTCCTACCATTGTAACCGACTCTATGTAACCCTAACCCTATCCGGTGTCTATATAAACCGGAGGGTTTTAGTGCGTAGGACAACACATTCATACACAACAATCATACCATAGGCTAGCTTCTAGGGTTTAGCCTCTCTAATCTCGTGGTAGATCTACTCTTGTACTACCCATATCATCAATATTAATCAAGCAGGATGTAGGGTTTTACCTCCATCAAGAGGGCCCTAACCTGGGTAAAACTTCGTGTCCCTTGCCTCCTGTTACCATCTGGCCTAGACGCATAGTTCGGGACCCCCTACCCGAGATACGCCGGTTTCGACACCGACACACACCCTTTGGACAACACTTTAAGCAAGTCACTAGGTACCTGAACATCGAAATACCCAGCTTCACCGGGACCTACACCGCCACTTTAACAGAAGAGGAGCGTTGGATGATTTGAGTTCAAGTTCCAGGAAGGACATTCACGCCAGTTACGGAGCCCATAGAGTTTTCCTTTGATGCACCAACCTGGAATCTAGGAAAGAGCATGGCAGCCCACATCGCCATGGGACGCATCGGCGAAGTCTATAGCAAGGATCTTAAGGACACTATCTAACAGATATGTGGGCGTCGAGATGAGCAATGGGAGATGATCAGCACCAGGAGGGACAGGTCCATTGCAACTTTCATCCAGGAGCTAAACCATCACATTCGTTGCCAGGAGAACCAGATGTGCGCAGGCATGATAGATCTGAAGAAGGCAATGACCAGGATCACAGAGCTAGAAGAGGAACTCAAGTCTATACGCGATGGATATGAAGAGGAAATGACAACACTAGTGGAGATGAATGACGACCTAACGAGGAAGTTAGGAGTTTTCATGGGAGACCCCGCGCCAGGAGGAGAAGACGACGAACCCAAGGAAATTCGTTCTGAAGACTACATCATCATAGACGACATCGACTTTGATCCTGATGGTAGTGATGATGGCTATGAAGACGAAGCAGGAGCGGATATCATAGAGTCTTCCACTGATCAAAATTTCTAGATGACCACCATCTGAATAGTAGTTCCCCCCAATGTATATAGTAGTAGTCCGAGCACTTTTGTAAAGATAGTTCTAGATAGATTGTATGCTCTTGCTTGAATTGTTTTGGTGTGATTTGATTGTGTTTGTCTCATGTACATATGGGTAGTGTTTTCTCACTAGACCTCATTCTATTCTAATCTCTCCCCTCTAGACCCATCAGATGCCTCCGAGACGTGATACCGGATTTGTCTTCCCACCGGAGATCACCCAGTTGATCCAGCAGCATAATGCCTTGATGCAGATATTAGTCCAGAACCAAGGCAACAACAACACTCCGCCACCACCACCCGTTGATAACTTAGCCCGTTTTCTGAGGTTGCAGTCGCCGGTGTTTTCCAGTAGCACCGAGCCAATAGTTGCCGATGACTGTCTATGCAAGTTTGGAAGGGAGTTGACCACCGCAGGTTGCACCGATGCTGAGAAGGTGCGTTTCGCCGCACATCAATTGGATGGACCAACAGCCTCATGGTGGGAGAATTATACAACCACTTTCCTTATAGCCAATATCACATGGGATCAGTTTCAGCAAGCATTCCGCACAGCCCATGTCTCAACTGGAGCTATGAGCATGAAGAAGTGTCAGAGTAATGGGCCATGGGTAGGCTAACCTGAGCCCCAGAACCATTCAAGACATCAGGGCAGGTTGCGCCCCTCAAGACCCTAGGACGAAGAGTCGCCTTCTGAGAAGTCGGCGGCAAGACAGCCAACTGCCCACTCGCGGCCGAGTCCCGGGGACGACTTCAGGATAAGCCGACTCCTGACTGGCGACTTCCAGAGAAGCCGGCTTTGGGGAGTCGGCCCGCGACTCCAACAAACCCCATGCCCTCATCAAGAGGGACGGGGCGGGGAGTGGCTACAGTCAAGCCCACTCCCACCCCTTACCAGGGGCAGGCATGGCTACAACACGCCGTACCCAGGAAGATCTCCGTGCGGCGTGGCACTGTTGCTGTGCCGGCCCTGACATCAGCACCAAAGGACCGAATCCTGCGCCCACGACGACTTGTCTATACGACCCTAGGGCGGCGGGTCCCACCAGGCAGTGAGACCCTAGGAGATGGCAAGTGCACCCCCAGTCGGACCCGTTGGGAGTCAGCCCCGAGAGTCGACCAGATCCTCTCCCGGGGCCCACGCGCCATTAATCAGATGTGACGGAGAATGGCAACAGTGATCGCCCGCCAGGCGGCGGGGCTGTTGCCACGACTCCATGACCAAGCCCGTGTCATCAGAAGCACGGCTACAGTAATTAGCAGCCGGCAAGACCCGCCCGCGGCGGACGCGGCCTGTCGGCTTCGTACCTAGCCAGTCGGCGGGCCCCAGCAGTCGGCGGAGAAGACGGAGGCGAGAGACGCTGACGGCTGGGCCCACGTCCAGCCAGATTACCATTGTACCCCTGGGGGGTAGGCCTATATAAACCCCCAGGGCACCCATGCAAGGGGTTCGAATCCATTAGCTCTAGACCAGATCATATAGGAGGGAGAGAGCTAGCCTTGCCCTCTCCTACCTCCAGGAAAACAGCTCTAGGAGCAATCGTGTAACACTTTGCCATAGTGATCATGCGGAGACCCCGCGGAGCAGCAGTAGGGGTGTTATCTCCCCGGAGAGCCCTGAAGCTGGGTAAGATTCGCAGGCGTGCTACGCCTCATCCCGTTTCCAGGCACCGGCGACGTTCTACTCGCCCCCACCATGATAAGCCATCCTTTGGCATATGTCACACCCAACCCCCGACATTTGGCGCCCACCGTGGGGCTTGGTGCACCGTCATCCTGAGACCTGTTCTGGACGGGAACCCTTTTCCTCCTTGGCGAGCGCAACCAGCCAGGCATGCCAGACGGAGTTTGCACCGACGCGCTGCACGGCGTTGAGATCGCCTGCGCAGCTAGTCGCCTCGCCGAACTTGTCAGCGAGGTTCGCATCTCCGACGAACCTGCATCCGACGCAGGCATGGGCGGCCCCGAGAGCCTCCTCGCGGGCCTCCTCGACCAACTCCATGTCGCCGGCGAGCCTGCCGTGGACTTGGAGTCTGTAGGCTCCACTGACCCGATGCTGGTCGACTCCGACACCGCGTCACTCGACGCGTTCCCCACTAACGTGGTGGTCTACAATGAGCCTCTCCCTCGCGCGGAGAGCAACGGAAGCACCGTCACCGAGGTGCTCATCATCAGTCATGGCGAGCCCTCCGGCGGAGGAGCGCATGACCCGCTGGGCGCGGCGCTGCAAGACTTGACTGCGCCCATTTCGGAAGACGCTGACTTGGAGACGTTGGAGGCGCGCCGCCTTTAGCTGGTCGAAGGCGCAAAGAAGCTGGCTAGCATGAGACGCTTGTCAGAAGCCTACCAGCGAGAGATGGATCGCCTCGTTGGTGGCTCGCCAGCCCCAGCTGGGCCCAGCCACCTTGGCATGGTCCAGTAGCGCGGCGTAGCCATCGCCAACCTGTTCGGGGCAAGTAGCCCTGTGTACGCTACCCGTGCGGAGAACATCCGAGCCGCCCAGGCGGCGGCGGACGAGCTGGACAATTTTGAGGGCGAAGAGCACCGCTTGATGATGGAGCAAGTCCAACAGCTTCTCGATGGAGGCGCCGCAGCGGCAAAACGACGACCTTCGCCGAGATCAAGGCGCGACGTCCCGAGCGCCAACTGGCAGCACCCGAGGAAGAAGAGATAAGGATCCGACTGTCAGCCGCAGTCGGACTCACATTACCATAGAGCGCGACTGAGACGGCCGCCCAAGAGCAGTGGAACGATGGGACGACTGTCTGCCTCCTCCTCCTCGCAGGGAAAGGCGAGTCTCCCCACCGCCTGTTGATCATCCAACTCTTGGTGACCGCCTTGTCCGCCGAGAGGGAGTCGGAGAAAACGACGCCCGCCACCGGATCGACCGGCTTCACCGATCCCTGGCGCTGGAAGAAGAAGACGAGTTGGGTCTGCCTTGTTTCGGTTCCCACATTTGAAACGAGCCCTTTCCCAAAGGGTTCACGCTCCCAAGAGACACGCCCAAGTACACCGGCTCCGTGAAGCCGGAAGACTGGCTAGTCGACTACTCCACATCTGTCACCATAGCGAACGGCAACAAGCATGTCGCCGTAAAGTACGTTCCGCTCATGCTCCAGGGCACAGCCTGGACATGGCTGAATAGCCTGAAGCCCCGCAGCATCTACAACTGGGTCGACTTCACCGAAGCGTTCATCCGCAACTTCACCAGCACGTACAAGCGTCCTCCCAAGCCTCGTCAGCTCTCCTTGTGCATACAAGGTCCCGACGAGTCGACTCGCGACTACCTCACGCGTTAGGTCGAGCTTCGGAACTCCTGCGAGGGCGTGCACGAGGTGCAGGCAATCGAGTACTTCACCGCCGGGTGCAGAGAAGGCACCCTCCTCAAGCACAAGCTCCTCTGCGAGGAGCCAGAAACCCTCGACGAGTTGCTGAACATAGCAGACAAGTACGCCACGGCCGACTCCTCCATGAAGGCGGAAATTCAAGTCAGCGCGACTGGCAAAGTGGCCCCTCAAGCTCCAAGAACCCCGGCGGGAGATGCCAGTCGGCGGCAATAGCAGAGCAACCACAAGCGCAAGGCCCCGCAGCCGGCTTCCAGCAGCCGGGAGGTGGCGACAGTTGAAGACCAGCAGCCGGATGAGCAGCCTCCACCCAAGCGACAGAAAGGTGGCAAGCCCAACTGGTTGCCGGCCTTCTCATACGAGCAAACTCTGGACGGACCTTGCAAGTTCCATAGCGGCGCGAAACCGTCGAACCACACCACCCGGAAGTGACACTCACTCACTAGGATCGCCAAGGGAGACGGCCTCCTACCTCCACCGCCTGCTGGGCAGCCGCCTCCGCCTCCGCCCCAGCAGCCGGCTGTAAGACCAGTCGGTGCAGTACAAGACGAATAACCCGAAGAGCACGGAGCCTACGTGGTGTTCACCAGTATGGCTGACGATTGACGCAGCAGGCGGCTGCAACGACAAGAGGTGAATGCAGTAGCATCAGAGACGCCAGAGTTCATGCACTGGTCTGAGAAGCCTATCAGCTGGAGCAGGGCTGATCACCCAGAGGTGATGCCGAGTCCGGGCTCCTATGCCTTGGTCTTGGATGCCACCTTTTCCACGGATAGACGAGCCACGCGTTTCTCGCGAGTCCT
Organism: Triticum aestivum; assembly: GCF_018294505.1. NCBI lineage: Eukaryota > Viridiplantae > Streptophyta > Magnoliopsida > Poales > Poaceae > Triticum > Triticum aestivum. The sequence continues at coordinate 447,097,966 of NC_057812.1, read as the reverse complement.
GATAGACGGAGGCAGCAACATCAACATCTTGTACAAAGACACCATGGAGAAATTAGGAATCAAGCAAAGACAGCTTCAGAACAGCCGGACTGTGTTCCACGGCATTGTTCCCGGACTTTCTTGCTCACCAATCGGCAAGATCCTGATGGACGTCCTCTTTGGAGACAAGGAGCACTTCCGCCGAGAGTCAGTTTGGTTTGAGGTGGGGGACCTCGAGAGGCCATACCATGCACTACTTGGCCGACCCGCCCTGGCCAAGTTCATGGCGGTCCCCCACTACGCCTACCTCAAAATGAAGATGCCCAGTTCCAGGGGAATTCTGACATAGCCGGTGAATACCGGAAGTCGTCTGCCTGTGCGACTGAGAGCAGTCGGCTGGCCGAGTCCCTGGTGATCGCAGCCGAGAAGCGGCTCCTAGAACGGGTTGTGGCGATGGCCAGCAAGCAGCCAGAGGTGTCGCCCAACCCAAAGGAGTCGGAGGCTGAGGGTTCGTTCAAGCCGGCCAAGGAGACAAAGAAGATACCCTTGGATCCGGAGCACCCGGAGAGGTATGCTATCGTAGGCACAAACCTCGATAGCAAATAGGAAGGCGAGCTCGTCGATTTCCTCCGTGAGAATCGGGACATCTTCGCATGGTCCCCCAAAGACATGCCAGGTGTACCGACGGAATTCGCCGAGCACAAACTACATGTCCGATCTGATGCAAAGCCGGTCAGGCAGCCCCTGCACCGCCTATCAGAAGAGAAGAGAAGAGTTGTCGGAGAAGAAATAGCCCGGCTCCTAGCAGCTGGCTTCATTATGGAAGTATTCTTTCCAGAGTGGCTAGCCAATCCGGTCCTGGTACTGAAGAAGAACAGGCAGTGGCGAATGTGTATTGACTACACGAGCCTCAACAAGGCCTGCCCCAAGGATCCGTTTGCTCTACCAAGAATTGATCAGGTGATAGACTCCACAGCCGGATGCGAGCTGTTGAGTTTCTTGGATGCATATTCAGGATATCACCAGATCAAGCTGAACCCGGCTGACAGACTGAAGACTGCCTTCATCATGCCATTTGGAGACTTCTGCTACCTCACCATGACGTTCGGCTTGAGGAATGCCGGCGCCACCTTTCAGCGTTGCATGCAGAAGTGCCTCCTCAAGAAATTCGGGAGAAACGCCCACGTCTACATGGACGATGTAGTGGTGAAGACAGAAAAGTGTGGAACACTGCTGGAAGACCTCAAGGAGACCTTTGAGAACCTGCGTCGATTCCAGATCAAGCTCAACCCCGAGAAGTGCATCTTCGGAGTACCAGCCAGCCAACTCCTTGGCTTCCTGGTCTCTGAACGCGGCATAGAGTGCAACCCTTTGAAGATCAAGGCCATTGAGAGGATGGAGGTACCCAGCCGACTGCTGGACGTGCAAAAGTTCACCGGCTGCTTGGCGTCCATCAGCCGATTCATCAGTTGGCTGGGCGAGAAAGCTCTCCCCTTATACCAACTCATGAAGAAGACCACTTTTTTCGAGTGGAACCACAAGGCGGATGAAGCTTTTCTCTAGTTGAAGAAGATGCTGGCTACTCCACCCGTTCTGGCGGCTCCGACTCCTAAGGAACCTATGCTCCTGTACCTCGCCGCCACCAACCGGGTAGTCAGCACGGTCATTGTAGTAGAACGCAAGGAGGAAGGCAAGGAACTACCTGTCCAGAGACCGGTATTTTACCTGAGCAAAGTACTGTCGGCCTCCAAGCAGAACTATCCCCACTACCAGAAGATGTGCTATGGCGTGCACTTTACCGCCAAGAAATTGAAGCCTTACTTTCAAGAGCATCCAATCACTGTGGTCTGCACGACCCCACTTTCCGAGATCATCGGAAGCCGAGATGCTTCTGGTCGAGTGGCCAAGTGGGCCATAGAGCTGGCTCCCTACACCATCCACTACCAGCCCCGCACTGCCATCAAGTCACAAGCACTGGCCGACTTTCTCGTCGACTGGGCCGAGACCCAGTACCTACCTCCAGCGCCCGACTCCACCCATTGGCGGATGCATTTCGACGACTCCAAGATGCGCACCGGCTTGGGAGCCGGCGTTGTCCTCACTTCTCCTAAAGGCGACAAGCTCAAATACGCACTGCAAATCCATTTTTCCGCCTCCAACAATGCCGCCGAGTACGAGGCGCTCATTCACGGGCTCCGGCTTGCCAAAGAACTCGGCATTCGCCGGATCCTGTGCTATGGCGACTCGGACTTAGTGGTCCAGCAGTCGTCTGGCGACTGGGACGCCAAAGATGCAAACATGGCGAGTTACCATTTCCTTGTGCAGCAACTCAGTGGGTATTTCGAGGGGTGCGAGTTCCTCCATGTGCCAAGAAACGACAATGACCAAGCAGACGCCTTGGCACGAATCGGCTCTACCCGCCAAGCAATACCATCCGGCGTCACCCTTGAACGCCTCCTCAAGCCGTCTATCAAGCCTTCACCAGAATCAGACTCCATCTTCGTGCTGGCTCCTCCCAAAGAAGTCGGATCCGACTCCAGAGCCCCGGCAGACGGTATGGCGATTTTGGTAGATGGCTCCAAAGCTTCCACAGTTGAGGCCAGCCTCGGGACTGCAGTACCCAGCCTGGGGACTGCGGCGGCGGGCTCGAAGACTCCAGAACTCGGCCCAAGAACCGCGCCAGTCGGCCCGGGGACTTCATTAACCCAGCAAGCGGTTGTTGACTCCAACCCTCCGCCTCCCAGCCCAACCGCCCTCGTCCAAGTCGCAGTTCTGGCAGTCGAAGAAATAGCAGCACCCTCATGGGCCCAGCCCATCCTCAAATTCCTGGTGAGCAAAGAGCTGCCGACTGATGAGACCTCAGCTCGGCAAGTACAACACCGAGCGGCAGCTTACACCATAATCAACAGAGAGCTGGTCAGGCGCAGCGTCACTGGTGTCTACCAGTGCTGCGTAGAGCCAGAGCAAGGCCAAGCAATTCTCAAAGACATCCATCAAGGCGAGTGCGGCCACCATGCGGCTTCAATGGCACTCGTCGCAAAAGCCTTTCGACACGGTTTCTTCTGGCTGACTGCCTTAGAAGAGGCCAAGGAATTGGTCCAAAAATGCAAAGGGTGCCAGAAGTTCAGCTCCAAGCCGCACCAGCCGGCTTCTGCACTCAAGACCATCCCCATTGCCTGGCCTTTCGCAGTTTAGGGTCTAGACATGGTGGCCAATCAAGAAACTGAACGGTGCGACTGCCGTGACTTTCATCTCCGATATCACAATTTGGTACGGCATACCACACAGCATCATCACCGACAACGGCACAAATTTTGCCAAAGGCGCCTTGGCCCGTTTTTGCGCAACACAGGGCATCCGACTGGACCTAGCGTCCGTCGCCCATCCACAGTCCAACAGCCAGGTGGAGGGAGCAAACGGACTCATCCTATCCGGCATCAAGCCCCGGCTGGTCGAGCCTCTGGAGCGCTCGGCTGGTTGCTGGCTCGATGAGCTGCCAGCCGTCCTGTGGAGTCTGCGCACGACTCCAAACAAGTCAACAGGCTTCATGCCTTTCTTCCTCATCTACGGTGCCGAAGCCGTCATCCCAACGGACATAGAGTTCGACTCCCCGCGAGTCACCATGTACACCGAGGAGGAAGCAGAAGAAGCACGTCAAGACGGCGTCGATCTGCTGGAAGAGGGCCGGCTGTTGGCACTCAGCCAGTCCAGCATCTACCAGCAGAGCCTGCGCCGATACTACAACAGGAAGGTCAAGCCAAGATCTTTCCAAGATGGCAACCTTGTGCTCCGGCTGATCCAGCGAACAACCGGCCAGCACAAGTTGTCGACACCTTGGGAAGGCCCTTTCATCACCAGCAAAGTGCTGGGCAACGACTCCTACTACCTGATTGACGCTCAGAAGCCCCGAGCATGCAAGAAGGACGACTCTGGCAAAGAGACAGAGCGGCCATGGAATGCAAATCTCCTCCGAAGATTTTACAGTTGATGCAGTATGTACCACGCTACCTTTTGTATTAAAGTACCAAGACTTCGGGCCCCCCGAGACGAGCTCGGGGACTGCCCTCTTTTATCTATATGATAAAAGTTATGCCTACGAGTATGTTACTATTTGTTATGCCGCTTGGCACCGGGCTCGATAGGTCGGCCCGGGGACTTGCCGCCTTGCACTATGAAAAGCTTCCTGCAGCCGGACAAGTAGTGTGTGGCGTCTAAGCCATTTCCTGTCAGAAGCCGCAGCTCGCAGAGCGACTGTACGGTGGGCAGGAGTAAGGTAGAATGGGCGCTCGCATTGAAAATGGCTAAGGACCCAAAGCATAAAACATAGCTCAAGACGGCTTCCAGCCTTCCTTTTCCTTTGTCACAAACAGACTATTAACCAGTCGGCTCACCGCCTTCTATCCAACTTGCTAAAAAACTCTAAAACGGCTAAGTACTTGCCTTCCCAAAGTAGCCAAGCATTTGATCCAATGGCAGTCTGCAGAGCGACTGTCTGACTGGCAAGGCAGGCAACTAAGGGAAAGCAGCAAAGGAAAAAAAGCCAAAAGAGCAATGAATAAGAAAAGATAGAACTCGGATAAGTATTTACATAGCATAGGCCCTTGGCCGAATCTTCCAGCAAAAGTTCAAAATACACCCCGCGGGTGGAATTGTGCGAATTAACAAGTTCTTCAAGATTACTAAAGTAGATAAAATAAAGATAAGGCGGCAGCCTAAGATGCGGCAGACGGATTCGGAGGGTCGGAGGAGGCGGCAGCGTCAGGCGTTGGGGCGGCCGGCTGGGCAGTCTTGGCTTGATCGCCTCCGGCGACAGTCGGCTCGGTTGCACGCGGCTTGTTGCTGGAGGCGCGGTCGAGCTGAGGCTGGCCGTCCGCTCCGTCTTCTGGCGCTTCCGTCTCGCCTCCGTCCTCCGCCTCGCCTTCCTCCTCGACGCTGGAGCCGATCACCTCCGCCGAGTCCTCGCCGTAGTCTGGGTTCATCCCAAACCACTCCGGCGGCACCTCCTCGCCGTCTTCAGACCGCTCGGGGACGAAGATGCTGGTGTCGGTGTACTTAGAGATCACCGTGGCACGCTTGATGAGGGCATCTTCCACGGCTGCCAGTTCCGGCTGGGCCTCTGACCAGAGCGTGGCCAGCCGGTCTAGATCCAGCCCCGGATACCACGCCTTGACGAACTCCAAGGCCCGGCGCGCTCTAGCTCGGGCCGAGGAACCCTTCCAGGCCTCAAGACAACCAGCCGCAACCTCTAGCCAGTCGGCAGTCAGGCTGGGGGTGCGCGGAGCCTGCATGTCCGGCCATAGGGCGGCAATCGCCTGGGCGCCGACACGTTGAAGCCGGCGCAGCATCCGGTGAGTCGGCCGAAGGCGAGCCTTGATGCTCAGGATATGCTCATCAAGGGTTCGGGGGGCGTCGGCGGCGATCTCCGCACCTTCGGTTGCACGCGGCTTGTTGCTGGAGGCGCGGTCGAGCTGAGGCTGGCCGTCCGCTCCGTCTTCTGGTGCTTCCGTCTCGCCTCCGTCCTCCGCCTCGCCTTCCTCCTGGACGCTGGAGCCGATCACCTCCGCCGAGTCCTCGCCGTAGACTGGGTTCATCCCAAACCACTCCGGCGGCACCTCCTCGCCGTCTTCAGACCGCTCGGGGATGAAGATGTTGGTGTCGGTGTACTTAGAGATCACCGCGGCATGCTTGATGAGGGCATCTTCCGCGGATGCCAGTTCCGGCTGGGCCTCTGACCAGAGCGTGGCCAGCCGGTCTAGATCCAGCCCCGGATACCACGCCTTGATGAACTCCAAGGCCCGGCGCGCTCTAGCTCGGGCCGAGGAACCCTTCCGGGCCTCAAGACGACCAGCCGCGACCTCTAGCCAGTCGGCAGTCAGGCTGGGGGTGCGCGGAGCCTGCATGTCCGGCCATAGGGCGGCAATCGCCTGGGCGCCGACACGTTGAAGCCGGCGCAGCATCCGGTGAGTCGGCCGAAGGCGAGCCTTGATGCTCAAGATATGCTCATCAAGGGTTCGGGGGGCGTCGGCGGCGATCTCCGCACCTTCTACCCTCTGACCTTCACGGTCAGCCTCAATTGCTTGGATGGCGGCCTGCGAGTGCCCAGGGAAGAAGTCTGCCAAGACGGAAGAAACGAAGAAACAAGTCAAAAACCGGGAGTCAGCACGATTTATAATTGGCAGCTCGAAGAAAGAAAGTAAAGGAACTCACCATCAACGATGTCTTCAATATCATGGAAGCCAGAGGCCAGCAGTGCCTCTCTGTCAGTCCAGGAGGAGCGCTCGCTCGCGAACTCGGCCAGGAGGGTGGTTTCCGCCTCTTCTGCCTCCTTCTGCGTCTTCGCGAGCAGCTCCCTCTGCTCTGCCAATTGAGTGGCCAGCAGATCGCGCTCTGTAGCGAGCTTGCTGCACTCCTTCCCCTTGGTGCACAACGCGAAGTTGGCCTCGCTCAGATGTTGTTGAAGAACAGCGTTGGCTTCTGAAGAGAAGGAAGAAAGAAGGCGTTAAGTCATCAGAAAAGAAGGTCGCCGGGGAGATCCGGCCCGACTGCTCAGCAGTCGGCCCGAATCTCGGGGACTACAGCCCGCGGGTGCGCCAGCGCGCCCCCACGAAGAAGGAAAAGAACTCACTCCGGATCTCCGACAAGTCGGCGGTCCGCTTGCCCAGCTCTTCAACATTGCGGTTGAAGGCAGTGACGCGGAGGTTGTGATAGTCCTGCGACAAAATATTTCAGACAAAAGTAAGTACCCGGAACTCACCAATAGGAGTTCCGGGCCGCCTGCTCAAGCAACCGACCCGAAACTCGGGGACTACACCCAGTGGGTGCACTGGCGCGCCCCCACAGAGAGCAACAAGAAAACAAGGACCAAAGAGAAAACATACCCGGACGGCTGCCCGCGATGCCAGGTATGCCTTGGTGCAGTTCTGGATGGCGTTGCCCTCAGCTCAAAGCTTCGTTTGGACGTCCAGAAGCGCCTGATTCAACGGCCCCATGTCGCCTCCTCGCACCCACCCAACGGGTGCGGCGTTAACCGCTTCGGCATCCGGGATCACCGAGCTGGTGGTGCCGGTCTCAAGGGGGCGTGGCGCTGAGGTCGCCTTCTCAAGACGGCGGCGCGTTGGCGAGCCAACTTGAAGGAGTAGCCTCGCCACGGCCTCATCTTTAGTCGTTGGCACCGGCGGGTTCGCTGGTTGTTCGCCTTGTGCGCCCCTAGACGGCGGCGGAGGTGGCGGCGAAACGATCACGTCCGGCGTGGAGGAGTCGCCGCCTTCCCTCTCCAAGACGGGGCTCTCGCCACCGGCTTCCCCAGTCTGCCCCGTGAACTCCGGAGGCGGCGGCACAGAGTTCAACGGGGTGATGAACACCGCCGATTGGCGGCACGCGGCCTCCTCAGCCTGCCGCTTCGCCGCCGCGGCGGCTTCGGCCTCGGCTAGTTTCTTCTTGGCAGAGGCCTCCGCCTTATCGACCTCGACCTTCTCCAGGCGGGTGGCCTCTTCCTCGTTGTGCTTCTCCTGCGCATTCCGCTCCATCGCTTCCCGGAGGTCGGCGGCGGGGTCGATCCGCCGAGTGGTGGCGGACGTCTCTGCCGACCCCATGACGGAGGCAGCGACGGCCCTCTCAAGAGTGAGGGGAGCCCTGAAGCAAGTAAAAAACTCAGACAAAACCACAAAGAAAGAATAAAGCGTTGAAACAGAATACTCACGCGGAGACCAGTGGCAGCTTCTTCACTTCCTTACGGAAGCGGAGGGCCTTTGCAGCCACCTCGTCCCACCGGGTCGCCGCAGCCGAACTCTTGGGCTTCTTCGGCCAACTGCCAAACAAAGTCGGCACGGCCCTACACTTCTTCCCGCTGCCTGGAGCACTCGGCACGGCAGAAGAGCCCGCGCCGGGATGACTGGCTCCTGGCCGGTGGCGGGGGGCGACCTCCTCATCATCATCAGGCCAGTCCTCTAGACTGGCCTCGAGCCGCGGGCCGCCTCCTCCCTCGGCATTGTCCTCCAAAGCCCCCGCCCCCAGATCGGGGTCGTCGACGTTGCTCTCCGCCCGGTCGGCGAGGAACTCGCGAACCGGCCCTGAGGTGCCGGCTGGTGGATGGAGGAGGGGATTCTGACCAAAGCCAACTGGTCAGGTCGGACAAGATAAACTCAGCAAGAAAGAAGACAATTCAAAGAAAGAAGGAAAAAGGCAACTCACTATGGGCGGGGGGTTGGTGCGAGAGTATGGCTCCTTGCCGAACCGCCAATCCTCCAGGAGCTTGCTGTCCGAGAGGTAGTTCACCATGTAGGCCACCTCCTCGTGAGGCATGTCCTTGGTGCACATCCGACTCGGGTCACGGTGCCCGCTCATTTGGCATATCATGTGGGGGCAACCTTGGAGCGGGAGGACTCGGCGCGCCACGAAGGCAGCCAGCAGGTCTGGACCAGTCAAGCCCTCCGACTGCGTCAGCACTCGGAGTCGCGTGATGGCGCCGGCTCCCGCAGGCGTCAGCGACTTGGCCCGGTACGACCAGTTGGGCAGTCTCCCAGCCGGCGGGCCGGCTTCGAACGCCGGCAGGTTGACCCAATCGCCCCTTGCAAAGACGCTCTTGACGTAGAAGTACGAGCGCTGCCACATCTTCACCAACTTTATCAGCTTGATGGCTGGGAAGGGGTTGTCGGCCCCCAATCTCCGCACGGTGATGAAGGTGCCACATTGAGCCGGCACGCGTGCAGCCTGGGTGCCGAGCTTGGAGAAGAAGAACTCCCCCCAGAGCTCGAGGGTGGGACGAGTCTGAGGAAGCCTTCGCACAAAGCCACGAAGGCGGATAGCAACACCACCGTATTGGGCGTGAGGTGGTGCGGCTGGAGGCCGTAGAACTCCAGAAAAGAGCGGAAGAAGCTGCTCGCCGGCAGCCCCAATCCGCGCAGGCAGTGCGAGCGGAAGATGACCCGCTCGCCCTCCTCCGGCGCAGGGGAAATCTCCCCCTCCGGTGCAAGACGCACCCGCACGCGATCTTCATCGGGGAGCCGATGAGTCTTGCAGAGGAACTCGATGTGGTCGTCATGCACTTCTGAGCCGTCCCAAGTGCCGGAATGCACCGAGGGAGGCGCGGCGGCGGAGGAAGAACTCATCGCGAGCTGATCGCTGTGACGTTCGGCAAAGCTTGGGCGTGCGGCGGAGCAAGGAAGAAGAAGAAGGAGAAGAGTAAGGAGTAGTGGGAAGGAGGGGCGCGCGTGCTCTGCCGCGCCCCCCTCCTCCCCCTACTTATAGCCTCATGGGCTGCGAAGCCGAGGGGGCGGGCATGGGATTTACTGCGCCCACGACCCCACGACCCCCACGTTACCATGACAAAGTTACTGCGCGCAGTAACTTCACAAGAATCCCAACTGTCCGCACGGGCCATAGCGGATCCGCTCGAGGGCCAAGGCGTGGTAGTGGCGGGCCCCTCCTACGGGCATGTCCCGTCACGCACGTAGGCTGGCAGACTAGCCTGGCCGCGCGTTGCCACGTGATGGGCCCGGAACGGGCGGTGGCCTGGAAGCTTAGCCGCCATGCTACTTGGATCCCGCCAAGACGTTCGAAGTACTGTGCAAGTCAGAGTTGGGCGGGTCCGACTCCTTCTAGTTGGCCCGGCAGAAATCAAGCAAGAACCATGTGTCAAGCGCCCGAAGAGAGAAACTGCTGAGGCTTCTTGGCCGATCGTCTGCGGCGCCTCACCAGCTTCGGGGACTACTGTCGGAGTAATGGGCCACGAGTAGGCTAACCCGAGCCCCAGAACCTTTCAAGACATCGGGGCAGGCTGCGCTCCTCAAGACCCCAGGACGAAGAGCCGCCTTCTGAGAAGTCGGCGGCAAGACAGCCGATTGCCCACTCGCGGCCGAGTCCCGGGGACGACTTCAGGATAAGCCGACTCCTGACTGGCGACTTCCAGAGAAGCCGGCTTTGGGGAGTCGGCCCGCGACTCCAACAAACCCCATGCCCTCATCAAGAGGGATGGGGCGGGGAGTGGCTACAGTCAAGCCCACTCCCACCCCTTACCAGGGGCAGGCATGGCTACAGCATGCCGTACCCAGGAAGATCTCTGTGCGGCGTGGCACTGTTGCCGTGCCGGCCCTGACATCAGCACCAAAGGACCGAATCCCGCGCCCAAGACGGCTTGTCTGTACGACCCTAGGGCGGCAGGTCCCACCAGCCAGTGAGACCCCAGGAGACGGCAAGTACACCCCCAGTCAGACCCATTGGGAGTCGGCCCCGAGAGTCGGCCAGATCCTCCCCCGGGGCCCACGCGCCATTAATCAAATGTGACAGAGAATGGCAACAGTGATCACCCGCCAGGCGGCGGGGCTGTTGCCATGACTCCATGACCAAGCCCGCGTCATCAGAAGCACGGCTACAGTAATCAGCAGCCGGCAAGACCCGCCCGCGGTGGACGCGGCCTGTCGGCTCTGTACCTAGCCAGTCGGCAGAGAAGACAGAGGCCAGAGACACTGACGGCTAGGCCTGCGTCCAGCCAGATTACCATTGTACCCCTGGGTGGTAGGCCTATATAAACCCCAGGGCACCCATGCAAGGGGTTGGAATCCATTAGCTCTAGACCAGATCATATAGGAGGGAGAGAGATAGCCTTGCCCTCTCCTACCTCCAGGAAAACAGCTCTAGGAGCAATCGTGTAACACTTTGCCATAGTGATCATGCGGAGACCCCGCGGAGCAGCAGTAGGGGTGTTATCTCCCCGGAGAGCCCTGAAGCTGGGTAAGATTCGCCGGCGTGCATGTCTACGCCTCATCCCGTTTCCAGGCACCGGCGACACCACCATGATAAGCCATCCTTTGGCATATGTCGCGCCCAACCCCCGACAAGAAGCGCAAGTTTCGCAACTTGCGCCAGGGAAATCGTACTGTGGCTCAGTACATAGATGAGTTTAGTAAGCTATCTCGTTATGCCCCCTAATGATGTGGCCACAGATGCCGCGAAGCAGGAGAAGTTTATGGAAGGGCTGAATGATGAGATGAGCATGCAGTTGATGGTGGCAACATTTAACAACTACCAGGAGCTGGTAGACAAGGCTCTTATGATTGAAGGGAAGCAGCAGCAGATAGAGAGCCACAAATGGGAGTATGGACAAGGGAAGTACAATTCTACAGCTCAGCAGAAGCCCCGTTTCACCCCGAACTCAGGAGGATTTACCCATAACCATGGAGGCCATACTCACAATGGAGGAAGTTTGCATAACCACAGTGGCCCCAAGATTGGAAACGGGAATGGAGTAGGCAGCAATTAGAACCGCTCTAACCCAGCAACACCCGCCAAGAAGGATCTAAGTCACTTTACTTGTTTCAAGTGCGGGAAGACTGGACACTATGCCACTGAGTGCCCTGAAGCGAAGAATGGGAATGGCAATGGAAGCTCTGGGAAGAAGCCCAACCCTTTCAACAGGGGACAAGTGAACCACGTGAATGTGGAGGAGGTTGAAGAGCAGCCTGATGAAGTTGTCGGTAAGTTTTTGGCTAAGTCATTTACTGCAATTGTTCTTTTTGATACTGGTGCATCGCATTCATACATTTCAAGGGGATTTGTGGATAAATATAAGTTGCCCACTAAAGTACTTAGAATACCTATGTTAGTAAGCTCACCAGGAGCGGAGTATATGGCAAGTCAAGGATGTTTTCAGATACCATTGACCATTGGAAGCCACGTTTTCCCCTCGGACCTAATAATTTTGGAGTCACAAGGATTCGATGTGATACTAGGCATGGAATGGCTATCGATGTATGGGGGAAACATCGATTGTGCCATTAAGTCGATCTTACTCACCACCCCGGAGGGAAAAAGGATCAAGTATGTATCTAGGCATGCGCCTAGGAGGACTCAAGTAAATTCTCTCTCAGGAGTTGTTCAGGAGGAAGTGCCTGTAGTGAAGGATTACCCAGATGTATTTCCAGATGAGCTACCAGGCATGCCGCCAGATCGAGACATTGAGTTTTTGATAGAACTATTGCCAGGCACCGGACCGATATCGAAGAGACCATACCACATGCTCGCAAATGATCTGGAAGATATCAAGAAGCAGATTAAGGAGTTATTGGAGAAAGGTTACATTCGATGAAGTTCATCACCATGGGGAGCCCTAGTGCTCTTGGTTGAGAAGAAGGATGGATCGTTAAGAATGGTTGTTGATTATCGTGTGTTGAATGAAGTGACGACCAAAAACAAGTACCCGTTGCCAATGAACAATGATTTGTTTGACCAGTTGCAAGGAGTTAAGGTGTTTTCGAAGATCGATCTGCGATCGGGATATCACCAGCTGAAGATATGAGAAAAGGATATACCAAAAACAGCTTTCACCACAAGGTACGTGTTATATGAGTATATGGTTATGTCATTTGGACTGACTAACACCCCTGCCTATTTCATGAGTATGATGAACAAGGTGTTCATGGAGTTCTTGGATAAGTTTGTCGTGGTGTTCACTGATGATATCTTGGTATACTCGAAGAATGAGCAGGAACAAAAGGAGCATTTGCGTTTGGTTCTTGAGAAGCTCAAGGAACATCAGTTATATACCAAGTTTAGCAAATGTGAGTTTTGGTTGATGGAAGTTGGATTTCTTGGACATGTTATATCAGGAGAAGGTATAGCAGTGGATCCTACCAAGGTTCAGTCAGTCACTGAGTGGTTGGCACCCACCTCAGTTGGAGAGATCCCCAGTTTTCTTGGACTCGCGGGATATTACCGTAGATTCATTGAGAATTTTTCTAAGATTGCGAAGCCCATGACGGTGTTGTTGAAGAAGGACAGCAAGTTCCATTGGACTGAAAAATGTGAAGCAAGTTTCCAGGAGTTGAAGAAATGTCTAACTACAGCCCCAATGCTGATTCTGTCGGATATACGCAAGGATTTCCAAGTGTATTGCGATGCCTCTCGCTTAGGACTTGGAGGAGTACTTATGCAAGACGGAAGAGTTGCTTCGTATGCCTCACGTAAACTTCGACCACATGAGTTGAATTATGCCATGCATGATTTGGAGTTAGCAGCTGTAGTGCATGCGCTCAAGACCTGGAGACATTTTCTTATTGGAAACCGTTGTGATGTGTACACTGATCATAAGAGTTTGAAGTACATTTTTACTCAGAAGGAGCCGAACATCAGGTAGAGGAGATGGTTGGAGCTCATAAAGGATTATGATATGAAGTTGCACTATCATCCAGGCAAGGCCAATGTCGTAGCAGACGCTTTGAGCCAGAAGAGTTATGTCAATACCCTCATAAGCGAAGGATTGCCAAAGGAGTTAGCAGAAGATCTCAGGGAGCTTCATTTGGAGATAGTTCCTAGAGGTTTTGTTGCAGCACTGGAGGTTCAGTCAACATTATTGGAAAAGATTCGAGAAGCACAGAAGGATGACAAAGAAATAGCCGAGATAAAGGAGAAGATGAGTGAAGGAAAAGCCAAAGGTTTTCGTGAGGATGAGCACGACACCTTGTGGTTTGAGGACCGTGTATATGTGCCCAATAATGCCGAGATCAGGAAGTTGATACTACAGGAAGCTCATGACTCGCATACTCGATACACCGTGGAAACACCAAGATGTATTTGGATTTGAAGGAGCGTTTCTGGTGGACTGGAATGAAGAAGGACATTGCCAAGTATGTAGCCATATGTGATGTGTATCAGAGAGTGAAGGTAGAACATCAGAAACCAGCAGGATTACTGCAGCCTATGCCGATATCCGAATGGAAGTGGGACAAGCTTGGCATGGATTTTATCATCGGATTACCCAGGACCCGATCGGGATATGATTCTATCTGGGTAGTAGTGGATCGCTTCACCAAAGTAGCTCACTTTATCCCAGTAAAAACCACCTATACCAGTGCAAAGTTGGCCAAGATATATATGACCAGGATCGTATGTCTGCACGGAGTTCCGAGGACCATCGTATCAGATAGAGGAACACAGTTTACTTCAAAGTTTTGGCACCAGCTGCACCAGACTTTGGGAACCAGGCTAGAGTTTAGTACAACCTTTCATCCGCAGACAGATGGACAGATGAGAGAGTCAATCAGATTTTGGAAGACATGTTGAGAGCTTGTGCGCTAGATTATGGATCTAGTTGGGATGACAACTTGCCCTACGCGGAATTCTCATACAACAACAGCTAACAGGCCAGTTTGAAGATGGCACCGTTCGAAGCCCTGAATGGAAGAAGATGTCGAACACCATTGATGTGGGATGAAGTTGGAGACCGCCAGTCGTTTGGACCGGATTTGATTAAGGAGCCCGAAGAGAAGGTTAAGCTGATTCGAGATAGACTGAAGGTAGCTTAGTCCAGACAGAAGAGCTATGTAGACTCAAAACGCAAGGAGGTAGTCTATGAAATTGGAGACAGAGCATATCTTCGTGTGTCACCACTGCGAGGAGTTTTGGAGTTAAGGGAAAGTTAGCCCCGAGATTTGTAGGACCGTACCATGTTTTGGAACGCATGGGAGAGGTTGCCTACAAGTTGGAGTTACCCGAGGGACTGTCAGGAGTTCATGATGTGTTTCACGTTTCCCAATTGAAGAAGTGCCACGTAGAGATGGCCGATATTCCTCTGAGGGATACAGTGCCCCTAGAAGCAATTCAGTTGGATAGTGATTTGACCTATGAGGAGAAACCAGTCCAGATTCTCGAGTTTGCCAGCCGAGTTACACGCAGCAAGGTTATCAAGTTTTGCAAAGTTCAGTGGAGCCACCATAACAAGGATGAAGACACCTGGGAACGAGAGGATGATCTACGCAGAGACCACCCACACCTATTTTCTAGCCAACCCGAATCTCGAGGACGAGATTCATCTTAAGGGGAGTAGGTTTGTAACATCTTAAATTTTCAATTTGGAATGTTATGCATAGGTCATTCATGCATATCATATTTTACTGCATTTTTGCTTTGCAATCCTCGAAATTCAAGCAACTCAAGGACCCATGGAGAGAGTTGGGGATTTCACGTTTTTCATATTTGAATTTTATCAAATATTGAAACAAGGATCACTTTGGTTTTAATTATTTTTCTCTTCGAAAATATTTCATATTAAAATATATGAGAGGAGATAATATGACTTCTCCAAAATAAAGGAAATATAGGAGGAAAATATTAAAATCAAATAAATAATTTCTTTTTGGACTTTTATTGCTATTTTATTTGAATTACGAAAAATATGCGTTTTTCAAAATTGTACTAGAGGTCCAAATAAATGTTCACTTTATCTGCAATATTATTAGAGGACCGCGAAAATTTATTTCAGGATTTTTGGACTCCGTTTAGTATTTCTTTTATTTGTTTTTCCGTGTCAGGATTATTTTAAAAAAAAGTGCACCGACCTAACCGGGCCGTGCCCGATCCGGACACTACCCGGCCAGGTTTTATTAGTCACGGCCCGACCCCGCCACCAGCCCCGCCGCCCCAAACCCTAGCTGTCGTGTTGCCGCCTCGATCCACACGCCGCCGACCCCACTGCCGAGGTAGCCGCCGCCGTCCGGTTTTACTCGGGAAAAACCGATCGGTTTTTTTCTAGTAAACCCTAGATTCGTTTTTTTAGATTTCGGTTCGTTTCAGTTTTTCGTCGGTTTATTATTTAGCGGACGTTTGTCCCTACGTTCCTTTTAACGAACATTGTTCGTCAGTTATCCGCAGACAGTGAACGTTCGTTCGTTAGCCTGTTCATCTCGTTTTATTTTCCAGGGTTTCTCCGCGATTATTTTCGATCGAGATTTCTGCCCTAATCTTCGTTTTAGTTTATCTTTTTGCTTGTTTATCCAAATCAGGTGAAACACGCACCTAGGTCTTCGTCTCGAAGCCTTCGTTCTGTTTAACCAACTTGCACAAGATTTTGGTACTGTAAAATTTGACTTTAGTCCAGATTAGTAACGGATCTTGTTTCTTTTGTAGTTTGAGTTTCGTTGCTCTGTTTGATTTGATTCTTTTTGCAAATCGAATCTCTTCAGTTGAGTTTTCAGATTCGATCTTCTTATTTGAGTTTTACCCATGCATCTTTGCTTGATTGCTTATGTATGCTACTGTTTGTTTGCGATAGAATTCCTGGAGTGCGAAGCGTGCTACTACGAGTCTCTAGGATTTGCAGATCGTCAGCAAGGCAAGTAACACATTGATCATACCCCTTTATTACCCAGTTTTTATGCATTAGTTTCAACCCTCACACATTGCATGAGCAGGATCTCTTAATATGTGGGTCTGGGAAGTAGATGATGAGGTAGAATTTATTACCTGTTTTACTATCAAACCCTTGGGAGTTAGTTCTACGTTACGCTTATATTGCTATGCTATGCTCGTAGACGTGTTTTGGGTTTGAGTGGATCCATGAAAGATGTGTGTTTGTTAATTAATGGTTCAACTTAAGGTGGCAACTTTAATACACATATGGGTGGATTGCTTGTGGGCACCTGGAGAATCCATTGTTGTCCTAGGATATCCTCGAGTACCCGCGTGATCATCCTACGGTCCGCCACCCAGGCTCAAAGGGATCATGAGATTATTTATGCTAGATACTTCTGTGTGTAGCCACAAGCCATTATGGGCTATGGCATAGTTGAGTATGTTGTGTGACCTCTTTTAGTGGTAGGCTAGCAGATGTAGGGGAAAGTAGGTGTAATTGTCTACCCGGAGTAAAGAGTTAATGCTTCTGAAAGACCGTGTCTCAGTCATCCGTTTCTCAAACACCCTGTAGTGCGAGAAATCTGATGGAGGAGATCGAGTCTTGTGGGGAAAAGTGCACAAACCTCTACAGAGTGTACAAACTAATCATGGTTAGCCGTGTCCCCAGTTATGGACATCTTGAGTATCTGGTACTTGAATTATTGATTGGATCTCATTACTCTAAAATTAATTTGTTGGGATGATAATGATTACTTTAATTGGGATTGAGTTGGAGGAACCTTCTCAATGATGTTTCAACCACCATGATAGTTAAATAAAATCTATTCCTTTGTTGTAGGGAAAAATTGGCTTTTCACAAAACAATATAACCATAGAGCCTCCACCAGCCATATATGCATGTAGTGATATCATTTATCTGTTCATTGCTCTACTGTGTTATATTGCCAGCATATTCCATGTGCTCACTCGTTTCGGGCTGCAACATATCATGTTGCAGACTTTTCAAACGAGTAGTAAGGTGCGCTAGGTCGTTATCATGCACTCGGCTATGCCGTTGGAGTTGATGGACACACTTTATCTTCCAAGCCTTCCACTGTTATCTTAATTAGATGGCATTAAGCCATATTTATTGCATTAAGTTCTCTCTTGAGACTATCGATGTAATAAGTGTGTGATTGCTACTCTGTTATAAATCCATTCGAGTACTGTGTGTGTCAGCATTACCGATCCAGGGATGACACTAAAGCATAGTGACTTGACTGTCTGAGGTCGGGTCGCTACATCTTGATACATCGCTTGTGTACATATTCTAATGAGAGTACACATTATGCTGCGTGTGACACTTAGTTGGACATAAGGTGGTTTCAAATATTCGAATTCACCTTAAACTGGATTCTAGCTTCTGAATTCGAGTATCGGCATTTGTAAATCATATTCATATATGATAGTGGAATACATCTTTGTCGTGCTTTTGAAGATATATAAAAACGCATAGAATGACTTATAAAGATTCGTATAGGAATACAAAATGGATTCGAAATTAGTTGCCAGGGTAAACGTGGATGCTTATTGTCTCAAAATTCTAAAGAAGCGGCAAAATGTCCACTCCCACGTCGGCTGCCCGAAGCCAGTGTTTGGAAATTACTGCCTACCCCTTACACGGGCAATCCATCGGCCCGATTTCCACTGCTCACAATAAGGGTAGGTTAGTAACTTCAATTAGATGTGACCGACCGCCTCTGAGCCCATTCCAACACGGTGGGCGCCAAACATGGGCGGCAAAACACATTTGATTCAAGCTCGTCTGAAAGACCTCTGTATCTCCCTCCATTTCCCCATTCATACACGATGGGCGGCAAAACAAACTCGACTTGGCCGAAATCAATGTAGGCAAATATTTTCAATAGGGGCAGGTTTGTAACTTCACTCAAACGTGACACCACCGCCCTACCTGTCAACCCCGTTCATACACCATGGGCGCCCACCGTGGGCGCCAAAACACCCTCTCCTCGCCCGAAATCGCTCTGGGAAAATATTGGCGAGATGCGAGATTATCGTCCTATCTCCAACCGACGAGACGTCCAAATTTTAAACCAGGGCTAAGTTCGTAACTTTCCCATATTTCAGACAGGCGTGTCCCAAAAACATGGTTCCCCGTACCTCTCCCTCCATTTTCCCATTCATACACCGTCCGCGCTAGAACACCATCCCCACACCAGCCTCCTCCGTCCGCCTCCCCATCCATCGCCGCCATCCTCCACTCCATCCATCGCCACCGTCCTCCACCATGCCGGAGCACCTACCAAGACCACATCGTCCACTACTAGAGATGGACATTTCTCATCCACGGTGACGGACCAAGAGCCTTGCATCGTGTCCTATCGCTTCATCGACGTCGTCGTCCTCTTTGCCGGGGCCGCTCACACGACCTTCTCGTCCACCACAACAGGACTTATCCCTCGATTCACCTGTCTACCGTCACAGATCTGATTCAACGCCACCAACAACCATCACACCCCTGATGCCTACACGGCGCCGGAAGAGAGTTGGTACTTCATATATCCTCAACTTTTTGATCTCAACCAGAAAATAGATCATAACTTGGTTACTATACTTTCTTTTCAGCTCTTAGAATTTTTTTCTTAGTTCGAAGCAAACAGTGGATGCTAAATAGCATTTCTGTGGGTTGTAGCTTTAAATCTGCCATGTCACAGTCATAATTGGGTTTAATTGATCATGCTTAGGGTTTAATTGATCATGTTGGTTCCGTAGTGGTTTCTTTAATAGAAATCGGAGGGGAAACCCTCTTTTGCTGAAAAAAAATTCCTTAGGGTTTCCTCCTTTTATGATCACTATACGATCAGCATACGTGCTTCGTGTCATAATAGCACTGCTCCACCCATCAAGCTAAACAAGCTTAGTTCTTAAAATACGAATCTGATATTATTAAAACAGAGTCATTTAATTGGTCAGCTAAATGTTTCTAATTTAGTTTCGAAAATGCATGTTCACGGCTCAGGTGTGTATCTCTATAGGGTGCCCACGGTGGGCCGTGGCCTACCCTGGGATTTTGGGTCGGCCTAGGCTTCCGATCTCTACTCGCCCCCAACCGCTTGCCTCACCGGCGACTTGCCGTCCCCGGACGGCATGACTCTAGGAGGAGACGTCGGACTAACAAGAGGTCAGGAGCCGCTCGCCCAACAGCATCACTGCTGCCCGGGCGCGCCGCCGTGCCTACCTCCCTAGTCCGTTCAGGGCTCAGGCATGCAGCAGCCACTAAGCCAACCTGATTTATCCTGAGATACGTCCTCAACACTCAACAACCACTCCTCATCACCCATTTTCTAATTGATTCATTACTCATTAGGCAGGACTATCATTAGGGTTTGTTGTGTACTGAGTGCTACCTACACTTAATGGTTCAGATGTATTTCAGTAGTCATTAGTACCTGTAAAGTTCACAGGGTTTCAAAATTCTGCCCTAGGAACAGACACTAGTCATTTTGGATTGTTGGTCATAGTGACATTGACCTAGATTACTACTGCAGGCCAGGTTTGTTGAAAATTTTACTTGTCTTTCTTACTCACTCGATATGATATCCTATTATTCATGTCGATTAGTTGCAAACAATAAGTGCTAGACCAACTTCTTGATTCAGATTTTGGACGGTCTCCTACTGCAGTTACAATTCTGCATACTTGTCCTAGTAAGCTCACAAGTAATGATTGATTCACTAAATCTATGCTTGCCTTGTCATATTTGTTGTCAATATTCTTTTAGGGTGGACCACCCTGTTTCAAAATACTGGAACCGCAAACATGAGTGAATAGTATTTCTACATGTGATCTCTTCCATCATGTGTGGGCAGCGAACACTGCATTGTATAGAAAGAAAGTGTCATTTCCACCTTTTACATAGACTACGATCTTTTACATGGAATACAATCTGCCTACTTGCTTTGTGTCACACTACCAGCACTCCACTCTTGAAGCTAAACATTATGCTTAGTTTATTTGTTCAAATACGAATTTGATATGATTCTAATGTTCCTACTTCAGTTTTTGAAATGTGTGTATGTCTGTTATAGAGACATAAGAGGTTTATATTTCTGTGTGTGGTCTGGTCAGCGTGGTTGGGGGGTGAACTTTGCATATGCAGGGGTTTATAGGGAGACACTCTTCGAGTTGGATCCGCAATGCATTCCATAGATAATTTGACTACTTTTTCCTGTTTTCATGAATCTCAGATACTGAACAACATCATAATGATTATGAGTTTGCACGTATGAAAAGAATAAAGCAGAACAATGCAATGGCTGTCAAACTTGGCATTAAGGGACTGAAATCAAGTCTGGATGCAATGCAATGCAAACACTCTCCACCTACAGATTCATGCTCAGAATATGATTCGAATAGTGATTCTGAGCTAGAGGGAGACCTAAGTCAATGTAGCTCCCTAGTGGAGGATTCATAGGCAGATGCCCTATCTTATTCACCCATCAAGGTGCTTGCTCTAAATTTCCAAGGTTATATTGGTCGCACATATCTTGCAACTAATGCTTTGCATTGCTTCTACTTTGTTGCACTGCTATTATCTTAGTTCACACATTGTGTATGTGAATACACCCTACCTATCCATTTTCAGTACATATTCCATCTGTCGTCATACCATATTTATCCATTCGAATGTTTTCTTGTGTATTAGACGTTCAAAAGGAAGAGGGCAATTGCTGATCGCGAAGGAGCACGGGCAAAGTATTTGGAAAAGGTAGTCACACCTGATAAATCAAATGGCCCATTAGGTGTAGTTGCAATATCACCTGACCCACAAAACACGACCCCAACTCTAGCAGACTCTAGCCCTACTACACTAGTCATCTCTGATGCCCCAACTCAACAGACCCCAACTGCAGCAAATAGTATGATGATGCCAGTTGACATAGCACCAGCTCTACGGTGCAAAACCCCCATTCCAGCAAAGAGTACACCAAATCCAGTTGACAAATCCATTTTCGAACCAGCGAGAGCCCCAATTGCAGCAAATAGGACCCTTGTTCCATTTCTTCCTAGTTTAGAAGATGAAGCTTATATTGTTGTCAGGAACTTTGTGCGCATCTTTCCTTCATGGAAAGATTATACCGCATACATAGAAAAATTTCTAGTCTTCCTACACAACTTACGCGTAAGTAATGTACTAATGTTATTCATGGTAATTACTGCATATGTCATATGTCTCCAATGTATCTATTATTTTTGATTGTTCCATGCTATTATATTATCTGTTTTGGATGTTAATGGGCTTATTTATACACTTTTATATTATTTTTGGGACTAACCTACTAACCCAAGGCCTAGTGCAAATTGCTATTTTTTGCCTATTTCGGTGTTTCGCAGAAAAGGAATATCAAACGGAATGAAACCTTCGGGAGAGTTATTTTTGGAACAAACGTGATCCAGGGGACTTGGAGTAGACGTCAAGAAATCAATAAGGAGGCCACGAGGCAGGGAGGCGCGCCTGCCCCCCTGGGCGCGCCCCCACCCTCGTGGGCCCCTCGTAGCTCCACCGACCTACTTCTTCCTCCTATATATAATCCATATACCCCAAAAACATCCAGGAGCACCACGAAACCCTATTTCCACCGTGCAACCTTCTGTACCCAAGAGATCCCATCTTGGGACCTTTTCCGGAGCTCCATCGGAGGGGGAATCGATCACGGAGGGCTTCTACATCAACACCATAGCCTCTCCGATGATGTATGAGTAGTTTGCCACAGACCTTCGGGTCCATATTTATTAGCTAGATGGCTTCTTCTCTCTCTTTGGATCTCAATACAATGTTCTCCTCGATCTTCTTGGAGATCTATTCGATGTAACTCTTTTTGTGGTGTGTTTGTCGAGATATGATGAATTGTTGGTTTATGATCAAGTTTATCTATGAACAATATTTGATTCTTCTCTGAAATCTTTTATGTATGATTGGTTATCTTTGCAAGTCTCTTCGAATTATCAGTTTGGTTCGGCCTACTAGATTGATCTTTCTTGCAATGGGAGAAGTGCTTAGCTTTGGGTTCAATCTTGCGGTGTCCTTTCCCGGTGACAGCAGGGGCAGCAAGGCACGTATTGTATTTTTGCCATCGAGGATAAAAATATGGGGTTTATATCATATTGCTTGAATTTATCCGTCTACATCATGTCATCTTGCCTAATGCATTACTCTGTTCTTATGAACTTAATACTCTAGATGCATGCTGGATAGCGGTCAATGTGTGGAGTAATAGTAGTAGATGCAGAATCGTTTCGGTCTATTTGTCACGGACGTGATGCCTATATACATGAAAATGCCTAGATATTCTCATAACTATTCACTTTTCTATCAATTGCTCGACGGTAATTTGTTCACCCACCGTAATACTTATGCTATCTTGAGAGAAGCCACTAGTGAAACCTATGGCCCCCGGGTCTATCTTTTATCATATAAGTTTCCAATCTATTTTATTTTTTAATCTATATTATAAAAATACCAAAAATATTTATCTTATGATCTCTATAAGATCTCACTCTCATAAGTGACCATGAAGGGATTGACAACCCCTTTTTCACTTTGGTTGCGAGGTTCTTATTTGTTTGTGTAGGTACAAGGGACTTGCGTATAGTCTCCTACTGGATTGATACCTTGGTTCTCAAAAACTGAGGGAAATACTTATGCTACTTTGCACATCACCCTTTCCTCTTCAAGGGAAAACCAACGCAGTGCTCAAGAGGTAGCAAAAAGGATTCCTGGCGCCGTTTTCGGGGAGATCTACGCACAAGTCAAGACATACCAAGTACCCATCACAAACTCTTATCCCTCGCATTACATTATTTGCCATTTGCCTCTCGTTTTCCTCTCCCCCACTTCACCCTTGCCGTTTTATTCGTGCTCTTTTCCGTTCGCCTTCTTTTTGTATGTATCTTTGTTTGTGTTTCCATGTGCCTTCTATTTGCTTGCATCTTTGCTTGCTAAAAATTTATTGATATGGATCCACTTAAAGTGTTCTACTTGGATCATCTTCTATCCTTATGCGCTCGTGCTGAAACCCCAACTAGCCTAGTTGATGGGAAATCTTTAGATGAGCATGCTCATTTTGTGCGTCACCGTTTGTCTGAAAAAGGGAGGCTCTTATGGGATCAAATAAACAGACTGTTGTGTTATGCTTGGAATCTTTGTGAAATTTGTGATTTTACTTGTTGCTCTTAGAACCCTAAAATACACCTCCCCTACCTATGTGAGTTTAATGATAATGAAATCTTATCTTCTTATGCAAAGGGTGTTTATAGTTACTATGATATCGAACAAATTGAAGAATTTGTTGCTTTCAAGGGTGCTTATGAAGTTCCTTCTTTTATTGGAAAGTATGATATTACTCTCTATGAATCGGAAAATTTTGACATACTTAAATATTGCTATGAAAACTATGCTCATAATGTCTTTTTCAAAGAATTATTGAAAGAATGACCGTTGCTTTGGAAGAAAATAATGATATGCATGAATCTATTGATAATTATGATTCCGATGATTTGATTGAAATATCCCTTGATGAACATGGTGCCAATATTTATGAAGATGAATTTGCTATAGTTCCTTATGTTAAACATGAGATCGTTGCTATTGCACCCATACTTGATAGTTCCTTCGATGAAAAGTATGATATCAATGATGTTATCATAAATTCTATTAATGTCAATTGTGCTAATAATATGCAAAACCCAAAGATTGGGGATGCTACTTTTGCTATGTCCTCTACTTGTTGCAATGATCATGATTGGGGTGATTCTTCTTTTGATCTTGAAAATTTATTTAAGCCCCATGATGAATATGATATTGATAATAGTGTTTGCGATATTATTGAAAGTGGGTTTGGAAGAGTGTCAACTTTAGATCCCACATATTTGAAGAATGTTCAATCTTAAGTTTTTTTTATAAAAGTGGGATTGGAGAGGTCATGACTTTAGTTAATTTTAATCCCACTATTTTGGAAGAGTGTCAACTTTACATACATGTGGATCGTGTTAAGAATATGTTTTGTGATAGTTATATTGTTGAATTTTATTATGATCCTACATGTAATTATTATGAGAGAGGAAAATATGGTTGTATAAATTTTCATGTTACTAAATTACCTCTCGTTATGTTGAGATTGCTATTGTTTCTTTCCGCTTCCTTGCATATGATAGTTTTTGCTTGCCTTGATAATTTGTTTGCCTATAAGATGCCTATGCATAGGAAGTATGTTAGACTTATATGTGTTTGTCACGTGTTTTATGATGCTCTCTTTGTGTTTCAATTGCTATTTTTTTCATGTGAGCATCATTAAAATTATAGATGCCTAGCTAGGGGCGTTAAACGATAGCGCTTGTTGGGAGGCAACCCAATTTTATTTTTGTTTCTTGCTTTTTGGTTCTGTTTAGTAAGAAATAATTCATCTAGCCTCTGTTTATATGTGGTTTTATGATTTTAATTAGTGTTTGTGCCAAGTAGAACCTTTGGGAAGACTTGGGGGTAGTTTTAGTGATCCTGCTGTAAAAAACAGAAACTTTAGCGCTCACGAGATTTGCTACCACTTTTTACTGGAGAGTGCGATTAGGTTTATTCTTTTTGAAGACGATTAATTGACAAATTACTCACGTCCACCAATTTATCTCAGAATTTTTGGGGTTACATAAGTATTCTAAACCTACAGATTACTACAGACTGTTTTGTTTTTGACAGATTCTGTTTTTTGTGTGTTGTTTACTTATTTTGATGAATCTATGGCTAGTATCGGAGGGTACGAACCATAGGAAGTTGGAATACAGTAGGTTTAACACCAATATAAATAAAGAATGAGTTCATTACAGTACCTTAAGTGGTGGTTTGTTTTCCTATACTAACGGAGCTCATGAGATTTTCTGTTGAGTTTTGTGTTGTGAAGTTTTCAAGTTTTGGATAAAGGTTTGATGGATTATGGAATAAGGAGTGGAAAGAGCCTAAGCTTGGGGATGCCCAAGGCACCCCAAGGTAAAATTCAAGGACAACCAAAAGCCTAAGCTTGGGAACGCCCTGGAAGGCATCCCCTCTATCGTCTTCTTCCATCGGTAACTTTACTTGAGGCTATATTCTTATTCACCACATGATATGTGTTTTGCCTGGAGCGTCTTGTATGATTTGAGTCTTTGCTTTTTAGTTTACCATAGTCATACTTTCTGTACACACCTTTTGGGAGAGACACACGTGAATTGGAATTTATTAGAATACTCTATGTGTTTCACTTATATCTTTTGAGCTAGATAATTTTGCTCTAGTGCTTCACTTATATCTTTTAGAGCACGGTAGTGGTTTTATTTTATAGAAATTATTGATATATCATGCTTAACTTATATTATTTTGAGAGTCCTTTAGAACACCATGGTAATTTTCTTTGGTTATAAAATTGGTCCTAATATCATAGGCATCCATGATTGGTATAATAAAAACTGTCATAAAAAGTGCGTTGAATACTATGAGAAGTTGGATGCTTGATGATTGCTTTGAGATATAGAGATGGTGATATTAGAGTTGTGCTAGTTGAGTAGTTGTGAATTTGAGAAATACTTGTGTTGAAGATTTCAAGTCCCGTAGCATGCATGTATGGTAACCATTGTGTAACAAATTTGAAACATGAGGTGTTCTTTGATTGTCTTCCTTATGAGTGGCGGTCGGGGATGAGCGATGGTCTTTTCCTACCAATCTATCCCCCTAGGAGCATGCGCGTAATGCTTGGTTTTTCATGACTTGTAGATTTTTGCAATAAGTATGTGAGTTCTTTATAACTAATGTTGATTCCGTGGATTATACGCACTCTCACCCTTCCATTATTGCTAGCCTCTTCGGTACCGTGCATTGCCCTTTCACACCTTGAGAGTTGGTGAAAACTTCGCCAGTGCATCCAGACCACGTGATATGATACGCTCTATCACACATAAGCCTCCTTATATCTTCCTCAAAACAGCCACCATACCTACCTATTATGGCATTTCCATAGCCATTCCGAGATATATTGCCATGCAACTTTTCACCGTTCCGTTCATCATGACACGCTTTATCATTGTCATATTGCCTTGCATGATCTGTAGTTGACATCGTATTTGTGGCAAAGCCACCATGCATAATTTATCATACATGTCACTCTTGATTCATTGCCCTTCCCAGTATTCCACCGAAGGCATTCATATAGAGTCATACTTTGTTCTAGTATCGAGTTGTATATAAATAGAAGTGTGATAATCATCATTAATAGAGCATTCTCCCAAAAAAAAGAGAAAGGCCAAATAAAAAAAGAAGAAAGGCCCAAAAAAGGAAAAAGGAAAATAAATAAAGAAATAAAAAGGGACAATGCTACTATCCTCTTTTTCCACACTTGTGCATCAAAGTAGCACCATGATCCTTATGATAGAGAGTCTCTTGTTTTGTCACTTTCATATACTAATGGGAATTTTGCATTATAGAACTTGGCTTGTATATTCCAACAATGGGCTTCCTCAAATTCCCTAGGTCTTCGTGAGTAAGCAAGTTGGATGCACACCCACTTAGTTTCTTTTGTTGAGCTTTCATATATTTATAGCTCTAGTGCATCCGTTGCATGGCAATCCCTACTCCTTGCATTGACATCAATTGATGGGCACCTCCCTAGCCCGTTGATTAGCCATGTCGATGTGAGACTTTCTCCTTTTTTGTCTTCTCCACATAACCCCTATCATTATATTCTATTCCACCCATAGTGCTATATCCATGGCTCACGCTCATGTATTGTGTGAAAGTTGAAAAAAGTTTGAGATTACTAAAGTATGAAACAATTGCTTGGCTTGTCATCGGGGTTGTGCATGATGAGAGCATTCTTGTGTGACGAAAATGGAGCATGATCAAACTATATGATTTCGTAGGGATAAACTTTCTTTTGCCATGTTATTTTGAGAAGATATGATTGCTTAGTTAGTATGCTCGAAGTATTATTGTTTTTATGTCAATATTAAACTTTTGTCTTGAATATTTCGGATCTGAATATTCATGCCACAATAAAGAAGATTACATTGAGAATTATGCTAGGTAGCATTCCACATCAAAAAAATTTGTTTTTATCATTTACCTACTCGAGGACGAGCGGGAATTAAGCTTGGGGATGCTTGATACGTCTCCAACGTATCTATAATTTTTGATTGTTCCATGCTTTTATATTATCTGTTTTGGATGTTAATGGGCTTATTTATACACTTTTATATTATTTTTGGGACTAACCTACTAACCCAAGGCCCAGTGCAAATTGTTGTCTTTTGCCTATTTCAGTGTTTCGCAGAAAAGGAATATCAAACGAAATCCAAACAGAATGAAACCTTCGGGAGAGTTATTTTTCGAACAAACGTGATCCAGGGGACTTGGAGTAGACATCAAGAAATCAACAAGGAGGGCACGAGGCAGGGAGGCGCGCCCCCACCCTTGTGGGCCCCTCGTAGCTCCACAGACCTAGGTCTTCCTCGTATATATATCCATATACCCCAAAAACATCCAGGAGCACCACGAAACACTATTTCCACCGCCACAACCTTCTGTACCCAAGATATCCCATCTTTGGGCCTTTTCCAGAGCTCCGCCGGAGGGGGAATCGATCACGGCGGGCTTCTACATCAACACCATAGCCGCTCTGATGATGTCTGAGTAGTTTACCATAGACCTTCGGGTCCATAGTTATTAGGAAGATGGCTTCTTCTCTCTCTTTCGATCTCAATACAATGTTGTCCTCGATCTTCTTGGAGATCTATTCGATGTAACTCTTTTTGTGGTGTGTTTGTCGAGATCCTATGAATTGTGGGTTTATGATCAAGTTTATCTATGAACAATATTTGATTCTTCTCTGAAATCTTTTATGTATGATTGGTTATCTTTGCAAGTCTCTTCGAATTATCAGTTTGGTTTGGCCTACTAGATTGATCTTTCTTGCAATGGGAGAAGTGCTTAGCTTTGGGTTCAATCTTGCAGTGTCCTTTCCCAGTGACAGTAGGGGCAGCAAGGCACATATTGTATTGTTGCCATCGAGGATAAAAAGATGGGGTTTATATCATATTGCTTGAGTTTATCCCTCTACATCATGTCATCTTGCCTAATGCATTACTTTGTTCTTATGAACTTAATACTCTAGATGCATGCTGGATAGCGGTCGATGTGTGGAGTAATAGTAGTAGATGCAGAATCGTTTTGGTCTACTTGTCGCGAATGTGATGCCTATATACATGATCATGCCTAGATATTCTCATAATTATTCACTTTTATACCAATTGCTCGATAGTAATTTGTTCACCCACCGTAATACTTATGCTATATTGAGAGAAGCCACTAGTGAAACCTATGGCCCCCTGGTCTATCTTTTATCATATAAGTTTCCAATCTATTTTATTTTCCAATCTTTATTTTCCAATCTATATTGTAAAAATACCAAAAATATTTATCTTATTATCTCTATCAGATCTCACTCTCGTAAGTGACCGTGAAGGGATTGACAACCCCTTTATCGCGTTGGTTGCGAGGTTCTTATTTGTTTGTGTAGGTACGAGGGACTTGCGTGTAGTCTCCTACTGGATTGATACCTTGGTTCTCAAAAACCGAGGGAAATACTTATGCTACTTTGCTGCATCACCCTTTCCTCTTCAAGGAAAACCAACATAGTGCTCAAGAGGTAGCAAGAAGGATTTCTGGCGCCATTGCCGGGGAGATCTACGCACAACTGAAGACATACCAAGTACCCATCACAAACTCTTATCCCTCGCATTACATTATTTGCCATTTGCTTCTCGTTTCCTCTCCCCCACTTCACTCATGCCATTTTATTCGCCCTCTTTTCCATTCACCTTCTTTCCGTATGTATCTTTGTTTGTGTTTCCATGTGCCTTCTATTTGCTTGCATCTTTGCTTGCTAAAAATCTATCGATATGGATCCACTTAAAGTGTTCTACTTGGATCATCTTTGATCCTTATGCGCTCGTGCTGAAACCCCAACTAGCCTAGTTGATGTGAAATCTTTAGATGAGCATGCTCATTTTGTGCGTCACCGTTTGTCTGAAAAAGGGACACTCTTATGGGATCAAATAAATAGATTGTTGTGTTATGCTTGGATTCTTTGTGAAATTTGTGATTTTACTTGTTGCTCTAAGAACCCTAAAAAACACCTCCCCTACCTATGTGAGTTTAATGATAATGAAATCTTATCTTCTTATGCAAAGGGTGTTTATAGTTACTAAGATATCGAACAAATTGAAGAATTTGTTGCTTTTATGGGTACTTATGAAATTGCTTCTTTTATTTGAAAGTATGGTATTACTCTCTACGAATCGGAAATTTTTTACATACTTAAACATTGCTATGAAAACTATGCTCATAATGTCTATGTCAAAGAATTTATTGAAAGAATGACCGTTGCTTTGGAAGAAAATAATGATATGCATGAATCTATAGATAATTATGATTCCGATGATTTGATTGAAATATCCCTTGATGAACATGATGCCAATATTTATGAAGATGAATTTGCTATAGTTCCTTATGTTAAACATGAGATCGTTGCTATTGCACCCATACTTGATAGTTCCTTCGATGAAAAGTATGATTGCAATGATGTTATTATAAATTCTATTAATGTCAATTGTGCTAATAATATGCAAAACCCTAAGCTTGGGGATGCTAGTTTTGCTATGTCCTCTACTTGTTGCAATGATCATGATTGGGGTGATTCTTCTTTTGATCTTGAAAATTTATTTAAGCCCCATGATGAATATGAGATTGATAATAGTGTTTGAAATATTATTGAAAGTGGGTTTGGAAGAGTGTCAAATCTAGATCCCACATATTTGGATAATATTCAATCTTATGAAATTTTTGATAAAAGTGGGTTTGGAGAGGTTATGACTTTAGTTAATTTTAATCCCACTATTTTGGAAGAGTGTCAACTTTGCATACCATGTGGATCGTGTTAAGAATATGCTTTGTTATAGCTATATTGTCGAATTTGATTATGATACTACAAGTAATTATTATGAGAGAGGAAAATATGGTTGTATAAATTTTCATGTTACTAAATTACCTCTCGTTATGTTGAGATTGCTATTGTTTCTTTCCGCTTCCTTGCATATGCTAGTTTTTGCTTGCCTCTATAATTTGATTGACTATAATATGCCTATGAATAGGAAGTATGCTAGACTTAGATGTGTTTGTCACGTGTTTTATGATGCTCTCTTCGTGTTGCAATTGCTATTTTTTCATGTGAGCATCATTAAAATTATAGATGCCTAGCTAGGGGCGTTAAACAATAGCGCTTGTTGGGAGGCAACCCAATTTTATTTTTGTTTATTGCTTTTTGGTTCTGTTTAATAATAAATAATTCATCTAGCCTCTGTTTAGATGTGGTTTTATGGTTTTAATTAGTGTTTGTGCCAAGCAGAACCTTTGGGAAGACTTGGGGGTAGTTTTAGTGATCTTGCTGTAAAAAACAGAAACTTTAGCGCTCACGAGATTTTCTGCCATTTTTTTACTGGAGAGTTCGATTAGGTTGATTCTTTTTGAAGAGGATTAATAGAAAAATTACTCACTTCCACCAATTTATTTCAGAATTTTTGGGGTTACATAAGTATTCGAAACCTACAGATTACTACAGACTGTTCTATTTTTGACAGATTCTGTTTTTCGTGTGTTGTTTCCTTATTTTGATGAATCTATGGCTAGTATCGGAGGGTATGAACCATATGGAAGTTGGAATGAAGTAAGTTTAATACCAATATAAATAAAGAATGAGTTCATTACAGTACCTTAAGTGGTGGTTTGGTTTCTTGTACTAACAGAGCTCATGAGATTTTCTGTTGAGTTTTGTGTTATGAAGCTTTCAAGTTTTGGGTAAAGATTTGATGGATTATGGAATAAGGAGTGGCAAGAGCCTAATCTTGGGGATTCCCAAGGCACCCCAAGGTAAAATTCAACGACAACCAAAAGCCTAAGCTTGGGGATGCCCCGGAAGGCATCCCCTCTTTCGTCTTCTTCCATCGGTAACTTTACTTGAGGCTATATTTTTATTCACCACATGATATGTGTTTTGCTTGGAGCATCTTGTATGATTTGAGTCTTTTCTTTTTAGTTTACCACAATCATCCTTGCTGTACATACCTTTTTGGAGAGATACACATGAATTGGAATTTATTAGAATACTCTATGTGCTTCACTTATATCTTTTGAGCTAGATAATTTTGCTCTAGTGCTTCACTTATATCCTTTAGAGCACGGTGGTGGTTTTATTTTATAGAAATTATTGATCTCTCATGCTTCACTTATATTATTTTGAGAGTCCTTTAGAATATCATGGTAATTTTCTTTGGTCATAAAATTGGTCCTAATATGACATGCATCCAAGATTGGTATAATAAAAACTATCATAAAAAGTGTGTTGAATACTATGAGAAGTTGGATGCTTGATGATTGTTTTGAGATATAGAGATGGTGATATTAGAGCTGTGCTAGTTGAGTAGTTGTGAATTTGAGAAATACTTGTGTTGAATATTGCAAGTCCCGTAGCATGCATGTATGGTAACCGTTGTGTAACAAATTTGAAACATGAGGTGTTCTTTGATTGTCCTCCTTATGAGTGGCGGTCGGGGACGAGCGATGGTCTTTTCCTACCAATCTATCCCCCTAGGAGCATGTGCGTAATGCTTGGTTTTTGATGACTTGTAGATTTTTGCAATAAGTATGTGAGTTACTTATGACTAATGTTGAGTCCATGGATTATACGCACTCTCACCCTTCCATTATTGCTAGCCTCTTCGATACCATGAATTGCCCTTTCTCACCTTGAGAGTTGGTGCAAACTTCGCCAGTGAATCCAAACCCCGTGATATGATACGCTCTATCACACATAAACGTCCTTATATCTTCCTCAAAACAGCCACCATACCTACCTATTTTGGCATTTCCATAGCCATTACGAGATATATTGCCATGGAACTTTCCACCGTTCTGTTAATCATAACACGCTTTATCATCGTCATATTGCCTTGCATGATCATGTGGATGACATCGTATTTGTGGCAAAGCCACCATGCATAATTTATCATACATGTCACTCTTGATTCATTGCCCTTCCCGGTATTCCGTCGGAGGCATTCATATAGAGTCATACTTTGTTCTAGTATCGAGTTGTAATCATTGAGTTGTAAATAAATAGAAGTGTGATGATCATCATTAATAGAGCATTGTCCCAAAGAAAAAAAAGAGAAAGGCCAAATAAAAAAGAAGAAAGGTCCAAAAAAGGAAAAAGAAAAAGAAATAAAAATAAATAAAAAGGGACAATGGTACTATCCTCTTTTTCCACACTTGTGCATCAAAGTAGCACCATGATCCTTATGATAGAGAGTCTCTTGTTTTGTCACTTTCATATACTAGTGGGAATTTTTCATTATAGAACTTGGCTTGTATATTCCAACAATGGGCTTCCTCCAATGCCCTAGGTCTTCATGAGTATGCAAGTTGGATGCACACCCACTTAGTTTCTTTTGATGAGCTTTCATACATTTATTACCCTAGTACATCCATTGCATGGAAATCCCTACTCCTTGCATTGACATCAATTGATGGGCATCTCCCTAGCCTGTTGATTAGCCGCGTCGATGTGAGACTTTCTCCTTTTTTGTCTTCTCCACATAACCCCTATAATTATATTCTATTCCACCCATAGTGCTATATCCATGGCTCACGCTCATGTATTGCGTGAAAGTTGAAAAAAGTTTGAGATTACTAAAGTATGAAACAATTGCTTGGCTTGTCATCGGGGTTGTGCATGATGAGAGCATTCTTGTGTGACGAAAATGGAGCATGATCAAACTATATGATTTTGTAGGGATGAACTTTCTTTTGCCATGTCATTTTGAGAAGACATGATTGCTTAGTTAGTATGCTTGAAGTATTATTGTTTTTATATCAATATTAAACTTTTGTGTTGAATCTTTCGGATCTGAATATTCATGCCACAATAAAGAAGATTACATTGAGAATTATGCTAGGTAGCATTCCACATCAAAAATTCTGTTTTTATCATTTACCTACTCGAGGATGAGCAGGAATTAATCTTGGGGATGCTTGATATGTCTCCAACGTATCTATAATGTTTGATTGTTCCATGCTATTATATTATGTGTTTTGGATGTTAATGGGCTTATTTATACACTTTTATATTATTTTTGGGACTAACCTACTAACCCAAGGCCCAGTGCAAATTGCTGTTTTTTTTTGCCTATTTGAGTGTTTCGCAGAAAAGGTATATCAAACGGAATCCAAACGGAATGAAACCTTCGGGAGAGTTATTTTTGGAACAAACGTGATCCAGGGGACTTGGAGTAGACGTCAAGAAATCAATGAGGAGGCCACGAGGCAGGGAGGCGCGCCTGCCCCCTGGGCGCGCCCCCACCCTCGTGGGCTCCTCGTAGCTCCACCGACCTACTTCTTCCTCCTATATATATCCATAAACCCCCAAAACATCCAGGAGCACCACGAAACCCTATTTCCACTGCCGCAACCTTCTATACCCAAGAGATCCCATCTTGGGGCCTTTTCCGCAGCTCCGCTGGAGGGGGAATCGATCATGGAGGGCTTCTACATCAACACCATAGCCTCTCCGATGATGTGTGAGTAGTTTACCACAGACCTTCGGGTCCATAGTTATTAGCTAGATGGCTTCTTCTCTCTCTTTGGATCTCAATACAATGTTCTCCTCGATCTTCTTGGAGATCTATTCGATGTAACTCTTTTTGCAGTGTGTTTGTCGAGATCCGATGAATTGTGGGTTTATGATCAAGTTTATCTGTGAACAATATTTGATTCTTCTCTAAAATCTTTTATGTATGATTGGTTATCTTTGCAAGTCTCTTAGAATTATCAGTTTGGTTTGGCCTACTAGATTGATCTTTCTTGCAATGGGAGAAGTGCTTAGCTTTGGGTTCAATCTTGTGGTGTCCTTTCCCAGTGACAGCAGTGGCAGCAAGGGATGTATTGTATCGTTGCCATCGAGGATAAAAATATGGGGTTTATATCATATTGCTTGAGTTAATCCCTCTACATCATGCCATCTTGCCTAATGCATTACTCTGTTCTTATGAACTTAATACTCTAGATGCATGTTGGATAGCGGTCGATGTGTGGAGTAATAGTAGTAGATGCAGAATCGTTTCGGTCTACTTGTCGCGGATGTGATGCCTATATACATGATTATGCCTAGATATTCTCATAATTATTCACTTTTCTATCAATTGCTCGGTAGTAATTTGTTCACCCACCGTAATACTTATGCTATCTTGAGAGAAGCCACTAGTGAAACCTATGGCCACCGGGTCTATCTTTTATCATATAAGTTTCCAATCTATTTTATTTTGCAATCTTTATTTTCCAATCTATATTATAAAAATACCAAAAATATTTATCTTATTATCTCTATCTGATCTCACTCACGTAAGTGACCGTGAAGGGATTGACAACTCCTTTATTGCGTTGGTTACGAGGTTCTTACTTGTTTGTGTAGGTACGAGGGACTTGTGTGTAGTCTCCTACTGGATTGATACCTTGGTTCTCAAAAACTGAGGGAAATACTTACGCTACTTTGTTGCATCACCCTTTCCTCTTCAAGGGAAAACCAACGCAGTGCTCAAGAGGTAGCAATATGTTTCTGCTGACAGAAGACACAAGATTTCATTCTTTTAAATAGGCGAGGACCAAACTGGATTGTCAAGACGAGCAAGGGTTGGTTGCGCTTTTCAAGCACTCGTTGATGAAGTTTTGTTCCTACCTAAGGCAAGCGCACTTCAATGGCAAGCTTCTAAATGAAATTTCTGTAAAGTCTCCGGTGCTACATTTATCAGACAGTGACTATAATAATCTTGTTACACATTGGTCTCGTCTGCAGCGTAAGGTACTGTCTATGATATCACATCATAGTTTGAACTACATTTCTGCATGTGCCTTAACGCCTCACTTGTACGGAAACTGTTTGCAGAAGAACATTCATTCTCAAGGGACCACAGAATCTCGCAACTATACTGCACACTGCATTGCTCTTGTGAGTACCCTTGCCCTGTATGACCATACTTACTTTCATAGTTGGTTGATTATGTAGCATCACCGCACATGTTAGCCTCGATATTGTCCATTTGGTGGACATTATAAGATCTGTATGGAATCTTACATAAATTTAGAATCGACCCAATGCTTTTGAAGAGGTTTAGCTCTGTAGTTCTCTTGTAAGGACAAAACGTCGTCTGTCACTGTACTTACATTAACAACTACTTCCTCCATCCTATAATATAAGAACGTTTTGTATAGTACACCAGTGTTCAAAATATTCTTATATTATGGGAAGAGGGATTGGTTCATTATGTAGCATTCTGCATCTTATCTCCCTCGCCCATCATTTACTATAAAAATATCAGATCTATATTTAATCTTACCAAAAAGTTGAATACACAAACAATGCCAGTGCAGAAGTGTATCCCATTGCTCATGTCAGTACATTTTGTCCTGTAATGCTTGTACTTCCAGGGATTGGTAGTTGATTATGTAGCATCAATCTACATCTTATCTTCATTATCCTCTATCCCTTCCAGCATTATCATATCTATAATTACTCTCTACAAAATGTAGAGTACAGACAATGCTTATGAAGAATATTCTATGCTGAAATTCTTGAGTTATCCTTCCCTTGACATGGAGAAGGGCATTATAAAGTAGGTGTTAACTGTTAATGTAAGTCAGTCCTTCTAAAGCCTTTATCCTCAACTGCTGTTTAATTTGCTCATCCTCCCTAGCATTAACTACTGTTTAGTTTGTTGTTTCTATCAAAATGCATGTTCGCAACAACCGTAGGTTCCAAGTTTTACTTGTAAAACCAAATTCCTTATTCATACCATACACATTACTCAATACTCCCTATATGTATACTTGTTTATGTGGATATATAATCTAGTGTGTGGTGAAGCAACCCACATTTGCACCTTTTCATCTCCTATTTTATCTTACTGGTGTGGCTGATGATATGAACAACATATCATGCACATTAACCAAAATAGATACAATGATTGTCTTTGCCCTTCATCTATGTTTGTTATGTTGACATGGTAATTCAGTAGTGTGGTGAAGCTCCCCTCATTATGAACAATGCAAAATTATGCTATTGATATTTTGAACTTACTCTTTATTTTCAAATTTGAAATTGGATGGAATTGACAACACAGTTATCATCTTTGTTTATACACGTGCAAAACCCATCATCTCTCTGCTTGTTTTAGGGTGATATGCCTGATGGCATGCACAAGCCTGCTGAAGGCTGTGAGACAAACCCAACATATATTGCAGCAAAGAAGGCAATACATCTTGAAGATAGCGAGACAACCCCAAAGTCTTGTCTTGATGCACTGTTCAAGTTACTTGAGACCAGCAGTCAGACAAGCTCACAGAATTCACTGTCTGAATCAGTTCGACTTCTTCAGTCCCAAGTTCTAGGAGAAAGGCATTTTGTAACTCAACTTCGACTTGAAGTCCTATCTCTAAGAAAGATTGCGGAGAACACCAATGAGAACCTCATTGATAAACAACTACACTTGGAAGCTATGACCGACATACTAGGCCGGTCTCACAGCCTTGCTCAGCAGCTTGTGCAGCAGTTCCCGCGCAAGGCTAACCTTTCTTGAACTGTCTTGGAAGTGGTCTTGGTTCAGTATTATTTTGTTATGCTGAAATGGTGTGATGCCCCGAGACCGATGTGCCAGGTGTCCTTCAGTTATTCGCTGTTGTTGCCTTGTCTTTGCTTGCGTGTCATGCATCTCATATCATGTCATTATGTGCATTGCATTTGCATACATGTTCGTCTCATGCATACGAGCATTTTTTTTCCGTTGTCCGTTTTGCATTCCGGCGTTCCTTTGTCATCCGGTGTCCCTTTCTACCTCTTTTTGTGTGCGGGTGCTAAATGTTTTCGGATTGGACCGAGACTTGCCACGCGGCCTTGGTTTACTACCGGTAGACCGCCTGTCAAGTTTCGTGCCATTTGGACTTCGTTCGATACTCCAACGGTTAACTGAGGGACCGAAAAGGCCTCATGTGTGTTGCAGCCCAACACCCCTCCAAAGTGGCCCAAAACCCACCTAAACCTCCTCCATCATCTCGGTCGTTCGATCACGATCGCGTGGCCGAAAACCGCACCTCATTTGGACACTCCTAGCTCCCTCTACCTATAAATATGTGTCTCCCTCCGAAATTCTCGCGCAAATAACCCTAACCTTCGTCCACCTCGCGCCGCCGGACAATTTCCTCGCCGACGGACATGTCCAGCCGCCACGTCGCTCCATCCAATGGGAGCGCGACACGTCAGCCTCCCGCGCCCAACCGCATGGCGCCACTTGGCCCCTACCTCTTCTCCGCCGCCGCGCCTCACCCGCCGGCCCGCTAGGGCCCGCGCGGGGCCCGCCCGGCCCGGTCGCCGCGCGCGGCCGCCCGACTCTTCCCGGATCTCACAGCACCGCCTGACCCTTGCTCTCCTCTGCCGCCGCCGTCTCGT
The DNA here is from genome assembly GCF_018294505.1 of Triticum aestivum. NCBI lineage: Eukaryota > Viridiplantae > Streptophyta > Magnoliopsida > Poales > Poaceae > Triticum > Triticum aestivum. Next base: position 447,060,242 of record NC_057812.1, on the reverse strand, counting down.
CGCCGGCGTTGACCTCGCCACCGGCCGCCGCAATCCGCCGCCACCACCGGATCTCCACCGGTCACCTCGCCGGAGTGCCCCACCTCCACCTCGCCGTACCGCACCTTCGCCCGCTGCGAGCTTGCGCGCAGCCTGAGAGCCCCGCTCCTCCCTGGTCGCGCCGCTGGACCTCCTCCTTGCTCCGCCGCCGCCATGGAAGCAACCCGCCGGAGCTCCTTCACCGCCTGCCATCACGCGCCACTGCCGGATCCGGCCGAAACGTGTTCGGAGTGACCGGATCGGGTCGTTCCTGAGCGCCCAGCGCCTCCCCGCCTTGCTTCGAACCTCGTCGGAGGTCTCTGCCGTCAGCGCCGCCGCCATGACCTCCTGCCTCGAGCGGTCGCAGGAGGGAGACGACCGGTCAGCCTCCCGGGCTGGCCTCATCCGCTCGTGGGCCGCGCCAAGCCGTCGGCCCAGCCGCGTCGGCCTCACCCCTCCACATCCTGGGCCGAAGCCCATGGTGAGCCTGCCTTATCCAGCGCCCTGTGCGTCATTTAGCTATCCAACGCTCACCTCTCAGTCCTGTTTTTTTCACTAAGTTCCAGATCATGTTCATTTTATTGCTCCCTTCAACATGCCGTAACCTCATCATCCGTGACTTCGATTTGTGCGTGTAGCATATCAAAATGTTTGTCTCGACGAGTACATCATTTCATCTCATTGCATCATTTCCATTCGAGCTCATCTTCATGCCCGAAATGTCGTTGGAAGAGGGCTATGTGGTGAATTTGTCAGATCTGTTTCAGCAAATGGCATTTTGTCATTTTTGCCATGATTAATGTGTGCATGCTATGATCCTGAGCTCTACATGTGTTTTGTTATATGGCATGCCATATTTACAGAGGTTCTTGCCATGTATTTTTGTGATCTTTGTGGTGACTAGCACAAGCTTGCAAAGTAGCGTAATCGGTAATGCTGATTTCAGGGACTTAGAATTTCACTAAGTCCTTGTCCTGATTTTGTCGTTATGCCATATGTTCATGTTGTTTCCTAGTGATCCGTGCCTCTTTTGAGGATGATCAGTAAGGATGTTTTGTTAAAATTGTGGTGCTCTATCCATCCATGTCTTTGTTTGAAATTATGGAGCACACTAGCTTGAGTCAATCGAGCTCTACTTTTGCTATAAAATGTTCCTGCCAGATTATTAACTTGTTTAGCGATTTTGCCGAGGTTGTTGCTATTGATCCGTGCATGCTATGTTGTTGTTCTTGCCATGTCTAGCTTCTATGCCATGTCTTTTTGATGGGTGTATGCTTAGATTGTCATGCCATGCTCTATAGTGAGTGCATCGAGCTCGTAAACATGCCTACTCGTCAACTGATTTGCATGCTCCAGTTTTTCACTAAGTCTTGAGTTCTGTTTATGTTTTTGCCATGTTCACATGCTTGCAATTGTATTTTCTGATCCCTTTTGGCTCAAGGTCACTAAGGGACTTTTGTTAAGTGCTTTGAGTAGCTTCATGCCATGCCTTGCTTTTCCATGTTAAGTTCCTGTAGCATGTAGTTTTCATGCTCTAAAGTGTGCTTCCTGATGATAAATTCCAGACTTGTGTTAATTTCACTAAGTCTGAAACCTTTTATCATTTGCACTTTTGCCATGCTTGTTTGAACCTGTTAATGAGTGAATTAGCCGTAGCTCAGTGTTCACCTTTTGTCAAGCTTCATGAGGTGGATCCCTGCCATGTATTTTATTGCCATGTTTGAGTGTTGTAGCATATTTATCTTGATGCATTTAGAAGACTACTTGCTGTTAATCGCAGACCGGTGCCATATTTGTTTTGCTTGCCATGTCCAAACCGTGCATCCGATTCCGGTGATCTTTATATCGATTTAGACCGAAATCACCTCACCTTTCCAGTGACACTCTTGGATTTCCAAGTTGAGGCCAGTTTCAATCATTCCTTTCCAAATCTTGCATATGCATCACTTACCGCATCCCGCATGTCATACCATGTTCATGTGTTGGTTGTTTACTATGTTGTGTGCTTCTTTCTGGTGTTACTTCTTCGGGTTGGTTCTGATAATGTCGCGTTTGTGAGGACCCGTTCGGCTACATCCGTTTGTTTTCTGCATGGACTCGTTCTTCTTCCTTGCGGGATTTCAGGCAAGATGACCATACCCTCGAAATCACTTCTATCTTTGCTTGCTAGTTGCTCGCTCTTTTGCTATGCCTATGTTGCGATACCTACCACTTGCTTATCATGCCTCTCATATTGTTGAACCAAGCCTCTAACCCACCTTGTCCTAGCAAACCGTTGTTTGGCTATGTTACCGCTTTGCTCAGCCCCTCTTATAGCGTTGTTAGTTGCAGGTGAAGATTGAAGTTTGTTCCTTGTTGGAACATGGAGATGTTGTTCCTTGTTGGAACATGTTTACTTGTTGGGATATCACAATATCTCTTATTTAATTAATGCATCTATATACTTGGTAAAGGGTGGAAGGCTCGGCCTTATGCCTGGTGTTTTGTTCCACTCTTGCCGCCCTAGTTTCCGTCATATCGGTGTTATGTTCCCGGATTTTGCGTCCCTTATGCGGTTGGGTTATAATGGGAACCCCTTGACAGTTCGCCTTGAATAAAACTCCTCCAACAAGGCCCAACCTTGGTTTTACCATTCGCCACCTAGCCTCTTTTTCCCTTGGGTTAGGCCAGCCCAAGGGTCATCTTTATTTTAACCCCCCCCCCCCCCGGGCCAGTGCTTGTCTAAGTGTTGGTCCGAAATGGGCAGCCTGCGGGGCCACCTCGGGGAAACTTGAGGGCTGGTTTTACTTGTAGCTTGACCTATTTGGTGTTGCCCTGAGAACGAGATACGTGCAGCTCCCATCAGGATGTCGGCGCATCGGGCAGCTTTGCTGGACTTGTTTTACCATTGTCGAGGATGTCTTGTAACCTGGATGCCGAGCCTGATCGGATTGTCTTGGGAGAAGGAATATCCTTCGTTGACCATGAGAGCTTGTGATGGGCTAAGTTGGGACACCCCTACAGGGTTATGAACTTTCGAAAGCCGTGCTCGCGGTTATGGGAAGATGGGAATTTGTTAATGTCCGGTTGTAGAAAACCTGAAGTTGACCTTAATTAAAATACATCAACCGCGTGTGTTACCATGATGGTCTCTTCTCGGCGGAGTCCAGGAAGTGAACACGGTGTTGGAGTTATGCTTGACGTAGGTTGTTTTAGGATCACTTCTTGATCATAGTTTCTCGACCGTGCTTTTGCCTTCTCTTCTCGCTCTCATTTGCGTATGTTAGCCACCAAATATGCTAGTCGCTTGCTGCAGCTCCACCTCATACCTTTTACCCTTCCTATAAGCTTAAATAGTCTTGATCGCGAGGGTGTAAGATTGCTGAGTCCCCGTGACTCACAGATACTTCCAAAACCAGTTTGCAGGTGCCGATGTTACCGAGCAGGTGACGCAACCGAGCTCAAGGAGGAGATCGTTGAAGATCTTATCCTTTGAGTTGTTTCGTTCTAGTTGATCAGTAGTGGAGCCCAGTTGGGTCGATCGGGGATCTGTGTAGCATTTGGGGTAGTCTTCTTTTATTTTGGGTTCCGTAGTCGGACCTTGATTGTATCTGGTTGATGTAATGTTTTATTCATGTATTTGTGTGAAGTGGCGATTGAAAGCCAACTATGTATCTCTTTCCCTTATGTATTACATGGGTTGTGTGAAGATTACCTCACTTGCGACATTGCTTTCAATGCGGTTATGCATCTAAGTCGTGCTTCGACACGTGGGAGATTTAGACGCATCGAGGGCGTTACAAATGGTGCCCAGTTTTTGTAATCTACTTCTTCGTTGCACTTTATGATCACTGGTGGCGAACTTCGATGCCTAGTGGATGTAATATACCATAAATCCTTTATTGTATAGTGTAGTTTTATTCTAAGTTACTATGCCACAATTTCTTTATTGTATAGAGTAGGTTTGTTCTTAGTTCCTACTAGTTACTGCCATCATTCACTATCTAAAAAAATATCTGATGTAGTAGACCGGGCCGAAACATTCGCCTCTAACAGGCCTGCTTTTTAGCAGGCCACAATTGGGTCGGCCTGCAACTTTCTTGGGCCTGAAAGGCCATTGGGGCCTTCACACTTCGCGCCAGGCCCACAACTTACACGGGCCTATATTCGGCCCAACGTTTAGTTGGGCCTTTAGTGGACCCAACGCTTAGTTAGGCCCATGTAGCTTTGGGCCATTAACAGACTGAATATTCTGCTGGCCTGTTACGGCCCAGAAGAAACCATGGGCCTTTAGCAGGCCGAAATGCATGTTGGGCCTCAATTTTCACTAGTCGTCGACAGGCCTTCAGCAGGCTAAAATGTAGACCGGGCCTTTTTTTAGCCCAGTTATATGACGGGCCATTACTAGGCCGAAACATATCTCGGGCCTTAGTTGGCCTACTGATATCATGGGCCTTTAAGAGGCCGAAAGCTTAGTACATGCATCAATGGCCCGAATTATACGACAGGCCTATAACAGGCCCAAAGTCATGTTGTCACATCGGACCATATATGGCCCATGGGTAGTACATGACATTCCCAAGTCGAAAGACACACCGGGCTGAAATGGGCCCATGTCTACATCGGGCCTCTAACACGTGGAAATGTCACTGGGCCGTAATTGGGCCCAAATATTCAGCGAACAATTAATGGGCCAGATCTGGCTTCGGGCCGTAAATGGGCCATGTTTAAACAGGTCGTTATTGGGCTGGCCCACTAGTACTTGAGTAAATACTACGAGCCTTTGACTGGGCCGACCTTTTTAACCTATATGGGCCTCTGTTGGGCCCTACCACGTGTCGACGAATCATAGGCGCCTTCTGTCCAATGAGGATGACACCTGTCCTAGCGGTGAGCGGACACATGGTTCCTCTAGCCATTGAGAATTTTACATGTGGAAAATCCTCATTGGTTCGGGCTGTTAACGGGTTATCGGATCCAAACCGGAACCCGATAGGTTAACGGCGACCCGTTACAGTGGATGCCACGTGTCGCTCACCCTTGACGAAAGCACTTCTGTGACGCGCGATTTATCGTAATGGAAGTGGACACTTCTGTGATGATAATTTTGGTAATGTCATGAAACACTTTTACGACGGCACATGTATGACTATCTTGATTCTGTCATAAAATCGTCATGGATGTGTACATGCATGACAGAAAATGGGACCTACTTAACAAACACTTATCATCATGGAAGTGTATTTTTTTGTATTGAACTTCATAAGGACCCTTAAAAGCAACAAATTCTTCAATTTGTTCGATATCATAGTAACTATAAACACCCTTGGCATAAGAACATAGGATTTCATTATCATTAAACTCACATAAGTAGGGAAGGTGTTTTTTAGGGTTCTCCGAGCAATAAGTAAAATAATAAATTTCACATAGATTCCAAGCATAGCATTGATACGTCCATTTTGCATCATGCTTTTATATTGATATTTATTGCATTATGGGGTATTCTTACCTATTTTGGTACAATAGGTTGCCTTTTCTCTCTTATTTTACAAGGTTTACATGAAGAGGGATAATGCCGGTAGCGGGAATTCTGGACTGGAAAAGGAGCAAATCTGAGAGACCTATTCTACACAACTCCAAAAGTCCTAAAAATTTACGGAGAATTATTTTGGAATATATAAAAAATATTGGGCGAAGAAAATACCAAAGGGGACCCGCCAAGATGCCACAAGCCTGAGGGCGCACCCTACCCCCTGGGCGCGCCCTGTGTCTTGTGGGCCACCTGGCAGGCCTCCGGTGCCCATCTTCTGCTATATGGAGGATTTTGACCTGGAAAAAATCAGAAGGATGCTTTCGGGAGAAGCGCCGCCGTCTCGAGGCGGAACCTGGGCAGAAGCAATCTAGGGCTCCGGTGGAGCTGTTCTGCCAAGGAAACTTCCCTTGCAGAGGGGGAAATCATCGTCATCATCATCACCAACGATCCTCTCATCAAGAGGGGATCAATCTCCATCAACATCTTCACCAGCACCATCTCCTCTCAAACCCTAGTTCATCTCTTGTACGCGATCTTTGTCTCAAAACCTCAGATTGGTACCTATGGGTTGCTAGTAGTGTTGATTACTCATAGTTGATGCTAGTTGGTTTATTCGGTGGAAGATCATATGTTCAGATCCTTAATGATATCCAATAGCCCTCTGATTATGAACATGACTATGCTTTGTGAGTAGTTACATTTTTTCCTGAGGACATGGGAGAAGTCTTGTTATAAGTAATCATGTGAATTTGGTATTCGTTCGATAGTTTGATGATATGTATGTTATCTCTCCTCTAGTGGTGTTATGTGAACATCGACTACATGACACTTCACCATGATTTGGGCCTAGAGGAAGGCATTGGGAAGTAATAAGTAGATGATGGGTTGCTAGAGTGACAGAAGTTTAACCCTAGTTTATGTGTTGCTTCGTAAGGGGCTGATTTGGATCCACATGTTTCATGCTATGGTTAGATCTATCTTAATTCCTCTTTCGTAGTTGCAGATGCTTGCGAGAGGAGTTAATCATAAGTGGGAGGCTTGTCCAAGTAAGGACAGCACCCAAGCACCAGTCCACCCACATATCAAATTATCAAAGTAACGAAAACGTGAATCATATGAGCATGATGAAAACTAGCTTGACAGTAATTTCCATGTGTCCTAGGGAGCATTTTGCTTTATATAAGAGTTCATCCAGGCTTGTCCTTTTCTACAAAAAGGATTGGGACACCTTGATGCACCTTTGTTACACTTTTTACTTGTTACCCGTTACAAATTATCTTATCACAAAACTATTTGTTTACCGATAATTTGAATGCTTGCAGAGAATACCTTGCCGAAAACCGCTTGTCATTTCCTTCTGCTCCTCGTTGGGTTAGACACTCTTACTTATCAAAAGGACTATGATAGATACCTTATACTTGTGGGTCATCAAGACTCTTTTCTGGTGCCCGGCGCTGGGGAGTGAAGCGCCTTTGGTAAGCGGAATTTTGTAAGGAAACATTTATATAGTGTGCTGAAATTTACTCTCACTTGTTGCTATGGAAAATAATCCTTTGAGGGGTTTGTTCGGGGTGTCTTCACCCCGACCGGAAGAGCAAAGAGTTTCCCCTCAACCTATTGAACCTACTAAAAATATTTATTATGAAATTCCTTTGGGAATGATAGAGAAACTACTAGCCAATCCTTTTGTAGGAGATGGAACATTAAATCCTGATATGCATCTAATCTATGTGGATGAAGTTTTTGGATTATTTAAGCTTGCAGGTTTACCCTAGGATGAAGTCAAGAAGAAGGTCTTCCCTTTATATTTGAAGGAGAAGGTATTGACATGTTATAGGCTGTGTGATGATATTGGGACTTGGAACTACAACCGATTGAATTGGAATTTCATCAAAAGTTTTATCCTATGCATCTAGTTCATCGTGATTGGAATTATATTTATAATTTCCGGCCTCGTGAAGGAGAAAGTATCGCTCAAGCTTGGGGGAGGCTTAAGTCAATTTTAAATTCATGCCCCAATCATGAGCTCTCGAGAGAAATTATTATTCAGAATTTTTATGCTTGGCTTTCTCGTAATGATCAATCCATGCTCGATACTTCTTGTACTGGTTCTTTTATGAAAAAGACTATTAAATTCAAATGGGATTTATTGGAAAGAATTAAATGCAACTCTGAAGATTGGGAACTCAACAAAGTTAAGGAGTCAGGTATGAACCTTATGTTTGATTGTGTTAAATCTTTCATGGATACTGATGCTTTTCGTGAATTTAGCACTAAATATGGACTTCACTCTGAGATAGTAGCTTCCTTCTGTGAATCATTTGCTACTCATGTTGATCTCCCCAAGGAGAAGTGGTTTAAATATCATCCTCCCACTGAAGTGAAAGTAGTAGAACCTATTAAAGCTGAAGAAGAAACTATTACTTATAATGTTGATCCTGTTATTCCTACTGCTTATATTGAGAAACCACATTTCCCTGTTAGGATAAAAGATCATGCTAAAGCTTCAGTTGTGGTTCATAAGAGTTATACTAGAACACCTACACCCCCTAAGCAAATTAAAGTTGAACCTAGTATTGCTATGGTTAAAGATCTCTTGGCCGATAATATTGATGGGCATGTTATTTACTTATCTGGTGAGACTGCTAGAATTGCTAAACCCGGTAATAAAGATAAACATAGACCTGTTGTTGGCATGCTTGTTGTTTCTGTTAAAATAGGAGATCATTGTTATCATGGACTATGTGATATGGGTGCTGGTGTGAGTGCAATTCCCTTTACTTTATACCAAGAAATTATGAATGATATTGCACCTGCTGAGATAGAAGATATTGATGTTACTATTAAGCTTGCCAATAGAGATACTATATCACCAATTGGGATTGTTAGAGATGTTGAAGTCTTGTGTGGGAAAATAAAATACCCTACTGATTTTCTAGTTCTTGGTTCCTCACAAAATGATTTTTGTCCCATTATATTTGGTAGGCCTTTCTTGAACACAGTTAATGTTAAGATAGATTGTGAGAAAGAAATTGTTGCTGTAAGTTTTGGGGATGTGTCTCATAAGTTCAATTTCTCCAAATTTCGTAGACAACCCCATGAAAAAGAATTGCCTAGTAAAGGTGAAATTATTGGTCTTGCTTCTATTGTTGTGCCTCCTACTGATACTTTAGAACAATACCTGCTAGACCATGAAAATGATATGTTTATGAATGAAAGGAAGGAATTAGATGAAATATTCTTTAACCAAATGCTTGTTTTAAAACACAACTTGCCTGTTGAAATTCTTGGGGATCCTCCTCCACCCAAGGGTGATCCCATGTTTGAGCTTAAACAATTACCTAAAACTCCGAAATATGCTTGTCTTGATGAAAAGAAGATATATCATGTTATTATTAGTGCTAACCTTTCAAAGCATGAAGAAAAGAGATTATTGAAAACTCTGAGGAAGCATTGTGCTGCTATTAGATATACGCTTGATGATCTTAAGGGCATTAGTCCCACTCTATGTCAGCATAAAATTAATATGGAGCCTAATGCTAAACCAGTTGTTGATCATCAACAACGGTTAAAGCCTAAGATGAAGGAAGTGGTAAGAAATGAAATATTAAAGCTTCTGGAAGCAGGTATAATTTATCCTACTACTGATAGTAGATGGGTAAGTCCAGTTCATTGTGTCCCTAAGAAGGGAGGTACCAATGTTGTTCCTAATGATACGAATGAATTGATCCCACAACTAATCGTTACAGGTTATAGAATGGTAATTGATTTTAGAAAATTAAACAAAGCTACTAGGAAGGATCATTACCCTCTAGCTTTTATTGATCAAATGCTAGAAATATTATCAAAACACACACACTTTTTCTTTCTAGATGGTTATTCTGGTTTTTCTCAAATACCTGTGTCAAAAGAGGATCATGAAAAAACTACTTTTACTTGCCCTTCTGGTACATTTGCTTATAGACATATGCCTTTTGGTTTATGCAATGCTCCTGCTACCTTTCAAAGATGTATGACTTCTATATTCTCTGAATTTTTTGAAAAGATTGTTGAGGTCTTCATGGATGATTTCTCTATTTACAGAACTTCTTTTAATGATTGCTTAAGCAACCTTGATCGAGTTTTGCAGAGATGTGAAGAAACTAATCTTGTCTTGAACTAGGAGAAGTGCCACTTTATGGTTAATGAAGGTACCGTCTTGGGGCATAAAATTTCTGAAAGAGGTATTGAAGTTGATAAACCTAAAGTTGATGCTATTGAAAAAATGTCGTGTCCTAAAGATATCAAAGGTATAAGAAGTTTCCTTGGTCATGCTGGTTTCTATAGGAGGTTTATTAAAGACTTCTCTAAAACTTCTAGGCCTCTCACTAATCTCTTGTAAAAAGATGTCCCATTTGTTTTTATGATGATTGTGTAGAAGCCTTTCAAATACTTAAGAAAGCCTTAATTTCTACACCTATATTGTTCGACCACCTGATTGGAACCTATCCTTTGAAATTATGTGTGATGCTAGTGATTATGTTGTTGGTGCTATTTTAGGACAAAGAGTTGATAAGAAATTGAATGTTATTCGTTATGCTAGCAAAACTCTAGACAGTGCTCAAAGAAATTATGCCACTACTGAAAAGGAATTTCTAGCAGTTGTCTTTGCTTGTGATAAGTTCAGGTCTTATATTGTTGATTCCAAAGTAACTGTTCACTCCGATCATGCTGCTATTAAATACCTTATGGAAAAGAAAGATGCTAAATCTAGACTTATTAGATGGGTTCTCTTGTTAAAAGAATTTGATTTGCATATTATTGATAGAAAGGGTGTTGAGAACCCCGTTGCAGACAACTTGTCTAAGTTAGAAAATGTTCTTGATGACCCACTACCTATTGATGATAGCTTTCCTGATGAACAACTAGCTGTCATAAATGCTTCTCGTAATGCTCCATGGTATGCTAATTATGCTAATTACATTGTTGCTAAATTTATACCACCTAGTTTCACATACCAGCAAATGAAAAAGGTTTTGTATGATTTAAGACATTACTTTTGGGATGACCCACACCTTTATAAAGAAGGAGTAGATGGTGTTATTAGATGTTGTTTACCTGAGCATGAACAGGAACAGATCCTATGCAAGTGTCACTCTGAAGCTTATGAAGGACACCATGCTGGAGATAGAACTGCACACAAGGTATTACAATCTGGCTTTTATTGGCCTACTCTCTTCAAGGATGCTCGTAAGTTTGTCTTGTCCTATAATGAATGACAAAGAATTGGTAATATGAGTAGACGTCAGGAAATGCCTATGAATTATTCACTTGTTATTGAACCATTTGATGTTTGGGGCTTTGATTATATGGGACCTTTTCCTTCATCTAATGGGTATATACATATTATAGTTGCTGTTGATTACGTTACTAAGTGGGTAGAAGCTATTCCAACTAATAGTGCTGATCATAACACTTCTATTAAAATGCTTAAAGAAGTTATTTTTCCGAGGTTTGGAGTCCCTAGATATTTAATGACTGATGGTGGTTCACACTTTATTCACGGTGCTTTCCGTAAATTGCTTGCTAAGTATGATGTTAACCATAGAATTGCATCTCCTTATCACCCTCAGTCTAGTGGTCAGGTAGAATTGAGTAACCGCGAAATAAAGTTGATCTTGCAAAAGACTGTTAATAGATCTAGAAAGAATTGGTCTAAGAAACTTGATGATGCATTATGAGCTTATAGAACTTCATATAAGAACCCCATGGGTATGTCTCCCTATAAAATGGTTTATGGAAAAGCATGTCACTTACCTCTTGAACTAGAACATAAAGCTTATTGGGCAATTAAAGAGCTCAACTATGATTTTAAACTTGCCGGTGAAAAGAGGTTATTTGACATTAGCTCACTTGATGAATGGAGAACCCAAGCCTATGAAAATGCCAAGTTATTTAAAGAAAAGGTTAAAATATGGCATGACAAAAGGATACAAAAGCATCAATTTAATGTAGGTGACCATGTCTTGCTATACAACTCTTGTTTAAGATTTTTTTTTGCAGGAAAGCTTCTCTCTAAATGGGAAGCTCCTTACATTATCGAGGAGGTTTACCGTTCCAGTGCTATCAAGATCAACAATGCCGAAGGCACTAACCCGAAAGTGGTAAACAGTCAAAGAATCAAACATTATATCTTAGGTACTTGTTCGCACATGAACACGTCATCGTGTACCCTCGATGCCGGGGGTGATGCACCGCAGCTCACGTCGAAGGAGACCCGTCCGGAAGCGCGGTACGCAAGCAATCCGGCGGGTGCTTTTGAGGACCCGAAACCCCACACGCCCGGGAGGGACCCCGTCAGGGCGCGCGACGGCTATGGGCTGCCCTAGGTCGACCTGATTTCCCCTAGGGCCTCGAGGTTCGTCGCCCTGCAATGAAGAAGAACGAATGAAGAACGAGGAAGAAGAAGAACAAGGGAGAAGGAAAAGTAAAGGTAAAAGATGTAGATAGATTTGTTCGATTGTGTGTTGTTTCAATCGGCCGTCACCCCCAACATATATAAGAGGTGGCTGAACTTCCCGTACAAGCAAAGGATTTATCTAGGCTTTCCTTACAAGAAAATTACATCAATTCACGTCTAAAACCCTAGTCAAATTCGGACTGGTTTTATCCGAACTTTCCAAAACTGTTCGGTTTAAACTGGCTGTACTTTGAGGGTCCTTTTTGTGGTGACAAACGACCTCGGATGGAAAAGAGCCCAAAAGCAATATCAACAGTTTCGACGAGACGAACAACTTTCATGTTGAACATTTTTTCATCAGAAGTCATCTCGAGGGCCAAATCGCCCGTGCAAGACAGCTAATTATTCACGCAGCACATCACACATACCCACATATGTGTCTGGTTCCGAGCGTCATATTTTTGCTCACTGGAGGGTCGCTCTGTGCGGGCTCTAACTTTTTCATATGACCTCGGATTGAGACGATCTTTATATCAAAATCGATCATTTCGACGAGACGAAGACAATTCATGTAGATCAATTTTCAATATGGGGCAGTCTTGGGGGCGTAATCAGCCGAATAGTGTTCTGAATACAAAATCTAAGTACTCCAAACACAACTTCGGCCTTAGAGATGAGACTAGATGACTATGGCCCAAATATCAAAGTTTTTCCTTTTGACGATACGGAACTTTCTCACTTTGAGCACTTCTCCATTTGAGGCCATCTTAATTAAGTTCTTCGCCGTGCCAAAATCTGGTGTCAACACATGCCCCCCTGTTTTTCGGCAAACTTGTGTGCCGAAAAGTAACTTGCACGATGCTTTTCCTAAGGATGTTGTCAACACTCCATCGGCCATTTTATATGCTTAGGACGATAAGTATATATCGGCCATTTAGATTAGCAACAAAAGTGAAGCTAATCAAACATATGATGATTTGGTAATACCCTTTAATGATGTAAGAAATTATATTAATTATATTGCATCCATGGATTAAAATAAGCCCATTGAGGGTAAACAATCATACCTGATGAGAAATTCCATGGCATAGGCATCAACGACATCATTGAAGAAAATGGACAATGTGTGGACCGAAGATGTTGAAACCTTCGGCTTGATCCTTCATAGTTTTCACTCTTTTCCTTCTTCACATTTGCCGCACTCCTTGTAAAGGAAACTTGCACATAATTATTATTTTGAATACTTCCTTTGGGAACCCATGCCATGTTTCTCTTTTCAAGTTCTTGTGCACTAAGCTTTTGCAATTTCTTCTTTATACAATACGATAAGCCGAGTGGGCACTCCGGCTGTGATTTTGTTTGAAGTAATGGCAATTCTTGTTTTACCTTATGCACTCTCAACTTCTTCCCTTCAGATTTGGCACTTGATTGACTTGCCTCATTGCCTTTTGTAGCCAATGTTGACACTTTAATTGGTTCCTTTTTATTTGAGATCATATCTGAACTGGCACTCTTACGACCATCTCTTTTGACGCGGTAGACTTGCTCAACCACCTCCTTATTCTTCCTTGTGCTTCGGACCGATTCTTTTTTATTGAAACAGTCTTGAACATATGACTGCTCATTGAACATTGGTCTTCTTGGAGCTGCATAATGTTTGTCAGATGGTCTAAAATAAGATGAAGAATACGCCATTGCATCATACATGTCCCACAATGGATATGGATTTACATGATCATAGGAAGGTATCCATGGCATTGGCATTGGCGGCACAAAATAAGGATATGAACAAGTTGCATTCAAATTCTCTTCTTGCCAATATTGATCCTTGGATTTGCACCTAGGGGGTGATCTTGATGCCTTTGCACTAGTTGGCCGATAAGCATGATTCTCCTCACTTATCTTCTGATATTTTCCCAATAGTTGCGCGAAAGAGACTTTCGGCTTTTTACCTTTGTGCTTACGTCGGCCTTTGTTTTCTTTGGTTGTGCTTGCACCGATCTTTGGATTTTCTTGTTGCCCCCCAATTCTTGGCGTCTCCATTGTAACTTCGATGGAATTCTCACCCTCAAGATTATGTTCATTATGCTCTTCAACAATTTCTTTACTTGAAAACTTGATCCCATCACCTGCCGTTTTTACCTTCTCTTTAAATGGATCGGCTTGAAGCAGCCGATGCAAAAACCTTTTACCATAGGGACCAATTGGAATAGAGTCGTCATCTCTTGGTGTCTCAACAAATTTCAATCGTCCTTTATCAATGGCCGATTTAACTATTTGACGAAACATGTTGCAATCCTCAATACTATGCTTGAACGAATCATGCAACTTACAATAAATTCTTCCTTGGATAGATGGCTTGACATGGTGATCAAGAATTCTAATGTAATTATTTTTCAATAACAAATCAAAGATTTGATCACACATGTTTGAATCGAAGGTATACATTTTGTTTTCTAGCCGATTTTGGTGTGCGAACGGCTTTGGAGGTAAGCAAACGAATGATTCAGATTTAGAATCTCCCCATTCGGCTATGCATTGTGTTTTCTACTCTATCTCCGATGTCTTTGGATATGATATAATATTAGCATCGGATTTATCAAAAGAATTTAATCTTGGCTTTAAACTTCTAAAATCAAAGTAGTTAGAACATACATGGCTCAATTGAGACCATGCGTAAGCCAAGTATGAAGTAAGCAAAGCTACCCAATTAGATATGAACTTTAAATAAAGTAATGATAAAATCTTTGGCTTCAACAACAAATCACTATCGGTCCCTTTGAATGGTACAATGTATTGACCGATATGCTTTGTAACAATTTTATTGCTATCGGTCTCTTTGAATGGTACAATGTATTGACCGATATGCTTTGTAACAATTTTATTGCTAACAAGTAGATTACCCTTCATCATTGGTCTTTCAAAATTACTTATGATAATTTTTATTATAGAAGCATCAACAATAAAGTTGTGACCAAATCGTAAGATAGGTAAATCACTTGCTAGACATACCTCTTCAAATACATTGGGAGAGCATGATGGTTGCTTTACTTGAACGATATCTTGTTCCTCTTTAGAATAGCTCCCCAACACCTTGTCGTCCTATTTTTCTAGAACAGATTCAGCATTCATAATATTTGATTCAGTCTTTTCAATAACCGAATTAACTTTGTTATCTGAATCACCACTCTTTCTTTCTTTGATTCGCAAGGTTGCTTGTTCTTGTCTAAATTCAGCAAACATTGCAGTCATGCTATCTTTAAGCTTTTTTCGCCCAATTTCATCCCAATCTTCATCGGGTTGCCCCTAATACTTTGAGACTCTTTCAGTAACGAGATGTCACTGAAATTCTGTAATTGTGTAGGGAAAACATTGTATGCTACGAAACTAGGTGAAGACACATGTGATCCTATAGAATTTTCACTTATTCGGCTATTAGCATGAAGGTGCGAAGCCAAATTATGAATACCCATAGTTGCATATGGTGCCAAACAATTAGTAGCATGACATGTAGCATATGATGATTGAGGGTAATTGGCCGGATAACTAGTAGTAGCATGGCCAATTCCCGTATCCACCGGTATGTTTTGATTAACATATTGCAAGCTAGTTGCCGATGAATAAAAAGGTGAAACACTTTGTTACATACTACCAGAAGTTCCTACGTGAAGTGTTTCAACTTGATTAACAGAACTCATCATGTTGTTTACCGGCATATGGATTTGTGGGGCTGTCGATGCATGGGAGTTCGTATACATATGTTCCATGTTGCTAAAATTATATGAGGTAGAAGCATGGAGATTTTGTTGCATCGGCTCTTGCACATAATTAGATGCATGATTGATAAAGCTAGGGCTAGCCGACACATTATGCTCATTAAACGATCTAGCAACAACATATGCATTATTTGCATCTACATAAGTGAATTGGGTATTCATGTTACCTTGTAGATTGCAAACCCTAGATGACGATCTCTTTGTAGCAAGAACGGGCCGGAGACCGTTCAAAGCTTCGTCCCCAGCGGAGTCGCCAAAAAGTGTGTTCGCACACAAACACGTCACCATGTACCCTCGACGCCGGGATGATGCACCACAGCTCACGTCGAAGGAGACCCGTCCGGAAGCGCGGTACGCAAGCAATCTGGCGGGTTCTTTTGAGGACCCGAAACCCCACACGCCCGGGAGGGACCCCGTCAGGGCGCGCGATGGCTATGGGCTGCCCTAGGTCGACCTGATTGCCCCTAGGGCCTCGAGGTTCGCCACCCTGCAATGAAGAAGACTGAACGAAGAACGAGGAAGAAGAAGAACAAGGGAGAAGGAAAAGTAAAGGTAAAAGATGTAGATAGATTTGTTCGATTGTGTGTTGTTTCAATCGGCCGTCACCCCCAACATATATAAGAGGCGGCTGGACTTCCTGTACAAGTAAAGGATTTATCTAGGCTTTCCTTACAAGAAAATTACATCAATTCACGTCCAAAACCCTAGTCAAATTCAGATTGGTTTTATCCGAACTTTCCAAAACTGTTCAGTTTAAACTGGCTGTACTTTGAGGGTCCTTTTTGTGATGACAAACTACCTCGGATGGAAACGAGCCCAAAAGCAGTCTTGACCGTTTCGACGAGACGAATAACTTTCATGTTGAACGTTTTTTCATCAGAGGTCATCTCGAGGGTCCAATCACTCGTGCAAGACAGCTAATTATTCACGCAGCACATCAGACATACCCACATATGTGTCTGGTTTCGGGCGTCATATTTTTGCTCAGTGGAGGGTCGCGCTGTGCGGGCTCTAACTTTTGCATATGACCTCATATTGAGACAATCTTTATATCAAAATCGACTATTTCGACGAGACGAAGACAATTCATGTAGATCAGTTTTCAATATGGGGCAGTCTTGGGGGCGTAATCAGCCTAATAGTGTTCTGAATATAAAATCTAAGTACTTCGAACACAACTTCGGCCTTAGAGATGAGACCGGATGACTATGGCCCAAATATCAAAGTTTTTCCTTTTGACGATACGGAACTTTCTCACTTTGAGCACTTCTCTATTTGAGGCTATCTTAATTAAGTTCTTCGCCGTGCCAAAATCTGGTGTCAACAGTACTCCCTTTAATGTTGAAACTAATATTATTAATACCATAACACCAGAGGAGTACATAAGGGATACTTTCCAGAATGTTCCAGACTCCGAAAAGTAATAGGTATGTGGTACAGTAAGTAAACTGACTCCAAAACTTTTCAATGGCAATTTTACTCCGTTTTGGAATATTTAAAAAATTAGGAAAATTAAAAGTAGTCTGAAGAGTGCACGAGGAGGCGACAAGCCTGGGGGAGCGCCCTTGTGGCTTGTGGCCACCTCTTGTGCTCTCCAGACTCCGTTTTCTTGTGGAACACTCCTTTTGGTTAGTAAAAATTCATTATATAATCTCCCGAAGGTTTTGACCACCGTATCATGGCAATATCCCCTGTTTTCATTTTGAGTTGTTTTCTGCCAGAGTTTTTAAGGCCAGGCATCATGTTGTCCCCCTCCTCCAACAATGTGGACGATGACTCTTGGTTGATGCAGATGGAACTTAGGAGGGAGGATGTGGAGGGAGTCACGATGGAGGAGGATGAAGGAGATTCACTTGAGGTTCAACCTCCGGCTTCGGAAACAAGTACTCTGGTGGGCATCTCCACTATTCCAAATCCCTATCAAGCAATAGGGGCTACAAGCAACCACGAAGGCCAAGAGGTTTGAGAAGGGCTTCCCCCTAGGAGGCCCTTACATAGGTTACATCAGAACAACTTTCATAATTTGGTTCATAATTATGGGGTGGAGAACACCCCTCGTGCACATATACCCTCCAATTGGTACATATCCCATCCAAGTGAGAGCAATAAAGGAAAAGGTTCTTGGTGGGCTGAAAATAAACATCTTTTCAAGGAAATCTAGAAGAATGCAAATATGTCCCGAGAGGTGACTTAATGAAGCTAACGGATACATCATCAACAACTCCCTCATCACAACCTCCAAAGAAAGAGATCTAAATACATGGGTATGGACACTCCCCTTGGCAAATGCCAAGCTTGGGGGAGGTGCCTCGGTATCGTATCACCATCACATTTTTACCTTTATCATTTTGCTTAGTTCGATCCTTTTGGTTATATCTTGATCTAGTAGAGTAAAAGTTTTTAGTATGATCTAGCTTTGAGTTTTGCTTTGAGATCTTGTATGTAGTCGAGTCTGTGAGTTATATAATAAAGAGTAGTTTTGAGTTGAGGGATTTGTATTTCTTTCTATGATCTTGAGGGAATAAGAAAAATAAATAAAGAATAAAAGAAATAAAAGATTACATAATGATCTTACGGGAAGTGACGACTTCACATATAAGAAGTATGTCGCATGAAACTTGTTAGTTGACAAATATAGTTTTGGTCATTGTTGCAATTAATAGGAAGTAATAAAGAAAGAGAGGTTTCACATATAAATATATTATCTTTGACACCTTTTGTGATTATGAGCACTCATTAAAATATGACATGCTAAAAAGTTGATGTTGGACAAGGAAGACAATATAATGGGTTATGTTTTCTTAGATCCGAATAGAAGTTATATTGTCATGGATCCTCCAACATGTTGAGCTTGCTTCTCACCCCTGCTAGCCAAATCTTTTGGACCAAGTAGAGATACTACTTGTGCATCCAAACATCCCTTAAACCAGTTTTGCCATGAGAGTCCATCATACCTACCTATGGATTGAGTAAGATCCTTCAAGTAAGTTTTCATTGGTGCAAGCAATAAAATGCTTCTAAATATGTATGATTTTTTAGTGTGAAGAAAATAAGCTCTATACGAATTTGTGATATGGAAGAAATAAAAGCGACAGACTACATAATAAAGTTCTCTATCACAAGCGGCAATATAAAGTGACATTCTTTTGCATTAAGATTTTGTGCATCCAACCATAAAAGCGCATGACAACCTCTGCTTCCCTCTGAGAAGGGCCTATCTTTTAGTTTTACCTTCTACCTTTATACAAGAGTCATGGTGATCTTCACCTTTCCTTTTTACACTTTTTCTTTTTGGCAAGCACTACATGTTGGGGAAAGATCCATATATATATATATATATATATATATATATATATATATATATATATATATATAGTATTATTGTTGACATTACCCTTGAGGTAAAAGGTTGGGAGGCAAAACTATAAGCCCCTATCTTTCTCTATGTTCGATTGAGGCTTTGAACCCATAATTATCGCGTGAGTGTTAGCAATTATGAAAGACTAAAAGATGGTCGAGTATGTGGACTTGCTATACAAAAGCTCTTACATTGACTCTTTACGATATTATGATAAATTGCAATTGCTTCAATGATTGAGATCATAGTCTGTTGGTTTTCAATAAAGTTTTTGATTCATACTTTCCCTTGTGAACGAATTGTTACTTTAGCATAAGAAATTATATGGCAATATATGTTGTTGTTCTAAAGATGATCATGATGCCCTCATGTACGTATTTTTATGTTATCGACACCTCTATCTCTAAACATGTGGACATGATTATCGATTTCGGTTTTCACTTGAGGACAAGCGAGGTCTAAGCTTGGGGGAGTTGATACATCATTTTTGCATCATGCTTTTATATTGATATTTATTGCATTATGGGTTGTTATTACCTATTTTGGTACCATACGTATGCCTTTTCTCTCTTATTTTACAAGGTTTACATGAAGAGGGAGAATGTCGGTAGCGGGAGTTCTGGACTGGAAAAGGAGCAAATCTGAGAGACCTATTCTACACAATTTCAAAAGTCCTAAAAATTTACAGAGAATTATTTTGGAATATATAAAAAAATTGGGCGAAGAAAATACCATAGAGGACCCACCAGGAGGCCACAAGCCTGGGGGCGCGCCCTACCCCTAGGCGCGCCCATGTGGCTTGTGGGCCACCTGGCAGGCCTCCGGTGCCCATCTTCTGCTATATGGAGGGCTTTGACCTGGAAAAATCAGAAGGATGCTTTTGGGACGAAGCGTCGCTGTCTCGAGGCGTAACCTGGGCAGAAGCAATCTAGGGCTCTGGCGGAGCTATTCTGCCGGGGAAACTTCCCTCCCGGAGGGAGAAATCATCATCATCGTCATCACCAACGATCCTCTCATCCAGAGAGGATCAATCTCCATCAACATCTTCACCAGCACCATCTCCTCTCAAACCCTAGTTCATCTCTTGTATCCGATCTTTGTCTCAAAACCTCAGATTGGTACCTGTGGGTTGCTAGTAGTGTTGATTACTCCTTGTAGTTGATGCTAGTTGGTTTATTCGGTGGAAGATCATATGTTTAGATCCTTAATGATATCCAATAGCCCTCTGATTATGAACATGAATATGCTTTGTGAGTAGTTACATTTGTTCCTGAGGACATGGGAGAAGTCTTTTTATAAGTAATCATGTGAATTTGGTATTCGTTCGATATTTTGATGAGATGTATATATGTTGTCTCTCCTCTAGTGGTGTTATGTGAACGTAGACTACATGAAACTTCACCATGATTTGGTCCTAGAGGAAGGAATTGGGAAGTAATAAGTAGATGATGGGTTGCTAGAGTGACACAAGCTTAAACCCTAGTTTATGCGTTGCTTCGTAAGGGGCTGATTTGGATCCACATGTTTCATGCTATGGTTAGATTTATCTTAATTTTTCTTTCATACTTGCGGATGCTTGCAAGAGGGGTTAATCATAAGTGGGAGGCTTTTCCAAGTAAGGACAACACCCAAGCACCGGTCCACCCACATATCAAATTATCAAAGCAATGAACGTGAATCATATGAGCATGATGAAAACTAGCTTGATAGTAATTACCATGTGTCCTCAGGAGCGCTTTGCTTTATATAAGAGTTTGTCTAGGCTTGTCCTTTGCTACATAAAGAATTGTTACACCTTGCTGCACCTTTGTTACACTTGTTACCTGTTACCCGTTTCGAATTATCTCATCACAGAACTATTTGTTACCGATAATTTCAGTGCTTGCAGAGAATACCTTGCTAAAAACCGCTTGTCATTTCCTTCTGCTCTGCGTTGGGTTCGAAAATCTTACTTATCGAAAGGACTATGATAGATCCTCTATACTTTTGGCTCATCAAGCATAGAAAAAAAATTATTTTATTCCATAAGAGTCCCCCTTTTGAGACAAACGGCGACGCACAAAATGAGCATGCTCATCTAATGATTTTCCCTCAACTAAACTAGTTGGGGTTTAAGCACGAGCACATATGGATATGATCCAAGTATGAAACTTTAAGTGGATCCATAAACCTTTGATATCTGATTTTCAATAAACATACAATTATACCAAGCAAACGAGCAAACAAACCAAGTAAGACATAAAGGCAAACGAAAAAGAAGGCAAATAAAAAGGCAAATATTTATGTATTTTTTCTGAAAACATTTTAGAAGTGGGGGAGAGGAAAACAAGAGGCAAATGGAAATAATGTAAGTGCAAGAGATGAGTGTTTATGATAGGTACTTGGTAGGTTTGATGTAGAACCTCCCCGGCAACGGCGCCAGAAATTGGCAAGTTGATGGGAGACTATCTGATACGTCTCCAACGTATCTATAATTTTTGATTGTTTGAAGCTATTATATTATCCATCTTGGATGTAATATGCCATTATATGCTATTTTATATTATTTTTGGGACTAACCTATTAACCTAGATCCTAGAGCCTAGTACCAGTTTCTGTTTTTTTCTTGTTTTTGAGTTTTACAGAAAAGTAATACCAAACGGAGTCCAAACAAGATGAAACTTTACGATGATTTTTTATGGACCAGAAGAAGCTCACGAAGTATCAGAGATGGACTAGAGGAGCCATGAGGCATCCACAAGGGTGGGGGCGCCCCTACCTTGCCACTGCCTCATGGACCCCACTAACTTGAAACCAACGCCAAAATTCCTATAAATCGAGAAACCCCCAGAAAGAAACCTAGATCGGGAGTTTTGCCGTTGCAATCCACTGTAGCCATGAAAAACCAATCGGGAGCCCGTTTCGGCACCCCGCCGGAGGGAGAAACCATCACCAGTGGCCATCTTCATTATCCCAGTGCTCTCCATGGCGAGGAGGGAGTAGTTCACCCTCGGGGCTGATGGTCTGTACCAGTAGCTATGTGTTTGATCTCTCTCTCTCTCATGTTCTTAATTTGGCACGATCTTGATGTACCGCGAGCTTTGTTACTATAGTTGAATCATATGGTGTTTCTCCCCCTCTATCTTCTTGTGATGAATTGAGTTTTACCTTTGAGGTTTCACTATTATCGGATTGAATACTATTATGGATTTGAGAACACTTGATGTATGTCTTGCGTGGGATACCCGTGTTGACAATGGGGTGTTCTATTGATTCACTTGATGTATGTTTTGGCACTCAACTCGCGGATTCCCAAGGTGACATTGGGGTAATCTATGCATAGGGGTTGATGCACGTTTTCGTCCTTGTTTCTTCGGTAGGAATCTTGGGGCACTCTTTGAGGTTCTTTGTGTTGGATTGAATATTATGAATCTGAAGTTGTTTGATGCATATCGTATAATTGACCCAAGGATACTATGGTGATATTGGAGTGTTTAGGTGACATTAGGGTTGATTGATGTGTGTCATATGGTGTTATTTTGCGACAAACTCTAGGGCTGTTTGTGACACTTATAGGAATAGCTCAATGGATTGATTGGAAAGAATAACTTTGAGGTGATTTCATACCCTACAAGCAATTTCATCTTATGTTCTCCGTGATAGGAACTTTGGGGTGACTCTTTGTTGCATGTTGAGGGATTGTTATATGATCTAATTATGTTATCATTGTTGAGAGAACTTACACTAGTGAAAGTATGGACCCTAGGCCTTTTTTCAAGCATTGCAATACCATTTTCGCTTACTTTTGTTACTAGTTACCTTGCTGTTTTTATATTTTCATATTACAAAAACCTATATCTACCATCCATATTACACTTGTATCACCATCTCTTCACCGAACTAGTGCACCTATACAATTTACCATTGTATTGGGTGTGTTGGGGACACAAGAGACTCTTTGTTATTTGGTTGCAGGGTTGTTTGAGAGAGACCATCTTCATCATATGCCTCCCACGGATTGATAAACCTTAGGTCATCCACTTGAGGGAAATTTTCTACTGTCCTACAAAACTCTGCGCTTGGAGGCCCAACACAAGTCTACAATAAGAAGGTTGCATAGTAGACATCAAGCTCTTTTCTGGTGCTGCTACTGGGGAGGTGAGTGCTTGAAGGTATATCTTTAGATATTGCAATTGAATCTTTTAGTTTCTTGTTTTATCACTAGTTTAGTCTATAAAAGAAAACTACAAAAAATGGAATTGAGGTTGCCTCGTATGCTTCATCTTTTTAATGTCTTTCGTGAAAATGATGCAAAGGAAAATTGTGCTCAAGTGTTAGAGGAAGAAGTCAATAAAATGTTTGGCACTAAACATTTGAACGATGAACATGATTGCAATGTTGTTAGTATGAATTCTTTGAATATCCATGACGCTAATGATATGCAAGGCCATAAGCTTAGGGATGATATGTTTGATGAAGATGATATTTTTTGTCCCCCAAGTTTTGATGAGCTAATTTATTATGATGAAAGCATGCCTCCTATTTATGATGATTATATTGATGAAAATGGGTTTGGAAGAGTGTCAACTCTAGGTACTAATGATCCAACTTTTTGGAGGGTGTTGAATCTTTTTACAATACTGATAGAAGTGGATTTGAAGAGGTCATGACTTTATTTCGTGATGAATCCACTATTTTGGAAGAGGTTTCAATTGATTATGAGAACAAAGTTACTATCTATGATGATTATTGTGATGACATGTATGCTATAAACAATAATGATAACCATGAACTTGTCATCATGATTTTAATTTTCAATTGGATTATGCCTCACATGGTAATTTGTTGAACTTGCTCCCACTATTATGACTGACAAGAATTTTGCTTATGGGGAGAGTAGTAAAATTTCTATGCTTGTGCGTCATGAAAATAATGCTTTATGTGATGGTTATATTGTTGAATTCACTCATTATGCTACTGAAAATTATTATGAGAGAGGAACATATGCTTGTACACATTGCAATAATATCAAGTTTCCTCTCTATGTGTTGAAAATCTTGAAGTTGCACTTGTTTTGCCTTCCTATGCTAGATGATTCTTGTTCCCATGAATTGTTTGATCACAAAATCCCTATGCATATAAAGTGGGTTAGACTTAAATGTGCTAGTCATATGCTTCATGATGCTCCATTATGTTTCAATTCTTATCTTCTATGTGAGCATCATTGTCATCATCATGTCTAGCTAGCAAGGCATTAAAGAAAAGTGCTTGTTGGGAGGCAACCCAATATTTACCCCTACTACTTTTGTGTGTTCACATGATTAGGCTACCGTATAAATCATGTTTTATAGATTTTGTTTCAATAAAGTGCAAAGTAAGACCTTTGGGATGGTCTATGGTGATAGTTAATTTGATCTTGCTGAAAAATAGAAACTTTTGCGCCTAGTAAAATAATTTTCAATTTTTACAGAAGCGAAATAAAATCCTGATTCTTTTTGCACAAGATTTATATACAAATTTCTCAGGTTGACCTAATTTTTCAGAATTGTTTGAGTTACAGAAGTATATGAAATTTCCAGATTACTACAACCTTGTTCTGTTTTTGACAGATTCTGTTTTCATTGTGTTGTTTGCTTATTTTGATGAATCTATGGGTAGTATCAGAGGGTATGAACCATGGAGAAGTTGTAATACAATATATAGAAAACCAATATAAATTTATAATGAGTTCACAACAGTACCTAAGTGGTGATTTGCTTTATTATACTATCGAGCTTACGAGTTTTCTGTTGAGTTTTGTGTTGTGAAGTTTTCAAGTTTTGGGTGAAGTTTCGATGAACTATGGAATAAGGAGTAGCACGAGCCTATGCTTGGGGATGCCCAAGGCACCCCAAGGTAATATTCAAGGAATACCCAAGCAACTAAGCTTGGGGATGCCCCGGATGGCATCCCCTCTTTTGTCTTCAATCCATCGGTAAAATTACTTGAGGCTATATTTTTATTCACCACATGATATGAGTTTTGCTTAGAGCATCATTTTATTTTATTAGGATTTACTTGCTGTTATTTATAGTAATGTTTTGCATCCTTTAGTTCAATAAAAAGGTCAAGTATAGCCCTTACCATGCTTATTTTGCAAGTCTATATGTTGCTGTTTTGAAAATAGAAAGTTTTCTATTATTGTCTGAATTCTTCTGGAAAGTCAAAACATGATAAAATCTTGAGTTTTTTACACCATGAGTAACAACAAATTTTATGCAGTGTGGTAATTTTTCAGAATTTTTGGAGTTAGGGAAGTATGATTCCTCTTGCATTCTTTACAGACTGTTCTGTTTAGACAGATTGCTATTATGTTTGCATTGTTTGCATATGTTTGCTTGTTTAATGATTCTATTTGAGGATAGGAGTATTAAATATGCAGAGGCATTTAGTATGTAATGTTAAATAATAATTTTAGTGATTTTCTACAGTAGATAATGATAAGGTTATGCATTGATTTATACTAATTTATCTCACGAGTTCTTGTTGAGTTTTGTGTGGATGGAGTTTTTAAGATTTAGGGAAACCGTGATATAAAAGGAATTAAGGAGACACAAAAGATCAAGCTTGGGGATGCCCAAGGCATCCCTAATTAATATTTCAAGAAGTCTTAAGCATCTAAGCTTGGGGATGCCCAGGTTGGCATCCCACCTTTCTTCATCAACAATGATCAGTCAGTTTTGGTTGAACCTAAGTTTTTGCTTCTTCACATGATATGTGCTATCCTTCAAATGTCATTTCATTTTGTTTTGTTTGATGTTTGAATAAGGTACTTAAGATATGAAATTCTTAAATGAGAGAGAGTCTTCACATAGTCACATAATTATTTGACTACTCATTGATCTTCACTTATATCTTTTGGAGTAATTTGTCATTTGCTCTAGTGCTTCACTTATATCTTTTTAGAGCAAGGCGGTGGTTTTACTTTGTATAAATTGATGAGCTCTCATGCTTCACTTATATTATTTTGAGAGTCTCTAAACATCATGGTAATTTTCTTAGGTTATGAATTTAGTCCTAATATAATGGTCATCCAAGAGGGATATAATAAAAACTTTCATATTAAGTGCATTGAATACTATGAGAAGTTTGATTCCTTATGATTCTTTTGAGATATAAATATGGTGATATTAGAGTCATGCTAGTGAGTAGTTGTGGATTGGTAGAAATACTTGTGTTAAAGTTTGTGATTCCCGTAGCATGCACGTATGGTGAACTGTTATGTGATGAAGTCAGAGCATGATTTATTTATTGATTGTCTTCCTTATGAGTGGCGGTCGGGGACGAGCGACGGTCTTCTCCTACCAATCTATCCCCTAGGAGCATTCATGTAGTACTTAGTTTCATAACTAATAGATTTTTGCAATAAGTATGTGAGTTCTTTATGACTAATGTTGAGTCCATGGATTATACGCACTCTCACCCTTCCACCATTGCTAGCCTCTCTAGTGCCGTGCAACTTTCGCCAGTACCATACACCCACCATATACTTTCCTCAAAATATCCACATACCTACCTATTATGGCATTTCCATAGCCATTCTGAGATATATTGCCATGGAACTTCCACCGTTCCGTTTATTATGACACGCTTCATCATTGTCATATTGCTTTGCATGATCATGTAGCTGGCATCATATTTGTGGCAAAGCCACCTTTCATATTTTTTTATACATGTCACTCTTGATTCATTTCATATCCTGGTACCCCGCTGGAGGCATTCATATAGGGTCATATATTTGTTCTAGTATCGAGTTGTAAAGTAAATAAAAGTGTGATGATCGTCATTATTAGAGCATTGTCCCATGTGAGGAAAAGATGATGGAGACTATGATTCTCCCACAAGTCGGGATGAAACTCCGGACGAAAAATAAAAAAATTATAAAGGAGAAAAAAGAGGCCAAAGGGCACAAAATAAAAAAATAAAAAAATAAAAAAATGAGAGAAAAAGAGAGAAGGGGCAATGCTACTATCCTTTTACCACACTTATGCTTCAAAGTAGCACCATGATCTTCATGATAGAGAGCCTCCTATTTTGTCACTTTCATATACTAGTGGGAAATTTTCATTATAGAACTTGGCTTGCATACCCACTAAGTTTCTTTTTGAGCTTTCATACACTTATAGCTCTAGTGCATCTGTTGCATGGCAATCCCTACTCACTCACATTGATATCTATTGATGAGCATATCCATAGCCCGTTAATACGCCTAGTTGATGTGAGACTTTCTCCTTTTTGTCTTCTCCTCACAACCTCCACCATACTCTATTCCACCTATGGTGATATATCCATGTCTCACACTCATGTATTGCGTGAAAGTTGAAAAAGTTTGAGAACATCAAAAGTATGAAACAATTGATTAGCTTGTCATTGGGGTTGTGCATGATGTAATACTTTGTGTGATGAAGATGGATCATAGCCAAACTATATGATTTTGTAGGGATAGATTTCTTTGGCCGTGTTATTTTGAGAAGACATAATTGCCTTGTTAGTGTGCTTGAAGTATTATTGTTTTTATGTCAATATTAAATTTTTGTTTTGAATCTTATGGATCTGAACATTCATACCACAATATAGAAAATTACATGGATAAATATGTTAGGTAGCATTCGACATCAAAATTTCTGTTTTTATATATCATTTACCTACTCGAAGACGAGAAGGAATTAAGCTTGGGGATGCTTGATACATCTCCAACATATCTATAATTTTTGATTGTTCCATGCTATTATATTATCCATCTTGGATGTTTTATATGCTATTTTATATTATTTTGCGACTAACCTATTAACCTAGAGCCTAGTGCCAGTTTTTCTTTTTTTCCTTGTTTTTGAGTTTTCCAGAAAAGGAATACCAAACGGAGTCCAAACGAGCTGAAACTTTACAACAATTTTTTATGGACCATAAGAAGCCCACGAAGTATCGGAGATGGACCAGAGGAGCCATGAGGCATCCACAAGGGTGGGGGGCACCCCCCCCTAGGGCGCGCCCCTACCTTGTCACTGCCTCATGGACCCCGTGACTTGAAACCGACGCCAAAAATTCCTATAAATCCAGAAACCCCTAGAAATAAACCTAGCTCGAACACAAAAAACCAATCGAGAGCCCGTTCCGGCACCCTGCCGGAGGGGGAAACCATCACCGGTGGCCATCTTCATCATCCCGGCGCTCTCCATGATGAGGAGGGAGTAGTTCACCCTCGGGGCTGAGGGTATGTACCAGTAGCTATATGTTTGATCTCTCTCTCTCTCTCTCTCTCGTGTTCTTAATTTGGCACGATCTTGATGTACCGCGAGCTTTGTTACTATAGTTGAATCATATGGTGTTTCTCGCCCTCTATCTTCTTGTGATGCATTGAGTTTTACCTTTAAGGTTTCACTATTATCGGATTGAATACTATTATGGATTTGAGAACCCTTGATGTATGTCTTGCATGGGATACCCGTGGTGACAATGGGGTGTTCTATTGATTCACTTGACGTATGTTTTGGCACTCAACTCATGGATTCTCGAGGTGACATTGGGGTAATCTATGCATAGGGGTTGATGCACGTTTTCGTCCTTGTTTCTCCGGTAGGAATCTTGGGGAACTCTTTGAGGTTATTTGTGTTGGATTGAATATTATGAATCTGAAGTTGTTTGATGCATATCGTATAATTAACCCACGAATATTTGTGGTGACATTGGAGTATCTAGGTGACATTAGGGTTGATTGATGTGTGTCATATGGTGTTATTTTGCTACGAACTCTAGGGCTGTTTGTGACACTTATAGTAATACCTCAATGGATTGATCGGAAAGAATAACTTTGAGGTGGTTTCGTACCCTATAGGCAATTTCATCTTATGTTCTCCATGATAGGAACTTTGGAGTGACTCTTTGTTGCATGTTGAGGGATTGTTATATGATCTAATTATGTTATCATTGTTGAGAGAACTTGCACTAGTAAAAGTATGAACCCTAGGCCTTGTTTTCAAGCATTGCAATTCCGTTTTCGCTCACTTTTGTTACTAGTTACCTTGCTGTTTTTATATTTTCATATTACAAAAACCTATATCTGCCATCCATATTACACTTGTATCACCATCTCTTCGCCGAACTAGTGCACCTATACAATTTACCACTGTATTGGGTGTGTTGGGGACACAAGAGACTCTTTGTTATTTGGTTGCAGGGTTGTTTGAGAGAGACCATCTTCTTCCTACGTCTGCCAGGGGTTGATAAACCTTAGGTCATCCACTTGAGGGAAATTTGCTACTGGCCTACAAAATTCTGCGCTTGGAGGCCCAACACGAGTCTACAAGAAGAAGGTTGCATAGTATACATCACTATCTTGACTTGATCCTCCCCGGCAACGGCACCAGAAATTCTTCCTGCTACTTCTTGAGCTTGCGTTGATTTTTTTCCTTGAAGAGGAAAGGGTGATGCAACAAAGTAGAGATAAGTATTTCCCTCAGTTAAGAACCAAGGTATCAATCCAATAGGAGGCATAAGCAAGTCTCCAATATATGCACCTGCACAAACTAATAAACACTTGCACACCACGCAAAAAGGGGGTTATCAATCCCTTCATGGTCACGAACAAGAGTGAGATCTAATACTTCTCTCTTGAAAGAAACATACGATGGGTAAACAAATTACTGTTGAGCAATTGATAGAAAAGTGCATAGTTATGACGATATCTAAGGCCTTGACCAGGAATATAGGCATCACGTCTATGACAAGTAGACCGAAACGATTATGCATCTACTACTATTATTCCACACATAGATCGTGATGCAGCATGCATCTAGAGTATTAAGTTCATAAGAACGGAGTAATGCCTTAAGCAATATGACATGATGTAGAGGGATGAACTGAAGCAATATGATATAAATCCCATCTTTTTATCCTTGATGGTAACAATAGAATACATGCCTTGCTTCCCCTTCTGTCACTGGGTGAGGACACCGCAAGATTGATCCCAAAACTAAGCACCTCTCTCATTGCAAGAAAAACCAATCTAGTTGGCCAAACCAAACCAATATTTCAAAGAGAAATACAAAGATATCTTAATCGTGCATAAAAGAGTTCAGAAAAGACTCACATAACATTGATCATAAATCCACAATTCATCGAATATCAACAAACACACTGCAAAAGAAGATTA
Source organism: Triticum aestivum (assembly GCF_018294505.1). NCBI lineage: Eukaryota > Viridiplantae > Streptophyta > Magnoliopsida > Poales > Poaceae > Triticum > Triticum aestivum. The sequence continues at coordinate 447,029,972 of NC_057812.1, read as the reverse complement.
CATCGGATAGATCTCCAAGAACATCGAGGAGAACATTATATTGAAGATCAAAGAGAGAGAAGAAGCCATCTAGATACTAGCTATGGATCCTTAGGTCTGTGGTAAACTACTCACACTTCATCGGAAGGGCAAAAAGGTTGATGTAGAGGCCCTCCGTGATCGAATCCCCCTCTGACAGAGTGCCGGAAAAGTCCCCAAGATGGGATCTCACGAGAACAGAGGCTTGCAACGGCGGAAAAGTATTTTTGTGGACGCTTTTGATGTTTGGGGAATATTTGAAAATATATAGAGCTGGAATTAGGGTCAGGGGACTCCCGAGGGGCCCACAAGCCAGGGGCACGCCCCTCCTGGGGCGCGGCCTGAGGGCTTGTGGCCTCCTTGGGACTCTTCTGGCCCTCTCTTCAAGTCTTCTAGGTGTCTTCTGGTCCAAGAAAAATCATCGTAAAGTTTTATTCCATTTGGTCTTCGTTTGATATTCTTTTTCTGTAAAAGTCAAAAACAAGGAAAAAATAGAAACTCGCACTAGGCTCTAGGTTAATAGGTTAGTCCCAAAAATAATATAAAATAGCATATTAATGCATATAAAACATCCAAAACAGATAATATAATAGCATGGAACAATAAAAAATTATAGATACGTTGGAGACGTATCAACATGATGTTGACAAAGTAAACTCACGCATGAATAAACCCCATCTTTTTATCCTTAATGGCAACATTTAAAATACATGTCATGTCCCTTTTTGTCACTGGGATTGAGCACTGCGAGATCGAACCCATTACAAAGCACCTCTGCCATTGCAAAATAAATCAATCTAGTTGGCCAAACCAAATCAGTAGATCGGAGAGAAATACGAAGCTACAATAATCATGCATAAAAGAGTTGAGAGAAAACTCAAATAATATTCATGGATAATCTGATCATAAGCTCACAATTCATCAGATCCCAACAAACACACCGCTAAAAGTGATTCATCGAATAGAAATCCAAGAACATCGAGGAGAACATTGTATTGAAGATCAAAGAGAGAGAGAGAGAGAGAGAGAGAGAGAGAGAGAGAGAGAGAGAGAGAGAGAGAGACATCTAACTACTAACTATGAACCCATAGGTCTGCGGTAAACTACTCACATATCATCAAAAGGGCAGCAATGTTGATGTAGAGCCCCTCCGTGATGGATTCACCCTCTGGCAGAGTGCCAGAAAAGACCTCCAGATGGGATCTCACGAGAACAGGAACTTGCAGCGGCGGAAAAAGTATTTTGGCTGGCTCTCTATTGGTTTCCCAATTTTAGAGAATTTATAGAGGCGGAGTTAGGTCAAACGGAGCCACATGGACCACACCGACCACCACCACCCCCTGGGGACGCCCTAGTGCCTCATGGGCCACTGCTCCATCTTCTGGTCCTCCTCAAAGCTTCCAGGGTCTCTTATGTCTAGGAAAAAATCTCCAAAAAGTTTCATGGCATTTGGACTTCGTTTGGTTCTGATATTTCGAAAAACCAAAAACAGGGGAAAAACAGGAATTGGCACTGGGCATTAAACCCATTAAGAGGCGTTAGAAGGGAGGCCAATCAGCTATGCCACATGGCGCAAGCTGGTTGGCCATGGTGAGGTTTTTTTGGAATTTTCTTAGATGAAGGTGTGAATTATTTTTTAAATGTATTTTTTCTTTTAGATGGAGGTGAGGACCTTTGGTATTTTTTAAATGGAGGGTTATGCAAGTGGTACTCGTGGGTAAGATGCGGTGTTTTTTTCTTCTTCTTTGAGATGAAGATGGGGATTTTTTCTAAGATGTTATTTTACGGAGGCGAGGACTCTATGTACCTTTTAAATGGAAATTTGCATACAACTTGCTCTCAAGCAGCGCCACCCCAACCACTAGTTATGTTAATAGGTTAGTCCAAAAAAATGATATGCAATTGCTTGTAAATGCATATAAAACATCCAAGATTGATACTATAATAGCATGAAACAATCAAAAATTATAGATACATTGGAGACGTATCACTATGCTACTTGTGATAGTGTTAGGTTTTCCCCGAAGAGGAAGGGTGATGTAGTATAGTAGCAGATAGTATTTCCCATAGTTAAGAGCCAAAGTTTATCGAACCAGTAGTAGACACCTCACAAACAAGATAAGCGGTACATGCACACATACAAAGCAAATGCTTGCGCCAAACGAAGGCAAAATGGTTGTCAATCCCCTTGTTCTAACCAATTTCAAGGATTAAATATGATAGTGATAGATAGATAAAAAATAAAATAAAAATAAAATAGAAAGGAAATAAAAACAACGAGGAAATTTAGGTTTTAGTAAATATGGAACATGGACCCAGGGGCATAGGTTGACTAGAGGCATCTCTCTCATGAGCATAGCAACGATGGGTAAACAAATTACTGTTGGGCAATTAATAGAATAGCGTATAGATAATTCTACATGGCATGCTCACTATATAGGCATTGCGTCTATGGCAAGTAGACTGAAAATCCATCTGCATCTACTACTTTTACTCCACCCCAGGACCGCTATCCAGCGTGCATCTTAAAGTATTAAGTTCATGACAAACAGAGTAATATGTAGACAAAGTAAGATCAAGTAATATGTTCGAACCCAATCGTTTTACCCTTAGTAGAAGCAATACAAATACGTGCCTTGCGACTTCTCCTGTCATAGAGTAAGGAAACTTGAAGATTGAACCTACTACCAAGAACCTCTCTCACTGAAGATAAATCGATCTAATTAGCCAAAAGAGATAAATAGACCGAAGAGAAATACAAGGCTATAAAATCACATATATATAAATCTCAGAAAAGACTCAAATACTCTTAACGAATAATTCGATTATAAATTCACAATTCACCGGATCTCAACAAATGCACCGTGAGAATTACATCGGATAGATCTCCGAAGAGATCATTGTAGTAAAGATCAAAAAGAGAGAGAAAAAGTCATCTAGCTACTGTTATAGACCCGTAGGTCCTATGTGAACTACTCACATCATCATGGATGGAACAAGGTCGATGAAGATTGCCTCCCCAATGGTTTCCCCCTCCGGCAGGGTATCAGAAAAGGCCTCCAGATGGGATCACGAAAGAATAGAGTCTTGCGGCGGAGGAATAATTGTTTTGGGTCTCGCTTCGAGGATTTTGTAATATTAGGGAATTTATAGGCCAGGGATTAAAAGACGGTTCTTAGGGGGGCCATAAGCTTGGATGCCGCGCCCTTGAGCTTGTGACATCCTTGTGTGTCTTTTGGTCTCTCCCTGAATCTTCTAGCTCCTTTTTGGTCCAGAGAAAATCACCATAAAATTTAATCATGTTTGGACTTCGTTTGGTATGGTTTTTCCGCGAAACGAAGAAATAAGAAAAAAATATGAACTGACATTGGGCACTAAGTTAATAGGTTAGTAAAAAGATATAAAATGACATAAAATATATATAGTTGATAACATAATAACATAAAACAATCAAAAACTATAGATACATTGAAGACGTATCATACCGCTCCCGACCGAGATCAACATCCGCCAAGACCCCGCGCCGCGACCTCCAGCTCCCAACTTGGCGACACAAGAAGGCAGCCGCCCCGCTCCACCTCGCGAGTGTGCTCCGCGTCTCCACCACGCTCTCAGCTGTGTGCCTCCTCACCATAAGTCGTCCACCACCGCGCCACTCGCAAGACAGCTCTCTCCTGCGCGAAGGAGGCCCGTGAGGGCGTGCAGAACTCGCCCGCCGCCTTGGTCGGCCGGGCGCCGCCGCCAGCGCCACCGCCTGAGGCCAAGGGGTCATGGAGAGTGGGTCGCTCGCGGGCTAGGGTTTCACATCTAGGGCCACGCGCTCAAGAAGACCGGGAGGGAGGGGAAAATATTCAGGGGAGATTTATTATAAGTGACGTGACATTCATGTTATGGAAGATGGATGGATGCCCGAAAAGCACATGGCCAGTGTGCCTACTACGAACCTGAACTGGGTCTTTTTTAGGGGAAAACTATCAACGCTCTATTAACTAAAAAAAGTTTGGAATATCATCCGAAATTAAATCCAAAATAAAATCAGGAGGAGTTTGAAGCCAGAACTCCGATCTCTCCTCTCCTACCCCTACTCTCGCAAGCTTATGCACGGTGATGTTGGCAGACCGTCGAATCCTCGTCACCTTAAAATCTAACACCGAGTTGAGCATGTCCTTAATCTCCTGAATCCATGGGCCTACATCCGACAAGTTCTTCTCCCTTTGCTTGATCATGTGTACCACCGCTTGGCAATCAAGCTCTATGTGGATCCTCTCTGCATGCATGTCAAGTGCCATCTGTATCGCCTTCTTGCACGAGTATCTCCACAGCTTCCGGGTCGGCTGTGTGTGGAAACAGGTGACAAAAACCTGCTCTAAAAGCTCATGCATGGTCTCTGATCACCGCACCACCACCTCCTTTCTCTCTATGCCTCGACGTCGCCCCGTCCGAGTTGATTTTCAGTCATCCTTCATCAGGAGGTTTCCATCTTTCATTGACCTTGACCGGTGGCTGGTGAACCCTGGGCACATGTATTTGACGCCATTCTATCATATGATCATACACCGACTGCACTATTTCATGTGGATGAGCAATCTTCTTGCCATCTCTAGCCTCATTTCTGGCCAACCAAGTACCGTAGACTGAATGAATCATTGCCTCCTTTTCATCGTCGACTGCTCCTGCGAACCACCCCAATTAACAGCTAGCTAATGCATTCTGAGAGTCCGTCGGGCTCAGTGGTATGGCCACCGAAACTCCCTTTTCCGACTGCATCATTCGCCAGAATTGTGATGAATGCTGACATGCCCAGAATCTGTGATACACTGTCTCTTCTCTACCACATGCAACACAAAAGATGCCAGGTTTGATCCGACGATGGTGGAGTTCCGCCCCCACTGCCAATCCATTCCTGATCACCCTCCACATATGTATTTTGCTTTGGCCGGTGCATTTGTATCCCATAATCCCATATACCCTTCGTGTCCATCAACATATCTCGAAGAACCCGGTTGTCTGGTTCTTGATTTTTTGAGTGACATCCTTAGATGATATGTTGACCTTACAGTAAACACGCCATTCTTTATAAAGTTCCAAGCCAAATAATCATCATCCCCCGCCCCCAACCGGAATTTGTTGGATATCTTGAGCATCCGTTGGAGTAAACATTGCCTGGATCTTTTGTACATCCCAGGATGCACCACTCGAATCCAGCAAATCAGCCACCTTAGTCGCTCCCTGTACATAGGTTTGCCCAAGAGCTTTCAAGCTTCCAGAACGTGGTATCCAATTCTCATGATGTATGTTAACCTTTGAGCCATCCCCTATCTTCCATACCAGCCCCTCTCTAAGTAAGTCTCTGCCATGAACGATGCTCTTGAACATAAATGACCTAGCAAAGGGGCAGGTGGCTGTCATGATTGAGTGATCTGGAAAATACCTCGCCTTGAGTACCCTTGCACACAGAGACGACGGTACCTGCAAAATATGCCAAGCTTGCTACGCTAAGAGGGCTTGGTTAAAGGCTTCCGGGTCTCGAAATCCCAGTCCACCACTCCTTTTTGATGTGCACATCTTCTCCCAAGCAATCGAGTGTACTTTCCTTTCACCATCCATTGCCCCCCACCAGAATTTCGAGGAGATTGAATCCAGGTTCCGGCATATTTTATTTGTGAGTTGAAAGCAACTCATGGTGAAAGTAGGTACGGATTGAAGGCCCGACTTGACAAGCACTTCTCTTGCTGCTTTGGAAAGTCCTTGGCCTTTCCAGCCATACACTTTGCCCTTAGAACTTTCTGTTACATATTTAACAGTGCCATCTTTGGACTGCCCAGCCAGTGTTGGGAGGCCTAAGTATCTTTCACTCAGGGCCTCAGAAAAAACTCCCAAAGTATTTTTGAGTTCTGCCTTTCCCTCATCAGTGCTGCCTTTACCAAACAAAATCAAGGACTTTTGTAAATTCACTTTTTGGCCAGATGCCTCCTCATACTTATGAAGAATATCTCTGAGAGTCAGCATATTATCCCGAGTTCCCTCAAGAAAGACAATACTGTCGTCAGCAAATAGGAGGTGTGTGACATGGGGGCCAGTGCCCCCAAATGACACCCCTTTGATTTTGTTTTCACTTTGAGCTTTCTTGAAAAGCGCAGAAAAACCTTCCACACAAAAGAGGAATAAGTAGTGCGAGAGAGGGTCGCCTTGTCGGAGACCACGAGAAGGAGAAAAGCCTCTAGAACACCCACCATTTAGTCTAACAGTGAAGTTTGGTGATCTGACACACCTCATGATCATAGATATCCACCCAGGGGCAAAACCAAACCGCTCCATCATCTGTTCCAGGAAGATCCACTCAACTCTATCATACGCTTTCATCATGTCAAGCTTGACCGCACAAAGAGGTTTTTTCCTTTTCCGTTTCCTAATCGCATGGACACACTCATACGCCACCAGGACGTTGTCCGTAATGAGTCAACCCGGGACAAAAGCGCTCTGCTCCTCTGATATAAGGATGGGTAGGATGGATTTAAGCCTGTTGGCCAAGACCTTCGTAGCTATCTTGTACAATACATTACAGAGGCTGATCGGCCTAAACTTGGATAACAGCTCTGGTAATCTTGGGAATCATAACAATGATTGTGGCATTTAAAGCATCCGCAGCAGGAACTCCATTCAAGAAATCTCGCACAACCCGACAAACATCCACCCGAACCAACAACCAGTGTCGTTGATAAAACAGTGCAGGCAGTCCGTCTGGTCCCAGAGCTTTCCTTGGACCCATTTGAAATAAAGCCACTTCAATCTCATCATTAGTGATAGGGGAAGCCAGTGCTTCATTCATATCTGCCGTTACAATCTGTTCAATATTTTATAGAAGTTCATCAGCACCTTTGGATCCTTCCGACGAAAATAATTTTTTGTAGAAGCCAGCTGCTAATTCGCGCATCTCCTCGTCGACAGTACAGTGGGATCCATCATCCTTCCGCAGTGCTTTAACTGTATTTTTTCCGCTTCCTATGGGTCACACGGTTTTGAAAATACCTTGTGTTCTAGTCGCCCGCCTTTAAGAAGTCGACCCGTGATCTTTGACGATACATAATCTCTTCCCGCTCGTAAATCTTGCGTAGCTGTTCTTCTATATCCCGAATCTCAAGTGAGACTCCAGATGTTGCCGCCCTTGCCTTGGCATCTGCAAGTTGGCCTTTCAGTTTTGTGATTTTCCTTCTAATTGATCCAAACACCTCACATGCCCATCTTTTCATGCTTCCAGTTAGAGTACCAAGGCGTTGCCAAACTGCATGCAAATCATGCTCTCCCGTACTCGCTTCTTCCCATGCTTCCTTCACCATGTCATCGTACTTTTCATGTCTCGTCCAAGCCTCCTCAAATCTAAATGGCCTATCCCCTCGTGCTGAACGATCTGGAGCTGTCTCCAACGCACACACTAGGAGTGCCTGATGATCAGACTCCTCCGTCAGTATATGTTCCACTGATGTCTCCGGGAAAAGATCCAGGAAAGTGTCATTGCATGTGGCTCGGTCCAGTCTAACTTGGATGTTCTCTGCTCCATCTCTTTTGTTGTCCCATGTGTATTGGTATCCCGAGTAGCCCAAGTCCAGTAGTCCGCAATCAGCCAGGCAGTCACGGAAATCCTCCATTTGTGCAAAGCTTCTCGGGTTCCCACCTATCTGATCCGTTTGAAAGAGAGCCTCGTTGTAGTCCCCCACACATATCCATGGGATATTATCTTGAGCGTGGAGGTATCTAATAGCGTCCCATGTTTTTTTGAAGCTTTGTTTTGGGCTCTCCGTAGAATCCAGTGAATCTACAAGTTTTGACCTCCCAAGATAACTCTGCGTCGATGAAATATTAGCACCATGGCCTCACTGTGACATTCACATGCTCTCTCCACCACAAAGCCAGACCACCACTCCGTCCCTCACAGTCCACAGCCACTCCACACTTGAACCCAAGGCTCCACCTTCTTTTCTCCATGGCCCTGGCTTTCTTCTTCATTTCACAAAGGAACACCACTGCTGGGTTGTATGACCTAATCAGATCCCGTAATTCGCCAACTGTTGGGGTCAACCCCAATCCCCGACAGTTCTAGGCTAACAGATTCATGGCGTCCGACAGCCCCGTGCCGCGGGGTCCGCCTCATTGTTGTTCTCCGAGATGCGATCAAACATTGTCGACGTCTTACGCCTCGTATCGCAAATGAACGCATCACTTGCAATCTGTCTATCTGGACCATCCTTCGCCACCCAAATCTGTCTCGGTCCCCGCTTCCTGCTCTCCCTCTCATATCTTTGATATCCCCTACTATGGTTGGCATACATATGATTAGGGCGCGACTTCCTTACATAAGTTCCTCGTCTCCTCTCCCTAGTATCCTTGGTCCTCGAGCAAGTGCCCGTGTCCCAGTCCTTATTATAGTTATCACATTGCTCAGAATCATAATGCACATCTTCCTTCCCTTTCCTCTGCCATTCGCGTTCTTGCGCGCCTTCAAAACCATGTTGCTGCTCGAAGAGCTTGTTTCAGAGCTTTCTCTCCCTTCTCTGCTCTAACCCGTGGCATAGGTCGTTCTCCCTCGGTGGATCAACATTTGTGGTATTTTTATGAGAGCTACTTTTTTCCACCTCACGCCCATTTTGTGCTGAACCGCGCCAGTGCGCTGGTCCGTCGAACGAGCAAAATCATCATACAAGTTTCGTTTAGCATGATCATCTTGTTGCCAGAGCGCCCCGCATCAACTTCACCCTTGGGAGCACTACATCTACTGTTGTTACTACTTCCCGTTGAACCTTGTGAGTTTTCCTTCACATTATTGTTCCTTCCAGAAGATGTTCTCAGCCATTCTCCCCATTGGGACGTTGAGTCAATTGGGGGGTCACAACGCCCTCCCACTTGCATTAGTCTTCCACACTCAAAACAGAAGTGTGGTACCTTTTCATAGTGGAAATCAAACCAGGTTCTATCCTTGTCCTCCAGTGAGGTCTTAAGGTAGAAACCCCGGACGAGCAGTTCATAAACTGAGATTTTCACCCGGACTCTCAAGTCATTGCCTCTCGCCAGTCCATCCTTGTCCACATCCACTCACACTACCTGGCCGAGCCAGTTTCCAAGAGCCTTCCCAAAAAGCCTCCGTCCTCTTATCTGGTGGCAGATCGGTGACCCTTACCCAGATATCTATCTTGTCAAAAATCATCTCTGATGGCCTTTTGTCACCCTCATAGTCCTTAAGAATCAGCACATTGAATCGTACTGCCACGGCCCATTGTTCAACGCATGGCGCCAATCGCCCTCACATCCAAAATGCACTTCAAAAACATTGGACCCAAGCTCTCTGGACTTTGACTCTTTGTGCAGCCCCCACGCCCTATGCATCGTTCTCTCCAAAGCACTCCTACGAGCGGCCTCGATGAGCAGACTTTGCCCACTACAGACCACCTGGAGATCTTAGGCGCTGGTTCTTTCTCTGCAAAAATTATACCTTCAGCTTCCTTGTCCAGTAATACCATCCCACCCATCCTCGTCAAAAGACTCGATGTAGGGTCCGGAGTTTTGCACTCGACCGGGGATTTAGATGCCTCTCTACTAACAGTACCATCTGATCTGCGCGCCGCCGGCGGTGCCGACACCACCGGCCTCGCGGCGGCCACGGTCACTTGCGTGGTCTCCTTCTTCTTCTGGTTTGCCGATCCATCCGCTGTCACATGTGGGATCGGTGCCTGTTCGGGTGTAGCCGCCGCCATCTTGGAAGATGCCATCTGCCGCGGATCCTTCATCGTCTTCTTTGAAGTTCTCTCCGCCATCAGCTCCACCCCTGGTGGAGATAAGCCCCTCCGATCAGTACCCCAGGCCGCGCCGTCGCCTCCCAGGATACTACCGTAGTTGCACCACCCCCGCACACGAAACCCTAACAATAGCACAGGGGCGCAAATCGCCAAGCAATCGCCTCCCTGTCGCCTTAGCGTCTCGTTATGTGGTGGACCCTCTACTTCTCCACCGCGAACCTGAACTGGGTCAGTGCGTCAGTCGATGGTCAATTCCTTGTACATATGGTTAATTACTCTGACCGACTGCCACACAAAGTTTACCAGGCCGCCTTCAGGGGAGCTCCTACTCGATGCATTTTGCGTCAAACGGCGAAGCGACGCACGCACGGACCTCCCGACTGGGCCGGCCCAAATAGAGGGTGATGTAGTGAGCGCATTGACGTTAAAAAAACGGAAATGCAGGCAGAGTCTCTGTCACCAGGATTCGAACTCAGCACCTACAACTACGGTCGGAGAGCAGCTAACCAGTTGACCTAACAAGTACTTGTGAAAAATCGGAGCGTGGCGGTATAAAAGAACCCAGACAGCTTTTTTGATATAGTTCGAACTTTCCTCGGAAATTGTTATTTTTTGCAGCAACGCACAAAGTTTGAATAAAGAAGACAAAAAATTGAAAAACTCGGACAAATTCCAAAAAATAAAATAAAAGCGTGAACATATTTCGACAAAACAAATTTTGGAATTCCTGAACATTGACTGAAATAGCGAACATTTATTGACTTTTGAGAACAAAAAATTGAATAATGGGAACAATTTTTGTAAAGCGCAAAGATAATTTGAAATTCCCGAACATTTTTTTAAAAGCTCGAACAATTATAGAATTTTGAGAACAAAAATTGAAAATGTGTTCATGTTTTGAATTGTTAAATAATTTTTTAAAAGCTTGAACGTTTTTTGAAATTTCAGAACATTTTTCGAAAACACGAACAATATTTGGATTTGTGAGACAATTTTTAATATTCTGAATAGTTTTCTATATTGGTAACATTTCTTGACTTGTTGAACAGTCTTCAGAAGCATGAACATTTTTTTTAAAATTGCAGAACATCATTTGAAAACAGGAACATATTTTAATATTCTGAACAGTTTAAAAAACACGAACATTTTTTGAAATTTCGGAGCATTTATTGAATTTATGAACAAAAATCAGAAAACATGAAATTTTTGGAAATTTGAAAACAATTTGCAGAACACGAACATTTTTTGAAACTTTCATGTATTTCTAGAAATTATGAAACAAATTTTTAGAAAACAAGAACATTTTTTGAAAAAATAGGAACATTTCTTTGCTTTTAATCCTAAACATTTTGTAGAACTGCGAACTTGTGTTGAAAAGGAAAAAACAAAAACAAAAAGAAAGGAAAAGGAAAAGAAACAGAAACAGAAAAAAAAAGAAAAAAAGTGAAAAAACCAGCAAACCGATAAAAGAAACGAAAACCCGGTTCAGGGAACCCTTCTAGAAGGTTCACAAAACCGGATTGGGCAGTTCCTAACGTATCTATGTAAGTGGGCCGGCCCAAGCAGCGTCGCTCGGTCGTTCCCCTGTGCGAAGCGGCGGCATTTTGCCGCAATGAGCGGCCAATAGGAAATTCCCGCCTTCAGTACGGAACCAGATCCAATTAACTCTTGCTGTGGATCAATCACGAGATGCTCGGCGGACCAGCTACCACCCTAGCTATAGCCACATTCGCATTGCGTTGTTTCATTTTTTATCCTGGAAGAATTCAATGGCTCCCATACGTATTTATATTATGTACACGCGATCGACCCGGTAGATCTCGAGACATGTACTCTACTACTCTACTACAGTTCTCGGCTTAATCCGAGACACGCAGTACATCATAGTGTGTATGTACGACGGTATGGTACCGTATACGCCCCTGGAAATCTTCTTGAGTACACGTAAGAGTGAATCTTCTTGCAGCCAATTCCGCACAATAATCACACTGCATCACTGCATGTAATATATGTAATATATATTATGCGAGAGAACTGTTCTGAAACATTATTAGAATGCATGTCAGTTACTCCTTCAGTTTCTAAATACAAGTCCTTTAAATATTTTAATATGGACTAGACATGGGTCTATATAAACATATTTTAAAATATAGATTTATTTATTTTGCTTCATATGTAGTTCATATTAAAAGGAAAATAATTAGAATCAGCCGAATGATTACGCGTAGATTTTCGCCGCCCACGCAGCCATCAAATCTGAGTACAATCGGGCCACGTATAACCTTTGCTCAGTCGGCCAGACCTTCACCACCTGTGCCTCTGCCACTTGACCATTTTCTGCAATATTATTTGTGTAACAATGCATATTGCAAAAAGGTTAAGATGAAGAAAAAACCCTGCAATGTTACCTCATGTTTCAAAAATGTTAAAATATTTTTTCCGTAATAGAACATCTTTTGTAAATGTTCCTGCAACACAAGGTCTGTTGCAAAGGACTCTGCAACAATGCCTTTTTTGCAATGGTGAGAAAAAGATCAGGTCGCTGGATGGCACCATATCAAACGGTTGCAGAGACGACGGATTTTTTAAAAAGAACGACTGACCGACGCATAGCATCACCCATATTAAAATCTCTAAAAGAATCTTATATTTAAGAACGGATGTGTTGTACATCTACCTAGTAGCTGGAATTCACTCTGTGCATTTTAAAACCGAACCGAAAAACCATACCGAAAATAAACCGAACCGAACCGATTTTTTTTGTTTTTATGGTTTCTGGTTTCGGTATGGTATGAACTTTTCATACCGATTTGAACTTTGGTTTTTATGGTATATACCGAAAAACCGAATGGTTAACCGAATAAACCGAAGTAAAAGATAAATTTATATTTCTTGAGATGAACAACCGTACAAGTTGTCATTTTTCTTGTACATGAGTCAAATTCACTACTAAGCACCAACATTTTTCTTGTAGCATTGTCATTTTTTTCTTTTTAAAATGCTAAGCACGTCCATAACCATCAACAGATGAATCAATGCATGCATATATACTTATATATATAGTCATATACTATTTGTGTAAAATAGAATGTGTTTTGAGTCATAAATTTGCAAATTATTATTACGTCATTTTCAAATTCGCGTCAACTTTGGTTTTTATGGTATATACCGAAACCATACCGAAATAATTTGGTATATACCGAAACCGAACCGTATTTTAATTTCATACCGTATTTACCGAAGTATTAATACCGTACATACCGAAAAACCGTATAAACCGAACCATGTAAACCGAATAAACCGAACGCACAGGGCTAGCTGGAATGACACGACGATGCGTGACTTAGACAGGAGGTGCTCCTTTGAAACTGTTATAAGATTTTTGCTCATCGACGATCCTAAAGACAAAATGACAAATTGTCACAATTTGCATCTTCTTCTATTGTTATATTAGGAACAATTCACGTTACATACCCTTGGAAAAAAACACGTTTACGTTTCCTCTTTGCATCCATTGACTCGTACTACTACTGTTGGTTCTTGGTAGTGAAAGCGATAGCAGGCGGATTGCACGGGCCCTTTGCCAGAAGAAGAACCAATTACCAAAAGTTACTTCTGCAGTCTCTATTTTAAAGGCGGATTGTATCTAGAGCTAGAAAAATGTATGCACTAGTGGCCATTGCCAGAGTGTATACATACATCAACGCAACTAGATTTTTTTTTAAATATTACACATGATCACATAATCAGAATAACCGTGTGATGTTTTCTGTTAGCAGTAGTACTAGTATAATATTCCTAGACGTGTAATGTAAATCCATACTAGTAGTACTATGTGCATCCTCTGATCTAGATAAGAACACGTGGCATAACACCCTCTCTCTCTCTCTCTGTGGCTCTTTCGTTACTACTGTCACATGAACATGGCCCCGGCCCACCATCATGTCGGCACATTTGGACCACTCGGCAGCATTTTCCCTTGGTAGGACACTCACGTACATACGCACACACCGTCGTAATAGTAGAGCTAGAATTACCAACAGTGGTTGCAATAAATACCGCATGACCACAATAAAATCAACCATGCCGTATAGCACCAGTCTGATTATCGCCGTCGTGTCATGGCTGTGCATTCAATTCAAAACAGTGCAGCAGTACAAATATACACATGCAACTCTTTCCATCTACTGTGTGAAATGGGAGTGCACGCTAGAGAGACATGCATGTTTTCTGTTTAACTTTTGGAGAAAAAAAAATGTTGTATGTGTTGTCTTTTGATTGAGCCTCTTACATAAGGGCAACTCCAGCGTACGACCCCAAACGGATATCTGTTTTGCCAGGATTCTATCCGTTTTGGTAGGGCAATGGGGTCGTATCCGGGCAATTTCAAAGATGCGGTGGCTGTGCGCCCAACGCGCTGCCGCATCCCGGCCGCATCCTGTCCGCTTACATTTTTTTGCAAGCTCATATCTTTTTTCCATCATTGATTTTTGATACATGGTATACATCATCAAATTTTGACTAGAAAAGTAAGACGAAAGAAAACAAGAACCACAAAAATACATTTTAGAAGATATCCAACTTCCATAACTGCTCCTGTAAGTTGGATTTGTGCCTTCTTGATGCATTCATTGTTGATATGTGGAGGCTCGATCTTGCGTGCTTCTTTCTTCTTCGAATGTAAAGAAGTAGACATTGCTTCCTCACATCTAGTCTCATGTCTAGCCTCTATTCTAACAACAAGTGCACTAGTCTCATCTCTAGCCTCTATGCCAGCTAAAAATGCACGAACATCTACTAAATTACGCTCTATCAATATATCGATGTACTCTTATTCCCAATACCAAAACTTGCATCCATTCTACACAATAAAATTTTAATTTAGCACAACTAGTCAAATCCGAGAGCACAACTGAAACTAAAGTAGCACATACCCTATAGGTTGAGCACTTGATGAACACCCATTCAGGATGTTCCGGCATTGTAGACACGCGGCACAAGACCTTCTTTGGACAGTCGTCGCACTTAATGAGTGGCAATGGTGCGCCGATGAGCTTTTGGGCCAGCACCGAGCCCGGTCGACCGCCATTCATGTATCTGCCGGCGGACCACTGACGGTGTAGATCCGAGCGGATAGAGGAGGAGCCGGAACCTGCATGCGGCCTTGCCGGGGCCTTCCGACCCAGTGCCCGGCCAGTCCATAGCACGGCGCGGCCTCCCACAACCGGGCGAGCTCAAGCTCGACCGAATCCGCTCCAAATCCGGCCGCCGGATGCGTAGATCAGGTGGTCGTGGTTGGGTATGTGACGCCCCGGATTCAATCATGCACTAATCATACACGCAAACGTGTACGATCAAGATCAGGGACTCACGGGAATATATCACAACACAAATCTACAAATTAAATAAGTCATACAAGCATCATATTACAAGCCAGGGGCCTCAAGGGCTCGAATACAAGAGCTCGATCATAGACGAGTCGGTGGAAGCAACAATATCTGAGTACAGATATAAGTTAAACAAGTTTGCCTTAAGAAGGCTAGCACAAACTGGGATACATAACGAAAGAGGCGCAAGCCTCCTGCCTGGGATCCTCCTGAACTACTCCTGATCGTCGTCAGCGGTCTGCACGTAGTAGCAGGCACCTCCAGTGTAGTAGGAGTCATCATCGACAATGGCGTCTGGCTCTTGGGCTCCAACGTCTGGTCGCAACAACAGGGTATAGAAAGGGGAAAAGGGGGAGCAAAGCAACGGTGAGTACTCATCCAAAGTACTCGCAAGCAAGGAGCTACACTACATATGTATGCATTGGTATCAAATGGAAAAGGGGTAGCATATGTGGACTGAACTGCAGAAAGCCGGAATAAGAGGGGGATAGCTAGTCCTATCGAAGACTACGCTTCTGGCAACCTCCATCTTGAAGCAGAAGAAGAGAGTAGATGGTAAGTTAACCAAGTATCATCGCATAGCATAATCCTACCCGGTGATCCTCCCCTCGTCGCCCTGTGAGAGAGCGATCACCGGTTGTATCTGGCACTTGGAAGGGTGTGTTTTATTAAGTATCCGGTTCTAGTTGTCATAAGGTCAAGGTACAACTCAGGGTCATCCTTTTACCGAGGGACACGACTATTCCAATAGGTAAACTTCCCTGCAGGGGTGCACCACATTTCCCAACACGCTCGATCCCCTTTGGCCGGACACACTTTCCTGGGTCATGCCCGGTCTCGAAAGACCAACGCGTCGCAGCCCCACCTAGGCACAACAAAGAAGTCACCACGCCGGTCTAAATCCTATGGCGCAGGGGTCTGGGCCCATCACCCATTGCACACCTGCATGTTGTGAGGGCAGCCGGAAGCAGACCTAGCCCCCTTAATACAAGAGCAGGCTTATGGTCCAATCCGGCGCGCGCCGCTTAGTCGCTGACGTCGCGAAGGCTTCGGCTGATACCACGACGTCGAGTGCCCATAACTGTTCCCGCGTAGTTGGTTAGTGCGTATAGGCCAATGGCCAGACTCAGATCAAATACCAAGATCTCGTTAAGCGTGTTATTTTAAAATAACCGCGGACACCGACCAGGGCCAGGCCCACCTCTCTCCTAGGTGGTCTCAACCTACCCTGTCGCTCCACCACAAAGGTTCACTCAGAGGGCTGTCAGGACAAACGTCCTTTCAAACCCAATCCGTGAATCACTCGCGGGTACTCTATGAGCCGACCCGACTTCAGTTACCACA
Source organism: Triticum aestivum (assembly GCF_018294505.1). Classification (NCBI taxonomy): domain Eukaryota; kingdom Viridiplantae; phylum Streptophyta; class Magnoliopsida; order Poales; family Poaceae; genus Triticum; species Triticum aestivum. The sequence goes on along the minus strand of NC_057812.1, from coordinate 447,013,435 downwards.
GGTATCATATAAGATGTATATAAGTATATACCCGTGATCACCTCCCGAGTGATCACGGCCCGATAATATAGCATGGCAGACAGACAAGAATGTAGGGCTACTGATGATAAACTAGCATCCTATACTAAGCATTTAGGATTGCAGGTAAGGTATCAATAACTGTAGCAACAATGACATGCTATGCATCAGGATAGGATTAACGGAAAGCAGTAACATGCTACACTACTCTAATGCAAGCAGTAGAGAGAAGAGTGGGTGATATCTGGTGATCAAGGGGGGGGGGCTTGCCTGGAAGCTCAGCCGAGAAGGAGGGGTCGTCAACACCGTAGTCGATCGGGGCACCAGCAGCGGCGTCATTCTCGTAGTCTACTGGAGAGAAGAGGGGGAAGAAACAATGAATACAATGCAAACAGATGCATATCGATGCATGACATGACAAGTAACGGTGCTAGGTGTGCCCTAACGGGTATGAGGTGATACCGGTGAAGGGGGGAAACGTCCGGGAAAATATCCCCGGTGTTTAGCGTTTTCGGACAAATGAACCAGAGGGGGAAAGTAGCGTGTTCGCTATGCTAGGCATGTGTGGCGGACGAACGGGCTGCGTATCCGGATTCGTCTCGTCGGTCTGAGCAACTTTCATGTACAAAGTATTTTCATCCGAGTTACGGATTATTTTATATGATTTTCTAAAGTTTTAATCATTTTCTGATTTTAATTATTTATTTAAATTCGAATTATCCAGAATAGTAAATGATGACGTAAGCATGACATCAGGGTGACGTCAACAGGTCAACTGGTCGGTTGACCAATCAAACTAGACAGGTGGGTCCAGTGGGACCCACATGTCATTGTCAAGGGCACTAACAGGGGGTTTAGACTAACTAAATGGGTTAATTAGCAGGTTGGGCCCAGTAGTCAGTGAGAGATTAAGGTTTTAATTAACTAATTTAATTAATTAGTAATTATCTATTTATTTTTATTCATTTATGGCGTGGGGCCCGCATGTCATAGACACAGGGGAGCCATGTCAGCGATGTTGACTTCGGTCAACGTGGCCAGTTGGGGCCCCTAGGCCCACAGGCAGTGTCCCTAGGGTGGGCCCCTCCCAGGTTAGGTCAGCGCTGGCGCCGGAGTTGCCCCGGCGAGCCGAAACGTGGCGAAGGGTGCCGGTAAGCCTTGGGATTTCGCCACGGTGGCCCAAAACGGGCGCGGCCAGGCTCTCTGGAACGGCCTCTTCGCGCCGCGTCCGATGGAGGGGAGCACGACGGCGGGCGTGGCCAGAATGGTCGCCGGCGACGACATCGGGCGGACGCCGAGGCCCGACGAGTTCGAAGGCAAGGCCACGAGGCACGGTTCGTCGCAGGGATGGGGTGTTCGAGCGCAGAGAAGAAGCTGCGTCGAACGATAGCGATACCGTGGCCGGAGAGGCAGTGTAGCGATGGCGGCGAGCAGCGCGGCGGATGCCGGTGATCGGCCGCAAGAGGGATTGGCAATGCGACGTGGTAGCGAGCGAACTGAGAGGCCAGGCGCGACGTACGTGAGGCGGCGAGTGCAACCGTCGCCGGCCCGTGACCATTTGGTCACCTGAGTCTCGCCGGCGACGAGATCTGCGGCGGAGCGTTCGGGTGCTACGGCAACAGCTAGCTAGGGCATGCGAGAGAGAGGGAAGGAAGCCGTGGCTCACCGAGCGGCACACACGGTGGCCCTTGGGGGTTTAGTAGCCGCAGAGGGCGTCGCCGGAGTTGGTGAAGAGTGGCGGCGAAGCTCATCAGATCAGAGGAGGAAGATGGCGGCATCGTGGGCGTTGCAGTGGCTCTGAACTCCAACGGGGTGCACTAGTCGAAGCAGCGGACGACGGCGGCCCTTGGAGACACAGTGGGGCGGCGAGGTGGGCATGGTGGCCGTGGCTAGGCCAGAGCCATGGCGGCGCTGGCGTTCGGCTGCGGTGGGGAAGATAGGAGCGGCGTGGTGGATCTGAGGGGAGAGGGAGAGGCCGAGGGGGAGCATGAGATGGAGTGGGGAGGAGACCCGAGGAGGCACGGCGCTGGCGATCTTATCCCCTCCCGACGCCTGTGCTGGCAAGGCGGTTGGGCGGGAGTGCGCCCCTGTTCCGACCCGGGTCGGGGGAACAGGGAAGGGAGACGAGGCAGGGGGGCCGGGCCGGTTGGCCTTTACCCAGTTGGGCTGGCCAGCTGTTGCTAGCTGGGCCATGTGGCCCATGGGGTTGGGGGGTTTCTTTTTTTGTTTTTCTCTTTTGTTTTGTTTTTCTGTTTTTATTCTTTTTCTTTTATTTATTTTCTTTTCTGTTTTAAATAGTTTTAAAATATCTAGGCAACTTCTAAAAATGGGTTTCTCGACAATAATTACCAGTGCAATATTTGGCACCCACCGAACATTTTTGTTTCAATGTTTGAATTTTTTATCGTTCGACTCGATTTTGAATTTGAATTTTGTATCGGTTTCGAATCAACGCGAGTTTATCAACAGTAACCGAAGTGACGTGTCATCATTAGTAGAGTATTACTGTAGCTTAATTATCTGGGCGTTACAAAACTCCTCCACTACAAGAAATCTCGTCCCGAGATTTTAGGAGGTAGAGGGAAACAACGCGGGGTATTCATCACGTAGGCGGTCCTCGCGTTCCCAAGTGGCTTCTTCTTCAGAGTGATGCGACCACTGGACCTTGAGGAACTTGATCGCCTTCTGACGTGTGCGGCGTTCAGCTTGGTCGAGAATGCAGACCAGATGCTCTTTACAGGAGAGGTCCTGTTGCAATTCTAGCACTTCATGATCCACTGCTCGGATTGGGTCCTTGAAGCAACGACAGAGCTGTGACACGTGGAACACATCGTGAACCTGAGAAAGGTTCGGCAGAAGCTCCAGTTGATATGCCACTTTTCCATGCCTTTCTAGAATAGTGAAGGGACCGATATAGCGAGGAGCTAGCTTGCCCTTGATCCCGAAGCGGTGAGCACCCTTCATTGGTGTAACTCGAAGATAAGCCTTTTTGCCAGGTTGATAGACCATGTCTTTATGATGACGGTCATACTGACTCTTCTGACATGACTGAGCAGTCTTGAGATTCTCATGAATAATGCTGACTTGTTCTTCGGCATGTTGGATAATATCCGGACCGAAGAGTGGACGTTCCCCAGTTTCTGACCAGTTCAGAGGGGTCCGACACTTTCGTCCATATAACACTTTGAAGGGGGCCATCTTCAGACTAGCTTGATAGCTATTATTATAAGAGAACTCAGCATACAGAAGAGATTCCTCCCATTTCTTGTCGAAGGAAATTACACAAGCTCGAAGCATGTCCTCGAGAACTTGGTTGACACGTTCAACTTGTCCTTGTGACTGAGGATGAAATGCAATACTGAACGACAGATGAGTGCCCATAGCTTCTTCGAAACTAGCCCAGAATCTTGAAGTGAACAAGCTGCCACGGTCTAAACTAATAACTAGTGGAATACTGTGAAGTGAAATAATTTTGGACATGTAGAGAGTTGCAAGCTGACTAGCAGTGATTGTTTCGTTGACCGCCAGAAAATGTGACCTTAGAAAGCCGGTCAATGACGACAAGAATAGCATCATTACCTTTCTGCGATTTGGGAAATCCAGTGACGAAGTCCATTTCAACATGGTCCCATTTCCATTCAGGAATAGTGATAGGTTGTAGAGTTCCAGCAGGCCTTTGATGTTCAACTTTGATACGATGGCAAACGTCACACTCAGCAACATAACGAGCAATGTCTTGCTTCATATTAGACCACTAGAATCTCTGACGAATGTCCTAGTACATCTTTGTACTACCGGGATGAATACACAAAGGCGTATCATGAGCTTCTTGCATAACCTCCTGTCTCATATCCTGGTTTTCCTCTGAACATGGCACCACTAGGCGGCCCTTGAAGTACAAGGTTTCATCATCAGCAATAGTGAAGAATGAGGGCTTTCCTTCTGCGAGGTAGCGCTTGATCTTGTGGGCTTGAGAGTCATACTTCCGTATCATTTTGACACTGTTCACGAGATCTGGTATAGCAACCAGGGTATTGAGAGAACCCTGGGTAACTACATGGAGGTTCATCTTGCAGCACTCGGGGGGAGGGGGAGCGAGTGCACCCGGAGGAACTATATGGAGGTTCAGCTTTCTGAATTCTTCAACAAGCGAGGGTTGAACTTTCTGAACCTGGAGGTGGTTGCAGTAAGACTTGCGGCTCAAGGTATCAGCCATTACATTAGCCTTGCCTGGGGTATAGGATATACCCACGTCAAAGTCTACAACAGTCTCCATCCATCTTTGCTGACGGAGGTTCAGGTCTGGTTGAGTAAACAGATACTTCAGACTCTAGTGGTCGGTGAAGATTTCACAACAATTATCGAGAAGGTAATGTCGCCACTGCTTTAGAGCATGAATGACAGCAACAAGCTCGAGGTCGTGAACTGGGTAGTTTTCTTCATGAGGGCGCAGTTGACGAGAGGCATAAGCACTGCGCTCTTGCATTAGGACACAGCCCAATCCTTGACGGGAGGCGTCACAGTAAATGACGAAGTCCTTCTTAGTATCAGGTGAAGCAAGCACTGGGGTAGAAGTTAACTTGTCTTTAAGCGCCTGGAAACTTTCCTGACACTTGTCTGTCCATTGAAACTTGACGCCCTTATGCAACAGATTAGTCAGAGGCCTGGCAATCTTGAAGAAGTTCTCAACGAATCGACGGCAATAGCTGGCGAGACCGAGAAAACTTCAGACTTGCTTGACATTCTTCGGAGGAGTCCAATCGAGAATAGCTTGCACTCGTTCAGGGTTGACGGCAATACCATCCTTGGAGATGACATGCCCAAGATAGGTTACTTCGGGTAGCCAGAATTCACACTTGGAGTACTTAGCGTAGAGTTGATGCTCTCGAAGCTTTTCCAACACAAGATGAAGATGTTCGGCATGTTCTTCTTTGTTCTTGGAAAATACAAGGATATCATCCAGATAAACCACAATGAACTTGTCGAGGTAATCCATGAATATGTAGTTAGTCAGACGAGAGAAGGTGGCTGGAGCATTCATTAAGCCGAATGACATGATGGTGTACTCATATGATCCATATCGAGTCACGAAGGCGGTCTTTGGGATTTCGTCTTCACGAACACGGATCTGGTGGTAGCCCAACCTCAATTCGAGTTTGGAGAACACTGATGATCTAGCCAGTTGATCATACAGATCATTGATCCGAGGGAGGGGATATTTGTTCTGAATGGTGGCTTGGTTAATAGGTCGATAATCTTGGACCAATCGGTTTGTCCCATCCTTCTTCTTAACAAAGAGAGAAGGTGCTCCCCAAGGAGAGCAACTAGGGCGAATGAAACCTTTGCAAAGAGATTTGTCGATTTCCCCCTTAAGCTCAATGAGTTCATGCGGTGGCATCTTGTAGGGTCGTTTGGCTATACGAGTGGTGCCTGGTTTCAAGTCGATGATGAATTCGACAGCTCTAGCAGGGGGAATCCCTGGAAGTTCTTCAAGAAAGACGTCTTGGAATTCACGAACGACGGGAACGTTTTCAATGCCCTCGAGTGGTGCAGCGCTCAATGCATTCAATGCATAAAGCCATGCCTTGGCATTCTGAACCAGATGAGCCTGGTAAGTAATTATTTCATCAGAAGGGTGTAGCAGATGGACGGTCTTAGTGGCGCAAACTATAGGAAAAGTATGCGCTTTCAACCAATCCATTCCCAGAATGAGATCAATGCTATAGGACTTCAGTACGATGGGAGAGACAAGGAATTCTAGTCCTTCGATTTCAACGGGGATGTCGTTGCAAATCATGGAGGTCCGACATTGGCCCGCGGGTGTGTGTACTAATAGCGAAGCGTTCATGTCTTCGCTTTTAATGCCATGCATGAATGCAAAATCCTCTGACATGAATGAATGTGATGCACCTGTATCAAATAAAATGGATGCTGGTACAAAATTTACGAGGAGTGTACCCATCACGGTAGCAGGCTGGTCTAGAACTTCATTGAGATCAATGTGGTTGGATGAACACGACCATAAGACCTGACATTGTTGTTGCGAGGCTGGTTGCTTCCACAGCTAGCTGCAGGAAGGGCCAGTTGATTCTGATTCTGATTGCAGTATCTGGCACGGTGACCTGGTTAACCACACTTGTAGCAGAGACCATTATTGGGAGTGGGAACAGGAGCTCGGGTGGTGGACCTGGAAGTCTTGGCTGCCTAGTTGGTGGGGGAGGCAGACGCGGTGTAGCATAGGACTGCCTCGGAGCAGGTGCAGTTGGCTGGTGCATGCTATTGGGAATCCATATCCTACACTTCTGCAAGGACAGGCCCGAAGATGAGCCCGTGTCACGGTTGCGCCTGTGAGAGCTCTGGTGTTCCTACAGACCAGTTTCGACATTGATGGCCTTGTTCACCAAGGTGGCTAAATCAGCAAAGTCATGCACTAGAAGTGCGAGCTTGATGTCAGCTTGAAGGCCATCATGGAACTTCTCCTGTCTGCGTGCATTAGTTGCAATGTCTTCTTCAGCATAGCGAGATAAATCCAGAAACTCCCGCTGATAAGCTTCCACAGTTTTGTTGCCTTGGTTGAGGTTGCGGAACTCGCGCTTCTTCCGGTCCATGACTCCCTGAGGAATAAAGCGGGCACGGAAAGCAACTTGGAAGTCTGGCCAGGTGATGATTGTTCCAACCGGCAGAGTACGCCTGTGGCTGCCCCACCATTGAGCAGCAGGTCCTTTCAGGAAGAAGGAAGCAAAGGTGACATAGCTGGCAGGGGCTACATCAGCAAACTCCATCTCATAGGTGATGTCACGGAGCCAGTCACCAGCATACAGAGGCTGAGTTGAGCTGCGGTACATAGTTGGGTTGAGGCGCATGAAATCCTGCAGAGTCACTTGGGCTGGCTGCTGGTTCATATTGGGGCGAGGAAACTGAGCCATCATATTTTCCATGAACTAGCGGTTCAACTCGAACTGTTGGATCATACCAGCCATGTACTCAGGCGGTGGTGGGGCATGGCCACCACGACCACGACCACCTGGTCTAACCATCCTGCTAATATATAACAGGGGTAGTTCAGCATTGAGAAATTTGCAAGGACAAGAATCATTCATGATGAAACATTCATAATAAAAGGAACACGATAGATACTACATAGTAGTTGGCATACTTTACAAAAGGGATTATGCATAGAGTTTGGTACACAGAGTTCAGTACATAGACTAAAGACAACATAGGTGACATGCAGGCTCACGGTGAATGCATCTAACACTAACAAGCAAGCCTACATAACTCCCAGGAGGAACTGTGGAGGTAGGTGTAGCCGGACAGCTAGTAGTGACGCGACGGGAAGTCCTCCATGTCAGTAGCCTGGGGTCCGCGGATACTCTGGTGCAGAACCCGATGCGTAGGTGGCAGAAGAGGACCAAGTGCAGGAGTGTAGCCTCCCACATCTGGCCAGCCGACACCCTGGGGTATCACGGTCTTGGCAGGGTAGATCACAAAACGCGACAAATCACCAGATCGGACAAAGGGGTGCAACAACGTCAGAGCACAGTAAAGGTGCTGACGGGTGGTGTACAACTCGTGGCGAAGAGCTCGGTTAGCTCTATCCAGTCCATCAACATGCAGAACCAGGTTCTGATGGTAGAAGGGCTCTCGAGTGACAGTGGAGTAGGCAGCAGTGTAGTACCCCTCTGCACCAACACCGGATGCGATAGCAATGTGCCTGAAAGGAGAGTTTTCCAACTCCCGACACTCTCCACGAATACGTGTCAGAGCAGCATAAGTAGCATCATGGACCGCCATGTCGATAGTCACTCCAACACCATGAGTAGTGTGCAGCGCGGTAGTGGAGTCATACTCCCGAGAGTAGAGGTGGACGATGGCACGGTACTGCTCCTGGTTAAAGTCCTAGTACTCCTTGTAGACGGTGTACTCAGGGTGCCAGCGATAACCCAGATAGGTCATCATCTCAACCAACACAGCAGGTGGTCCTGAGGCACCAATGGCCGTCGTGTGGCGCACGACCTGTCTCGTGGGTTCCATCTAAAAACAAAGATGTTTCAAAGGAGTCAAATGACAGTGTGGATAATGTTTAATATACTACTCTAAGGAATAGCTAGGGCTTATCCAACTTTGGGGTGAATGTGGTCACGAGATGCTAATGTTAGAGTTAGTAAATACGTTTAACCCGAGTAGAAGAGAGTTCATAGCCCCAAAGTATGGATCGAGGAGTAAAAGATCCTAATACCACCCAAATGGCGACGTGGGCCCGTAAGACACACATCCATGTTAGTAAAAAGTTTTCTAATGTCTAGACTCGACTTTGGCCAAGGAGTGTGGAAGGAGGATTCCTACAGGCAGTCGGCTCTGATACCAACTTGTGACGCCCCCGATTCAATCGCACACTAATCATACACGCAAATGTGTACTATCAAGATCACGGACTCACGGGAAGATATCGCAACACAACTCTACAAATAAAATAAGTCATACAAGCATCATATTACAAGCCAGGGCCCTCGAGGGCTCGAATACAAGAGCTCGATCATAGATGAGTCAGCGGAAGCAACAATATCTGAGTACAGACATAAGTTAAACAAGTTTGCCTTAAGAAGGCTAGCACAAACTGGGATACATAACGAAAGAGGTGCAAGCCTCCTGCCTAGGATCCTCCTGAACTACTCATGGTCGTCGTCAGCGGACTGCACGTAGTAGTAGGCACCTCTAGTGTAGTAGGAATCGTCGTCGACAGTGGCGTCTGGCTCTTGGGCTCCAATGTCTGGTCGCAACAACAGGGTATAGAAAGGGGAAAAAGGAGGAGCAAAGCAACCGTGAGTACTCATCCAAAGTACTTGCAAGCAAGGAGCTACACTACATATGTATGCATTGGTATCAAATGGAAAAGGGATAGCATATGTGGACTAAACTGCAGAAAGCCGGCATAAGAGGGGGATAGCTAGTCCTATTGAAGAATACGCTTCTGGCAACCTCCATCTTGAAGCAGAAGAAGAGAGTAGATGGTAAGTTAACCAAGTATCATCGCATAGCATAATCCTACCCGGTGATCCTCTCCTCGTCGCCCTGTGAGAGAGCGATCACCGGTTGTATCTGGCACTTGGAAGGGTGTGTTTTATTAAGTATCCGGTTCTAGGTATCATAAGGTCAAGGTAAAACTCCGGGTCGTCCTTTTACCTAGGGACACGGCTATTCGAATAGATAAACTTCCCTGCAAGGGCGCACCAAATTTCCCAACACGCTCGATCCCCTTTGGCCGGACACACTTTCCTGGGTCATGCCTGGCCTCGAAAGATCAACGTGTCGCAGCCCCACCTAGGCACAACAGAGAGGTCAGCACGCCGGTCTAAATCCTATGGTGCAGGGGTCTGGGCCCATCGCCCATTGCACACCTGCACGTTGCGAGGGCGGCCGGAAGCAGACCTAGCCCCCTTAATACAAGAGCAGGCTTACGGTCCAATCCGGCGCGCGCCGCTTAGTCGCTGACGTCACGAAGGCTTCGGCTGATACCACGACGTCGAGTGCCCATAACTGTTCCCGCGTAGTTGGTTAGTGCATATAGGCCAATGGCCAGACTCAGATCAAATACCAAGATCTCGTTAAGCGTGTTATTTTGAAATAACCGTGGATGCCGACCAGGGCCAGGCCCAGCTCTCTCCTAGGTGGTCTCAACCTACCCTGTCGCTCCGCCACAAAGGTTCACTCAGAGGGCTGTCAGGACAAACGTCCTTTCGGACACAATCCGTGAATCACTCGTGGGTACTCTACGAGCCGACCCGACTTTAGTCACCACAGGTATCATATAAGATGTATATAAGTATATACCCGTGATCTCCTCCCGAGTGATCACGGCCCGATAGTATAGCATGGCAGACGGCCAAGAATGTAGGGCCACTGATGATAAACTGGCATCCTATGCTAAGCATTTAGGATTGCAGGTAAGGTATCCATAACTGTAGCAACAATGACATGCTATGCATCAGAATAGGATTAAGGAAAGCAGTAACATGCTACACTACTCTAATGCAAGCAGTTAAGAGAAGAGTAGGCGATATCTGGTGCTCAAGGGGGGGGGGGGCTAGCCTAGAAGCTCAGCCGAGTAGGAGGGGTTGTCAACACCGTAGTCGATCGGGGCACCAGCAGCGGCGTCAGTCTCGTAGTCTACCAGAGAGAAGAGGGGGAAGAAACAATGAATACAATGCAAATAGATGCATATCGATGCATTACATAACAAGTAGCGGTGCTAGGTGTGCCCTAATGCGGTATGAGGTGATACCGGTGAAGGAGGGAAACGTCCGGGAAAATATCCCGGGTGTTTCACGTTTTCGGACAAATGAACCGGAGGGGGAAAGTAGTGTGTTCGCGATGCTAGGCATGTGTGGCGGACGAATGGGCTGCATATCCGGATTCGTCTCGTCGTTCCGAGCAACTTTCATGTGCAAAGTATTTTCATCCGAGTTACGGATTATTTTATATGATTTTCTAAAGTTTTAGTCATTTTCTGATTTTAATTATTTATTTAAATTCAAATTATGTCACATCCCTAGTCTGGTATGACCTAGACTAGCTAGTCATTTGTGCATCATGTTTATATTCCATTTAAATTTGAAATGAGGATTGGTGGAACCCTCAGAATCATCTCTGAAAATGACCCAAATAAAAATTGTTCCAAAAAGGTCCAAGGAAATGTTCATGTTGCTCTCTGAAAATATTGGCCAGAGGTAAAATTAAAACAAATATTTTAGGAGCTCATGGATATTTAATTTTGGCCATTTGGATTAATCCGATAATTATTTGCCTTGGATATATATTGTTATATATATATATATATAATATTGTCCAAAAATTATGCCATTTATAAAGGAGCTCTGGAATAATATAGTTAGCTCCTGCAAAAATTGGCATAAGGTAATAAATTGATTTAGTATTATTACTAAATCAAAACATATGTCAGAAAAATGGAAAAAAGAAATAAAGAGGAGAAACTTACCTGGGCCTCCTCCCTGTGCAGCCCAGCAGCAGCCAGCGCCGGCCCAGCCCACTGGCCCCCTCCTCTGTCGTCTTCGTCCTCGACAGGGGGATGGGCGCGTGCCCGACGTGCGCGCGCGCCACCGCGCCACGCCACCAGCCTTCCTGCCTGCCTGCCCTCTCCCCTCCTCGTCTGGATGCCCCGGGAGACGCCACGCGCCCCCCCCCGTACCCTCTCACCCTCTCTCGTTCCTTCCCCCCTCCTCTGCTCTCCCTCTCGCGCGTAGCCGAGCGGAGCTCATCGCCGCCGTCCACTGTAGCCGTGGCCACCGGCCTCCCCTCGCCCTCCGCCCGAGCCTAGAAGCTCCGCCTCGTCGTCCGCATCGTCCTCGACGAGCCAAGTGACCAGGGACGCGCTCCATCGCCGACACCGTCGTCTTCTTCATCGCCGGCCGCCGTGGATCCCCATCGCCGCCCCGCCGTCTCCAGTGCGTCCCCGAGCCCGCTTCGACGCCCGCTGCAACCGCGGTGAGCTCCGCCACCGTTTCCCCCTCTTCGCTTAGTCACCCGCACGCCGTAGCCCTTTCCCCACCACGGCCGAAGCTTCCCGCCGCCGTCCATGCCGCCGTCGTCGTCTCGGCCCGCCTCCGCCCAAACCGAGCACCCCATCATGCTCCCGGTGCCACAAGGGTGCCACCGAGCCCCTCAGGTGGCCTCCCCGTGCCCCGCAGCCCGTTCCCCATCGAAGCCGAGCTCCGACCGCCGCCGCGAGCTTTGCTCCGGCGAGCTCCAGCCTCCCCAGCTCCTCCCACCTACCCCACCAGATGCGCGAGAGCCCGGGCTACGCCCCGGTGCTCTCCGCCGCCGCCCCCGTGGCCTGTTTCACGGACGCCGCCGCGTCCAGAGGTCGCCGCCGACGACCTCGCCGGCCTGATGGGTGGGCCCCGTCGGCCAGGTGATTAGCTTAGTGCTAATCACCGTTAACTAACCCCCCCTGACACTGACAGTGGGCCCCAGCGCCACTAACCTTTTTAATTAGGATTAAACTAACCCTGTTTAACCCCCTGTCACTGACGTGTGGACCCCACACGTCAGGTTTGACCCCAGTCAGCCGCAGTTGACTGCTGACGTCGTGCTGACGTCATGCTGGTGCAATATATATTTTCTGGAATTAAAATAATTCAGGAAATTCCAGAAATTGATTTAAACTTCAAAAATTCATATCAATTCAACCGTAGCTCAGATTAAAATAATTTATATATGAAAAATTATCAGAAAAATGCAACCTATCCATCTGTACTAGTTTCATGCATGACAAACCAACCTATACATGCTGTATATGAGAAAACACATTATGGCATTTATAAGAGCTTACTTTGGAGATGCATTTGAGCTTTTGGTTCAAATGGACTTCAAACCAAATGATTACTAGCTGCATTAGCTCAAACAACATCACATCTTCATGCCATGTTCATGCATCATATTGTTGCATATGATTGCGTATTGATTGCCGGCACCGTTCCTTCCCGATAGGTCCTGCTCCGGAGACGTTCCAGAGTACCTGTCTGTGAAGCAGTGCCTCCCTTGTTGATTTACCAGGCAAGCAAACCCCCTTGTTCATTTCGATAAAACCCTACTCTCTCGCTCCTGCTCTCAGTTATTGCATTAGGACAACAACGATTCATCTGCTACTTTGTGCTGCGGTAGTTGAACCCATTCCTCTGCATGACCTGTCATTGCCACAGTAAATAGTTGAAACCCACTAGCATGTGTAGGAGTTGATTGAGCCATGTTGTGTTCCTACCATACTATGCCTGCTATTGCTTAGAGTTGTGTCAGGTCTGATTCATTGGGAATGAGTTGGAGTGTTACGATATGTTCTGGTGCTGAGAGTTAAGTGTGTGAACACGATTTGGTAAAGGTAGCGGTGAGAGGCCATGTAGGAGTACATGGTGGGTTGTCTCACTGGAACCGTCCTTAAGCACTGAGTTCTATGTATGTTGTCCAATGACTCGATACTACCACACATTGGAATGCTTAAGTGCCCCTCTCGACTTATTAGCCAACTTGATCTCTGTCCAGGAGTCGCAACTAGTTTCTGGTGTTTGTAGGTAGTGCTATTTTTCTACCAAGTGGCACCCGGCACCCGGCAGGGTGGGCTTGGGACAGACTAGGCACAGGTGGCACGGTGTACCAAGTGGCACCTGGATGGTGGGCTTGGGAACCCTGCTCACATCGTTTGGGGCCGTGAGCGACACCCCGGCCGGATCTCCTTGCGGATGGAACCCGAATAGGCGATAAACCTGGACTAGAGTCTTGTGTGGTTAGTCAGGTCGTGGCCGACACCCTCGCCAGGCTTCCGCTTGAAGGTTGCCGAGATACATGACGTGTACATGGCGGTAAGTGGCGAGAGCGTGTGTGAAGAAGTACACCCCTGCAGGGTTAACATGATCTATTCGAATAGCCGGGTCCGCGGTTATGGACTTCTTGGATGCTTACATGGTACATAGACAACTTGAAGTGGATACTATAAAATGCTCAAGACAAGTGTGAGTGCTATGGATGGCCTTCTCGTAGGGAGACGGGGATGAATCCGTAGTAGTGTATTGTGTGGTGATTAGTGGACTCGTGTACGTTGTCTCACCTCAAGAGTTTCTGGTAGTCGTAGAACAGGATAGCCACAGAGTCAAAGCTGGCTTGCTGCAACTAAACCCCACATTACTCTCTTGATACAAATGCATGTATGATAGAATCTGATGTAAGTCTTGCTGATTACCTTTGTACTCATGTTGCTTTATTTATGTTTTGCAGCGGAGACTTCGGTCTTACTAGTGTTCTCATGGACTTCGACAAGTAGCTTGTACCTCAGCTACGATCTTGATCGGACGTTGTAGATAGTCAGGCTTTCAGCCTTTTCCATTTATAGATGTCTGTACTCAGACATGTAATGCTTCCGTTTGTTGCTTGATTGCTCTGAATGTTGGGTCATGTGACCCCTGTTTGTAATAATGCTATGATGGCTCTTCTGAGCCTTTATCTATATGAGTTGTTGAGTTATGCTGTGATGCCATGTTGTACAGCACATACTTGCATGTTATGCGTACGTGTAATGTGTATTGCTATGTGTGGGATCTGACTATCTAGTTGTTTATCCTTAGTAGTCTCTCTTACCGGGAAATGTCTCCTAGTGCTTCCACTGAGCCCTGGTAGCTTGCTACTGCTCCGGAACACTTAGGCTGGCCGGCATGTGTCCTTCTTCGTTCCTGTGTCTGTCCCTTCGGGGAAATGTCACGCGATGAATATCGGAGTCCTGTTAGCCCGCTACAGCCCGGTTCACCGGAGTCCTGTTAGCCCAGTGCTACAGCCTGGATTCACTCGCTGATGACCGACACGTTCGATGCTGGGTCATGGATGCCTGTCCCTGTAAGATAGTGCCACTTTGGGTTTACGACTAGCCATGTCAGCCCGGGCTCCTTATCATATGGATGCTAGCGACACTGTCATATACGTGTGCCAAAAGGCGCAAACGGTTCCGGGCAAAGGTAAGGCGACACCCATGGGGATACCGTGCGTGAGGCCGCAAAGTGATATGAGGTGTTACATGCTAGATCGATGTGGCATTGAGTCGGGGTCCTGACAAATTATCCAGAATAGTAAATGATTATGTAAGCATGACATCAGGGTGACATCAATAGGTCAACTGGTCGGTTGACTAGTCAAACTAGACAGGTGGGTCCAGTGAGACCCACATGTCATTGTCAGGGGCACTAACAGGGGGGTTTAGACTAACTAAATGGGTTAATTAGCAGGTGGGGCCCAATAGTCAGTGAGAGAATAAGGTTTTAATTAACTAATTTAATTAATTAGCAATTTATCTATTTATATTTATTAGTTTATGGCACGGGGCCCGCATGTCATAGACACAGGGGAGCCACACCAGCGCTGTTGACTTCAGACAACGTGGCCAGTTGGGGCCCCTAGGCCCACAGGCAGTGTCCCAGGGGTGGGCCCCTCCCAGGCCAGGTTAGCACTAGCACCGGAGTTGCCCCAACGAGCCAAAACGTGGCGAAGGGCACCGGCGAGCCTCGGGATTTCGCCACGGTGGCCCAAAACGGCCGCAGCCAGGCTCTCTGGAACGGCCTCTTTGCACCGTGTTCGATGGAGGGGAGCACGACGGCGGGCGTGGATGGAATGGTCGCCGGCGACGACATCGGGCGGACGCCGAGGCCCAGCGAGTTCGAAGGCGAGGCCACGAGGCACGGTTCGTCGCGGGACTGGGGGCGTTCGAGCGCAGAGACGAAGCTGCGTCGAATGGAGCGATATGATGACCCACAAGTATAGGGGATCTATCGTAGTCCTTTCGATAAGTAAGAGTGTCGAACCCAATGAGGAGCAGAAGGAAATGATAAGCGGTTTTCACCAAGGTATTCTCTGCAAGTACTGAAATAAGTGGTAACAAATAGTTTTGCAATAGGATAAATCATAACGAGAAACAAGTACCAAAAGTAAATAAAGTGCAGCAAGGTGGCCCAATCCTTTTGTAGCAAAGGACAAGCCGGAACAAACTCTTATAATAGGAAAAGCGCTCCCAAGGACACATGGGAATATCGTCAAGCTAGTTTTCATCACATTCATATGATTCGCGTTCGATACTTTGATAATTTGATATGTGGGTGGACCGGTGCTTGGGTGTTGTTCTTACTTGAACAAGCATCCCACTTATGATTAACCTCTATTGCAAGCATCCTCAACTACAACAAAAGTATTAAGGTAAACCTAACCATAGCATGAAACATATGGATCCAAATCAGCCCCTTACGAAGCAACACATAAACTAGGGTTTAAGATTCTGTCACTCTAGCAACCCATCATCTACTTATTACTTCCCAATGCCTTCCTCTAGGCCCAAATAATGGTGAAGTGTTATGTAGTTGACGTTCACATAACACCACTAGAGGCCAGACAACATACATCTTATCAAAATATCAAACGAATACCAAATTCACATGACTACTCATAGCAAGACTTCTCCCTTGTCCTCAGGAACGAACGTAATTACTCACAAAACATATTCATGTTCATAATCAGAGGGGTAATAATATGCATATAGGATCTGAACATATGATCTTCCACCAATTAAACCAACTAGCATCAACTACAAGGAGTAATCAACACTACTAGCATCAATCCCGGACTTTGAGATAAGAATTGGATACAAGAGATGAACTAGGGTTTGGAGATGAGATGGTGTTGGTGAAGATGTTGATGGAGATTGCCCTCTCCCGATGATAGGAGCGTTGGTGATGACGATGGTGATGATTTCCCCCTCCCGGAGGGAAGTATCCCCGACAGAACAGCTCTGCGGGAGCTCTAGATTGGATCCGCCAAGGTTCCGCCTCGTGGCGGCGGAGTCTCGTCCCGAAAAGTTCCTTCTTATTTTTTCTCATCGAAAGACCTCATATAGGAGAAGATGGACGTGGAGAGCCACTAGGGGGCCCATGAGGTAGGGGGGCGCACCCTAGGGGGGGGGGTGCCCCCACCCTCATGAGCAGGGTGTGGGCCACCTGGCCTTCATCTTTGGCGTGGATTTTTCTTTATTTCTTTTAAGATGTTCCGTGGAGTTTCAGGACTTTTGGAGTTGCGCAGAATAGGTCTCTAATATTTGCTCTTTTTCCAGACCAGAATTCCAGCTGCCGGCATTCTCCCTCCTTATGTAAACCTTGTAAAATAGGAGAGAATAGCCATAAGTATTGTGACATAAAGTGAAATAACAGTCCATAATGCAATAAATATCGATATAAAAGCATGATGCAAAATGGACGTATCAACTCCCCCAAGCTTAGACCTCACTTGTCCTCAAGCGAAAAGCCGCTAACAATAAATATGTCCTCATGTTTAGAGGTAGAGGCGTCGATAAAAATAAAATACGGACATGAATGCATCATGATTATTCTCATAACAGCAACATATATAGATTTTGTCATATGATTACTTATATTCAAGTGATGATCTATTCACAATGCAAAAGCATAAATCATAAACCTTATTGGGCTCCGACAAACTATAATCTCAGTCATTGAAGCAATTGCAATTTATCATAACATCGGAAAGAGTCTATGTCAGAGCTAAAAAGCAAGTCCACATACTCAACTATCATTTAGTCCTCCATAATTGCTAACACTCACTCGATATTTGTGGTTATGGAGTTTTAATCGGACACAGAGAAAGATAGGAGCTTATAGTTTTGCCCCACAACCTTTTACCTCAAGGGTAATGTCAACAATAATGGTTCATGCTCCCCTACATCCAATTATATATATATATATATATATATATATATATATATATATATATATATATCATGTTCTTTCCAACATGCTGAGCTTGCCAAAGGATAAAATGAAAAATAAAAGGTGAAGATCACCATGACTCTTGCATAAGGTAGAAGATAATAATAAAGGATAGGCCCTTCGCAGAGGGAAGCAGAGGTTGCCATGCGCTTTTATGGTTGGATATATAAAATCTCAATGCGAAAGAACGTCACTTTATATTGCCCCTTATGATATGAACCTTTATTATGCAGTCCGTCGCATTTATTACTTCCACATCACAAGATCGTATAAAGCTTATTTCTCCCACACCAATCAATCATACATATTTAGAGCAATTTTTATTGCTTTGCACCGATGACAACTTACTTGAAGGATCTTACTCAATCCATAGGTAGATATGATGGACTCTCATGGCAAAACTGGTTTAAGGGTATTTGGAAGCACAAGTAGTATTTCTACTTGGTGCTGAGAATTTGGCTAGCATGAGGGGGCAAGGCAAGCTCAAAAAGTTAGAGGATCCATGATAACATACTTTATCTCAGATATAAGAAATACATAACTCATTACGTTGTCTTCCTTGTCCAACATCAACTCTTTAGCATGTCATATTTTAATGAGTGCTCCCAATCATAAAAGATGTCAATGATAATATATCTATATGTGAAACCTCTCTTTCCTTATTACTTCCTATTAATTGCAACAATGACCAAAGCTATGTCTGCCAACTCCCAACAACTTTTAATCATCATACTCTTTCTATGTGAAGTCATTACTCTCAATAAGATCAATATGAAGTTTTTGTTTCTTTTTATTCTTTTTCTCTTTTCTTTTATTCACCCAAGATCATGGCAAAATAATCAAGCCCTTGACTCAACACTAATCTTTATTATATATAGCTCATGGACTCGATTACATAGAGAGATCATAAAGCAAAACTCAAAACTAGATCATGCCATAAACTTTATTCTACTAGATCAAGATACTACTAATAGGATCAAACTAAGAAAAACGGTAAAGATAGGAGTTGTGATTGTGATACGATACCGGGGCACCTCCCCCAAGCTTGGCAGTTGCCAAGGGGAGTGCCCATACTCATGTGATTATGTCTCCTTCTTTGTTGTCGGTGTAATATTCTTGGCGATGATTCCCCTCAGGATGCGGTTCTCCTCCTCGAGCTTATTGACTTGCTGTTTGAGGTCCATTATTTCCTTACGAAGCTTTCCTGTGACAGCTAAAGCTCATTGCACCCAAGGGTGTTGCATAGCTGCGGGAGAACAAGTGACACTCCTCTTCATATTTTCATAAGAAAGAAATCTAGGGATAACCGAGTTTGGAATAGCTGAGCTCTGTAGTTCCCCCATCGTGAACCCAGCTCGGAGGCGAGAGGTGACTTCTTGATCCTCCATGGCATCTACTCTCTTTAAGTCAGCCTCCATCTCTTCCTCCATTGCTGGCCCAAAGTGGTTAGTGTCGCTGTTTGCCCTAGGTTCCGGTGCCGGATTAGATACTCGGCTCTCCCCGATTGACTCTTGAGAAGACATCTTGCTCTAATCTGCAGCAGCAACAGTTCGAAAACAAAAACAGAGGAAATTTGCGTGATACGGAAGTCAAAACCTTCGGGAGAATATATAATGAATTTTTACCGACCAAAATACGTAACGTGCAAGAAAACGGAGTACGGAAGGCACACGAGGTGCTCACGAGGTAGGGGGCGCGCCCAGGGGGTAGGGCGCGCCCACTACCCTCGTGGGGCCCTCGTGTCCTTCCCGGGCTGCTACTTATTTTTCTATTTTTCTAAATATTCCAAAACGGAGAAATATTGCGTTAAAGTTGTTTTGGAGTCGGTTTACTTACCGTACCACATACCTATTCCTTTTCGGAATCTGAAACGGTCTGGAAGGTGTCCCTTATGTATTCCTCCAGGGTTATGGTTTCAATAATATTGGTTTCAACATTTATGGGATTACCTAAAATATAATGTTTAATTCTTTGACCGTTTACCACCTTCGGATTTGTGCCCTCGAAGTTGTTGATTTTTATGGCACCAGAATGATAGACCTCTTCGATAACATAGGGGCCTTCCCATTTAGAGAGAAGTTTTCCTGCAAAAAATCTTAAACGAGAGTTGTATAGCAATACATAATCACCTACATTAAACTCACGCTTTTGTATCCTTTTGTCGTGCCATCTTTTAACTTTTTCTTTAAACAACTTGTCATTTTCATATGCTTGGATTCTCCATTCATCAAGTGAGCTAATATCAAATAACCTCTTCTCACCGGCAAGTTTAAAATCATAGTTGAGCTCTTTAATAGCCCAATATGCCTTATGTTCTAGTTCGAGAGGTAAGTGACATGCTTTTCCATAAACCATTTTATACGGAGACATACCCATAGGATTTTTATATGCAGTTCTATGAGCCCATAATGCATCATCAAGTTTCTTGGACCAATTCTTTCTAGACCTATTAACAGTCTTTTGCAAAATTAATTTGAGCTCTCTATTGCTCAACTCTACTTGACCACTAGACTGTGGGTGATAAGGAGATGCAATTCTATGATTAACATCATATTTAGCAAGTATTTTACGGAAAGCACCATGAATAAAGTGTGAACCACCATCAGTCATTAAATATCTAGGGACTCCAAACCTTGGGAAAATAACTTCCTTAAGCATTTTAATAGAAGTGTTATGATCAACACAACTAGTTGGAATAGTTTCTACCCACTTAGTAACGTAATCAACTGCAACTAGAATATGTGTGTATCCATTAGAGGCAGGAAAAGGTCCCATATAATCAAAGCCCCAAACATCAAACGGTTCAATAACAAGTGAATAATTCATAGGCATTTCTTCACGTCTACTAATATTACCAATTCTTTGACATTCATCACAAGACAAGACAAACTTACGGGCATCCTTGAAGAGAGTAGGCCAATAAAAAACAGATTGCAATACCTTATGTGCAGTTCTATCTCCAGCGTGGTGTCCTCCATAAGACTCGGAATGGCACTTGCGTAGGATCTGTTCCTGTTCATGCTCAGGTACACAACGTATAATAACACCATCTACTCCTTCTTTATAAAGATGTGGGTCATCCCAAAAGTAATGTCTTAAATCATAGAAAAACTTTTTCTTTTGCTGGTATGTGAAGCTAGGTGGTATAAACTTAGCAACAATATAACTAGCATAATCAGCATACCATGGAGTACTACGAGAAGTACTTATAACATTTAATTGTTCATCAGGAAAGTTATCATTAATAGGTAGTGGGTCATCAAGAATATTTTCTAACCTAGACAGGTTGTCTGCAATGGGGTTCCCAGCTCCCTTTCTATCAACAATATGCAAATCAAATTCTTGTAGCAAGAGAACCCATCTAATAAGTCTAGGTTTAGCATCTTTCTTTTCCATAAGATATTTAATAGCAGCATGATCAGTTTGAATAGTTACTTTAGAATCAACAATATAAGATCTGAACTTATCACAAGCAAATACAACTGCCAAAAGCTCTTTTTCAGTAGTAGCATAATTCCTTTGAGCATTGTCTAGAGTCTTACTAGCATAATGAATAACATTTAATTTCTTACCAACTCTTTGCCCTAGAACAGCACCTACAGCATAATCACTAGCATTACACATAATTTCAAAGGGTAAATTCCAATCAGGTGGCTGAACAACAGGTGTAGTGACTAATGCTTTCTTAAGTATTTCAAATGCTTCTACACAATCATCATCGAAGACAAACGGTATATCTTTTTGCAATAAATTAGTCAGAGGCCGAGAAATTTTTGAGAAGTCCTTAATGAACCTCCTGTAAAATCCGGCGTGACCAAGGAAACTTCTTATACCTTTGATGTCCTTGGGACATGGCATCTTTTCAATAGCATCGACCTTGGCTTTATCAACTTCAATACCTCTTTCAGAAACTTTGTGCCCCAAGACAATACCTTCATTAACCATAAAGTGGCACTTTTACCAATTCAAGACAAGATTAGTTTCTTCACATCTCTGCAAAACTCGATCAAGATTGCTCAAGCAATCATCAAAAGAGGAACCATAGACGGAAAAGTCATCCATGAAAACCTCACAAATCTTTTCACAAAAGTCAGAGAATATAGCCATCATGCATCTTTGAAACGTAGCAGGTGCATTACATAAACCAAAAGGCATACGTCTATAAGCAAAAGTACCAAAAGGGCATGTAAAAGTAGTCTTTGATTGATCTCTAGCCGACACAGGTATTTGAGAGAAACCAGAATAACCATCTAGAAAGCAATAGTGTGTATGTTTGCATAATCTTTCTAGCATTTGATCAATAAAAGGTAAGGGGTAATGATCTTTCTTAGTAGCTTTATTTAATTTGCGGAAATCAATTACCATCCTATAACCTGTGATAATTCTTTGTGGAATCAATTCATCTTTATCATTAGGAACAACAGTAATACCTCCCTTCTTAGGGACACAGTGGACAGGACTTACCCACTCACTATCAGCAACAGGATAGATTATACCTGCCTCTAGAAGCTTTAGTATTTCTTTTCTTACCACTTCTTTCATTTTAGGATTCAGACGTCGTTGAGGATCACGAACTGGTTTGGCGTCTGCTTCCAAATTTATTTTATGTTGACATAGAGTGGGACTAATTCCCTTAAGATCATCAAGAGTATATCCAATAGCAGCACGATGCTTCTTCTGAGTTTTCAATAATCTTTCTTCCTCATGCTCTGAAAGGTTAGCACTAATAATAATAGGATATATCTTCTTTTCATCAAGATAAGCATATTTAAGATTATCAGGCAACGGTTTAAGCTCAAACACGGGATCACCCTTGGGTGGAGGAGGATCCCCTAAGATTTCAACAGGAAAATTGTGATGAAGAATAGATTCTTGTTTAAGGAATACTTCATCTATTTCCCTTCTTTCATTCATGAACATATCATTCTCATGGTCTAGCAAAAAGTGTTCTAAAGGATCACTAGGAGGTACGGCAATAGAAGAAAGACCAATAATTTCATCCTTAATAGGTAATTCTTCCTCACGATGTTGTTTACTAAATTTAGAGAAATTAAACTCATGAACCATATCATCCAAGCCAACAGTAACAACATTCTTAGTGCAATCTATGGTAGCATTGACAGTATTTAAGAAGGGACTACCAAATATAATGGGACAAAAGCTATCTTGTGGGAAGTAAGAACAAGAAAATCAGCAGGATACTTAGTTTTCCCACACAAGACTTCAATATCTCTAACAATTCCAATTGGTGAAATAGTATCTCTATTGGCAAGTTTAATTGTGACATCAATATCTTCTAACTCAACAGGTGCAATATCATGCATAATTTCTTTGTATAAGTCATGAGGTATAACACTAGCACTAGCACCCATATCACATAAGCCGTGATAACAATGATCTCCTATTTTAACAAAAATAACAGGCACGCCTACCACATGTCTATGTTTATCTTTAGCACAAGGTTTAGCAACTCTAGCAGTTTCACCTTCGAAATGAATAACATGCCCATCAATATTATCAGACAAGAGATCTTTAACAATAGCAATATTAGGTTCTACTTTAACTTGCTCAGGAGGTGTATTAGTTCTAATATTGCTTTTACGAACAACAGTTGAAGCTTTAGCATGATCCTTTATTCTAAAAGGGAAAGGTGGTTTCTCAATATAAGAAGTAGGAACAATAGGATCATTATAAGTGACAGTCTTTTCTTCAACTTTAATAGGTGCAACTACTTTTACTTCTATGGGAGGATGATATTTAAACCACTTCTCCTTAGGGAGATCAACATAAGTAGCAAAAGATTCACATAAAGAAGCTACTATCTCAGAGTCAAGTCCATATTTAGTGCTAAACTTACAGAAAATATCGGTGTCCATAAAAGATTTAACACAATCAAACTTAGGTGTCATACCTGACTCCTTACCTTCGTCGAGGTCCCAATCGTCAGAGTTGCGTTTAATTCAATCCAATAAATTCCATCTGAATTCAATAGTCTTCATCATAAAAGAGCCAGCATAAGAAGTATCGAGCATGGTGCGATTGTTTTCAGAAAGCCGAGCATAAAAACTTTGCATAATTATTTCTCTTGAGATCTCATGATTGGGGCATGAATATAACATTGATTTAAGCTTCCCCCAAGCTTGAGCGATGCTTTCTCCTTTGGGAGGCCAGAAATTATATATATAATTGCAATCACGATGAACAAGATGCATAGGGTAATACTTTGATGAAATTCCAACTTCAATCTTTTATAGTCCCATGATCTCATATCATCACATAGCCTATACCATATCAATGCGTCCCCCTTCAAAGATAAAGGGAAGACCTTCTTCTTAGCAACATCATCGGGTATACCTGCAAGCTTAAATAATCCACAAACTTCATCCACATATATTAAGTGCTCATCAGGATGCTTTGTTCCATCTCCTGTAAAAGGATTAGCTAGCAGTTTTTCTATCATACCCGAAGGATACTCATAAGGAATTTCATTTTCAATAGGTTCAGTAGGTTGAGGAGCAACTCTTTGCTCTACTGGTCGGGGTGAAGATACCCCGAACAAGCCCCTCAGAGAATTATTTTCCATAGTAACAAGTGACAGTAAATTTCAGCACACTATATAAAATTTTCCTTACCAAATTCCACCTACCAAAGGCGCTACACTCCCCGGCAATGGCGCCAGAAAAGAGTCTTGATGACCCACAAGTATAGGGGATCTATCGTAGTCCTTTCGATAAGTAAGAGTGTTGAACCCAACGAGGAGCAGAAGGAAATGATAAGCGGTTTTCAGCAAGGTATTCTCTGCAAGTACTGAAATAAGTGGTAACAGATAGTTTTGTGATAGGATAAATCATAACGAGCAACAAGTAACAAAAGTAAATAAAGTGCAGCAAGGTGGACCAATCCTTTTGTAGCAAAGGACAAGCCGGAACAAACTCTTATAATAGGAAAAGCGCTCCCGAGGACACATGGGAATATCGTCAAGCTAGTTTTCATCACATTCATATGATTCGCGTTCGATACTTTCATAATTTGATATGTGGGTGGACCGGTGCTTGGGTGCTGTTCTTACTTGAACAAGCATCCCACTTATGATTAACCTCTATTGCAAGCATCCGCAACTACAACAAAAGTATTAAGGTAAACCTAACCATAGCATGAAACATATGGATCCAAATCAGCCCCTTACGAAGCAACACATAAACTAGGGTTTAAGATTCTGTCACTCTAGCAACCCATCATCTACTTATTACTTCCCAATGCCTTCCTCTAGGCCCAAATAATGGTGAAGTGTTATGTAGTCGACGTTCACATAACACCACTAGAGGCTAGACAACATACATCTTATCAAAATATCAAACGAATACCAAATTCACATGACTACTCATAGCAAGACTTCTCCCTTGTCCTCAGGAACGAACGTAATTACTCACAAAGCATATTCATGTTCATAATCAGAGGGGTAATAATATGCATATAGGATATGAACATATGATCTTCCACCAATTAAACCAACTAGCATCAACTACAAGGAGTAATCAACACTACTAGCACCAATCCCAGACTTTGAGATAAGAATTGGATACAAGAGATGAACTAGGGTTTGGAGATGAGATGGTGCTGGTGAAGATGTTGATGGAGATTGCCCTCTCCCGATGAGAGGAGCGTTGGTGATGACGATGGTGATGATTTTCCCCTCCCGGAGGGAAGTATCCCCGGCAGAACAGCTCTGCCGGAGCTCTAGATTGGATCCGCCAAGGTTCCACCTCGTGGCGGCGGAGTCTCGTCCCAAAAAGTTCCTTCTTATTTTTTTCTCATCGAAAGACCTCATATAGGAGAAGATGGACGTCGGGGAGCCACCAGGGGGCCCACAAGGTAGGGGGGCGCGCCCTAGGGGGGGGGAGGGCGCCCCCACCCTCGTGAGCAGGGTGTGGGCCACCTGGCCTTCATCTTTGGCGTGGATTTTTCTTTATTTCTTTTAAGATGTTCCGTGGAGTTTCAGGACTTTTGGAGTTGCGCAGAATAGGTCTCTAATATTTGCTCCTTTTCCACACCAGAATTCCAGCTGCTGGCATTCTCCCTCCTTATGTAAACCTTGTAAAATAGGAGAGAATAGCCATAAGTATTGTGACATAAAGTGAAATAACAGTCCATAATGCAATAAATATCGATATAAAAGCATGATGCAAAATGGACGTATCACGATACCGTGGCCGGAGAGGTAGTGTAGCAACGGCGGCGAGCGGCGCGGCGGATGCCGGTGTTCGGCCGCGAGAGGGATTAGCGATGCGGCGCGGTAGCGAGCGAACTGAGAGGTCAGGCGCGACGTACGTGAGGCGACGAGTGCTGGCACGTGACCATTTGGTCACCGGAGTCTCGCCGACGACAAGATCCGCGGAGGAGCGTTCGGGTGCTACAACGACAGCTAGCTAGGGCGCGCGCGAGAGAGGGGAGGAAGCAAGGGCTCACCGAGCGGCACACACGGTGGCCCTTGGGGGTTTAGTAGCTGCAGAGGGCGTCGCCAGAGTTGGTCAAGAGCGGCGGCGAAGCTCGTCGGAGCAGAGGAGGAAGACAACGGCGTCGTGGGCGTTGCGGTGGCTCCGAACTCCAACGGGGTGCACCAGTTGAAGCAGCGGACGACGGCGGCCCTTGGAGACATAGTGGGGCGGCGAGGTGGGCATGGTGGCCGTGGCTAGGCCGGAGCCATGGCGGCGGTGGCGTTGGGCTGTGATGGGAAAGAAAGGAGAGGCGTGGTGGATCTTTGGGGAGAGGGAGAGGCTGAGGGGGAGCGTGAGGTGGAGTGGGGAGGAGACCTGAGGAGGCGCGGCGCTGGTGATCTTATCCCCTCCTGGCGCCGGTGCTGGCAAGGCGGTTGAGCGGGAACGCGCCCCTGTTCCGACCCGGGTCGGGGGAACAGGGAAGGGAGACGAGGCAGGGGGCGGGCCAGTTGGGCTGGCCAGTTGTTGCTAGCTGGGCCATGTGGCCTAGGGGGTTGGGGGGTTTTCTTTTTTTTATTTCTCTTTTTATTCCTTTTCTTTTCTTTATTTTATTTTCTGTTTTAAATCATTTAAAAATATTTAGGCAACTTCTAAAAATGGGTTTTCTCCACAATAATTACCAGTGCAATATTTGGCACCCACCGAATATTTTTGTTTCAATGTTTGAAAAAATTTATCATCGACTCGATTTTGAATTTGAATTTTGTATCGGTTTTGAATCAACGCGAGTTTATCAACAGTAACCGAAGTGACGTGTCATCGTTAGCAGAGTTTTACTGTAGCTTAATTATCCGGGCGTTACATGGTAGCTCGGGGGCATCGAGGGAAAGGGGGTTGGGCGAGCGCGCGTCCGAGCTGCACAGCTGCAATGGCAGCACATGACGGCGGCGGCGAGGGGCAAGAGTGGAGAAGAGTGGAGGGGGTGCGACTGCAGGGGGTGGATAGAAAAAAGGACCCCTGTGCCACAGACGGGCGGACCAGAGGAGGACAAGCGCACACGACCCACCCGTCCGCACATTGTCCGTTTCAGCACAAAAGCGGCCCAAACTTGGGTCGTTGATGGGTCGAAAGCAGACAAAAGTCCGTTTGCGTCTGCGCGCTGGACCGTCTGGTATGTCCGCTTTACCCCAAACGGACGCACCCGGACAGGATGGGGGCACGTGCTCGATGTGCTAGCTTCAATGAGTCAGGTAGCTCCAAAAAAACAAAGCCACAAGATGGCAAGAAACTGAAAAGCCAGAACCAAAGGTACAGTTCCACTTTTCTAGCAATGCATATTCTCTCTAGAGAAAATGTGGAAATGGTTAAAGCATAATGCAACGGTACACCCGTTCTGCAAATGCAAAGTGGTGCGTGCTACTATTCGACATACATTTCTGCTGAAGAAAGTTTATATACATTGCAATGTGTATGTGTAATCTTGTCATCTGGATATCAGTTCTCTTGCAGCAACACTAGCACAGTATCCCTACGCGCTGAGTATATGAAGAACGCTCCATAATGTTTTGGACGTTGTGACGGCTGTGTATGAACACAGAGTCGCCATAAATCTGCCTGCATAATTTTGATGCAAGTAGGGACCATTTTTCATTGGATTATAGATTTATTTCCCAAGTAACCCAAAATTTAGAAGAACACAACACATTCACAATTTATCAGTTCATTCCTAGGGTGAAAGACTTAAATAAATAATCAAAAAATGTAAATAGTGAACAATATGATTTTAGTCATACCCCGAAACGCTTCAACCGTCCTCCGATGCAGATTGGACGAGCGCACATGGCGCTCTCCCGATTCTTTGCTCTCCTAATTTTCTCCCCTGCCCAGCTCTCTTCCGCCACCGGGTTCTTTCTGTCCCTTTTTCTTCTTTATCCTTCCCCACTCTCTTTTTGTCTCTCTCCAACCACCCCCGTCCCGCGCATAGGTTTTTATAGTTGATGATCAGTAGTATTGTTACATTGTTAGTGGGCTGGGTGGGAATGAAAAATGAAGTGCACAAGTAGGGACTCAAACCCTGGTTGTGGTGATAACGAGATAGCCTGATGACGGGCTGAATCAAAGTTTGTTGACGTCAACAACACAAAAACTTCACATTTGACCTTTTGTTACTACTTACTACCATATCATTAAAAAAATCTATTTTGGTTCCTTTCTTGGATTTCTCTAGTGCATTATTTGTTGATGTTTCCACAAACTTTGGTTTGGAAAAAAATATATTAAAACATACCCCGATAACGTATGTATAAATAACATAGTAATTTACGCACAAAAGACTTCATAATTTACACAATTGTAACTTTGACCAGAAAAAAAGTTGTTGAAACATACTCTCGCAACTCCTGTGTAGATAGCACGGTAATTTACGAAGGGCAGACCTAATAGCTTACGTACAAACACTGTTGTAACTTCGATCCGCGAAAAAAGTTGTTGACACATACCTCGGTAACTCTGTGTAAAAAGCATGGTAATTTATTCATCGTAAACATGGTAACATTGACCTGGGGGGGTATTTCTTCAAACACACCCCGATAACTTCTATGTAAATATCATGGCAATTTATACATCGTAGACCTAATAACTTATGTACAACACGACAGAACTTTGATGCAGAAAAAATTGTTAAAACATACCCTCATAACTTATATGTAAAAATCACGGTAACTTATGTACCGCATGACTGGGAACTTACGTGCCCTAGGGCTTGCTAACTTTTTACCCAAGAAAAGTTGTCACAACATACCAACATGAGGTCCAGTTTCGAAGGTCTCGTCGAGGCGGATTTGATGATGAAAGTGATTTTTTAATCGGACCGAAGGTTTGAGCTACAAAATGTTTAAAATAATTTAATTGTTGAGAAATTAGGATGACATCAACCTTTTGTCTTCTAGTGCATGCATGCATGTGCATATGGGAGAAGGTTGGTGAAATCATTTTTTATGCCCATGGTAACTTCATTGTAGACACTATGGGCGTATTTGGCTGCCCGCATGCAGCCCAACCAGGCCCGCATGGGATGTGTGCGACCTGTTTGGTTGCCTGGGCTACATGCAGTTTGTGGCCCGCATGGACCTTAAAGTAGCCAGCAACCTGGCCCGGCGGAAATTGCCGAATCGGCAGTTTCTTGCGAGACTGGCTGGGCACGGCCACGCGTGCGAGGCAGTTGCATGCCTTGGGCAGCGCGGGAGATGGAGGGGACGTCTCATAACTCTCCCCACTCTCCTGTCACTGCCCAGCCACACTGTTCCCACCGCTCCCTCACCGCCCCTCCCTCTCCTCTCCTCCGATGGCTCCGCCTCGCCCACCGCCGTGCCGCCCTCTGACCCCCGTCGACCAGCGCATCGCCAGCATCCAGGAGCGCTGGCTGGCCGGGCTCCAGAACTCGGGGCGGGACTTGGCATCAGCGCTGCAAGCGTCGTCCCCCATCTGCTGCCGGCCACCACCAGCACCGGCCAATGCGGTGCCGGCCGTTCCGGCCGTTCCTGCTCCGCCACGGATTCTGGACCTCATGGTCATGGGCTCAGCGCCGGCGCTGTCGATGGAGCCGCCGCTTGTTGGGACCCCATTGGGCAGGGGGTTTTGTTGACCCCCATCCAAGGGTTTTCTCCTGTCGGCGGGCCGTCCTTCTCGACCTCCGGTGTGGCGATGAGCACGGGGCCGATGCTGCAGGCCGTCACTAGGGCCGGCTCCTCCTCTGCTCCGCCACCTCTCTCCTTCCCGTCGGGGTTTTCACCCGGCCTCGGTTCGCTGCGATTACGCGTGCTACGGTGAGTCAAACCCCCTCAATGCTTGCTCATAGATGTAGATTAGGGGTTTATTTTTTAGGCATGTGCTAGTAGTTAGTGGAATCGATAGGATTAGATAGGATTGGAGTAGATCCGATTGGATGCGATCCCAACCAATCCAATCTGATCGATCTGTTCTTGTTTCATACAGTGTGTGTCCTAGGATAATTTTCTTCTGCTATTGCTAGTGTGTCCTAGGATCTGTGTTCATGCTAGAATCCCAATGGTAGTGTGCTTTGCTATGATCTGTGTTCATGGTAGGGTTTTTCTAGGATGTGTGTTCATGCAAATGGCATGTTCATGTTCAAGCTAGGATCATGTTCATGTTGTTGTTCATGTTGCTAACATACATGTTCAAGCTAAGGTTTGTGTTGATTGTTATACGTGCATGTAGTAGAACCATTTTAGGATGTTGCCAAATGTGCATGGCTCCACATGGGTGCTATTGGCACTTGTTGTTGCTATTTTTAGATGTTTCCATGCTTAGGATAGTGCACTGATCAGTGCCACTGATGAGTGGCAGTTGCAGAAAAGAAGATGCCATTAATCATTGGCACTTGCTATTGGGCAAGTCCACAGATTAGTGGCATTTTCCCAACAACAAGTGGCATTGATTAGTGGCATTTGGGCAATTGCCACTTATCAATGTCACTTGCTGTTGGGCAAAATGCCACTTATCAATGGCACTTGCTGTTGGGCGAGTCCACTGATCAGTGCCATTTCCCTAACAGCAAGTGCCATTGATAAGTGGCACTTGCTCAAAGAGTTTGTGCACTGATCGGTGGCATTTGCTCTTGGGCAAATGTCTCTTATCAGTGCCATTTTGCAAAGAGTTTGTGCACTAATACTTGTCATCTTACCTGGCAAGATATTGAAGACTGACTGGGATGTGGCGGGTGTAGGAGCTCAGGTGGTGGCCGGAGCTAAAGGTTTTGAGGATTTCATCCCCACGAACAAGTGGCTCAGGACGGTGGACCTGCATGGCAGGATCGCCTTCATGAGCCTGCCTCGTTCAAGGGGACGATCTCCGAGGCAGGGCCACAAGGAGAGGGCCCAGGAGCCACTGCGCTTCTACCAGCAAATCAAGGATAACGAGGGCCTCGCCATGCTCGTCATCCCTCGCAAGTTTGTGGAGGTGATGAAAACCTGGTTGGTCATCAAGCGACTCCCGCGCGTGGTCAGGCTGTCAGCAA
Organism: Triticum aestivum; assembly: GCF_018294505.1. NCBI lineage: Eukaryota > Viridiplantae > Streptophyta > Magnoliopsida > Poales > Poaceae > Triticum > Triticum aestivum. The sequence goes on along the minus strand of NC_057812.1, from coordinate 446,982,623 downwards.
ACAAGCGTGTGTTTTGGGTGCAGGTCCAGAACTTCGAGGGGCAGATGGTGCTTGGCCGGGGCTGGAACTACTTCTGCCGCCACCACCAGATCATCCCCGGTGACCTCGTCGTTGTGCGCATCTCAGGACTCGGACTGAAGGTTCAGATCTACAACCACGACTCCTCGGTCATGTGCAGGTTTCGTTGCAGCAGGCACAACTGCGTTGGTGACATCGAGCATGCTATGTAGTTAAGTTAAGTAAGGAGTTAGTGTTGAACTTTTATGGTGTGTGGCGAGACTTGTGTTGGGAACTTGTTCATATTTTGGCCAGGAGCAACACCCTGGCATGGAGCAGGGAAGGAGGGTGCCCCTGCTGTTAATCTAGACTTATGCCATGTAGTTAAGTTTGCTGTCATTTCCTTGCTTGCTGTGTTAAGTTTGCTGTCATTACATTGCTTGCTTTGTTTGATCTTGCTGTTGTGCTGATCATGTGGTGGTAAGACCACCACATTTGAATGGGGTGAGCAGAACACAAACGTTGTACCAAACAGCTGAAGTTTGCATCTGCTCATACCCTAAGCACAAAAACGACAACCAAACAGCAGGGGGGTAAGAGCCCCTCCATGCGATGCAGGCAACCAAACAGGTTGCATATGCTGCATTTCAAGAACCAGGCTGGCTGGAGATGGACATGCAATGCAACTACTGTTGCAAACTGCAACCAAACACACCCTATGTCAACTTGCATACTCCGGATGTGGTAACTTTTGACCTGAAAAAAGTTATGAGAACATATAAACATGAGATCTAGTTTTGAAGATCTTGTCGCAATATATTTAATGGTAAAAATAGATTATCAAGTGGATCGACGATTTAATCTATAAATTTTTTGAAATATGAGAGAGTATACTGGTGCTATCATCAATTTTGTCTTATCTACATGCATGCAATCAGACTTTCTAGGATGTGTTTGGTAGCATGCCTTTTGCATTGTTGGGAGCCTCATAGAGCTAGTCTTGGCTATGTGAATACATGATAAATATCATGTTGTGCATATAGTGTGATAGTCTACATCCTTCTCTGTATGGCTGAGAAAAAACACATGGTTGTTTGGTAACAAGTATTTTCTCCTCATATGCACCGTGTTGTTGTTTGGTAACGTAGGCGTGGATGATTAATCTCACCTCTTATCCACGCAATGAACTTACCACATGTGGAAGCGGGTGCTGAATAAATAAGAGAAAGGCCGACTCGAGGTAGAAGAAGGTGTGGCAACCCTTAAATGTTCATCCAACGGGTCGACTCGAGGTAGAAGAAGGTGTGGCAGCCTTCGGATGCTCATCCAACGATCATGAAATTGACTAGGCAGGAATCATTTTTCAGGTGCCAGGCGCCTAGGTGTCACACGTTTGTACATTTAGTAGGGAGACACGGACTACTCGTCTACGATCATCGAAACACAAGACGTACAACACGAAGGTCGTGTGAAACAACGAGATGAAGCTAGTGTTCAAGGAAATTTCAAACAGTCGATCGGGTGCTAAGATTGTGCCAAAGTTCATTGTTTTATAATATGCACACATAACATGTTTGTGTGGACCAGTAGAAGATGTAGGTCTATGTTGCGAAATGTAGTAGAAAATAAAAAAAATTGCCTATGCACACCCAAGATCAATATGAAGATGCATAACGGGTTGGGATCATGATCGTTACAATCACCGAGTTGCGATAGAAGAAGAACGTGTCGGTGTAGATTGTACTTGGAGTCCCTGGAATCGTCGATTAATGATCCTGTGAACCACCCACGAACAGTCCCTCGAACCAAAGACCGAAAGCACGACCGCTCTACTTGGTTGCAAGCGTGGAACCTTCACGATCCGGCAGCGCTTCATCGTCCAGAGCTAATCGTCACCAGAAGAATTAGAGGGAGGATATTAGAACCACACTAGGCTTCTAATTTATGGGGATTAGAAGAGCTAGACCAAGCTCTAATTAGTCAACTAGGACCAACTAGCACTAGGGCTAGATTTACTAGAGGAGGCTCCAAAACTTGTGTATCCAATAGAGCAAAAAAACTAGTATATATATGTTGGAGGGGAGGGAGAGAGCAGCCACCAAGGAGGGAAAGTCCCTCCTTGGGGCGCCAACCAAGGAGGAGGAGAATTCCTCCTCCCCTAGTCCATTCCGGCTTCCCCCTTCCTTAAGGGGTGTGGGGGTCCTCCACTTGGGCCTTGGTGGCCCAAGTTGCCTTTCACCACTTGGCCTTTTTATGCCCGTTGATATTAAATTAAATATAAAAGCCTTTTAATTATTATTAGACCCATATATATATATATATATATATATATATATATATATATATATATAACTGTGTCTACCATAGCTTGCCACAGAACTAGTTAAGTGTCCCTAAACTTTTAATGGTTTAAAAGTTATCAAAAAATATGAAATAAGTATGGGTGCATCTCTCTAATATAATAAGATTATCCAACGGAGGGATTGTCAAAATATGCATCTATGTGTCCTCGGCGAAAATAATAAGCATTTCAGCTCACTTCAACATAAATATATGCTGAACTATTTGTTTTTTGTCCAGGACACATACAATCATATTTTTTAATCCCTCTGTTGGATCATGTTATATTATAGCTGTGTTGGTTCAGTACCTTTTTCAGAATTTTTGAGAACTTTTGCACCGTTGAAACCCTTAACTAGTTCTGTGGCAAGCACTTGTAGAAAATCCTATATATATATGCCTTAACATCACCGGAAGCATTTCCAACCTATATATTAATTATCGGGAATACCCAGTGTTGCCCGATAAACTCTGAAACCCTTCAGGTGACCTCGAAATGCTTTGGGATCCCCTTGAAACTATTTCGAATATTTATGAAATAATTCCACAAATATATTCTCATCACTCCCGTCCCACTAACACTCTGTACACCATGATTGTCTTAAGCTTGTGACCCCATAGGTTTGGATGGTGATGGTGGTGATGATGGTGGCGGCGCGGATGGTGATGGTGATGACGGTGGCATGGCGGCGGCCCATGGTCGCGTCCCATCGGGGTGCCTCCCTTCCGATATACTTCAAGGTTGCAACAATGGTTTCTTGATGTGGACGGCGACTGGACTTGGAGATGAAGCTTGATGAGACAAGAATGATTGAAGATTGAGGCGACGTCTAGGGTTGAAGGTGAATATATAATAACTCTCCCCATGTCTCCTCCCTTGATGTGGTATCTCCCCTTTGATCCAAGGGCTCTCGATGAGCCCAATCCTCTCCCAAATCATCCCTTGAAGGCCAAGGGAGTCTTGGGAACAAGCGGGGACAAAATCCTTGAAGAATTCCGTCACGAGAGGCAACTTTCAGTGCTGTGTGGGCTCCATACGGGCGCCCAAACAACCAAAAGTGGTCATATGAAATGTCGTCTTTCATTGTGCCCCTCTCCGGTAAAACGGTCACCATTTCTTCATACGAACTAGGAATTTGATGTTCTTGGATTTGTTGGATTTGTATGAGCGACACCGATCCATTTCTAGTTTTAGATCTTGACTTGGAGCGCTTAAAAAAGACCTTTTCCACCTTTGAAATGGCTAAGTCTGGGTCCTGGATGTCCACCGTTTGAACTCCTTTCATCGTGCTAGAGCTTGGGAAGCCCATAACACCCACAAAACACACTAAGACAAAGAAAACTAATAAAAACTACCAAAGAATAAATATTACGCAATGCTCGCGGTGAAAATGATAAAAACTGGAAATCATGCATATGGAGATGTAATTGGCTCAATGGAACATGATATGACTTGATATACAAATATAATGTGCAACAAATGAGCTCTAAAGATGCGTAAAATATGGAGCCGTCGGGAAGACAAAAACTAGAGAAAGTCTTGCATCAACTCGGCGAATCGTTAGGTAATGGATATGCCTTTCGATCGATATCAATGCGGGGAGTAGGGATTGCTATGCAACGAAGGCACTAGAGCTATAAGTGTGTGAAAACTCGCTACTGAAACTAAGTGGGTGTGCATCCAACTTGCTTGCTCATGAAGACCTCGGGCATTTGAGGGAGCCCATCATCGAATTATAGAAGCCAAGTTATATAATGTAAAAATTCCCACTAGTATATGAAAGTAACAAATCATGGAGATTCTGTATATGAAGAACATGGTGCTACTTTGAAGCACAAGTGTGGTAAAGGATAGTAGCATTGCCCCTTCTCTTTTTTCTCTCTTTTTTATTTTTATTTTTTCTCATTTTTTAGAACAATACCATGAACCTCATCCCCACTTTTTCGAGGACTCACTAGTCTCCATCATTCTTTACCTCACTGGGACAATGCTCTAATAATGATCATCACACTTGTTTTTACTTACAACTCGATAAACTAAATGATATGACTCTATATGAATGCCTCTAGCAGTGTACCTGGATGTGCAATGATCTAGCATAACATGTATTACAATGATGAATGGTGGCTCTGGCACATATATCATGTTAGTTGTATATGATCATGCAAAGAAATATGACGATGAACACACAAGTCATGTGAATAGTAAGCGTGGAAGTTGCATGACAGTATATCTCAAAATGGCTATGGAAATGCCATGCTAGGTAGGTATGGGCTGTTTTGAGGAAGGATATAATAAGGCTTATGTGTGATAGAGTGTATCATATCATGGAGTTTGGATGCACCGGCAAAGTCTTGCACCGATTCTCGAGGTGAAAATGGGCAATGCATGGTACCAAAGAGGCTAGCAAGATATGGATAGGTGGGAGTGTTGTAATAGTCCATGAACTCACATTAGTCATAAGGAACTGATATACTTATTTTGAAACCTATTAGCCCTCAAAGCAAAGTATTACGTGCATGCCCCTAGGAAGGAGGTTGGGAGGAGTTAACCATCGCGAGCCCCTCATTCGAACAACACAAAGGGTTTCAACAAGGAATAAATATGCTCCAACATCCCGATTATGTCATGACTGGTATTTAAATGAGTAGTACATAACAAGCTTTAATATCGATATTTATACAAACCAATGATTATGCATACATGAAAGGATTTATTATACACTCTTGTATACCTATCATTTTTAGACTAAACATATAGCTCGTGCAAATTACCACTTCATATTTAAACTCTCAAAAAGATATAAGTGAAGCATGAGAGTGCAAAGTATTCCTTTAAAATATAAATACCACCGTGCTTTAAGAACATAAGTGAAACATAGGAGCAACTGCCTTAGCTCAAAAGATATTAGTGAAGCATAAAGAGCATTCTAACAAATCATGACGAATACATGTCTCTCTCAATAGGTGTGTCCAGCAAATAATGATTGTGGCAAACAAGCAAACAAAATAAAACTATAGCACAAGACACTCCAAGTAAAAGACATATCATTACAGATAGATTGGAGACGGGAGAGGGGATGCCATCCGGTGCATCCCCAAGCTTAGACGTTTGGGTCTTCCTTGAATATTACCTTGGGTTGCCTTGGGCATCCCCAAGCTTAGGGTCTTGTCGCTCCTTATTCCTTCATCCATCGCGATCTCACCCAAAACTTGGAAACTTCAGCACACAAAACTCAAAAGAACATAAACTTAGGTATTATTATAAACAAATTCACAATTTACCTTGCATAATAACTATTGTATTCTAACCTCTCCATGACTTATACCCCCCCGATATAATCCATAGCATCATCAAAGTAAGCACACTATGCAATAAAAACGAAATCTGTCTAAAACAGAACAGTCTATAATGATCTGAACTAAAAGCATACTTCTGTAACTCCAATTTTTTTGAAAAGGTAGGAAATTTGTAACTCAATATTGCGTAAAAATTTCGGAATTTTATCACATACCAATAAAAATGTAAATTCAAATACTGGGCGCAAAAGTTTCTGTCTTTGCACAGAATCAATTCAACTATCATCCAAATCATCCCAACGGCTTTACTTGGCACAAATACTAATTAAAATATAAAAACACAATCATTATAGTAGCTATAATCATGTTTACTCAAGAAAATAAAAAGGAAAACAAAAATAAAGATAACTATTGGGTTGCCTCCCAACAAGCACTATTGTTTAATGCTCCTAGGTAGGCATAATGCATAGTTTCCAGTGTTGTCATCCTTCACGTCCATCATCCCCTTGTAAGTAATATTATCATAAGAACTTCTCAAAATTTCTCTTTTTCAGCATTAGACTTCCTATTAGGGGAGCATAAATAGTGGAATGTACTATCCTTGGTAACCTTAAAATCAATGGAATCCAATTCCCAAGGAGTATGGTCATCAAGGGACCTTTCATAAGCAACTATGAATTCATCATCTATCATCACTCTAGCATTTTAAAGCAATCATCATCAAACCCTTGTTGGTTTCCTTAAACAATCCAAGCATATTGATCATTAGTGATATTGAATAGATGTTGGATTAAAGGTAATTTTGGGACTTTCATTTTATCATTTTCTTCAAAAGCTTAATTATCTTGAGACATATATCTACACATAAAATCTTGATCTTAGAGAATTACGTCTATCAAGTTACACTCATGATTCATGTCATAATAATCAAAGATTTCTCTAGCTTCACGAACTATGTAATCATATTCGTTCACAAGGATAATTGTAGCAATCTTTTTAGCTCTAGGATCATGTATGACTGGCAACTCAAAAAACAATCTTTTCAAAGTGGGATGGGTACGAAAAAACTTTCTTTCAAGTTTGACAACAAGTGCAGCGATAGTATTGACATAACTATTTGTTCTATTAAGAATGGATACTTCATTAGTCACAATATCTCTCGTACATGTAAAGAATTCTTGAATAACACTCTTTCCAATAATATTCCCACTCCCAACAAGAGAAGTTTTAGTGTCTAGATTAACGGGAGGCTCATTATCATAAGGTTAATCATCAAAATCAACAAGCTCAGGCCTTCCCTCATAAGACTCGCTAGAAATATCTTCACTAGCACTTTCAGTTATAACTTTCTCAAACTCTAACATGATAGCAACTCAAGCAAGATAGCACACAAGATATTTTTGATATTTTTATGGAACTAATAAAGGCAAATAAAAGAAAATAAGAAGTACAATAAGTAAATGCTATATGTGTGTGAAGGGACTTGCATTTGTTTGATGAAGTCTCCCCGGCAACGGCGCCAGAAATTCTTCTACTACTTGTGATAGGCGTTGGGATTTCCCCAAAGAGGAAGGGTGATGTAGTATAGTAGAAGATAGTATATCCCTCAATAGAGAACCAAGGCTTATTGAACCAGTAGGAGATTCACGAAACAAAGATAAATGGTACATACACACACAAAACAAATACTTGCACCCAACGCGGGCAAGAAGGTTGTCAATCCCCTTGAACTCATTAATTGCATGAATAAATTCTAGTAATGGTAGATAGATAAATTACAAAACAAAATAAAAGTAAATAAATTGCAGCAAGGTATTTTTGGTTTTATTAATATGATGTCAATGGACCCGCGGGCCATAGCTTACACTAGAGGCATCTCTCTCATGAGTGTAGTAATAGTGGGTACACAAATTACTATTGGCAAATTGATAGAAAAGCACATAGTTACGATGTTATTCATGGCATGATTAGTACATAGGCATTACGTCCATGATTAGTACATAGGCATCTCTCTCATGAGTGTAGTAATAGTTATGATGTTATTCTGCATCTACTACTATTACTCCACCCCTTGGCCACTATCCAACATGCATCTTCAGATATTAAGTTCATAACAAACAGAGTAAGATTGGAGCATGATGACATAATGTAGAAAAATAAGACCAATCAATATGATCGAACCCCGTCATTTTACCATTAATAGCAACAATACAAATATGTGCCCCACTACCCCCTCTATCACGAGGTGAGGACACCGCAAGATTGAACCTACTACTATGCACCACTTCCACTAGAGATCTACTCATCAACTTAACCAAAGAAAACTCATAGATTGGAAAGCATTGCATATCTATAACAATCATACATAATAAAGTTCAGAAAAGACTCAATTAGTTTTAATGAATAATCTGATCATAAACCCATAATTCATCGGATCCCAAAAAATGCACCACAAAAGTATTACAACAATCGATCTCCAAAGAGAATATTGTATTGAAGATCAGAGAGAGAGAGGGAGGGAGCGAGAGAGAGGGAGAGAGAGAGAGAGATCTAGCTACCGCTATGGACCGTAGGTCCTATGGGGAACTACTCATGCATCATTGGAGATGCGGGAAGGTTGATGTAGAGGCCCTCCATGATCAATTCCCCCTCCCACAGAGTACCGGTGGAGGCTTCCAGATGGGATCGCGGAGAACAAAGGCTTGCGGCGGCAGAATAATTGTTTTGGGTCTCGGTCTTGTGGTACTATTTTTCTATGAAACAATCAAATAGGAAAAAACAGGAACTGGTACAGGGCATTGAGCTAATAGGTTAGTTCCCAAAAAGGATACAAAACTGCATATAAAGCATACAAGATTGATAATATAATAGCATGAAACAATCAAAATCATAGATTCATTGGATACATATCACCCTCCGAGATTGCATCTCTCTCTCTCTCTCTCTATTTTCTTCTCTGATTCGTGATTATTTTCTGGCCTTTCACCATTTCTTTTATAGCCGTAGATATGTAATTCTGATTGGGTTTAAAATTTTGAGGGGGTTTTCCTCTAGAAATTGGATTTCTTGGGGCAAAAGAATGGCTCCAACCGACCTTGTCGGAACTGGGGCTCCGGGGACCATAAGGTTCTAACTCTAGGGTGTGATCGTTCCTACTGCCCTACTCTTTTGTGTTACAAACCACGACGAGGCTACGGCGAGGGCGAGCTAGCGGGAGCAGGCCGGTGACACAATAGTTACCTAGGTTTGGGCCACCTTGTAGTGTAGAACCCTACTCCTACTTGGTTTTTTGATTGCACCGGTGTCTCAACGAGAATACAAGGGTGGAGGCTCAAGTGGTCGACTCCTTTATGGCCACACCCTGTCGTCCTTTTATATTTGCCTTGGTCCTTTTCCTAGAAAACACTGGCGGGAAGGGTTGCCACACAACAGAAATTTTGAAGGGGGGACAAGGGCGCAATCTATCCTGACAAAAGGTGGTTTTCATTTGCAAAGCCACCGTCGATGATGCACCGGTGGGCTCGGTCATGACCTCCGCCCTGCGTGCCCGTCGTCTTGGTCTTCTTGCACCGATCGGGCAACCTTTGGGGGTTGCTTTGGGAACCAGCATGCGGGCCCTGCTCCCTTAGCAGAAAAGAGGAAAGCCTCTTCATTCGCGACTGCTGGCACAGCCTCTGGCATCGTCCGTCACCGCCCGCGTCACCCACGTGAAGACTCAGGGCCGCATGACCATGCTGAGCAGCCCCTAACATATCCGCCTCCGCAAGGGGCCCTCGCGAGGCTCCTGGTGGTGCCTTGCAGTTCGCTTGGGATTCCTGCCGGCGTGGGCCTCGTGAGGTAAGGGCCTCGCAAGGAGTCTTGTTCGTGAAGCTTGCTGGTGGTCCATCCACTTGGCCCTCGGCACGCGCCATGTTTTGGGCCGAAGGCAGACGGGCCTAGGTACCCCTGGTCCCATGGGCCCAACTTTAGCCCCCAGGCCCACGGTGCGCACGTCTTCGTCTGTTAGGGGACGAAACGGCACGGGCCCCAACCTCTTGCGGGCTAGGATCGACGCGTGGCGCACAATGAAACGTGGGGCGCCCCCATTTCTCCCATGATGCCGCGGCAACCGCCCTGGCTGACATAAAGCATGCCTTCATGCGGTGCAAGGCCATCATTTTCCTTCTCGTCCCACTGAAGGCAAAGAGGCACAGGGTAATCCTTCTTCAGGTGCTATAAAGGCAAGGGAGAAGGACCCCCCGGCCTATCTTCTTCCTCCGACTCCTTCCTCCTACTCCACAATCTGAGCCCATTTCTGCGACAATGGCGAGGGGGAGAGGCTGTGCTCTCGTAGCTGCCGCAACACCCAAGGTGTCGTCTCGAGGGCGCCGGCGCTCTCCCGCGGCCGCCGACGTTGGCCCAAGCAGCTACAGAAGGGGTGACTCCCACGGGCGTGGTCGCAAAGGGTGAGGCATTCATGGCCGAGGTGGTGCAGCCGCCCTACCTCCCCAGGCGGGGCACCACTCAGCTGAGGCGGCCCGCAAGTTCATCATGGACATGCACCGCCGGCCCTGTACCTGGCTCCAGCTCCAGACTCTTTCGCGATGGAGATGGCAGATCGCACGCTGTTAGGCTTGTGGGTGCAGGCGGATGGCTGCTGCAATGGCCCCTTCTGGGTGGCGATGGAGTTCACCCCCACCAGCTTCATGTTCTTGAAGTAGGGGTGGAAGTCATTTGCCCTTACTCGTGGCTTGAATAGGGGGTACGTCCTCTAGTTCATGTATGACGGGGACACCACACTCTTCATGAAGATCTTCGGGGTCACCGTCGACCGCCTGAGGTGCTGCATGGAGAGCGAGGATAGTGACACCTCCGGCGACAACGACGGCGAAGGTGACGCGTCCCCCTCCAGCAGGAGTGAGAGCAGCGGTGGCTCCCCCCACATCAAGAGCAAAGACGAGGACTCCAACTAGGGTGACACTAGCACTCGAGCCGCATACTTGGGGAGTGGTCACGCCCGCATGATGTTTCTTCTTTTATTCCTTATCTTTACCTGCACTGTATCGATGTGGCCCCGTGGGGGTGTGTAAGAAAAAATGGCTCTTGGATCTCGGATTTAATGCTTTTGCAGTTCGGACCATACACTTCTCCCTACAGTTTCCTCGCGAGGCTTGCCCCTCTTTTTCTTGCTCTCCTAAACGCTCTACATCATTGGGACCCAGCCCCCGAGCGAGCCTCAGCCGCTGCTGGCATGTCAGGTCGTGATGCATGGACAATGCCAGGGGTGAAGGGCATCGAGAGCTAGTAGCGGCCCCTAAGACGCGATGCCCTGGAAGCCCTCTATGGCACCCTGGCTCAGAGCAACCGGTTTACCCAGCATTGCCAGCCCAGAGATCAAGTCTTCTGGCAATACACAACAACTTGGTACAGAAACAACCGCTTTATTGATGCTAGCAGATTACATAAGTCTGATATTACATCGACATACGAGGCCAAGCGACACACACGGTGCTGCTGAACAATATGTACATTATTTAATGAACATGACGAGGGCCTCGATCACACGAACTACGCGACAGCGGAAGAACGACGAAGTGGAACTCCATAGCACAGGGACACCGACGTGGACACAGCCTAGACGTGAGATGCGCTCCGATATGAATCGACTTGCCTGAAAGCCGGCATGACACGCCAGGTCAGTACATTGAATGTACTGGCAAGCTCACAACAAACATAAGCACAATGACAGACAATATCATGAAAATTAATCAAATTAATGCAAAAGAAAGATTTACTAATCATGCAATGAAACCAATAAGTGCACCGAGTCTCACAGACTCGCTTACCAGACGGTTATCTCATAACCAAGCGGTGACCATACCGGGGTCACAACTGAAAACCAACCGCTCATGAACAACTCGAGAGTTCATGAATCACACATCATCGCAACAACATTTAGTTTGCAAGATTAATTATAAAAGTTGATCCATGGTGTGACTTACTTCCGAGCTATGCCCATAACCGAGGACGTGGCCATCGATAGATTAAATACACTCTGCAGAGGTAGCGCACTTTACCCACACTACGGAACACCTAGCCTCGCACTCCCATTCGGGTGGACCAAAGTGTTCCGACGAAACCCTACCTTTGTCTTGGCACTCTCCCGGCCACTCCGACCAACTCCCTCTTAGGGCTAGGTCTTGGGTGGCCCCGTCCCAACCAAAGGCACCAACGGCCACCTCGTGGCAAAACGGTCCAAAATGGGGACAAGGTACCATAAAAACAAAAACGAGCACACAAGGTTATGTCTGCTTATCGGGCCAGGGTATGCATGCACATAACCTTCCCTCGCGGGAGGCACCGGTGAGAGGCACAACAAAGGACCGAATCAAGACCTTCCCACAAGGTAAATGTGGTCGCACTTAATAAAAACCCGATTCAGTGGCACCACGATGGGATCAACATCATATTCAAGTTGAACTTAATCAAGTTTAACTTTGGCAAAAACATTTTATAAAAACAATGATATTGTGACTTAATCACGCGACTAATCGACACGCAATCAAACAACACAAGGATATGGATCAAAATTATCTACATAATTAACTTGGAATATTCAGGATCCAAAAACTTCACTCGTATTAATTCATTTTTATTATCCAGCAATATTTTTATTAACTCATCATTTTTATGAAAATATCACTTAGTAAAAGAACTATCATTTTCTACCATAGCAAAATGACTAATGCAAAATTTTACTCTACTTGACCAAACAAGTTCATGCAATTTACCAACAACTAAAACAAGCATATCAAACATGTTAAAGTAACCTGCAATTAGCAAAATTTATTTATCAAATTTTAAATGCAAGTAAAAACTCATATTCAAGTAGAAAGTCATAGATATTGAAATAACACCATCCAAATGCTAGTGTGGCTTGCCTTAGTGTAGGGGAGGATCACACCCGTCTTGGTTTGCTTCAAGACAAGCTTCTCCTTCTGAAAATAATTAAACACCACAAAAACAAATATCAAAATCCATTCTGAAAATCACCAGAAAGTCTAGACAGCAAGGAAAAATCCGCCTTTTGGTGTAATGATAGAGCTTTCTGAAACAAAGACAATGCAAAAAGAATCAAATCATTTGGACTTATGGTTTAGAAATGGGGGCTGGTCAATGTTTGTGTCAATTTCTGAATAAATTTGAATTAAACTGAAATTCCTGGGAGGGTGACGTCGAAGGCGTAAAAGAGAAATACGCCTCCACTCGTACCGCTTCGGGCGCGAGTGGTGAGGCTGACGGGCGGGCCCCGCACGTCGGGAGCGAGAGAGGGGAAATGAGATCCGAACGCGATGGCGCTTCACCGGAGCGCATGCCAGTGAGGAGGGGGTTTGAGGCTAGTTTAGAGGGATAGGATTGAAGCTGGGCCCGTGGCGCACCTGCCCGTACCCGTGGCTTGCCATGGGATGGCCGGAGCTGCTCGTGCTCAAGCTCGCAAGCTTTGGTGGCGGGCAGGGTTTGCCGGAGTGGATGAAGGCGACAGCTAGAGGTGGCTCCGGGGTCTCAGCAGCATCCAGACAGCACCAAGAGACCTCCAATGCCACGCCTGAGGAGTTGGCCGAGCTCGAGAGGCACCGGAGCGAGGTGGCCGAGCTGCGGAGGTCGCTGGAGTTCTCTGGTCGGGGCAGCCGGCCAGAGGCCTGCCCGACCAGGCAGTGGCCCTTCTACGTGTTCGTGGAGGTCGTGAGGAGTGGTGCGTGGCTAGGAAACGAGGATGGGGGCTCTATATATAGCCCGAGCGAGGGGGTAACGTGTCGCCACCGGAGCTCTCTGGAAGCCGACGAACGACGACGAAGCGCTCCAGTGCGAGGGGGCAAGCGTGCAGCGTTGCTGTGGGAGGTTGTCCTCGCTCGTGGACGAGCACATGACGCAAGGGGAAGCGGACAAGTGCACGCACGCACTGTGGCTTTTGGCCGCGCTGTGCCGGGGCTTGCTGCGGCATCTCCAGCATCAGCGAGCGCCAGGGAGAGGTCAAGGGTGATGGATCGGGGCTGGTGGCGCGGCGCGGCAGTCATCGGCGAGCGCTGGATCGAGCACACGTTAAACAGAGGAGATGGCGACACCTAGAGCACGTCGAGTAGCTGCCAGGCACTGTGTCTTTACGCGGTCATCGCGCTGGCATGGTCAAGATGACACCCAAACGCGGCCAAACCTTGTCTACACTCTAGTCCACGCAGTGTTTAGTCTAGGAAAGTTGAAAGCTCATATCCAGGCCGACCAGAATTGACTCAACCAAGCTGGCAAGTTCCTGACCAAAAACTTGGTCGCCAAGTTTGGCTGGCTTCTAGATGGCCATTAGGGCTGATCTCCTAGGGTTTAGGTTCTCTTAGGAGGGTAGTTAAGCTCAAGAAAGATCAGGGCCAAAAGATCAAGGAAAAATGCACTTGATGTATAATGTGCATTTCTGGTCCAGAAGAAGAATGATTTTCTATAGCAAAAATATTACAAAAAGTCACGCAATATTTTTGCTTGGGAAGGTGTGCCCAGGTCCAAAGAATATTCAAGAATTATCTCAGATTTTTAGGAGCATTAAAAATGAGGGTTGCTTTGGAGCAGAAGTTTCTGAAAAGGGTTTCAGGGAGGAGAATGAATATTTTTCCTTTATGAAAAATATTCATTTGATTATTTTGGGGATTTATCAAAGAGATAAGGTTGAATGGGAAGTAGATAGGTCACTTGGGTGAAAGTCAAGGGTATGCCCAAGTGACAAGTCCATTTGAAATGATTCCAAAATCCAAATCAAGGCAAGGCAAAAACCAAGTACGGAAACAGAGAGAAGGCAAGTCTGGAAAAAGAGGGAAGGCAAAATCTAGGCTGTCACAAACCTCCCCCACTTAGGATGAATCTCTTCCTCGAGATTCGGTTGCTTGGGAAAACAATTCTGGGTATGCAATCCTTAAAAATTCCTCTCTTTCCGAGGTTGCTTCCTCTTCGGTGTGATGCTCCCATTGAACCTTATTGCTTTGCTGCGAGTGACCCTTTCTGCCTGATCCAATATTCTGATTAGATTTTCCTCACAAGTTAAATCCTTAGCCAATTCTATCTCTGCCATATCAGTCCTTTTCTCTGGTGGCGAGATGCATCTCCTCAACTGCGAGATATGGAACACATTGTGTACTTCTGATAGTTCCGGTGGCAATTCCAATTGATATGCAACTGTTCCAACTCTGGCCATAACTGGAAATGGACCGATGTATCTGGGTGCCAATTTCCCGCGGGTCTGAAACCTCTTGATTCCTTTCATAGGGGTGACTCGGAGATATACGTGTTCTCCGGGTTCGAAGCTGATTTGACGGTGTTTGACATCATAGTAGCTCTTCTGTCGTGATTTGGCCAGCTATAGTATGTCTCAGATTTCCTTGTCTTGCTTCTCCGCTTCGAGCATTAAATCAGTCCCAAAAATATGGCGGTCTCCAGTTTGAGACCAGTTTAATGGAGTGCGGCATTTCCGGCCATAAACTGTTGTTGTAGGAAAACTCGGCGTAGGGCAGACAGTCTTCCCACTTGGTTCCTTGGGCCAATGCACATGCCCAGAGCATATCTTCGAGTATTTGATTTACTCGCTCAGTCTGTCCATCTATCTGGGGATGATAAGCCATGCTGTACTTCAGAGCAGTCCCCAAGGCTTGATATAGTCGAGACCAAAATGCTGAAGTGAAGAGTGATCCCCTATCGGAGGTGATGGTCTTGGGTACTCCATGCAGACTGACAGTTCGTGACACATATAATTGTGCAAGTTGATTTGCACGGTAGGTGGTCCGGATGGGAAGTAAATGTGCCACCTTTGTTAAGGTGTCCACTATGACCCATATTGTGTTGTTTCCTTGGTGAGACCTTGGTAATCCGGTGATAAAATCCATGCAAATATTGTCCCATTTCCATTGGGATACTGGCAGAGGTTGGAGGAGTCCGGCGGGTTTTTGGTGTTCCGCCTTTACCTTGTTGCATATATAGCAACAGACCACAAAGTATGCGATGTATTTCTTCATTCCATCCCACCAGAATACCTGACGAAGGTCTTCATACATTTTGGTACCACCTGGGTGAATTGAGTATGGCGCTTCATGTGTTTCTGCCAAAATCTTGTTCTTTAGACCTTCAAGGTTGGGTACGCAAATCCTTCCGCGGAACCTTAGCGTACCTCGTTGATCCCTAGAGAAATCCAGTGGATGCCCTTTGTGCATCTTCTGGACATATATTTTCAATAGTTTGTCATCTTCCTGAGCAAAACAGATTTCTTCTTCGAGAGTAGGGGCAACTTCCAATATGTGGGCAAGACGGACATCGGTGATCACCAAATTGAGCTGAGTGGTTTCTTCATAAAGCTTAGGAGGCAATGAATCCATGAGAGCATTAAGGTTGGCTGGTTTGCGGCTGAGGGCATCAATCACTACATTAGCTTTGCCCGGGTGATAATTTATTCTGAGGTCGTAGTCCTTAACCAACTTGAGCCATCTTCACTGTCGAAGGTTCAGATCGGGCTAAGTGAATATATACTTGAGACTCTTGTGGTCGGTAAATATCTGGCACTTCTTTCCAATCAGGTAGTGTCTCTAGATCTTCAAAGCGTGCACCACCGCGGCCAATTCCAAATCATGAGTGGGGTAATTTCCTTCGTGTTGCCGCAGTTGTCGGGATGCATAAGCCACAACCTTGCCATCTTGCATGAGTACAGATCCAAGACCTTTTTTTGGAGGCATCAGAGTAGACATCAAAACTGCGGTAGATGTATGGAAGAGTCAATACTGGTGCTGACGTCAGCCTTATTTTAAACTCATTGAAACTCCGTTCGCAGTCCTCAGTCCATTCAAACTTTTTATCCTTCTTGAGGAGATCGGTCATTGGCTTGGCAATCTTGGAGAATCTTTCAATAAAACGGCGATAATATCCGGCTAGTCCAAGGAAACTCCGGATTTCTGAGACTGTCGTGGGTGCGGAGCAATCAAGTACGTCTTTCACCTTGCTTGGATCCACTGAGATTCCTTCTGCCGAGAGGATATGCCCGAGGAATCCAACTTGTTGGAGCTGGAACTCACATTTGCTGAACTTGGCTTAAAGCTGATGGTCGCGAAGCCTTTGCAAAACTGCTCAGAGATGTTCCTTGTGTTCGTCTTTGCTCTCGGAGTAAATGAGGATGTCATAAATGAACACCACCACAAATTTGTCCAAGAAATCCAGAAACACCTTGTTCATCATATGCATGAAGAAGGAAGGGGCGTTGGTGAGGCCGAAGGACATAACGGTATACTCATAAAGACCATACCGAGTGGTGAACGCGGTCTTGGGAATATTCTCCTTCTTTATCTTAAGATGATGATATCCGGTCCTCAAATCAATTTTGGAGAATACTTTGGCTCCGCTGAGTTGATCAAACAGATCGTCAATCCCTGGCAGCGGGTACTTGTTTTTGATGGTGACGTCATTCAGCTGTCGGTAGTCTACACACATTCGTAGGCTGCCATCCTTTTTATCCACGAATATCGCGGGTGATCCCCATGGTGAAGAGCTGGGGCGGATGTATCCTTTCTGCAGCATCTCATCCAACTGTTTCTTTAATTCCACCAATTCTGATGAAGGCATCCGATAATATTTCTTGTGTATTGCTACGTCTTGAGCTTGCGTTGGTTTTCCCCGAAGAGGAAGGGATGATGCAGCAGAGTAGCATAAGTATTTCCCTCAGTTTTTGAGAACCAAGGTATCAATCCAGTAGGAGGCCACGCTCAAGTCCCTCGTACCTGCACAAAACGATAGCTACTCGCAACCAACGCGATTAGGGGTTGTCAGTCCCTTCACGGTCACTTACGAGAGTGAGATCTGATAGATATAATATTTTTGGTATTTTTGGTATAAAGATGCAAAGTAAAAAGTAAAAGCAAAGTAAAAAGCAAAGCAAGATTAAAGTGATGGAGATTGATATGATGGGAATAGACCCGGGGGCCATAGGTTTCACTAATGGCTTCTCTCAAGAGCATAAGTATTCTACGGTGGGTGAACAAAGTACTGTTGAGCAATTGACAGAATTGAGCATAGTTATGAGAATATCTAGGCATGATCATGTATATAGGCATCACGTCCGTGACAAGTAGATCGAAACGATTCTGCATCTACTACTATTACTCCACTCATCGACCGCTATCCAGCATGCATCTAGAGTATTAAGTTAAAAATAGAGTAACGCCTTAAGCAAGATGACATGATGTAGAGAGATAAATTCATGCAATATGAAATAAACCCCATCTTGTTATCCTCGATGGCAACGATACAATACGTGCCTTGCTGCCCCTTCTGCCACTGGGTAAGGACACCGCAAGATCGAACCCAAAGCTAAGCACTTCTCCCATGGCAAGAACTACCAATCTAGTTGGCCAAACCAAACGGATAATTCGAAGAGACTTACAAAGATAACCAATCATACATAAAAGAATTCAGAGAAGATTCAAATATTATTCATAGATAGACTTGATCATAAACCCACAATTCATTGGTCTCAACAAACACACCGCAAAAATAAGATTACATCGAATAGATCTCCACAAGAGAGGGGGAGAACTTTGTATTGAGATTCAAAGAGAGAGAAGAAGCCATCTAGTTACTAACTATGGACCCGAAGTTCTGAGGTAAACTACTCACACTTCATCGGAGAGGCTATGATGATGTAGAATCCCTCCGTGATGACGGCCCTCTTCCGGCGGAGCTCCGGAACAGGCCCCAAGATGGGATCTCGTGGATACAGAAAGTTGCGGCGGTGGAATTAGGTTTTTGGCTCCTGTTTTGATCGTTTGGGGGTACGTGTGTATATATAGGAGGAAGAAGTACGCCGAAGGAGCAACGAGGGGCCCATGAGGCAGGGGGCGTGCCCTAGGGGGGCGCCCCCACCCTCGTGACCGCCTCTTTTGTTCCTTGGAGCATGGTCCAAGTCTCCTGGATCACATTCGGTGAGAAAATCACGTTCTCGAAGATCTTATTCCGTTTGGACTCTGTTTGATATTCCGTTTCTTCGAAACACTGAAATAGGCAAAAACAACAATTCTGGGCTGGAACTCCGGTTAATAGGTTAGTCCCAAAAATAATATAAAAGTGGAAAATAAAGCCCAATATAGTCCAAAATAGTAGATAATATAGCATGGAGCAATAAAAAATTATAGATACGTTGGAGACGTGTCATGTATTGGTGTGGTTCCAGGCACCAAATTAATTACAAATTCCAGTTCTCTGTCAGCCGGCATGCCTGGTAATTCTTCTGGGAATACATCTGGGTACTCATGGACCACTAGAATTAGCTCCACCTCTTCTGCCATGGCTGTGAACATCATATCCTTCTTGGGTATGCTCTTGCGGGCATAAAAACTTGTGGTGCGACCTTTCGTATTTGTCATGGTAACTTCTCTGGTCGCACAATTGATGCATGCTTGGTATTGGGTTAACCAACTCATGCCCAAAATAATATCCAATTTGTTGGAATCGATGATTATCAGAGATGTTGGAAACTTGACGCCCTTGATGTCAATTTCCAGATTGCGGCAGACCAAATTGCTTCTGAGCAGGGACCCGAGGATTGTACCAGCATGTGTTTTCCCAAAATCGATCAAGGAAATTTGTTTTGGGCAGCAAAACTCCACGATATAAAAGAGTGGGAAGCACCAGAGTCAAATAAAATTACGACGGGTATGTCGTTAACAAGGAACATACCAATGACGACTTCTGGGTCCTCTTGGGCTTCGTCTGCAGAGATATGATGGATTTGCCCTGGGATCATATCGGGGGTGGAATACGCCTCCATGTAGTTGACTTGCGGATGGAATGGAGCTGTTTGCTTGTTGTTCTTGGGGCACTGCTTGGCGTAATGTCATGTTTGCCCACAGCAGAAACATGAGTTGTTGCGCTGACAATCTTCGCGCACCGGGCTTGTCACAATATTCCCCCACCCTCATGACCACCTCTTTTGTTCCTTGGACCAGGGTCCAAGTCTCCTGGATCACGTTCGGTGAGAAAATCACGTTCCCGAAGATTTTATTCCGTTTGGACTCCGTTTGATATTTCGTTTCTTCGAAACACTGAAATAGGAAAAAAATAGCAATTCTGGGCTGGGCCTCCGGTTAATAGGTTAGTCCCAAAAATAATATAAAAGTGGAAAATAAAGCCCAATATAGTCCAAAACAGTAGATAATATAGCATGGAGCAATCAAAAATTATAGATACGTTGGAGACGTATCAGGCATCCCCAAGCTTAATTCCTGCTCGTCGTCGAGTAGGTAAATGATAAAAAAGAGAATTTTTGATGTGGAGTGCTACTTGGCATAATTTCAATGCAAATCTTCTTAATTGTGGTATGAATATTCAGATTAGAAAGATTCAAGACAAAGGTTTATATTGACATAAAAAATAATAATACTTCAAGCATACTAACAAAGCAATTATGTCTTCTCAAAATAACATGGCCAAAGAAAGTTATCCCTACAAAATCATATAGTACGGCTATGCTCCATCTTCACCACACAAAGTATTTAAATCATGCACAACCCCGATGACAAGCCAAGAAATTGTTTCATACTCTAACTTTTTCAAAACTTTTTCAATCTTCACGCAATACATGAGCGTGAGCCATGGATATAGCACTATAGGTGGAATAGAATGGTGGTTGTGGAGAAGACAAAAGGAGGGGAAGATAGTCTCACATCAACTAGGTGTATCAACGGGCTATGGAGATGCCCATCAATAGATATCAATGTGAGTGAGTAGGGATTGCCATGCAGCGGATGCACTAGAGCTATAAATGTATGAAAGCTCAACAAAAGAAACTAGTGGGTGTGCATCCAACTTGCTTGCTCACGAAGACCTAGGGCAATTTGAGGAAGCCCATCATTGGAATATACAAGCCAAGTTCTATAATGTAAAATTCCCACTAGTATATGAAAGTGACAACATATGAGACTCTCTATATGAAGAACATGGTGCTACTTTGAAGCACAATATATGAGACTCGCTATATCATGGTGCTACTTTGAAGCACAAGTGTGGAAAAAAGGATAGTAGCATTGCCCCTTTTTATTTATTTTCTTTTTTTGGGCCTTCTTTTTTTTCTTTGGCCTTTCTCTTTTTTTATTGGGACAATGCTCTATTGAATAATGACCATCACACTTTTATTTATTTACAACTCAATGATTACAACTCGATTCTAAAACAAAGTATGACTCTATATGGATGCCTCCGGCGGTGTACCGGGATATGCAATGAATCAAGAGTGACAAGTATGAAGAAATTATGAATGGTGGCTTTGCCACAAATACTATGTCAACTACGTGATCATGCTAAGCAATATGACAATGATGAATGTGTCATGATGAACTAGCTGGTGGAAAGTTGCATGGCAATATATCTCGGAATGGCTATGGAAATGCCATAATAGGTAGGTATGGTGGCTGTTTTGAGGAAGGTATATGGTAGGTGTATGATACCGGCGAAAGGTGTGCGGTACTAGAGAGGCTAGCAAAGGTGGAAGGGTGAGAGTGCATATAATCCGTGGACTCAACATTAGTCATAAAGAACTCATATACTTATTGCAAAAATCTAGAAGTTATCAAAGCAAAGTATTACGCGCATGCTCCTAGGGGGGATAGATTGGTAGGAAAAGACCATCGCTCGTCCCCGACCACCACTCATAAGGAAGACAATCAATAAATAAATCATGCTCCGACTTCGTCACATAATGGTTCACCATACATGCATGCTACGGGAATCACAAACTTTAACACAAGTATTCTTTAAATTCACAATTACTCAACTAGCATGACTTTAATATTATCACATCCATATCTCAAAACAATTATCATGCTTCAATCTTTTCTTAGTATTCAACACACTCAAAAGAAAGTTTCACAAATCTTGAATACCAAGCATATTATTATTAAGCAAATTACCATGCTATTAAGAGACTCTCAAAATAATTTAAGTGAAGCATGAGAGATCAATAGTTTCTTTAAAACATATCCACCACCGTGCTCTAAAAGATCTAAGTGAAGCACATAGAGCAAAATTATACGCTCAAAAGATATAAGTGAAGCACATAGAGCAAAATTATCTAGCTCAAAAGATATAAGTGAAGCACATAGAGCAAAACTACTACGCTCAAAAGATATAAGTGAAGCACATAGAGCAAAATTACTTAGCTCAAACGATATAAGTGAAGCACATAGAGTATTCTATGAAATTTTAATTCATGTATGGCTCTCTAAAAAGGTGTGTACAGCAAGGATGATTGTGGCATACTAAGACACAAAGACACAAATAATACAAGACGCTCCAAGCAAAACACATATCATGTTGGTGAATAAAAATATAGCTCGAAGTAAATTACCGATGGAAGTGGACGAAAGAGGGGATGCCTTCCGGGGCATCCCCAAGCTTTCACTTTTTGGTGTCCTTGGATTATTTTGGGGGTGACATGGGCATCCCCAAGCTTAGGCTCTTTCCACTCCTTGTTCCATGATCCATCAAAAGAATTCACCCAAAACTTGAAAACTTCACAACACAAAACTCAAAATAGAAAACTCGTGAGCTCCATTAGCGAAAGAAAACAAAAGACCACTTCAAGGTACTGTAATGAACTCATTCTTTATTTATATTGGTGTTAAACCTAATGTATTCCAACTCTCTATGGATTATAAACTATTTTACTAGCCATAGATTCATCAAAATAAGCAAACAACACACGAAAAACAGAATCTGTCAAAAACAGAACAGTCTGTAGTAATCTGTAGCTAGCGCAAGATCTGGAACCCCAAAAATTCTAAAATAAATTGCTGGACGTGAGGAATTTATCGATTAATAATCTGCAAAAATAATTAACTAAATATCGCTCTTCAAATAAAAATGACAGCAGTTCTCGTAAGCGCTAAAGTTTCTGTTTTTTACAGCAAGTTCAACAAGACTTTCCCCAAGTCTTCCCAACGGTTCTACTTGGCTCAAACACTAATTAAACACAAAAAGCACAACCAAAACAGAGGCTAAATAATTTATTTATTACTAAGCAGGAGCAAAAAGCAAGGAATAAAAATAAAATTGGGTTGCCTCCCAACAAGCGCTATCGTTTAACGCCCCTAGCTAGGCATAAAAGCGAGGATAGATCTAGGTATTGCCATCTTTGATTTTGGAGAAAAAGAGAGCAAACTTGTTATCTATGAAATTAATCTTTATATTTTGACAGAGCACATGTCCATTAATGGTAGAAGAAAGATTAAGAATGTTGTGGAAATTGGCATCTAGGCTAGCTTTTATCTCTTTAATAGATTCGTTTTGGTAAGAAAGCAAGAGAAAAGTAATTTCAGTTTTCTCATTAATGGGGTGCCCAAATATAGTTTTCATCCTCTCATAGGTATCTATGGGGCCCCCTTCAAGAAAACCCCCCTCGAAAATAGAATCTAAGACTTGTTTGAACGAAGCGGGTAGCCCAACATAAAAGCTTTTTAAGTAAACCTCAATTTGATATTGGGGGTACATAGCTAGCCCGGATCCTTAATAGCCTATCCCAAGAATCTTTCAAAGATTCATCAAGTAAATAATGAAAAATTCCAGAATCATCTTCATCCAAATTACTAAGGTTCTCATTGATAACTCCGGCAAGTTGTTCTATAGTATTCCGATTTACGAGTTTAGATAAGATAGCAGGATTGCCTAAAGTACTAGAACTTGGGAGAGAACCCCCAACCTTTTTTGGTTCTGACATGGCGAGGGAAAAGAGGCAAATAGAGAGGGAGGATAGAGAGAGAGGGCGAATAAAACGGCAAGGGTGAATTGGGGGGGAGAGGAAAACGAGAGGCAAATGGAAAATAATGTAATGCGAGAGATAGGGATTGTGATGGGTACTTGGTATGTTGACATTTTGCGTAGATTCCCCGGCAACGGCGCCAGAAATCCTTCTTGCTACGTCTTGAGCTTGCGTTGGTTTTCTCCGAAGAGGAAGGGATGATGCAGTAGAGTAGCGTAAGTATTTCCCTCAGTTTTTGAGAACCAAGGTATCAATCTAGTAGGAGGCCACACTCAAGTCCCTCGTACATGCACAAAACGATAGCTACTCGCAACCAACGCGATTAGGGGTTGTCAATCCCTTCACGGTCACTTACGAGAGTGAGATCTGATATATATAATATTTTTGGTATTTTTGGTATAAAGATGCAAAGTAAAAAGTAAAAGCAAAGTAAAAAAGCAAAGCAAGATTAAAGTGATGGAGATTGATATGATGAGAATAGACCCGGGGGCCATAGGTTTCACTAGTGGCTTCTCTCAAGAGCATAAGTATTCTATGGTGGGTGAACAAATTACTGTTGAGCAATTGACAGAATTGAGCATAGTTATGAGAATATCTAGGCATGATCATGTATATAGGCATCACGTCCGTGACAAGTAGATCGAAATGATTCTGCGTCTAGTACTATTACTCCACTCATCGACCGCTATCCAGCATGCATCTAGAGTATTAAGTTAAAAACAGAGTAACGCCTTAAGAAAGATGACATGATGTAGAGAGATAAATTCATGCAATATGAAATAAACCCCATCTTGTTATCCTCGATGGCAACGATACAATACGTGCCTTGCTGCACCTTCTGTCACTGGGTAAGGACACCGCAAGATCGAACCCAAAGCTAAGCACTTCTCCCATGGCAAGAACTACCAATCTAGTTGGCCAAACCAAACAGATAATTCAAAGAGACTTGCAAAGATAACCAATCATACATAAAATAATTCAGGGAAGATTCAAATATTATTCATAGATAGACTTGATCATAAACCCACAATCCATCTGTCTCAACAAACACACCGCAAAAAGAAGATTACATCGAATAGATCTCCACAAGAGAGGGGGAGAACTTTGTATTGAGATTCAAAGAGAGAGAAGAAGCCATCTAGCTACTAACTATGGACCCGAAGGTCTGAGGTAAACTACTCACACTTCATCGGAGAGGCTATGATGATGTACAAGCCCTCCGTGATGACGGCCCTCTTCCGACGGAGCTCCGGAATAGGCCCCAAGATGGGATCTCGTGGATAACAGAAAGTTGCGGCGGTGGAATTAGGTTTTTGGCTCCCGTTCTGATCGTTTGGGGGTACGTGTGTATATATAGGAGGAAGAAGTACGCCGAAGGAGCAACGAGGGGCCCACGAGGCAGGGGGGCGCGCCCTAGGGGGCGCCCCCACCCTCGTGACCGCCTCTTTTGTTCCTTGGAGCAGGGTCCAAGTCTCCTGGATCACGTTCAGTGAGAAAATCACGTTCCTGAAGATTTTATTCCGTTTGGACTCCGTTTGATATTCTATTTCTTCGAAACACTGAAATAGGCAAAAAACAGCAATTTTGGGCTGGGCCTCCGGTTAATAGGTTAGTCCCAAAAATAATATAAAAGTGGAAAATAAACCCAATATAGTCCAAAATAGTAGATAATATAGCATGGAGGAAACAAAAATTATAGATACGTTGGAGATATCATGTATTGGTGTGGTTCCAGGCACCAAATCAATTACAAATTCCAGTTCTCTGTCAGCCGGCATGCCTGGTAATTCTTCTGGGAATACATCTGGGTACTCATGGACCACTAGAATTAGCTCCACCTCTTCTGCCATGGCTGTGAACATCATATCCTTCTTGGGTATGCTCTTGCGGGCATAAAAACTTGTGGTGCGACCTTCCGTATTTGTCATGGTAACTTCTCTGGTCGCACAATTGATGCATGCTTGGTATTGGGTTAACCAATTCATGCCCAGAATAATATCCAATTTGTTGGAATCGATGATTATCAGAGATGTTGGAAACTTGACGCCCTTGATGTCAATTTCCAGATTGCGGCAGACCAAATTGCTTCTGAGCAGGGACCCGAAGATTGTACCAGCATGTGTTTTCCCAAAATCGAGCAAGGAAATTTGTTTTGGGCAGCAAAACTCTGGGATATAAAAGAGTGGGAAGCACCAGAGTCAAATAAAATTACGACAGGTATGCCGTTAACAAGGAATATACCAATGACGACTTCTGGGTCTCTTGGACTTCGTCTGCAGAGATATGATGGATTTGCCTGGGATCATATCGGGGGCGGAATACGACTCCATGTAGTTGACTTGCGGATGGAATGGAGCTGTTTGCTTGTTGTTCTTGGGGCACTGCCTGGCGTAATGTCATGTTTGCCCATGGCAGAAACATGAGTTGTTGCGCTGAAAATCTTCACGCATCGGGCTAGTCACAATGTTCTTGACTTGAGTGGTGGTCTTGTTGACATTTTGCTGCCAGTTGGGTTTGTACTCCACCTGAGTCCGTTGCCAAGTACGAGCCTTCTGCACTGGTTGCATCTCCTTCTTCGGCTCGAATTTGCGCTTGTGGTCATTAATAGCTGGCTTGTTGTCATGTAGTAGCTTGTGTTCCCTTTCTGCGATGAGGGCCTTGTTCACCAGAGTCAGTAAGTCCGAAAAATCAAACATGCCGAGGGTGCACCTGAGATGCTGATTCAGGCCTCCAAGAAATTTGTCGATCTTCCGTTCTTCTGCCACATCATAGAGAGAATAGCGGGACAAATGGTTGAACTTATTCAGATACTCGTTGACTGTCATGCTGCCTTGAGTGAGGGCGAGGAATTCGCGCTGCTTGATTTTCATAATCCCGGTGGGAATATGATACTTGCGGAAATGATCCTTGAATTTAGCCCAAGTAATTTCCTCATCCGTGGGCCATATTGCTTTAGCAATATCCCACCATATAGCGGCAGCTCGTTCGAGATAATGCGTTGCGAAGGGAACCTTGTCTCCCTCTTCAGTGCGAGCAATCTCCATTTTCCTCTCAATAGTCCTTAACCAATCATCAGCGTCCAATGGATCAATAACTTGGCTGAAGCTGGGAGGCTTGGTTCGCTGAAAATCTGACAGCTTGGAGTGATGGCCATTCTGGTTTCCATTCTGCCCAACCATAACTTTCACACTTTTCAATATTTCCAGCAGATTGTTGCTCCTTCTTTCTTCAAACATTCGCAGGATTTGCTCAGTGGAAGGCGGATGTGGCGGTGGAGACGGGGGTGGCTAGTATGGCTCGGGGGAATGTCCTGCCTCTCTTGCGGAGCGATGAACAGGGACATCCTCACAAGTTTGACTGCTGCTGCCGCCACTCGGCATCCTATTATTTATTTTCCCAATACATAGCAACCGTGATGAGAAAAATCCAATGTGGGAGGAAAGCCATTGACAAATCCCAGAAGAAAACAACGAAAGAAAGCCAAAGC
The DNA here is from genome assembly GCF_018294505.1 of Triticum aestivum. Classification (NCBI taxonomy): domain Eukaryota; kingdom Viridiplantae; phylum Streptophyta; class Magnoliopsida; order Poales; family Poaceae; genus Triticum; species Triticum aestivum. Next base: position 446,955,696 of record NC_057812.1, on the reverse strand, counting down.
GAATAAAAAGTTCCAACATAATTATACATAGACTCAACATGGAAGTAATTATCACAACGGGTCTACTACCCTCATACATGAAACTAAGCATCATGACACATGCGACTACACTCATACATCATACTCATGACGAAAGCGATACTCTAGCAGTCTACTGATCGGACTGCGCTGCTGCGGACTCCTCTCCTGAGCCGGACCCAGATCCTGAACTGATAGTAGAGAACTTCGGGTTAAGAGAAACGCGACAGTGCTGCCTCGAGGGCTCTCTCTCTGGGGTAGGAGCAGGATGGGATCTAACCATAGGAGCGGCAAGAGTAGCGACAAGTGAAGCCCACGCAGCAGGAGCACTACTAGGGGTCACCGTCAGAGGGTTAACGGTACCCTGCGAAGTCACTGGGGAAACAGAGGCGGGAGGAACTGGAGTAGTGTAGATGACAGTGGGAAGAGGGTTCGTAGTACGAGCAGCAGCGAGAGCTGTCCGGGCGCGTGAAAGCTCCCGAGCTAACTCGTAGTTCGGGAGATAACTGGCAGTGATATATCGAGAAAGGTGGCTAGTGTACGATCGCACGCCGGATTAATCAAAGGAAAGCGATATGCCCATTCTTGTGCAGAGATGGGTAGTAGAAGAAACATGGGTGGGTGTGCATGCGAACCTCGTTGTAGCGCAAGTCTACAAGAGCCTTGATAGTTGCAAACTGAACCGCCTGAGATGTCATAGAAGCAAGACCACCCTTAGTAGAACAAGTGTAAGCACTGGAAGGGGAACTGTGGTGTAGAGTTACCTCGGCATAATACTCATACAATGCACTAGCTAGATGCTCCCGATACACCCGATACTTTGGATCAGCACCCTCTGGATAGAGTCATTGCCACACGTTCTGAAGCAGGTGCGGCGATGTGTACGGAGCTGGCTCAGGATGGTACAAGATCGGTACTAGAGCACGATGACAGACAATATCATGACAATTAATCAAATTAATGCAAAAGCAAGAGTTACTAATCATGTAATGAAACCAATACACGCACCGAGTCTCACAGACTCGCTTACCAGACGGTTACCTCGTAACCAAGCGGTGACCATACCGGGGTCACAATTGAAAACCAACCGCTCATGAACAACTCGAGAGTTCATGAAATATAGAGAATCGCAACAACCATTTAGTTTGCAAGATTAATTATAAAACTTGATACATGGTGTGACTTACTTCCGAGCTATGCCCATAACCGAGGACGCGGCTATCGATAGGTTAAATAAACTCTGCAGAGGTACTGCACTTTACCCACACTAGGAACACCTGGCCTCGCACTCCCATTCGGGTGGACCAAAGTGTTCTGACGAAACCCTCCCTTTGTCATGGCACTCTCTCGGCCACTACGACCAACTCCCTCTCAGGGCTAGGTCTTGGGTGGCCCCGTGCCTACCAAAGGCACCAACGGCCACCGTCGTTGCAAAACAGTCCCAAACGGGGACAAGGTACCATAAAAACAAAAACAAGCACACAAGGTTATGTCTGCTTACTGGGCCAGGGTATGCACGCCCATAACCTTCCCTCGCGGGAGCACCGGTGAGAGGCACAACAAAGGACCGAATCAAGACCTTACCACAAGGTAAATGTGGTCGCACTGAATAAAAACCCGATTCAGTGGCACCATGACGGGATCAACATCATATTCAAGTTGAACTTTGACAAAAACTTTTTATAAAAACAATGATATTGTGACTTAATCACGCGACTAATCGACATGCAATCAAATAACAGATGGATATGGATCAAACTTATCTATATAATTAACTTGCAATATTCAGGATCCAAAAACTTCACTGGTCCTAATTCATTTTTATTATCCAGCATTATTTTTATTAACTCATCATTTTTATGAAAATCTCACTTAGTAAAAGAACTATCATTTTCTACCATAGCAAAATGACTAATGCAAAATTTTACTCTACTTGACCAAACAAGTTCATGCAATTTACCAGCAACTAAAACAAGCATATCAAACATGGTGAAGTAACTAGCAATTAGAAAAATTTATTTATCAAATTTTAAATGCAAGTAAAAACTCATATTCAATTAGAAAGTCATAGATATTGAAATAACACCATCCAAATGCTGGTGTGGCTTGGCTTAGTGTAGGGGAGGATCACACCCCTCTTGGTTTGCTTCAAGACAAGCTTCTCCTTCAGAAAATAATTAAACACCACAAAAACAAATATCAAAATCCATTCTGAAAATCACCAGAAATTCTAGACAGCAAAGAAAAATCCACCTTTTGGTGTGCTGCTAGAGCTTTCTGAAACAAAGACAATGCAAAAAGAATCAAATCATTTGGACTTATGGTTTAGAAATGGGGGCTGGTCAAAGTTTTGGTCAATTTCTGAATAAATTTGAATTAAACAGAAATTCCTGGGGGGTGACGTCGAAGGCATAAAAGAGAAATACACCTCCACTCGTACCGCTTCGGGCACGAGTGGTGTGGCTGACGGGCGGGCCCCGCACGTCAGGAGCAAGAGAGGGGAAACGAGATGCGAACGCGGTGGCGCTTTGCCGGAGCACACGCCGGCGAGGAGGGGGTTTGAGGCTAGTTTAGATGGATAGGATTGAAGCTGGGCTCGCAGCGCACCAGCCCGTACCCGTGGCTTGCCATGGGATGGAGGGAGCTACTCGCGGTCAAGCTCGCAAGCTTCGGTGGTGGACGGGGTTTGCCAGAGTGGATGAAGACGACGGCTAGAGTCAGCTCCGGGGGCTCAGCAGCATCCAGACAGCACCAAGAGACCTCCAATGCCACGCTCGAGCAGCTAGTCGAGCTCGAGAGGCTCCGGAGCAAGGTGGCCGAGTTGCGGAGGTCGCCGGAGTTCTCTGGTCAGGGAAGCCGTCCAGAGGCCTGCCCGACCGGGCTGTGGCCCTTCTGCATGTTCGTGGAGGTGGTGAGGAGTGGTGCGTGGCTAGGAAACGAGGAGGGAGGCTCTATATATAGCCGGAGTGAGGGGGGTAACGTGTCGCTACTGGAGCTCTCTGGAAGCCGGCGAACGACGATGAAGCACTCCAGTGCGAGGGGGAAAGCGTGCAACATCGCTGTGGGAGGCTGTCCACGCTCGTGGACGAGCACATGACGTAGGAGGGGGAGCGGACAAGTGCACACACGCACTGTGGCTTTTGGCCGCGACGTGCCTGTGCTTGCTGCGGCATCTCCTGCGTCGGCAAGCGCCAGGGAGAGGTCAAGGGTGATGGGTTGGGGCTGGTGGCGCGGCGCGGCAGTCGTCGGCGAGCGCTAGATCAAGCACGCGTTGGACAGAGGAGATGGCGACACCCAGAGCGCATCGAGTAGCTGCTAGGCACCATGTCTTCACACGGTCACCACAATGGCATGGTCAAGAGGACGCCCAAACGCGACCAAACCTTGTCTATGCTCTAGTCCACACAGTGTTTAGTCTAGGAAAGTTGAAAGCTCATACCCAGGCCGACCAGAATTGACTCAACCAAGCTGGCAAGTTTCTGACTAGAAACTTGGTCGCCAAGTTTGGCTAGCTTCTAGATGGCCATTAGGGCTAATCACCTGGGGTTTAGGTTCTCTTAGGATGGTAGTTAAGCTCAAGAAAGATCAGGGCTAAAAGATCAAGGAAAAATGCACTTGTTGTACAATGTGCATTTCTGGTCTAGAAGAGAAATGATTTTCTATAGAAAAATATTACAAAAAGTCGAGCAATATTTTGGCTTGGGAAGGTGTGCCAAGGTCCAAAGAATATTCAGGAATTATCTCAGATTTTTAGGAGCATTAAATGAGGGTTGCTTTGGAGCACAAGTTTCTGAAAAGGGTTTCAGGGAGGAGAATGAATATTTTTCCTTTATGAAAAATATTCATTTGATTATTTTTGGGATTTATCAAAGAGATAAGGTTGAATGGGAAGTAGATAGACACTTGGGTGAAAGTCAAGGGTATGCCCAAGTGACAAGTCCATTTGAAATGATTCCAAAATCCAAATCAAGGCAAGTTAAAAACCAAGTCCGGAAACAGAGAGAAGGCAAGTCCGGAAAAAGAGGGAAGGCAAAATCTAGGCTGTCACACCCTCCCTTTCAACGTGCAAGCAGCTCGCTCTAAAAAGAAGCGACCGGCCCCGCCAAGATCTCGAGGAGAGGGAACTCTAGTGACAGCAGTTGTGTCTCGTGAGGTGGTTAGACTTAGCTTTCACGAAGGCAGTGCTGAACGGGCCACAACCCGCGAAGAATCTCCACAGCCCTCGAGATGCACCCTTCGAGGCTCGTCCCCTTGAGTCCCTTGGGGCGGGCGATTGTCGCCATTTACTGCATGAGACACTACCTGCGTGATTCCCGAACACTTCGTTCTTAGGGTAGCTACATGTTGACAAATTTCAGGACATGGGGAGCGACGCACACTTGCAAACTTTCTCATGGCTGTTCCGTGAGGAGATAAGGCACCAAGGATCTTGGTGAGGTGACATGCACGGGGGCAGGCCCGAGAGCGAGAGCTCGATCACTTGGATTTATCAGCACTGCAGGGACTAACCCAACCACAAACGCCATGCCCAGCCCCCGCACATGGGACAGTCAAGAGAGGAGTCGCGAGGACACGATGCTCTTTGGGTGGCATGGCACCAGACACATGATTATGCGAGCAATATAAATTCATCAGGGCATGACAAAATCCGTTACACAACCAAAAAGTGGCACGGCTGCCATGTCTGGCACGGGTCAGCTCGAGGTTGCTGCAGCTCGTGGGGTGCCCTCCGATTGAACAAACAAAAAGTCACCTGGAGAAGCAGCGCTGTCAAGTTGCTCGATGAGGTGCACCACGGAAGCTCATCGCTCAGGGGCTGAGAGGCTCCCGATGCCCAGGGGGCTTGCAAGGGGCAGAGGGCTTGTACGATTCCATCATGAGGCGCGCCAGCCTTTGGAAGGTGGCGCCGACATTCATCAGGCCGAAGGGCTTGTGGGTGTAGTTTGTGGTGAGGCCCACGCCCGGGCTAATGCACGATGGCCAAAAGAGGTCCTGGGAGCAGGCCCTGTCGAGGCCCGCGAGGTTGATGCACATGCACACATTGCCACCCTTCTCGGGGACGATGATTGGGTTGGCGGGCCGCGTGGAGTGGCGCAAACCGCAGATGGCCCGAGCTTCCTACAGCTTGGAAATTTCCTGGACGATGAACTCTTGCTTCGCTGGCGCCTGGTCCTGTGCTCCTTGATTGACGGGGCGTGCGCTGGGGCACATCGCTAGGTGGTGCTCAATCACCTCCCTCAGCACAGCGGGCAGATCAAATGGTTTCTAGGCAAAAATGTCTGAGCATGCGCGAAGGAAGGTGCCAAGCGCGCCTTCCTATGTGGGAGGAGGGCAGGCGCCAATGGCGAGGGCAGGGCCTGGACCACTGCCATCAGCTGATGCCTTCTTCGCCTCGGGCGGTCCTTGTAGAGTAGCTACTTCTTCTTTCTGGGAGCAGCCTCGGGAGGCTTGGCGGCGTCCTCGCCTTTGGAATGCATGGTTGAGGCAACCCGGCAGGCATGCTCGAGGGAACAAACCATGTCTTTCTCGCCATAAGAGATGGTGATGATACCGCTGCAGCCTGGCATCTTGAGGACGTTGTAGCCGTGGTGGGTCGCCGCCATGAACTTGGCGAGTGCCGGGTATCCCAGGATGGCATTGTATGGAAGGCTGATGTGCGCCACGTCAAAGTCGATGAGCTCAGTGTAGCAGTTGTGGCGGGTGCGGAAGGTGACAGCGAGGCACACTTGCCCCAGGGGGATGGTAGACCCATCAGTCACCCCGAAGAAGGGCCTTGTCGACATCAGCTGGTTGTAGGGCACTTGGAGTATCTCAAAGGTCTCGATGGAGATCACGTTGAGGCCGGCGCCCCCCTCGATGAGGGTCTTGGTGACCGTGACATTGCTGATGGTGGGGGTGCACATCATGGGAAGCGTGCCTCTGCGGCCGTGGACTTGAGGTGATCCTTGGAGTGGAAGGTGATGGCATACTGCGACCACTTGAGGGGCTGTGCAGCTTCAAGCCTCGGGAGGGTGGCGTTCACCTCACAAGAGAACTACTTGAAGATGCGATTGGATGCAGGGGACTGGGCTCCCCCAAGGATGTAGGCTATTGCACAAGGCTCTTGATAGCCCCTAGACCCCTCATCGAGTCGGTTGGTGTCGTTCCTCCTAGGTGGCGGTGGCAGTGGTGGAAGGGCAGTGCTGGCATGAAGATGTGCCTCATGAGGCTGATCGCGCCAGTATTGGCGGGGGGTTGCCTGTGCCATTGCGGTTGTCCCATCGGCCGCTGCTCTGACCTCCTACGCGACTGGCACCGCAGTCACTGCGATCCCCTCGGTGGCCCAAGCACTCGTCATAGAGTGACTTGAGTTCCTGGCAGTCCTCCGTCCTGTGGGTGCGCACATTGTGGTAGATGCAGAACGAGCGGCTGTCCTTCCCGGGCTCATCGTGGTCACAACCTTGCTTCTTCTCAGGCTCCGCTGCCAGCACGACATGGCCTTTGCACTTGATGTCCTTGCCCTTGTCCTTGTTGTCATTCGGCGGGGCATCGGGGTCGTTGTGGATGAAAAGGCGACCCTCTTCGGCCTTGGCGCACCTGTCGGCAAGGTCAAACAACTCCAACACCGAGTCTAGATCATCGTTGATAGTGAGCTTCTCGCACATCCTGACGTCTGTGACACCAGAACAGAACACCAAGATGATGGCCTCACACTAGTACAACGAGGTGCTATACAAACGGTTTTAACCCCCTTCCACGACGACATTTGGAACCGTCGCCTAGTGAGTGTGGGTGATAGGGGGGTCCTTCCCACATGACATAGAAACTGTCGGGGATATGCCCTCCTGGCACACACGCTCGCCAAAAGGAGGTCATGTGCGACCGACGAGCGACCAAATACGGTTATACGTACAGTAGTGCTCAAAAAATACAATTATACAGGAGAAATCATTTCTGATCATAAGTACATTCCACACAGTCAGTCCCCGCTAAACGTTTCTGTTTGTATATACATCCCACACAGTCGCTGCAAGGAAAACATTTCTGTTCGCAAGTACATCACACACAATTTTCCCCGTTAAATCGTTTGTAATAGCGTTTCCATTGCGCATGATATTAACAATTTTATCATTTGTGTTATTGAATGCATCACACACAGTGCGTAGAAGAAACTATGTGGCAAAGGTTGTCCATCACACACAGTTTTTATGTGGTAAATGTTTGCGCCAAGTGGCGTAACGCAAACAGTTTTCAAGAGGATGTCGTGTGTGATTGTTCATTAATCTAACACGGTTTATTCCTAGAAATTGTGTGCGTTATTGAATGCATCACACACGGTGTTTTCTCAATAACCGTTTGCAATAGAAAAACCCAATTAGCAGGCTAACTATCCTATTATTAATAATCCATTTATTAATCTAATTGACATTTCATATTAAGCACACAATATATTTCATTTTCATAATTGAAATACATAAGATTACAACATTATATATCTTCAGTACTCAGCTACCCCATTACACAACTACACCAGCACCAAGTTACACATGCAACATCTATAACCTTTCAAAATTAGCATCATAGATGATACATAGACAGATGTATCTCATCTGGAAAACTGCTGAAGCAGAAGGCGAATATTGAGCCTTCATTGATGTTGACGGTTTTTGCAACTTTAGGCTAGTGCATGTGGATAATTGACCATCCATCATTCGTCCTCTTCAGGAATACTTCAATATTGAACCGTGGGTGTTCTATGAATACCTTCCTCGCCTCCTGACCATACAGGTGGTTTGAGAGGTAATCATCAGTGAACTTCTTTGGAAAGGCCTGAAAACAAGGATGTGCACAAATATCTTCTCTATATTGGAAATGGGGCAAAGGAATAAAAAAGGCAAGGTATAATAGTTAGTACCATCCTGTAGTGAACTGATGTCTTCTTCATTGTGCAGACAAAGATCTTGTTGTTTTTTGTCGTTAATTTCTTTATCCTAACAATCTTTTTGAGTTTCTTGACTTGACTGATATTCATGGACAACTCATTTCCCCGTATGCAACAAGGGTCGAACAGTGGGTCAAAACCTCTGACAACGGGACCTACATGTGCAAGACAAAATTGTTAAAAACCTAAATATTAGAATGGTTCATGCAATTGCACAATAATGTGCTATTGGACAAAAGACCATGCATGTGCAAACCTCGATTGTAAACCTCAGTGCTTCCCATTGTTTCCCTGCAACACATACAAGGTAGTTAGTCATCAGGTTAAGTGAGGGTTCACATGCTATTAGTAAGATATATTGATGAAAAATAAGCACATTGCAGATTCATCAGATTAATTCAAGCCACATGGAAAACCCATTTATCCAAACCAAGCATGATTAAGAACTAGGAAATATAGCACTTGTATATGTTTCTCATGTATTAAGTGCAGTCAAATTTGATTTATTCCTCACATGCACAACAATACAAAATTCTACCCACGACAATTGGACATTGCATTGTAGAATTGAACCAAGCAGTTAACTAAACACCACAACAAATGAACCAAACATTAACTAAGCACCACATTGCACAATATGACATACTCCTAATAGAAGATCAGACAGTTTACTAAACCAACCATGCTTGACAACTTGGAAAATTGCACCCTGAAGAATTGAACATCATATTTGGAGAATTGAACCAAACAGTTAACTGAACACCACATTGCACGACATATAGAACATATACACTAGAGCAGAAGATTGCATGGTAAAAGTAGATAGCACAATTCACTAGAATTTATTAAGGAAAGGCAGTAGCTAGCAAACTGGACATGCGTCCTTATAGTGAGCTAATAAGACAAGCTACTCCCCATTGTCGGAGATATCGATGACAATTGGCTCCTTGGACATGGAAGAGGGCACGGCCTCTGCATTGTGGGTGCCCTCGTCGTAGTGGTGAGTTGCCTAAGCCGCTCCGGGAACCAACCTGCTGGCTCTCGAGATGAGGTAAGCACGTCACACTGAGAAAACACCTCGTAGTCTTCGTCGAAGGCACCGACGGTGGCCTCGAGAAAACGCCACAAACTATCGTTTAAAGCAGCCAACCACGTCGTGGCATCGGCGCGCGAGGCATCGACGGCGAGGTGCTCCTCCAAGATCTGCGGGTCGGCACGAATGGCAGCCATCGCGACCTCATCCGCGCGTGCGGCCGCGATTTTCTTCTCCGCTGCCAAATGCTCCTTGAGATCCTGGCTATACTGCGTGCACCATGGTTTAGGGTGGCGCTTATTTGGTGGAGGGGTCGGTGATTTGGGTGGAAGGTGTCACGCTGGCGGTTGATACGTCTCCAACGTATCTATAATTTTTGATTGCCCCATGCTATATTATCTACTGTTTTGAATGTTTATGGGCTTTATTATACACTTTTATATCATTTTTGGGACTAACCTATTAACCCAGAGCCCAGTGCCAGTTTCAGTTTTTACCTTGTTTTAGGGTTTCGAAGAAAAGGAAAATCTAACGGAGTCCATTCGACCTGAAACTTTACGGAACTCATTTTTGGAAGGAAAGAAGCCCAGAAGACTTGAAGTGCACGTAAGGGAAGCTTCGAGGAGGCCATTAGGTAGGGGGGCGCCCACCCCCCTAGGGCGCGCCCTCCACCCTTTGGGCCCCTCGTGCCCCCCCTAACGTACTTCTTCCGCCTATATATCTCCATATACCCTAAAAACATCAGAGAGCACAATAGATCGGGAGTTCCGACACCAGAAGCCTCCGTAGCCACCGAAAGCCAATCTAGACCCGTTCCGGCACCCTGCTAGAGGGGGGAATCCCTCTCCGGTGGCCATCTTCATCATCCCAGTGCTCTCCATGACGAGGAGGGAGTAGTTCTCCCTCGGGGCTGAGGGTATGTACCAGTAGCTATGTGTTTGATCTCTCTCTCTCTCTCGTGTTCTTGAGGTGATACGATCTTGATGTATCGCGAGCTTTGCTATTATATTTGGATCCTATGATGTTTCTTCCCCCCTCTACTCTCTTGTAATGAATTGAGTTTCCCCTTTGAAGTTATCTTATCGGATTGAGTCTTTAAAGATTTGAGAACACTTGATGTATGTCTTGCCGTGCGTATCTGTGGTGACAATGGGGTACCACATGATTCACTTGATGTATGTTTTGGTGATCAACTTGCGGGTTCCGCCCATGAACCTATGCATAGGGGTTGACACACGTTTTCGTCATGATTCTCCGGTAGAACTTTGGGGCACTCTTTGAGGTCCTATGTGTTGGTTGAATAGATGAATCTGAGATTGTGTGATGCATATCGTATAATCATACCCAGGGATACTTGAGGTGACATTGGAGTATCTAGGTGACATTAGGGTTTTGGTTGATTTGTGTCTTAAGGTGTTATTCTAGTACGAACTCTAGGGCTGTTTGTGACACTTATAGGAATAACCCAACGGATTGATTGGAAAGAATAACTTTGAGGTGGTTTCGTACCCTACCATAATCTCTTCGTTCGTTCTCCGCTATTAGTGACTTTGGAGTGACTCTTTGTTGCATGTTGAGGGATAGTTATGTGATCCAATTATGATATTATTGTTGAGGGAACTTGCACTAGCGAAAGTATGAACTAGGCCTTGTTTCAACGCATTGTAATACCGTTTATGCTCACTTTTATCATTAGTTACCTTGCTGTTTTTATAATTTCAGATTACAAATACCTTTATCTATCATCCATATACCACTTGTATCACCATTTCTTCGCTGAACTAGTGCACCTATACAATTTTACCATTGTATTAGGCGTGTTGGGGACACAAGATACTCTTTGTTATTTGGTTGCAGGGTTGCTTGAGAGAGACCATCTTCATCCTACGCCTCCTAAGGATTGATAGACCTTAGGTCATCCACTTGAGGGAAATTTGCTACTGTCCTACAAACCTCTGCACTTGGAGGCCCAACAACGTCTACAAGAAGAAGGTTGTGTAGTAGACATCAAGCTCTTTTCTGGCGCCGTTGCCGGGGAGGTTAGTGCTTGAAGGTGTATCTTTAGATCTTGCAATTGAGTCTTTTAGTTTCTTGTTTTATCACTAGTTTAGTTTGTAAAAGGAAACTATAAAAAATGGAATTGAGTTTGTCTCATACGCTTCACCTTTTTAATATCTTTCGTGAGTATGATGGAAAGGATAATTGTGCTCAAGTGCTAGAAGAAGATATCTATAAAATGGTTGGCACTAAATATTTGAATGATCAGCATGATTTCAATGTTGTTAGTATGAATTCCTTGAATATCCATGATGCTAATGATATGCAAAGCCACAAGCTTGGGGAAGCTATGTTTGATGAAGATGTTATTTTTTGTGCCCCAAGTTTTGATGAGCAAATTTATTATGATGAAAGCATGCCTCCTATCTATGATGATTATTGTGATGACACGTATGCTCTAAAGAATAATGATAATCATGAAACTTGTCATCTTGATCTTAAATTTCAATCACATGATAGTTATTTTGTTGAGTTTGCTCCCACTATTATTCATGAGAAGAATTTTGCTTATGTGGAGAGTAATAAAATTTATATGCTTATAGATCATGAAAAGAATGCTTTAGGTGCTGGTTATATTGTTGAATTCATTATGATGCTACTGAAAATTACTATGAGGGAGGAACATATGCTTGTAGGAATTGCAATAATATCAAGTTTCCTCTCTATGTGCTTAAAGTTTTGAAGTTATGCTTGTCTTACCTTCCTATGCAAGTTGATTCTTGTTCCCATAAGTTGTTTGCTCACAAAATCCCTATGCATAGGAAGTATGTTAGACTAAATGTGCTATTCATATTCTTCATCATGCTCTCTTTATGTTTCAATCCTTATCTATTGTGTGAGCATCATTGAAATCATCATGCCTAGCTAGGGGCGTTAAACGTTAGCGCTTGTTGGGAGGCAACCCAATTTTATTTTAGTTACTTGATTTTTGTTCCTGTTTAGTAATAAATAATTTATCTAGCCTCTGTTTATATGTGGTTTTATGCTTTTAATTAGTGTTTGTGCCAAGTAGAACCTTTGGGAAGACTTGAGGAAAGTCTTTTTAATCTTGCTGTAAAAAACAGAAACTTTAGTGCTCACGAGAATTGCTGCCATTTTTATTTGGAAAGTGCTATTTAGTTAATTATTTTTTCAGATGATTGATAGATAAATTCCTCACTTCCAGAAATGTATTTGAGAATTTTATGAGTTCCATAAGTATACGTTGGATCCAGATTACTACATACTGTTCTGTTTTTGACAGATTCTGTTTTTCATGTGTTGTTTACTTATTTTGATGAATCTATGGCTAGTAAAAGAGTTTATAAACCATAGATAAGTTTGAATACATTAGGATTAACACAAATATAAATAAATAATGATTTCATTACAGTACCTTGAAGTGGTGTTTTGTTTTCTTTCGCTAACGGAGCTTACGAGTTTTCTGTTAAGTTTTGTGTTGTGAAGTTTTCAAGTTTTGGGTAAAGATTCGATGGATTATGGAATAAGGAGTGGCAAGAGCCTAAACTTGGGGATTCCCAAGGCAGCCCAAGTTAATATTCAAGGACAACCAAAAGCCTAAGTTTGGGGATGCCCCGGAAGGCATCCCCTCTTTCGTCTACTTCCATCGGTAACTTTACTTGGAGCTATATTTTTATTCACCACATGATATGTGTTTTGCTTGGAGCGTCAATTTATTTTGTTAGGATTTGCTTTATGTTATTTAGAACAATGTTTTTCATCTTTTATTTCAATAAAAGTGGCATTGATAGCCTTTACTATGCCTATGTTACAAGTATACATGTTGCTGTTTGAAAACAGAAAGTTTACCTCTGTTGCAATAATTCCCAAGAAAAGTCAGAATGTGATAAAATGTTGAAACCTTTTGAATATTAAGATCTGATAAATTTACTACCGTGGGAATTTTCTTTCATAATTTTTTGGAGCTAGGGAAGTATGGATGTTGCTGCATTCTTTACAGATTGTCCAGTTTAGGCAGATTGCTGTTATGATTGCATTGTTTGCATATGTTTGCTTCTATAATGATTCTATTTGAGGATAGGACTATTAAATATGCATAGGCATTTAGTATGCAATATTGAATAATAATTTTAGTGATTTGCTACAGTAGAGTATGATAAGGTTTTGGCAATGGTTTATACTAACTTATCTCACGAGTCCTTGTTGAGTTTTGTGTGGATGAAGCTTTTGAGATTTAGGGAGACCGTGATATGAGAGGAATTAAGGAGACACAAAAGCTCAAGCTTGGGGATGCCTAAGGCATCCCAAGATAATATTTCAAGAAGTCTCAAGCATCTAAGCTTGGGGATGCCCCGTTGGCATCCCACCTTTCTTCTTCAACAACTATCGGTTAGTTTCGGTTGATCCTAAGTTTTTGCTTCTTCACATGATGTTTGCCATTCTTAGAATGTCATTTTGTTTTTCTTTGCTTGCTGTTTGAATAAAATACCAAGATCTCAAATTATTAAATGTTAGAGAGTCTTCACATAGTTGCATAATTATTCGACTACTCATTGATCTTCACTTATATCTTTCAGAGTAGTTTGTCATTTGCTCTAGTGTTTCACTTATATCTTTTTAGAGCACGGTGGTAGTTTTATTTTGAAGAAATAGATGAACTCTCATGCTTCACTTAGATTATTTTGAGAGTCTTAAATAGCATGGTAATTTGCTTAAAATCCTAATATGCTAGGTATTCAAGAATAATAAAATTCTCTTATGAGTGTTTTGAATACTAAGAGAAGTTTGATGCTTGATGACTGTTTTGAGATATGGAGGTAATAATATCAAAGTCGTGCTAGTTGAGTGGTTGTGAAATTGAGAAATACTTGTGTTGAAGTTTGCAAGTCCCGTAGCATGCACGTATGGTAAACTTATGTAACAAATTTGAAACATGAGGTGTTATTTGATTGTCTTCCTTATGAGTGGCGGTCGGGGACGAGCGATGGTCTTTTCCTACCAATCTATCCCCCTAGGAGCATGCGTGTAGAGTCGAGGTTTTTGATGACTTGTAGATTTTTGCAATAAGTATGTGAGTTCTTTATGACTAATGTTGAGTCCATGGATTATACGCACTCTCACCCTTCCATCCTTGCTAGCCTCTTCGGTACCGTGCATTGCCCTTTCTCACATTGAGAGTTGGCGCAAACTTCGCCGGTGCATCCAAACCCCATGATATGATACGCTCTTTCACACATAAACCTCCTTATATCTTCCTCAAAACAGCCGCCATACCTACCTATTATGGCATTTCCATAGCCATTCCGAGATATATTGCCATGCAACTTTCCGCCATTCTGTTTATCATGACACATTCATCATTATCATATTGCTTTGCATGATCATGTAGTTGACATCGTATTTGTGGCAAAGCCACCGTTCCTAATTCATACATGTCACTCTTGATTCATTGCATATCCCGGTACACCGCCGGAGGCTTTCATATAGAGTCATACTTTGTTCTAGTATCGAGTTGTAATCATTGAGTTGTAAATAAATAGAAGTGTGATGATCATCATTTTCTAGAGCATTGTCCCAAGTGAGGAATAAAAAAAGGAGAAAGGCCATAAAAAAAGGGAAGGCCCAAAAAGAAGAGAAAGGCCATAAAAAGGAGAAGGCCCCAAAAAGGAAAAAAAAAGAAAAAAGGAAAAAAAGAAAAAGAGAGAAAAAGAGAGAAGGGACAATGCTACTATCCTTTTACCACACTTGTGCTTCAAAGTAGCACCATAATCTTCATGATAGAGAGTCTCTTGTTTTGTCACTTTCACATACTAGTGGGAATTTTTCATTATGGAACTTGGCTTGTATATTCCAACAATGGGCCTCCTCAAGTGCCCTAGGTCTTCGTGAGCAAGCAAGTTGGATGCACACCAACTTAGTTTCTTTTGTTGAGCTTTCATACATTCATAGCTCTAGTGCATCCGTTGCATGGCAATCCCTACTCCTTACATTAACATCAATCGATGGGCATCTCCATAGCTCATTGATTAGCCTCGTTGATGTGAGACTTTCTCCTTTTTGTCTTCTTCACATAACCCCCTCATTATTCTATTCCACCCATAGTGCTATATCCATGGCTCGCGCTCATGTATTGCGTGAAAGTTTATAGGTTTGAGATTACCAAAGTATGAAACAATTGCTTGGCTTGTCATCGGGGTTGTGCATGATGAGATCATTCTTGTGTGACGAAAATGGAGCATGACTAAACTATATGATTTTGTAGGGATGAACTTTCTTTGGCCATGTTATTTTGAGAAGACATAATTGCTTAGTTAGTATGCTTGAAGTATTATTATTTTTATGTCAATATGAACTTTTGTCTTGAATCTTTCGGATCTAAATATTCATACCACAAATAAGAAGAATTACATTGAAATTATGCAGAGTAGCACTCCGCATCAAAAATTCTGTTTTTATCATTTACCTACTCGAGGACGAGTAGGAATTAAGCTTGGGGATGCTGATACGTCTCCAACGTATCTATAATTTTTTATTGCTGCATGCTATATTATCTACTGTTTTGGATGTTTATGGGCTTTATTATACACTTTTCTATCATTTTTGTGACTAACCTATTAACCCAGAGCCGAGTGCCAGTTTCTGTTTTTACCTTGTTTTAGGGTTTCGAAGAAAAGGAAAATCAAACAGAGTCCAATTGACCTGAAACTTCACGGAACTCATTTTTGGAAGGAAAGAAGCCCAGAAGACTTGAAGTGCACGTAAGGGAAGCTTCGAGGAGGCCACGAGGTATGGGGGCGCGCCCTCCACCCTCGTGGGCCCCTCGAGGCCCCCCTGACATACTTCTTCCACCTATATATCTCCATATACCCTAAAAACATCAGAGAGCACAATAGATCGGGAGTTCCGCCGTCAGAAGCCTTCGTAGCCACCGAAAGCCAATCTAGACCCGTTCTGGCACCCTGCCAGAGGGGGGAATCCCTCTCCGGTGGCCATCTTCATCATCCCAGTGCTCTCCATGATGAGGAGGGAGTAGTTCTCCCTCGGGGCTGTGGGTATGTACCAGTAGCTATGTGTTTGATCTCTCTCTCTCTTTCTCTCTCGTGTTCTTGAGGTGATACGATCTTGATGTATCGCGAGCTTTGCTATTATATTTGGATCCTATGATGTTTCTTCCCCCCTCTACTCTCTTGTAATGAATTGAGTTTCCCCTTTGAAGTTATCTTATCGGATTGAGTCTTTAAAGATTTGAGAACACTTGATGTATGTCTTGCAGTGCGTATCTATGGTGACAATGGGGTACCATGTGATTCACTTGATGTATGTTTTGGTGATCAACTTGCTGGTTTTGCCCATGAACCTATGCACAGGGGTTGACACATGTTTTCGTCGTGATTCTCCGGTAGAACTTTGGGGCACTCTTTGAGGTCCTATGTGTTGGTTGAATAGATGAATCTGAGATTGTGTGATGCATATCGTATAATCATACCCACAGATACTTGAGGTGACATTGGAGTATCTAGGTGACATTAGGGTTTTGGTTGATTTGTGTCTTAAGGTGTTATTCTAGTACGAACTCTAGGGCTGTTTGTGACACTTATAGGAATAGCCCAACAGATTGATTGGAAAGAATAACTTTGAGGTGGTTTCGTACCCTACCATAATCTCTTCGTTCGTTCTCCGCTATTAGTGACTTTGGAGTGACTCTTTGTTGCATGTTGAGGGATAGTTATGTGATCCAATTATGATATTATTGTTGAGGGAACTTGCACTAGCGAAAGTATGAACTAGGCCTTGTTTCAACGCATTGCAATACCGTTTACACTCACTTTTATCATTATTTACCTTGCTGTTTTTATAATTTCAGATTACAAATACCTTTATCTATCATCCATATACCACTTGTATCACCATTTCTTCACTGAACTAGTGCACCTATACAATTTACCATTGTATTGGGTGTGTTGGGGACACAAGATACTCTTTGTTATTTGGTTGCAGGGTTGCTTGAGAGAGACCATCTTCATCCTACGCCTCCTAAGGATTGATAGACCTTAGGTCATCCACTTGAGGGAAATTTGCTACTGTCCTACAAACCTTTGCACTTGGAGGCCCAACAACGTCTATTAGAAGAAGGTTGTGTAGTAGACATCAAGCTCTTTTCTGGCGCCGTTGCCGGGGAGGTTAGCGCTTGAAGGTATATCTTTAGATCTTGCAATCGAGTCTTTTAGTTTCTTGTTTTATCACTAGTTTAGTTTATAAAAGAAAACTATAAAAAATGGAATTGAGTTTGTCTCATACGCTTCACCTTTTTAATATCTTTCGTGAGTATGATGGAAAGGATAATTGTGCTCAAGTGCTAGAAGAAGAAATCTATAAAATGTTTGGCACTAAATATTTGAATGATGATCATGATTGCAATGTTGTTAGTATGAATTCCTTGAATATCCATGATGCTAATGATATGCAAAGCCACAAGCTTGGGGAAGCTATGTTTGATGAAGATGATTTTTTTTGTCCCGCAAGTTTTGATGAGCAAATTTATTATGATGAAAGCATGCCTCCTATCTATGATGATTATTGTGATGACACGTATGCTCTAAAGAATAATGATAACCATGAAACTTTTCATCTTGATCTTAATTTTCAATCACATGATAGTTATTTTGTTGAGTTTGCTCCCAGTATTATTCATGAGAAGAATTTTGCTTATGTGGAGAGTAATAAAATTTCTGTGCTTATAGATAATGAAAAGAATGCTTTAGGTGCTGGTTATATTGTTGAATTCATTATGATGCTACTGAAAATTACTACGAGGGAGGAACATATGCTTGTAGGAATTGCAATAATATCAAGTTTCCTCTCTATGTGCTTAAAGTTTTGAAGTTATGCTTGTCTTACCTTCCTATGCAAGTTGATTCTTGTTCCCATAAGTTGTTTGCTCACAAAATCCCTATGCATAGGAAGTATGTAGACTTAAATGTGCTAGTCATATTCTTCATCATGCTCTTTTTATGTTTCAATCCTTATCTATTATGTGAGCATCATTGAAATCATCATGCCTAGCTAGGGGCGTTAAACATTAGCGCTTGTTGGGAGGCAACCCAATTTTATTTTAGTTACTTGATTTTTGTTCCTGTTTAGTAATAAATAATTTATCTAGCCTCTTTTATATGCGGTTTTATGCTTTTAATTAGTGTTTGTGCCAAGTAGAACCTTTGGGAAGACTTGGGGAAAGTCTTTTTAACCTTGTTGTAAAAAACAGAAACTTTAGCGCTCACGAGAATTGCTGCCATTTTTATTTGTAAAGTGCTATTTAGTTAATTCTTTTTTCAGATGATTAATAGATAAATTCCTCACTTCCAGCAATTTATTTGAGAATTTTATGAGTTCCATAAGTATACGTTGGATCCAGATTACTACAGACTGTTCCGTTTTTGACAGATTCTGTTTTTCATGTGTTGTTTACTTATTTTGATGAATATATGGCTAGTAAAAGAGTTTATAAACCATAGATAAGTTGGAATACAGTGCTTATACCCTAGGGTCATAGGTACATTGTGCTGATGCATCCACTATTGCATGTCCTTATACCAACCTTTTGCAGTTTTTAGTATAAGGGTGCATGTAAAATGAAGCAATCACACTTTTACCGTAAGGACATGTGTAACCAACGTTATTGTTAATCTAATGCCTCCAGTAATACGATGCAATTATATTGTGTTACAAATGGTACTCCTGCAATTTTCCCCAATATGATAAGTAAGTTGCTTCTTTATGCTGGTGAGTGTTCTAGTGTCCCCACTGTCACATGCCCTTAAACCAACTCTTTAGATGTTTTTGATCTATTGTATCTGGTAAACAAGCAATGCCACTGAGGGAGTCCTAGATTAGGGGGTCTCCTGAAAGCCGGACTATATCCTTTGGCCGGACTGTTGGACTATGAAGATACAAGATTGAAGACTTCGTCTCGTGTCCGGATGGGACTCTCCTTGGCGTGGAAGGCAAGCTAGGCAATACGAATATGTATATCTCCTCCTTTGTAACCGACCTTGTGTAACCCTAGCCCCCTCCGGTGTCTATATAAACCGGAGGGTTTTAGTCCATAGGACAACATACAATCATACCATAGGCTAGCTTGTAGGGTTTATCCTCTCCGATCTCGTGGTAGATCAACTCTTGTACTACTTATATTATCAAGAATAATCAAGTAGGACGTAGGGTTTTACCTCCATCAAGAGGGCCCGAACTTGGGTAAAACATCGTGTCCCCTGCCTCCTGTTACCATCCGCCTTAGACGCACAATTTGGGACCCCCTACCCGAGATCCGCCGGTTTTGACACCGACATTGGTGCTTTCATTAAGAGTTCCTCTGTGTCGTCATCATTAGGCTTGATGGCTCCTTCAATCATCGATAGCGATGCAGTTCAGGGTGAGACTTTTCTCCCCAGACAGATCTTTGTGTTCGGTGGCTTCGCACTGCGGGCCAACTTGCTTGGCCATCTGGAGCAGATCGAGAGTTACGCCCCTGGCCACCAGGTCAGGTTTGGAAGCTTAAACTACATGACCGATATTCGTGGAGACTTGATCTTCGACGGATTCGAGCCCCTGCCTAGTGCGCCACACGGTCACGATGAGCATGATCTAGCTCTGCCATCGGACAGTGTTCAGGAGATCGCGCCGGCAACCGCTTCGACCCTCAATTCGGATCCAGTTGCACCATCCATGGACGGGTGGATAGACCCTGCCACGGAGGCCATATCCTCAGTGGCGATCGAGCCGAGTATCGACCTTACCCTTCACGAGAGCCGTGATGCCAAGCTGCCGGATCCTTCCCTGGCCACGGGCTCCGAACCGCCTGCGCCCGTGCCTATCGAATTCGACTGGGCGCCGATCATGGAGTTTACCTCCGCGGATATCTTTGAGCACTCGCCCTTCGGCAACATACTGAACTCGTTAAGGTCTCTCTCCTTGTCAGGAGAGTCCTGGCCGAACTATGCCCGGCAGGATTGGGATGAGGATGACGAAGAAATTCGTCGCCCACCCACCACCCACTCAGTAGCCACTGTCGACGATTTGACTGACATGCTCGACTTCGACTCCGAAGACATCGACGGCATGGATGACGATGCATGAGGCGAACAAGAACCACTGCCCACGGGGCACTGGACAGCCACCTCGTCATATGACATATACATGGTGGACACACCCAAAGAAGGCAATGGCGACGAGACAACGGAGGATGACCCCTCCAAGAAGCAACCCAAGCGCCGACGTCAGCGGCGCCGCTCTAAGTCTCGCCAAAGCAAAAACGGTGACACCGGCACAGGAGATAATAGCACTCCGAACAGTGCCGAAGATGACAACAATCCCCTCCAGCAAGATTTAGAGCAGGAGGATGGAGAAGCCAGCCCTCCCGAGAGAGCGGCAGATAGAGAGGCGGAGGATGATAATTACATGCCTCCCTCCGAAGACGAGGCAAGCCTCGACAATGACAAATTTGTCATGCCTGAGGATCCCGTCGAACAAGAGCGCTTCAAGTGCCGGCTTATAGCCACGGCAAATAGCCTTAAGAAAAAGCAACAGCAGCTTCAAGCTGATCAAGATTTGCTAGCTGGCAGATGGACTGAAGTCCTTGCGGCCGAGGAATATAAACTCGAACGCCCCTCCAAGAGTTACCGAAAACGCATGTTGCTACCCCGACTGGAGGAGGAAGCACCAAAACCTACATCTCCAGCGTATGACGCGGCTGATCGGCCACCTCGTGGCCGCGACAAAGAGGCATTCCAGCCAAAAGCTCAGCCCACACCCCGACGCCACTCAAATAAAAATGTCAAGGCATGGGGAAATACGCCAGACCTGCGAGATGTATTGGAGGACAATGCAAAACACGCAAGATCGATCTACAGATCATGAGGGTGCGCCACTATGCGAGACGATAACCGTCACACCGGATACAGTAAAAGTAAATCCGGCCGGGCCGAACACAGCGCACAAGACTCATTCGAGCTATGTCGCGATATAGCCCAGTACAGAGGCGCTGCACACCCCCTATGCTTCAAACCCGTAAATATCGAATCATACAACGGCACAACAGATCCTGCGGTATGGATCGAGGACTTCCTCTTGCACATCCACATGGCCCGCGGTGATGATCTACATGCCATCAAATACCTCCCACTCAAGCTCAAAGGACCAGATCGGCATTGGCTCAATAGCCCGCCAGCAGAATCCATTGGCTGTTGGGAAGATCTGAAAGTTGCATTCCTCGACAACTTCTAGGGCACTTATGTGCGACCACCAGACGCCGATGACTTGAGCCACATAATTCAGCAGCCAGAGGAATCGGCCAGACAATTCTGGACACGGTTACCGACAAAGAAAAATTGAATCATTGATTGCCCAGATGCAGAGGCCCTAGCAGCTTTTAAGCACAACATCCGCGACGAGTGGCTCGTCCGGCACCTCGGCTAGGAAAAGCTGAAATCTATGGCAGACCTCATGACACTCATGACCCATTTTTGCGCGGGAGAAGACAGCTGGCTGGCTCTCAGCAATAACATATCAAAGAACCATGGTACTTCGGATACCAAGGATGGCAATGGCAGGTCACGTCGCAACAAACACAAGCGCCACATTAACAGCGACAATACCGAGGATACGGCAGTCAATGCCGGATTCAAAGGCTCTAAACCCGGTCAGCGGAAAAAGCCATTCAAAAGAAGCACTCCGGGCCTGTCCAGTTTGGACCGTATACTCGATCGCTCGTGTCAAATACACGTCACCCCCGACAAGCCAGCCAACCACACCAACGGGGATTGTTGGGTGTTCAAGCAGGCCGGCAAGTTAAATGCCGAAAACAAAGATAAGGGGTCACATAGCGATGACGAGGAGGAGCCCCAGCAGCCGAACACCGGAGGACAGAAGAGGTTCCCCCCACAAGTGCGGACGGTGGACATGATATACGCAACCCACATCCCCAAGAGGGAGCGGAAGCGTGCGCTAAGGGACGTATATGCGTTGGAGCCAGTCGCCCCAAAGTTCAACCCATGGTCCTCTTGTCTGACCACCTTCGATCGCAGGGACCACCCCACTAGTATCCGTCATGGCGGATTCTCCACACTGGTCCTAGACCCAATCATTGACATATTTCACCTTACTCGAGTCCTTATGGATGGTGGCAGCAGCCTGAACTTGCTTTATCAGGACACAGTGCGCAAAATGGGTATAAACCCCTCAAGGATCAAACCCACAAAAACGACCTTCAAAGGCGTCATACCAGGTGTAGAGGCCCATTGCGCAGGCTCAGTCACACTCGAAGTGGTCTTCGGATCCCCGGATAACTACCGAAGCGAGGAGTTAATCTTCGATATAGCCCCATTCCGCAGTGGCTATCTTGCACTGCTCAGGCGAACCGCATTTGCGAGATTCAATGCGGTACCGCATTATGCATACATCAAGCTCAAGATGCTAGGACCTCAAGGGGTCATCACAGTCAATGGAAACACATAGCGCTCTCTCCGCACGGAGGAGCACACTGCCGCCCTCGCAGCAGAAGCACAAAGCAGCGTCTTAAGGCAATCCACCAGTTTGGCGATTAAAGACCCGGACACCTTCAAGCACGCCCAGATTAATCGGCAACAAGACCACCTGGCACGTTCCGAGCTCGCATAGCAATGCAGCCCCCACCCCAGTCCCAGCCAAACGGCGAAATCTGTGCCACGTGTACATAATTACGCATTGAAAATACCATGGGCGCAGGTGGGGAGGGGGGCACGCCTACGGCACGCCCCAAGACGCGGCTCAACCGCACTAGGGGCTTCCCACTTTGTTATTTTTCTCTCTTTCAGGACTTTAATCTCTGGAAGCCCTGTCCGATAGTACGATTGCCGGACACACGATGCAATAACCAAGGATGCAGAAAGCTACGTCGCACCACGGAACTCCCAGGTGGTCTCTGATAACGAGTGAAATACCTGCTTTAAATACCATTGCTCAGCTTGCCCTTGGAGGGGACATGTCAATGGTCCTACTTTTTGCTTATCGCACTACTTGTATCATTCTCCTTCGACGCACCTTTTCTCAAACAATGCATAGCACTAGACTATTATCGCATTCTCTATTCTTCCTTTTTATATATATGTGTTCATTCATGACATCCAGCACCCGTACACTAGTACGGCCAATACGCCAGGGGCTTAAGCATACCCCATAATATGGCATGAGAAGTCCGAACACTTTCGAAAGTGCAACACCCCGAACTTATAACATTATATGCATCAGCTCCGAATCATGTCTTGGGTCAATAGTTGGGTTTGCCGGGCTCCCATGTTTTGTTACCTTACGTTCCGCTATATCGGCTAAGGTAGCACTGGGAGAACTACTGCGATTGTGCCCCGGTTCATCTAGGCTAAGCACCTCAGTAGAGAAAGCTAAAACTGACTGTTATGATAAGGCGAGAGCCGGTCATTGTTCGAGAGGTCTCGAGTCCCTAAAGACTTACGCCGCTTAGAGCAAGGAGTCGGCTTTGTCTGGCTTAAGGCGTGTATAGCGCCCCGAATTCGGCCTTCCGAATACTAGGGGCTTCGCCAAAATTTAAAATTGTAGACTTCTATGGCTAAGTGAGAGTGATAAAGCATTATAGTCCGATTGCCTTGTTCGTTGTGCTGAGCACCTCCCTCGAAGGACCCAAAAATGGGGAAAAGAGTGCTCAGGTTTATCCTGAACACCCCAGCACTCGTGGCATGGGCGCAGAAGCCGACGACTAGCCATTTCTCAGATTTGATAAACTGCCACACAGAAGGTAATATTTTAAATTCAAACAAGCGTTGCATAGCGCATATGAACAAGTTTTCATAATACAGGATCACACGAGCAAGTTCATTCAAAAATTACATCCTTCGCACACTCGTCCGCCACAAGACGGGCACCCTTCATGACACCCTCATAATACATCTCGGGGTGGCGATGCTCCTTGCCCTGCGGCGACCCCTCCTTCACCAGCTTCTCGGCGTCCATCTTGGCCCAGTGCACCTTTGCACGGGCAAAAGCCCGGCGGGCACCTTCGATACAGATGGACCGCTTGATGACTTCCAGCCGTGGGCAGGCATCCACAAGCCGCCTCACCAGGCCGAAGTAGCTGTTGGGTAGGGAGTCACCAGGCCACATCCGGACTATAAAGCCCTTCATGGCCTGTTCGGCCGCCTTGTGCAGCTCGACCAGTTGCTTCAGCTGGTCTCTCATAGGCATTGGGTGTTTGGTCCCAGTATACTGAGACCAGAATAACTTCTCCATCGAGCTTCCCTCCTCGGCCTGGTAATATTTCGCGGCATCCGACACGCTGCGGGGCAAATCTGCGAATGCTCATGGAGAGCTCCGGACTCGGGTAAGTAACAAGTAATTTACTTTCACATGCTTGCTTTGCATATTGAATGCCTTACCCGCCGCTATCTTCCTCATCGCCTCAATCTCCTGGAGGGCCTTTTGGGCTTCAGCCTTGGCATTCTTTGTGCTCTCGAGGGCCACTGCAAGCTCAGACTCTCACGTCTTCGAGTTCAAGCTCCAAAGCCTCGTGCTTCTTCACAAGAGCCTGGAGCTCTTGCTGCACCTCGCCCACCCGTGCCTCTTGCTTTTCCCGCTTGGTGCGCTCCTTGGCCGCTTTGTTTTCGGCCTCGGATAACGCTTGCTTCAGGGTCGCCACTTCGGTCGTGGCCCCTGGCACATTCATGATGATCCTGTCATTTCGCAACCACATTTTCTTTTATATATAGACAAAGTATTACTTACCTTTGTTCTCCTCGAGCTGCCTCTTGGCAAGGCCGAGCTCTTTCTCGGACCCCTCGAGGTCCTGCTTCAATGCAGCGACCTCCACAGTCAGTGCGGCAGAGGTGAGCAGCGAAGCCTGCATACGCATACAGACATACTTATATTAGACTCCTACAGATATTATTTGATCCTCTATTCGGCTTTTCTTTGTGAAGACCAAACAGAGCATCAGGGGCTACTGTCTATGCGGTAATATTTTTCCTATATTTTAAATACTTACCTCAAAGCCTGTTAGAAGGCTGGCACAGGCTTCAGTCAGTCCGCTCTTGGCGGACTGAACCTTCTTGATCACCGCACTCATAATAGTGCGGTGCTCTTCGTCGATGGAAGCGCCGCGAAGCGCTCCCAGCAGGTTGTTAGGTGCCTCTGGATGGACAGAGGTCACCGGCACAGGCGTCTTGCCCCTTTTGGAAGGGGGCCGCCTGCCCGAGTGTCACATCCTAGTTAGTTCAAGCATTAGAGTGTGCATCATGTTTAAATTCCTTTTAAATTTGAAATGGGGATGACAGAACCCCCAGCACCCCCCTGGAACAACTAGGGTTTACTAAAATTATTTTCAATGAACCCAAAATGCCGTTCACAAAATGTTCATCATTTCTAGTTTGGGCTAAAACCCCTGGCAAAAATGGTGCACCCTTTTCTAGGACATTCTGGATTTTCTTGAATTAAATCATAAGTATTTGAATTTGGGCATTTAAATGCTATAAAATAATTTAAATGCTCAAATAATTCTGGAAATTAGTGTGGGCTGTTGGAAATAATCTAAACAGAGCCCCTGGTTATTTTCAGGATTTTTAAAGATGTCTAGGTATTTTTAATAAAGCCCAACAGTTGCAGAAAAAGAAAACAAATAAGAAAAGGAGAGAGAGAGAGAGAGAAACCCACCTGGGCCTCACCTGTGCTGGCCCAGCCCACCTGGCTTGTGCCAGTCATCACCCACCTCTGCCAGTAGGCAGAGGCGTGTCGCCGGCGCGCACACCCGCGGCCACCTCCTGCTTCCACCTCCTGCTGCCTCCTCGTCCCCATCCGAGCGCCACGAAGATGCCAGCACCCCCCGTGCACTCCTCCCCTCTCTCCCCCTCGTCTCCCTCACCCTATCCCACGATGGCCGAACGCCGTCCTCGCCACCGTTCGCCGTAGGCGTCACCAGAGCCACCCCCTCGCCTCTCTGACGTGCATGTGAGCTCCGCCTCCATCGTATATGCCTCCTCGACGACTCACGCGCCGCCGGATGCCTCCAAGCACCGACCCCGACGCCTTCTTCTTCCTCGGTCCGCCGAGATCGCCGGCAATGCCCCGACACCATCCGACCTTCCCCGAGCCCGCTGAGACACGTTCTGCAACCGCCGTGAGCATCTCTACCGAACCCCCCTCTTCTCTGCTTCGTTTGCTCGCCGTAGACGCTGCCCCCTTGCTCACCGTAGCATGCCGCCGCGCGAGCTCGACGCCGGCGTCACTCCGGTGACCATTTGGTCAGGCGCGGGTGCTTAACGCACTCACCGCACCTCGTAGCGCCTCGCTAGTGCGTCTGTTTCCCCGCTAGCTCGCTGCAGCAGCAGAACCACCAACAGTCGAGCTCCGGCCGCTGCCCGGCTCGACGTCGTCGTCGTTCCCAGCCACCCCAGCACCAACCAACGCCACCGTTGGATGCGCCACACCGCCAGCTACCCGTAGCACCCACCCATGCATCGAACCGTGGCCGGAGCAGCGTTTCTGACGCTCTCCGCCGTCTCGGCCTCGCTGGCGACTCAACACCGGCGGGATTGACCCTGCTGACCAGGGGTTTGACCCTAGTTTGATCCCGCCTGAGACACTGATATGTGGGGCCGGCTCCTAACTAAATTAGATTAGTTTTAATTAGAGCTAATCACTCTGTTAGAGGTTAATGACCTTGTTAACTAACTCTCTCTCATTGACATGTGGGCCCAGGGCCTAACTAACCTAGTTTAGTGCTAACTAAACACTAACTAACTCTGTTAGTTAGCTGTGACACTGATAGAGAGGGCCCACCAGTCAGGTTTGACCTGGGCTGGCGCCTTTGACCCGCTGACGTCACAGTGATGCAGTGCTGACGCATTAATTCAATTACTGGATTTATTCTTTAATAGGAAATTCCAAAAAATAGTCAAAACTTCTAAAAATCATAGAAAATCAACCATAGCTCCAAATGCAAAGATTTATATATGAAAAATGATCAAAAAAATTCAATCTATCCATCTGTAATGGTTTCATGCATGAAAAAACAAGTTAACCTTGCTGTTTAAGCAGAATAAGGTAATGCACTAATAAGGCCATGTTTAATGAGCT
The DNA here is from genome assembly GCF_018294505.1 of Triticum aestivum. Lineage (NCBI taxonomy): Eukaryota > Viridiplantae > Streptophyta > Magnoliopsida > Poales > Poaceae > Triticum > Triticum aestivum. Next base: position 446,928,577 of record NC_057812.1, on the reverse strand, counting down.
AATATTTGAATCTTTGATTCAAATGAGTTCATCCCCTTCTGTTTTAGCTTGCATTAGGCCAAGACACTTTCATCTTGCCATGTCATAGCATGCATCATATTGTTGCATATTTCCATGTGTTGATTATGTTTGGTGTGATTTTCGTGGTAGGTTCTGCCTCCGAGGATAACCCCGAGTATCCGTCTGAAGGGCAGTACCCTACTACCTCTACAACAGGCAAGCAACCCATTGATCATTCCGATACAAACCCATGTTCTCGCTTCTGCTCTTGTTTACTGCATTAAGACAACGCGATTCAAACTTCTGTGTGCTACAGTAGTTGAACCCTTATCCTCTGCATGACCTGTCATTGCCACAGTAACTAGATGAAACCCACTAGCATGTGTAGGAGTTGATTGAGCCATGTATGTGATTCCTACCTTGCTATGCCTGCTATGCTTAGAGTTGTGTCAGGTCTGGTTCATCTGGGTGATGGGCTAGAGTGAAATATTTATGTCGGTAATGTGAGGGATGTGTTGAACATGTTTTGGTAAAGGTATCGATGAGAGGTCATGTAGGAGTACATGGTGGGTTGTTTCATTGAGACCGTCCATAAGAACTGAGATCTGTATGTGTGATTTAAGATTCAGTTACTACCGTACATTGGGCCCGAAACCAATGGACCCTCTCAGCTTCTTAATCACCCTAGTACTCTGTCCAGGAGTTGCAAATAGTTTCTGGTGTTTGTAGGTTATGTGTTGGCGGCTGTGTGTAGCGCTGACCCTAGGGGTGGGCTATGTTGCGGTAGATACACCGTGGCCAGGTATGCCGGGCGCCCGTTTGGCATCTCGGGACCCTGTTCACATCATTCGGGGCCGTATGTGGAAACCTCGGCCAGACTCCCTACGGATGGAACCTGGATAGGCGATAAACCTGGACTAGAGACTTAAGTGTTTAGGTAGGCCGTGGCCGACACCCTCGCTGGGCTTCGCTTGAAGGTTGCCGAGTACATGTTGTGTAAACGGCGGTAAGTGGTGAAAGCGTGTATGAAGAAGTATACCCCTGTAGGGTTAACATCATCTATTCGAATAGCCGCGTCCGCGGTAAAGGACTACTTGGTTGCCTATACAGTTCATAGACAAGTTAATGGATACTACTAAAAGACTCAAGATAAGTGTGAGTACCGAGGATGGCCCTCTCGTAGGATGACGAGAGAGGATCCCCGGTGGAGTATTCTGTTGGTGAGTAGTGGACTCGTGTGCGAAAACTATTTTACTAGTGGAGTTCCGTAGGATAGCTTAGCCAAGGGTCAAAGCTGGCTTGCTGCAATAACCCCACCACCCTCTTGAGAATGAGCATGTATAGTAGGTTCTGTTGTAAGACTTGCTGAGTACCTTTGTACTCATGTTTGCTTAATTACTGTTTTCAGACAACAACACCGCCCCCTCTGATGGGTTCTACATAGACCTTTACGTCGACGAGTGACTAGCCACCCAGGTGGTGATCCTGGCCATGGAGGGCCCTATGTAGATAGACAGGCTTCGAGAAGCCTTCTTGCTTTCTAGTGTCTGTACTCAGACCATTTACTTCCGCTTGTGCTTGTATGTTTGTATGACTTGAGTGTCGGGTCATGTGACCCCTACTTGTATGAACATGTTATGTATGGCTCTCTGGAGCCTTTAAATAAAGTACTTGAGTTGTAAAGTTTTGTTGTGATGCCATGTTGTATGTACTCATATCGGGCATATTGTGTGTATGATTGAAATGCTTGGTATGAGTGGGATCCGACAATCTAGTTGTTTATCCTTGGCAGCCTTTCTTATGGGGAAATGTAGTCTAGTGTTCCTCGAGCCATAGTAGTCCGCTACAGCCCGGTTCACCGGAGTCCTGCTAGCCCAGCACTACTGTTCAGGACACTTGACTGGCCGGCATGTGTTTCACTTCGTTCCTATGTATGTCCCTTCGGGGAAATGTCATGCGGTGACATCCGGAGTCCTGCCTAGCCTGCTACAGCCCGGGTTCCCCGGAGTCCTGTTAGCCCAGTGCTACAGCCCGGAATCACTCGCTGATGACCGACATGCTCGATGTGATTCATGTATGCCTGTCTCCATAGGTCAGTGCCGCTTTGGGTTCACGACTAGCCATGTCGGCCCGGGTTCTCTGTCATATGGATGCTAGCGACACTATCATATACGTGAGCCAAAAGGCGCAAACGGTCCCGGGCCATGGTAAGGCGACACCCATGGGATACCGTGCGTGAGGCCGCAAAGTGATATGAGGTGTTACTGGCTAGATTGATGTGGCTTGGAATCGGGGTCCTGACACCGAGTCCGGAACCACTAGAGGTTCCGGTGCGGTGTTCGGCTGAGAGGCGAACTTGGAGCCCCCGGGAGCCCTGCTCCCTTTGCTCCTGGAGTCCGGAAGGTCGCCTTAAGGCGCCTCCGGGACTGTCTCCACCCTGCTCGGTGCCCCTTGAGACAATACCTCGGCATTGTCTGTAGGGCAAGGAGAGGAGGCGATTGGAAGTGTATCACTATTCATGTCCGACGAGTCCAAGGAACCGTCCGACGATGATACATCGATACGGGCTTGGGGCGGACTGCATAATCATATTCGACGTTAGGAGAAGCAGTGTGACAAAGGTATGCTATGAGTTACTCTGGTATCCGAATACTTACGACTTCGCCAGGGGCTTGGCCCTGAGCAGCCACTCGTCTTCGCCGTCGGTGGCGGTGGTGGAGCAGTCCGGAAGGAGAGTCCTTCCCTTCTTGGACCCTTCGGCCTCCCTGGTTGGGGCGTCCTTCCTTTTCTTGTCTCCCCCGGCTGGAGGGGGAGAATCTTCATCTTCCTTCTCCTCTTTTTCACGGGAGGAGGGTGTCTCGGTGTTATCGGACGATGAGTCCGATACCACCTGGCGCCGGGAAATCTTTCGGGTTCCCTTGGCCTTCTTCTTGGTCTTCTCCGGCACGTCATAAGGAGCCGGAGTCCGCATCTCCGTCAGGAGAGCATTCGCAGTTTCTTCGGGCAGAGGGGCCGGACAGTTAATCTGCTCTGAAGTCTCCACCCAGTCCTGTCAAAGGCATGGGAGCTCAGACCCCACACATGGTTAAGCTATGGGAAATAAATATCCTACCAGATGTACAGAACTTACCGAATTCGCAGGGTGCTTTACGCTTAGCCCGCGGTCCTCGGTAAGAGAAGGAGGGACCTCGGCGCCCTTGAACAACACCCTCCGGACGTCTTTATGCGTCGTGTTGAAGAGCTCGCTTAGAGTCTGGTGCTGGGCCGGGTCGAACTCCCATAAGTTGAAATCCCGTTGTTGACACGGGAGGATCTGGCGGAAGAGCATGACCTGGACTATGTTGACAACCTTAAGTTTCTTGCTTGTCATGTTCCGGATACACTTCTGGAGTCCGTCCAGCTCCACTGATGAACCCCAGGACAGGCCCTTCTCCTTCTAGAAAGTGAGCCGCGTGGGGATTCCGGATCGAAACTCGGGGGCCGCCACCCAGTTGGTGTCGTGCGGCTCGGTGATGTAGAACCACCCCGATTGCCACCCCTTTATGGTCTCCACGAAGGAGCCCTCGAGCCATATAACATTGGGCATTTTGCCCACCATGGCTCCGCCGCATTCCGCTTGTTGGCTGCCCACCACCTTCGGCTTAATATTGAAGGTCTTCAGCCACAGGCCGAAGTGGGACCGGATGCGGAGGAAAGCCTCGCACACGACGATGAACGCCGAGATGTTGAGGATGAAATTCGGGGCCAGATCATGAAATTCCAGCCCATAATAGAACATGAGGCCGCGGACGAATGGATGCAGGGGAAACCTCAGCCCGCGGACGAAGTGGGGGAGGAAAACCACCCTTTCGTGAGGTTCCCGGGTTGGGACGACCTGCCCCGCGGCTGGCAGCCGGTGCGCGATATCCGCGGCTGGCAGCCGGTGCGTGATATCCGTGGCTGGCAACCGGTGCGCGATATCCACGGCTAAGTATCCGGCTCCATGTAGCTTTTTGATGTGTCCCTCCGTGACGGAGGAGGCCATCCACTTGCCTCCCGCTCTGGACATGTTTGGAGAGAGTTGAGGAGAAGGATGTGGACTTGGGCGTTGGAGCTCGAGTGCGCTAGAATGGATGAGCAAGGAGGAAGAAGGCGTGGGTAGGAAAAGGTGAGACCTTATCCCTTTATAAGGGCGGACGAAACTATGCGCCACCACTAGCCTGGTAAAACTCGCTTATCCCCCAAGCGCCGTAATTGGTGGCGCGGTTGGGTTACCCACGCCCGTATTGATGAGAATCCCGTAATAAGGGGAACACGATCTCTGCTTTGACAAGACGTGTCAAGGAACCGCATCGCGTTATGTGCGGGGCTGGTTAAAGAAAAACAGTTTGAATAATTAGCGGGTCATGGCGTGATGTCATGCTGCCAAAATGTGTCAGCAGATTAGATTTGTGGAAATATTATTCTCTCTACGGTGGTATGTGGAACTTATTTTGCAGGGTCGGACACTATCCTTGTATTCAAACTCTTCTGTGGTGTATTCGGAGGAGGAACCCGCCTTGCAATGCCGAAGACAACACTGCGCGCCAGACTCATCGTCGTTGAAGCCTGGTTCAGGGGCTACTGAGGGAGTCCTAGATTAGGGGGTCTCCAGACAGCCGGACTATATCCTTTGGCCGGACTGTTGGACTATAAAGATACAAGATTTAAGACTTCGTCTCGTGTCCGGATGGGACTCTCCTTGGCGTGGAAGGCAAGCTAGGAAATACAGATATGTATATCTCCTCCTTTGGAACCGACCTTGTGTAACCCTAGCCCCCTCCGCTGTCTATATAAACCGGAGGGTTTTAGTCCGTAGGACAACATACAATCATACCATAGGCTAGCTTCTAGTGTCTAGCCTCTCCGATCTCGTGGTAGATCAACTCTTGTACTACTCATATTATCAAGAATAATCAAGCAGGACGTAGGGTTTTACCTCCATCAAGAGGGCCCGAACCTGGGTAAAACATCGTGTCCCCTGCCTCCTGTTACCATCCGCCTTAGACGCACAGTTCGGGATCCCCTACCCGAGATCCGCCGGTTTTAACACCGACATCCACCATTAAAGTAATCCCATATTTGATGAATGTCATTGTTGATCGTAATGCTTCCGGTAACATGAAGCAATGCTGCCATTTTAAAATTTCTATAGTCCTTACGTGATTGCCATGAACATAATCAAGATGCTTCTTTTCATTTCGTGTATGTTTCATATCTTGTTATTGACTAGTAACTGTTTTTGTTCTATCTTTTTGTGTAGATAGGGATATCCATTTCACCTCATTGCTATTGTGACCTTTTGGTGAACTGCACAAAACACTTTTTTTTGGATTGAGTGTCTTGTGCAGTTCAACTAAAATGTCACATGGGAAATGTCTCTCAATTTTGGTGGAACTGCACAAAATGGTGATTGGAGTTCCCAAAATCTCCGTCAAACTCTGCTGGTAATCTCGTGCAACATTTTATTAGCTTTTGCAAGATGAGCCGTCACTGTCACTACAATGGCACTTTATTTTAGGGGAACTGTGCAAAAGTATAAGAAAATTATAGTTACACCTTACATGAGCAGGACAGCCAACCTTAATGTTGCTCAATTTCAATGCAACAACTAAAGAAGAACCTGCCAGCTCATGAGAGCAACTACTTGCTAGCTGAATGACGCAATCTTTGCTTCATTTCAGGTGCACCGTATAAAAAGTCGCATGAATTGAATCATCTGACTCGAGTTGCAGGTTCACCACATCGAGTCGTGGCGGCATAGGGCCCCTCTCTCAGTTATGGTTCCCATGACCGGGTATGTTCCTTTTTAGTTGATTTTGACTCTACATCTAGCTAGTGATCTTGTGCTACTATTTTGGCACTACTACTGCCACTGATAAAATGAAGTAATAATACAGTTAAAATAGAGCTACTGTCTTAGCTACCATTTCATTTCCAATGTAGATAGCTTGCAGAAGACCTATCCGACAGAATCAAGTCGATGTGCATTGCATCAATCACATAGCTGCACTTAACTAGTTGAGTCCATCACGCCTACCGTTGAGGTGGAGCGGGCCACCTCTCTAACTGGAGGGCTCCACAATTTTAGTTGAACTGCACAAAAAAGTGATTGGAATGAGTCGACGCTCTTCCTTCTACTGCCACACCGAGGTGTTAATGGATGTCAACGAATCATCTTCATGGCAAGATACAGGGACATGAAGAATAACTTGATCTCCCAAAGTCATATCACATAGGTCAGTATTGTCCTTTATCAACATGATTGTGCTTTTTCATACTGTGCTAACGTTGTATTTTTTAATAAAGTTATTCTATCGCAATCTTTTCTCATTTCGGAAATAAAGTTGCTTTAACTAGTGCTGATATTATTGTAATGCTCTTTCTTATCTATGCAAACGAGTATACTCAACTACAGACGGTGTGATCGTCCAAAGCATTCGCCCAGGGTTGTATGACACGGCTAACCAAGATGGATTTAATCACGAGATTCACTTTATCCAAAGGCTCTAAAGTGCCATGCATGTGTGCAAGGTGGAAAGATATATTTTAGGACCTTGATTGATGATTCCACTAGATTCTACTATGTGTATTTGTTAAATACTATGGATGAGGCTCTATACACACTACTTCAAAATCTAGAAGGCCCTCTTGTGCATATATTGGAAGTGGTAGTGCCACCAGTGATGCAGGATATTTCAGCTGCCAATGTTTGACCTGCGTGGCCTTAAAAAGAATTGGTTTCAATGTTTAAGAAAATCCTTGGATCAAATTGCTCACATGAAGCGTCAATCAATTTTTATTTATTTGTTCACATTCTCACACTGTTTGAGTTGTACACTTATGATTGACTTTGAGCTGTGAATCATTGAGATGTGTAGGCATCTTTGTTATATTTATTTTTATTTGAATCTAATGGGTTGGTTCTGAATCTTGCAAGCTAGGAAACACGACATGATGATGCAGAGGACATCAACCATAACTAGTTGTTCAAACTTGGTAGTATTGTCTGTGTTAAAGTGCGGCAACTCTCTTCTTCTTAACTAATTGATGAGGCAAATATATTGCCTCCATTTTGAAAAAAAAGTGCGGCAAATGAGCCGATCCTTTGCGTCCTGAGAATAATAATTCTAACTGCTGTGCATGTTGATCCTGTGGTGCTAATAGAACGAGCCAATGCTTTGGTTGTTTCAAGAATAAATTTTAATTAAAGCTAATAAAATTTATGTAAAGTGACCACTAACACTTGCTATTACAGTACCAATACAGACCCGCTCATGAACCCGAGGGGGCATGTTCTGCTGGGCGTGCAGCGGGCGAGGGAGGTGTAGCAACTGTTGTTGACTATACACACTCAGTTTACAGTTGGATGCAGTTCCCCAAGAGCTGGAAAATGAACTGATGCCGCCGCCTACCCACTCGTTCACCATTGATTGCAGTTCCCCTTGGAAAAACAAACTGCTGCCGCGGCAGTGCCACCCCCAGTACCCCAGTACACACCGATCGTCTTCATCCCCCTTGCCCCCAATCCCCACAAATGGGAACCATCACATCAACTCTGCGCGAGAAGAGACTCCAATGGCGATCTGAGGGGTGAGCCTGCTGGATATGGACTTCAGCAAGGAGTTCACCTTTGAGTTCACGGTCAGACCCATTGCAGAACCAAGTTGGATGTGATGTGCATGAATGATCCGGACTCGGTGAAGCTCTGCCTCGCCAAGTTCAAGCAGTACCCATAGGAGGAGAAAGCACAAGGTCGCGGGACTAGGCCTTGTGCCCATCCATTCGTCTCCTGATAGGGACCAGCAGATCGCCGTCGCCTAGGTATGTGTGCGGGATGAGGTTCTTGTCTACCACTGTTGTAGGGCCACCAGAGGTTCTAGAGAATCTGGTGCAACAAGCTTGTCGACATCTGTGACAGCCTGGTTTTTGCCTTCTCTCTTTTTCCGTATTTCTTTGCCTTTGGTTTTGAAGTTGGAGTTTTTGAATCAAGTCAATTGGACTTAAACACTTGGGCATGTACTTGATTTTCACCCATCTCTCTCAAAATCATCATTTCCTCCCTGATAAATCCCAAAATGGACCTTGGAATATTTTTCATGATTGAAAAATATTCTTTTTCTTCTCTAAAAATCATTTCAGCAACATATGCTCCAAACCAACCCTCATTTTTCTTGCTCCAAAAAATCTGAAAAATTCCAAAATATTCTTTGAACCTTGGCACACCTCCCTGTGCAAAAATAATACATACTTATTTGGAATATTTATGCTATAGAAAACCATGTCTGTTCTGGCCTCAAAATGCAGTTTCTACAGCAAGTATATTATTCCTTGATCCAATGAGGCTAATTTTTTCTTGAGCTTCATTGCCCTCCTAAGGAAACCTTAACCCCAGGAGATTAGCCGTAAACTCCTTCTAGAACCTCTCCAAACACTGTGCCAATGTTTCTGACTAGAAATTTGCTCCTTAGTTCTTGTTAAATCTGGTCGGCCTGGCAGTGTGCCATCTCCTCCCCTAGACTAAACACTGCACGGACAACACACTAGACACGGTTTTGCATCGCTTGGGCATCATTTTGACCGAGCTAGTGTGGTGACCGCGTGTGGACACAGGCTCTGGCACGTGTTCGACGCACTCTACGCTGCGCTCGAGCCTCTGTTCGGCGTGTGCTTGTCTCAGTGCTCACCGCCAACTACCGCACCGCGCCACCAGCTTCGTCTCTTCATGCTTGACTTCTCCCTAGCGCTTGCGGACACCGGAGCCGCCGCAGTGAGCCCGGGCATGACGCAGCCAAAGCCACAGTGCACCCCGTGCCACTGTCTTCGTCCGCGCCCGCGTTCTTGTGCTCGTCTAGAAGCTTCACAGTTAGCGTGTGATCGCTGAGCCATTTCCACCCCTCCCTGGCACTCCTCATCGCCATGCGCCGCCTTCCAAAGAGCTCTGGCGGAGCCGAGAACCCCCAACCCCCTCCGCCTATAAATACCGAGCCCCCTGGACTCTTCGAGCTCATCCATCCACTCCACCATCCACCACAAGTAGTAGAGGAGCCGCAGCCCAGCCGGGAAGGCCTCGGGCCGCTGTGCTCAAGAAAAAGCTTGTCGGCGGTCCTCTCTGCTCGCCCCCGCCTCTCCACTACTCCTCGAGATGCAGCTCCTTCTCTGGCGACTCCCTAGTGATCCGTTGGTGCTTGCTGACCAGGTTGGAGCCCCTGTAACCGCTGCTTCCTGTCGTCTTCTTCATCTCACTACAAAAAAAATACACTTCCATCACAGTAGGCCACGTTTTGTGTCATGCATGTACATCCATGATGATTTTATGAAAGAATCAAGATAGTCATACTTGTGTTGTCGTAGAAGTGTTCCATGACATTACCAAAATTATCATCACAGAAGTGTTCACTTCCATGACGATAAATGCCGCGTCATGGAACTACTTTCATCAAGGGTGACCGACACGTGGCATCCACCGTAACGGGTCGCCATTAAGCAATCGGGTCCGGTTTTGGATCCGATAACCCGCTAACATCCATGACCAATGATGATTTTCCACGTGTAAAATTCTCATTGGCTGACGGAACCACGTGTTAGCTCTGCGTTGGCACAGGTGTCACTCATCCAATGGGCCGGATGCGCCTATGATATGTCGACACGTGGACCGGCCCAACAATGGCCCATTCAGGTTAAAAGGTCGGGCCTATCAAAATAAGTGGGCCGGCCCATTAGTGGCCTACTTGAGTCAGGCCCATTTACAGGCACGGCCGATACAAGTTACACAAAATCGACCCATCAAAGGCCCATTCTACATTTGGCAATTTCCAACCCATCATCAGTTTTAGCCCGTTAACAGCCCGCTACGTCTTTGGGCCCAATTGCAGCCCGAGCTTCTTTCGGCCTGTTAGCGGCCCATCGTCAGTTCCAGCATGTTAATGGCCTGGAGCGTCTTTCGGTCTTTCCTCGGCCCACTCTGCAGTTGGGCCAATTCTAGCCCGCTGTGACTTTAGGCATGTACTTGGCACATTCGGTAAATGGGCCAACTCCTAGCCCATTTTGTCTCTCGGCCTATTAACGGCCCGCAAAACAATTGGGCCTTTGACTTTAGGTCCATTAGGGGCCCAAGTTCCGCAGGGCATCATTTCAGCCCAGCGCGACTTTCGGGCTGTTAAAAGCCTAGTTTGCAAATTGGGCCTCCTCTGCCCCATAACACTTTCGGCCTCTTACTGGCTCGTAAAGTAAAAGGGCCGAGACAAAATTGACATCTATTTTGGCCTGCTAGAGGCCCATGGGCCATTTCCATTTATACAGCCCTATCGAGCTTTTGGCCTGTTAACGGCCTGCTAAGAGTCGTTGTTACGATGGGCCACATCATTTGGGATCCACTTAATATTATTTTGACCAGCCCAATTAAGGCCCGCTTTGACTACACATGTTTGTTCGTTTGTATGGCGTCCAGGAAATGTTTGGGCATGTTGGCCCCCGTTTCAACGATATAGCATATTCAAGAATTATCCTACTCTATATTATCGCCTCTAAAAAACATACACTATACAATAAAAAGACTAAGGCATAGAAACATTGAATAATCCTACACTATACAATAAAGAAATTACAGCTGAATATACCCATTGGGCATTATAGTTCAGCACCAGTGATAGTAAAGCATACACAAACAACAAATTACATACACTGGACAAATAAAGCTCATACATCATGGACACACATCAACAAAACTTACCATTTGAACTATTATCTCTTCAGAAAATAGGATTGGCCGGATTCAGATAGCACAAATTTCAGTCAGCAAAATCTCCAATTCCTTCGTGGTGACCTCAGTGTCTTGTTTCATTTTTTGACTCCTACATCTAATACCTGCATGTCCATTCTCAACTTGTTGATTATACGTTGAGAATCATGTACACATTGTCTTTCCACCTCTAGTTGATGCTCGAGAACATCAGCACATTCCAATTCCAATCCATAATCATTCGGTAACGGCCATGCCGCACTGCTCGCAGATCTTTGTGTTGATGTCACTTCATCCTGAAATGTTTCTATAAGTACACATGACTGGGGCAAAAATATAGTTACAACAGTGAAGCAAGCAAGACAGACTATTTTGTACATGGAAAAACAGGACTAACAATAATGTTACACGTCATGAATTATAAGCAGGTGATATTTTAAAAATTATAAAAATGGTAGTATGTGCAGCCTGCATACAAAAATCTCTCTTAGCTCACCAGAGGAGCATGATGTTGGGGCCAAATCCAAAACACAGACAAGTTACAAATTTAGACAGCATGTTGCGTATAAGTAAGCAAGCAGTTGGCCATTCTGTAGCTCAATTAAAGTCTTAGGGAGCATAATGAACATCAGAGGGATTCATACAAACCTACTACAGCAAGCAAAGCTATGCAATCATTAGCCTAGTATAAACTAGATTGTGAGCCTCATGCAGTAATACTTGGTTAATAGACTTCAAAGCTTCAGGCACACTTCGCCAAAGTAATTAAATGGTAAGGCCTTTAATTATCTCAACTAATAGTTATACAAGTACCCAACATCAGGCATCATTGTTTGGGCATCTCATTAACTGAGGACAAATAAAGCAATTGAAAATAGCAAATTAACTATGCCTAAAACAAACAAGGAATTGAACTGTTGAGTTGGATACAGTGACTTACCTTAACTGGTTGAGCAGGCTCAGCGCTGCTCCTACTTCTCTTGCAAGGCTCCTTCCTAACATCTTGTACTTGTAAATCCTCAATCTTACCTTCATTGCACCCCCTCTACAAGGTGACATAAACTAGTTACTCATCTCCCTGGAAGATAAATATGCATACTTTCTAGTCTGTGAACAACACAAAAGGATGAGATTATAACAAAACAACACCACATAATGAAACATGCCACATCTCTTGCACTTACACACAATGAAATGAGCATTTACTATGTGTGCAATATGTAAAAACTAGGCATACCTTCGAACTGGATCTCTAGGTACTCTTGGAGAGCCTACTTTAGTGTACAACCAAACCTTTATGTCACCTATGAGTTAGACAAGCCCCCACTACAGCAGCCCCTAGTGTTTAAATCATTGACAAGCTATGTTAGAGAATTAGGTCAAGAACAACAAGTAATCAAAGCAAACTGTTCTGGTATGGCTGGCTGATGCAAACAAGCAATTGAACAGATGCATCAAGAAAAGAAGCAAAGAAGGAGGCTTAAAGACCACCACTTGACTAACCAGATTTAAGGGGCATTTAAACATCATGTGAATCGTATGAACTAACATAAACATTTCATATTCTAGATTCTACAATGGAATGCACATGTATTAGGTTATGCCATGTATGATGATGCCTAAATGTACACTATAGCAGGCGGGAGTGATTCATCATTGCACGCACAATTGAATTGTAAGTTAAGGGCCAGTTCTATTCCGCCTTTTCAGAGCTTATTGTCAAAATAAGCCATAAAAGATGTAAATAAGTCATTTTGGAGTTATGGGCTTCGGCTTAACTCATTTCGCTTTGGAGGGGGGTGTTTCAGGTAGAAGCTCACTAAAAATTGAAGGGAAGGGGAATAGTGAAATGACTATGTTGTCTACCTATATTACACTCAAAATGCAATTGCCCTGCCCGCTTGCGTCTCCTCTCCCCTTTCCCTCTACCTCGATCCCCTGCCTGTAGTGCTAGGGTTCCTCCAGCGAGTCGTCACCACTGGTCCCATCTGGCCTGGTCCTTGACGATGCTCTGTCCAGCTAGGCTACATGGCCGGCGGGTAGGGCCAAGTCTCCCCGGTTGCTCCTCCCTCTGGCGCCGCCCCTCATCCTCATGGTCTCCAGTAGCTGCTCCACTGTGGTCCATCCAACGCACTACTCCGGCGGGCGCCGCACGACTACGGCTGATGCCACACTGCGGCAGAAGGCACCTTATTCCCCCTCCCCTCCTCCCAGGCCGTGGCCTTGAGGTGCTGTTGAAGGATGAGCTCATCCAACAAGGTGACGATCTCCTCTGATTTTTTTGCCAAATTTTCATTCTGATCCACTATATGGTGAATTGCTATGCTCTGCTTCTGCTGCTGCTATATGATGCATTGCTATGAGCTGCTCCTGCTGCTACTATATGATGAATTGCTATGAGCTGCTGCTGCTATATGGTGAGTTGCTACAAGCTGCTGCTGCTATATGATGAATTGCTATGAGCTCCTTCTGCTGCTGCTATATGATGAATTGCTATGAGCTGCTCCTGCTGCTGCTATATGATGAATTGCTATGAGCTGTTGCTGGTATATGATGAATTGCACACTACTGCTACTGTATGATGAGTTGCTATGAGCTACTGCTGCTATATAATGCTTTTAGGTGGTGCTGCTATATGATAACAGCCACTCGGACCATCGAATTTTAATAAATAATTGTTCTTCATTTAAATGTGGGCCATGCATTCTTCGCTTAAATTAGGCAATGGGATCTCTATGGAAGACATTGACCAAAGTAGATTGAGCCAAGTAGATGGTATCTTTGTATATGCATTTTGAACAAATAGTGACGGCCTATTTTCCTATCATATTAATTACTGCAGTGCGTTCAATTTGTGATGTTTGCATGTCAAATTAATTTTCATATGGGCAGAGAAATGACAAAATATAATGCAATCTAGACTTTTCACTCATCATACCAAAGATAAGCTGAAAAGGAAGGCAATGAAAAGAACTGGTTGGCTTATTACCTGGAGCTTATATTCACATGTGCTTATTTTCTTAGGATAACTCGTAATAATTGTCCCTAAGAAACTTGGCCAATAGAACTGACATACAAATAACATGTCATGATGATTGCAATGGAGGAGTGACCTACCATAGCACACTGTATAGGCTCACCGCTGCCTCTCCTTTTTGCGATGTTCCATGAAATTGCCACATACATCTTGTACTTTTTCATTGTGTAACCCTATCTACAAGTTGACACGACTAATTTCAAACATATCTACATGATAATACATTGCATATCCCTTGCGCATATTTAAACCACCAATTAACGATTGTGTGCGTAGCATAAACTAGCCATGACTCTGTGTGCTAGACTAGCAGGCACTCTAAGGGAGCCTAATGTAGTGCACTAGAATTCCTACATGCCACCTACAATTTTGTGTAATGTACTACCTCTGTTCCTAAATATATGTCTTTGTACAGATTCTAGTATGGACCACATACATATGTATATAGATGCACTTTTGAGTGTAGATTCACTCATTTTGCTCTATATGTAGCCTATAGTGGAATCTCTATAAAGACTTAAATTTAGGAATGGAGGTACCAGGTAGTATCATGTATGACATCTACATATCTAATTCAGCAGCCAGTAGTAGAAATCATTGTCTTCACAAAGGGATTACTGGTCGAAAATCCTAGCAAAGCACGTTGGCAGGCACACAACAATACAAGAGAGAGAGATGCACTTACAAGATCATAGCAATGCCTCAGTCCAGGATCTTGGTTGGCCAAGCTGTTCGATCCAGAAGAAACATCATCCTTGTAGTTTTTGCAAGCTTCATAATAGGTAACATCGACATGTTAGTATATATGAAGTACATCAGGCAGGTGATGCTGTACGGGTTTAGGTGAAGTACCTAGGCCATAGCGGGTTCTTGGCATCTTCCCAGACGGTGGGAATCAGGTTAGAAACGTCAAGGGTGATGACGTTGCGCTGGCTGTCAGGGTCCGATAAGGAGATCTAGAACCGTCGAGTAGGGTGTTTGTGGAGCGTCTCCGGTAGGGTGGACTACGGTGTGGGCGAAGCGGATCTGTGGCCGTGGACGAGGGCGTCGGTGAAGCTGCTCTGGTGGTTGGGTTAAGGATGGCATCGACTATGCGGATCTGCGGCCATGGACGGGGTGTCAGAAGCTGCTCTGATAGGTTGGATGAGGCTGCAACGAAGCGGATCAGTGGCCGTGGACCTGTGAGTTGGCAAAGCGGCCCCGGTAGGGTTGAGAATGGTATAGGCAAAGCTACTCCGGTAGGGTTGACGATGGTGTCAGTGAAGCGGCTCCGGTAGGGTTGAGTAAGGTGTCGGCGAACAGGATCATAGGTTGTCGACGGGGGCGTCGGTGGGGCGGCTCCGGGGGGTGTGGACGAAGCGTCTCCGGTGGAGAGTACAAATGAGCCGCTGCAGATGCGCTGTGGTTGACGAGAGTGCTGGCGAATCAGATACGATGCCGTGGAAAAGGCCGGCACTGGATGGGCTGTGGTACAGTGGTGGATGAGCAGTCTACTTGTTTCTAGTGGAGGTGGGAGGGGTAGATGCGGCCGCAGAAGCAGATCCAGCGTGGTGGACGCCGTTGGCGGTGAATGGGCTCTAGTACGCCGGTGGATGAGTAGTCTAGGGTTTCGAGAGGGGAGGGCTAGAAAGGCTGATGAAGTACGGACGGCTTGATGTAAGATGCTCTGCTGCTGCGTAGTTAGTCGTTTTTGCGGGAGGGTAGAGGAAATGGGGTGCCGTGTGGTGGGGGGAACCGGAAGTTACCAAAGCAGCCCCGACCTATTATGTAGATGAGGGCGGTACTGTAACTATTGTTCTCCATGCACCAAGGAAAAAAGGGGAATTTTGCATGCTAAATACTAGGTGGCGGAAATTTTAGAAGGAGGCGGGAGATTTTGCCGCCCGCGGGATTGTTCGTATCCAGTTTCAACTAATTTTGGATTGTGTTAGCGGGAAGGTCATGCGAGACTGTCTACATGGGGCACGCGTTAGCACTTAATAACTGGTGTGAAGTCCACCCCAAAAAAAAGACAATAAATCGGGATGGTGCGTCGATAACTTGGACGTTCACACGGGCGCGACCAATCATACGGGTGTAGATGCACGTTCACAAAAAAGGGATCAAACGCTCAGCCTATGTATTTCTTGTGTAAATAGATAATTTAGTGCCATTGGTTATTTACTTTAAACATAATGCATTGATGTGTTAGTGTAGAGGCGCACAAAAAGAAATGGATATTGTAGTCCCACAAAAGAAATGGATATTGTAGTCCCACAAAAGAAATGGATATTGTAGTCCGCTACTTAAAAGTGTTACCTCATATGATTACATAGCCTCCATTTCATAAATTGCGTACCCGTTGAATTCATATATGAATATTACATATATTACTTCATAATAGAACCTTAAATCATCCAAGACTAATGAATTTGAATGCAAGAGTAAAAATGGTGCATGTACATGATAGCTACATTGGTTGTTCGAAGAAACATCGCTGAGACTTTGGCATGCACAATTGAAAAGGTTTATTTAGATAGAAAAAATGTGATATGTGAGTGTCCAATCTTTATAGCATTGATTCAATATTGTACCTTTGGCCACGGTACGAAGTAGATATTGATTTATGTTCAAGCAATGCACGTCCGTGATCGCTAGATAGTGATACGTGAATGAATTATGAAATCTCTCTCACACGCATAGATATCTCATTTCCCCGTGGGCGTCGGAATCACACACGCGCACTTCATGTATTTCTCTCCCTCCGTCAAGGTTAGAGTTCGTCTTTCTACCACGTCCTACAAGTCTCTCACACAGAAACACACACGCTCTCTCTGTCAAACACGCCCACCCCTTTAATTCCACCCACCCACAGCCACTAGTGTCTCAAAGGATAACTATGTCTCTCACACATATGCCTAAGGTTAACTCGAGTTCCGGAACCATGTGAATACATACAATGGGATTCCAGCAGAGCACCTCTTGTTTTGAGATTTCGCGCTCTCTCTCTCTCACACACACACACACACACACACACACAGACGCACGCGTATACATTGTTTATCGCTTCATTTTTCCGGCACTTGCATGCACACCGTTTGTTTATCTCCGTGATGCTTTAAGTATGCCTCACACACATGCTATCTACCTATCCCTTAATATAGATATGTGTCACACAAACTCCTTCTCCCTACTAGCAAGATGCCCATGCGTTGCATGGAACATCAAGATGCATTTGTATGAGTAGTTTATCTTGTGGGAGAAAAGGATGAACGAGGGAATGCCTTCTTTGCAAATGTGGAGAGGGGTGTGGGTATCTTTTTGCAAAATTGCCATAGTTTCCTTCCTATCCGTCAGATATAAATCGGATGGCCTATATTACAGGATGGCAGGAACACCATCATCACCAACTCAGTTTTTATAAGAGTAGATATATGTAAGTGTCACTGCCCCCCACACCCACCCACACACACACACACTTCCCGACACCGAAGGAGTAGGGTGACACCTCAACCTTGATACTAATCTATCGACTGCCTTCTCTCTCAAACACACATACACACACTACCCGACACCGAAGGAGTAGGGTGGCACATCAATCTTGATAGTAATCTATCTACTCCTATTTCAAAAACACACACACACTCGCTAGTTGTGCCTCTGTGCCTACCGCGCACACTCTCGATACGTCTTTCTCTCCCCCCCTCCCCACCCCCAACCCCAACAATGACAGCAAAAGGGTGACAACTCAATCTGATCTTAATCTGTCAATTGGTTTCTCTCTCAAGCATCGTGTCTCTGTGCCTCGCTCAGACACACTTGATACGTCTTTTTCTCCGTAGCCCCCTCGATATGTAGACTTCTCACGCACGCACAACTGTAGTGACGATGACGCTGAACCCAGTGTGCCTTGTTTTTACCGACCTCATGTGATAGTTTTCACCTGTTTTCTATTAATTAACAAGACAACCTTTTATTTGTTACTACTAGTGAATTTGAAATCATTCGGGGTAGACATAAAATATATCACTTCAACCCAATTATCGTAGTAACTATTTTAAAAGAAACTAGCTAGATGCTTGTACGTTGCATGGAACATCAATATGCATTTGTATGAGTAGTTTATCTTGTGAGAGACTAGCAAGATGCCCATGCATTGCACGAAACATCAAGATGCATTTATATGAGTAGTTTATCTTGTTAGAGAAAAGGATGAACGAGGGAAGGCCTTATTTGCAAATGTGGAGAGGGGTGTGGGTATCCTTTTGCAAAATTGCCATGGTTCCCTTCCTATCCGTCAGATATAAATCAGACGGCCTATATTACAGGATGGCAGGCACACCATCATCACCACCTCTGTTTTTTATATCTACTCCTATAAAAGACTCAGTTGGTGATGATGGTGTGTCTACCATCCGTCATTTCTGACCATCAGATCTGCATCTAACGACTATGATGTAAGTCATGGCATTTTTGCAACAAAACCCCACTTCTCTGCTCCAATTTGCAGAAACCCCTTAGTATCTTGAAACCAACCACATCCCTCACCCACCTCATCAAAACAGCCACAAGGAATATATTTTGAGTGAAACCTAATACGAGTATATTTTTAGTGATATATACACCAAACTAGAGTGTTTTTCTTTCAAGTTTGTGAACATGTATTATTCTATTTTGGATCCGTTGCAATGCACGGGCACATTGCTAGTAAGAGTAGAGAAAAGGATGAACGAGGGAAGGCCTTGTTTGCAAACGTGGAGAGGGGTGTGGGTATATTTTTGCAAAATTACCATAGTTTCCTTCCTATTCGTTAGATATAAATCCGACGGCCTATGTTGCAGGATGGCACGCACACCGTCATCACCAACTCTGTTTTCTACTCCCTCCGTTCCTAAGTATTTGTCTTTTTAGAGATTTCAACAAGTGACTACATACGGAGCAAAATGAGTGAATCTACACTCTAAAATATGTCTACATACACATCTGTATGTGGTAGTCCATTTGAAATCTAAAAAAGACAACTATTTAGGAACGGATGGAGTATAAGAGTAGACATGGAGATATATCTCCAGCATGGTCTACAACAAAAATGTGCTGGACTGGTTAGCGTCGGATGCTCGTAACGCGATGACCTGAGTTCGAATTCTGTCTTTAACTTTAGATTTTTATATTATACATTACTTATTTAATAAATACTTATTTCACTACTGTATTGATAGTGGAAACCATAGAGTACTTAGAATACAAGATTAAGGATGGACTCGTTTCTTTTTAACTTTCTGTATGAAGCTGTAGCCACCCTGCAAGTCACGTGTACACTGTACATGCAATTAACTTTTTATAGAGGAAGAATCATACACGCAATTAACTCAAATGGATTGGATGTGACTCTATTATTTCCAGCATAAGAGCATCTCCAACGGCAACCAGCAAATTTCCTCCCGCTTCCTTCCATGGAGGATGACATCAAACGCCAGCGGCATACATTTTCACAACTCTAACCAACCAGATGAAATTCGTGCAAACACGGACTGTTTTCATATAAGCACGAAGGATTTCGTATAAAAAATCCGGATCTTCATATAAACATGATGGATTTCATTACATTTACATGAACTAAGCGATGCTAATCCGGCTCTCTTGGTATAATTAATACTCCCTCCATCCGGAAATACTTGTCATAGAAATGGATGTATCGAGACTTATTTTAGTTATAGATACATCCAATTTATCCATTCTTAGAACAAATATTTCCCTCCGGCCAGAGAGGGAGTACCTAATCTAAATGGCTGCCCGCGGATCCCTTTGCCTTCCTCATGTCCGGCAGACACTTGCGGGGTCGGTGAAGGTCCTCGGAAGAGATGAAGCAACAAATAAACCACCTGAATGCGCAGTCGTCACCTTGGTGGTGGCCTTCATGGGACCCAAGTGGCAACAGCCTCCCGTGTTCTACTTCTCCTCGATGATGGCGGTGAACACGGAGAAGCTGGCCACCGACTCATTGCTCTCCATGCACCCGTCTTCTGTCTCTGCCTGCATGGTGTTGCCACAGGCATGGGAGGCGCGCCCACCGCAGACACTGGTGATGCGGTACGACGCGGCAGCGATGACGCTCGTACCGGCGTGCTCACCGCCGTGCCGGCATGGGGAAACTCACCACTCCTCATCGAGCTGAACTGGAGTGGTGAGTTGCTGAACCACGCGCCGGATTCGGGCGGCAACTGGCTCCATCGAGCCAAGCGAGGTTGGTGAAGCACCGAGCGGCCTCGCCCGTATCCGAAGGGCTCGGCGATCCACCCAGCCGGGTAGTATGCCGGAGAACGGCTCATCGGAAGCCATCAGAAGAGTGGAGAAAATGGTGAAGGAGGAGATGGGGGAGCAGCGGAGGGGTGCGATTCTTGCCCGCTGTCTGCCTGGCCTTGTTTAAATAGAGGGCGAACGGTAGAAGCTTGGCGGGTGTCTGTCCTCGTTTAAACTGAGGGCGGGCAGGAGGAGCTCGGCCGGTGTTGCGTTTAATTCTGGCTCGCTCATGAACGGACGTGTGGCCGGAGTAGGTTTCTCGGTTTGCATGCAGGTTTAACGAAGGGGTTTGATGGAGGCGAGGAGGCGTGTTCAGCCGGGCGTGCATCCGGTGGCGTAGTACTATTCGATTTGACAGCGGGCGGCGTAGTTCCCAATACAGCTTTAATGCAGACAAGGGAGGGGTGATGGTTCCCGAAATGTTGAATGGCCAATGATGCATCCTCCTTCAATTAGCATCGTGAATGCATAAGGGAAGTAATGGGAGGAGGACCGGGAAAAGAGGCTGCACGATGTAAATGCAATGCAGTTTGCACTCATATAAAGGCGCCCCTCCATTCCAATGCATCTACCACATCGTACGCACCTAAGTATTTTCCTAAGAACCTACACAAATAAGCGCAAAAGTGCTCACTCCAGACCCATGGCAGTGATGCCATGCGCACGAGCGGCCAGCGGCTGTGCCAGATGGTCCACGACGTTGGCCTGCGGCATGGCGCCGAGGATCGTCTCCAGACGGTGTTTGCGACCGGCTGGTGGATGGCCGCCGTCGATGCCAACTACGACTCTTAGTTTGACAAGATGATCGTTGCTACCACCAACAAGTTCACCGTCCTCAAGAAGCTCGCGGACAACATCGCCGTACTCCTCCATCCCGCGTGCCCGGGCTCCTCATTGCCTGCCACCCTAATCGGCCTCCATTGCCGGAACCTCTTTCAAGCACTCGTGGCCCTGCGATTACCAGTCGACGCCACGAAGAATGTCCACCTGGAGGTCGCGCTCACCGCGAGGCGCCCCGCCCTGCAAGAATTCGTCAACCTACACATCCACATGCACGAGAAAATCATGTACATAGGTATCTACAAGGCCATTGAGGACGATGCGACGTTGGCCTTCCTCAACCGGCTGGAAGCCTTGGATGCCTTTGCTGAGAAGCACCTTGACCTCGCCAGAAAAGCCGCCGATCCTTAGCCGCCAGTCGGTGGCCCGACGCACTAACTTGAGAAGGAGGAGGTCATACGTTGATGGATGCATCTTTCTTCTTGCCTCATGTAACCACCACTGCAATCGCATCATCGTGGCCTTAATTCTTAGTATTGTGCTATTGCATTCTCGTTCCAGTCAATACCAACATGTGTGATCCCTTTGCTTAATTGCATCACTGTAACTAGTACTCCATCTGTCAATTTATAGGTTGTGCTTACCTTTTCCATCAACTTTGTGCAACACACGAGCATCTTGATAGAAACACTAGAACATATCGGACTGCATGTGACCAAACGGACGATGCACCAATCTAGCTACCATGTACCCTGCTTATATGGCGGAAATAGCCCCGCCCTAGTGTTTCCAATTGTTATTTGTATCTATCGATCATGCCAAGGAGCAGAACCAAATGTTACAATACTCCTACTCCTATAAAAGACTCAGTTGGTGATGGTGGTGTGTCTGCCATCCGTCGTTTCTGACCATTAGATCTGCATCTGACGACTATGAGGTAAGTTGTGGCATTTTTGCAACAATAGCCCACTTCTCTGCTCCAATTTGCAGAAAACCCCTTATTATCTTGAAAGCAACCACATCCCTCCCACACCTCATCAAAAAAGCATGAGAAATATATTTTGGGTCAAAAGTAATATATTAGGAGTACATCAAAACAAGAGTGATTTCTTTCAAGTTTGTGAACAAGTACTACTATTCTACTACTTTGGATCCGTCGCAACGCATGGGCACATTGCCAGTAAAAGGAAAAGGCCTTCCGCGTTCGCGTCGCACCCCCACACACCCGGGAATCGGGAGTATTCCACGGCCCGTCCGGCACGCCACATAGCTATGGAAGGCGTGTTGCCTAGCATTTTCACTTTCATGTGGGACCGTCGTTGAGCAAACCGACTATTGGCAAAGGCAGAGAAGCAGTGGGGCCGAGAGGGATGAGGCGCACATCAGGGGACGTCGTGGCATGGGTTGGAGCAGCGTCATGGGAATCGTGTGTGGGTGTGGTAGTGGTAGAAACAAGAAATGTGATGGTCGCCGTGGTTCAACTTCGATGGACAAGTTGTCATGTCTGCTGACACATGCATTGCATACCGCTCACTGCAAGGAACAGTAGTAGAGAAAACTTGTTCCAAAGATACCATTTTTCCGATAAAATTCTCGAGATATCATTAGTTTTTACACATGGGATTACTCCTGCAAGGGTCAATCACAATAGGTGTTTTGTAAAAAAATGCATCTTGATGTTCCCTGCAATGCACGGGCATCTTGATAGTTATAGAAGAAGCCCACACAGGCATCTTTTCGCAGGGTGTGCTACGGACCCAAACTCAATTTTTTTGTTAGACGCTTAGGTGCACCGGATGTCGTGCCATGCTACAAGATGTAAAAAATAGCTCCAATTTTTTTTAAACATGTTATATTCAAACCATCAAAACAGCCCGAGGAATATATTTTGAGTGAAGCATGATTCACTTTTACTGATATATGTATATCAAAACTAGAGTGTTTATATTTCAAGCCCATGAACAAGTATTATTCGACTACTTTGGATCCATTGCAACGCGCGGGCCAGCACATTGGTTGTACTAGTCTCTATCTCTATCTCTACTCTACTCTTATGAAAAACAGAGTTGTTGATGATGGTGTGCCTGCCATCCTCCAGTATAGGCTGTCCGAGTTATATCTAAAGGATAGGAAGGAAACTATGGCAATTTTGCAAAAAAAAATACCCACACCCTCTCCATATTTGCAAATAAGGCCTTCCCTCATTCATCCTTTTCTCCCACATGATAAACTACTCATACAAATGCATCTTGATGTTCCGTGCAACGCACTGGCATCTTGCTAGTCTACTACTCTCTTATACTAGCAAGATGCCCATGCGTTGCACGGAATATCAAGATGCATTTGTATGAGTAGTTTATCTTGTGGGAGAAAAGGATGAACGAGGGACGGCCTTATCTGCAAATGTGGAGAGGGGTGTGGGTATTTTTTGCAAAATTGCAATAGTTTCCTTCTTATCCGTCGGATATAAATCGGATGGCCTATATTGCAGGATGGCAGGCACACCATCATCACCAACTTTGCTTTTTATAAGAGCTCTTATAAAAAGCAGAGTTGGTGATGATGGTGTGCCTGCCATCCTGGAATATAGGTCGTCCGATATATATCTAACGGATAGGAAGGAAACTATGACAATTTACCCGCACTCCTCTCCACATTTGTAGATAAGGCCTTCCCTCGTTCATCCTTTTCTCCCACAAGATCTTGATGTTCCGTGCAACGCACATGCATCTTGCTAGTCTCTACTCTTATAAAAAACAGAGTTGGTGATGATGGTGTGCCTGCCACCCTGCAATATAGGTCGTCCGATTTATATCTGATGGATAGGAAGAAAAATGTGGAAATTTTGCAAAAGGAAACCTACACCCCTCTCCACATTTGCAAATAAGGCCTTCCCTCGTTCATACTTTTCTATCACAAGATAAGCTACTCATACAAATGTATCTTGATGTTTGCAACACACGAGGATGTTTCCTTGGGGGTCTCTCCAGCACAGCGTGGCCGTAGTTGCAAGTTGACTCCCCTTGAGATGCCGACGTTGAGGGGCACTCAGATTTTGTCCGATGAGCAGGTAAGATGAGTTTGATCACGTAGTAAATGCATTCTAAAGACTACTTCCGTATCCATTTCCTAATTCTCCCCCTACCCACTGTTTCACAGGTTAGGCTCAGTGCGAGTGGAGATTGGCTTGCATATGTACGGGAGGGTGCCAACATCAATTTGCACGACATTTACAATGGTGAAACCGTTCCCGTAGAACCTTTGTCCAACATTGGGATCAGCCATGCAACGGGCCACCGCCTGAATTGGTATGATGGAACCACAGTGAGATTGAAGAAGATAGCATGAACTTTGCACATGGCGGTCAAAGGTGGACGATGCAGTCTGTGGCCGATTTGTTGCCTTACGAGTATGAAGACGCTGTGCTCCTTTCTAACCGCATCTTTTGCGGTGAACAAACCAGGGGACTTGTTCCGTATGGGACACATCCTAAGGTATACTCCCTCAATCCCAGTTTATTTGTTTTGAATTTTTTTGTTTTATAAGTTTCAAATTCAAATTTAGAGCTCCCCATCACATGTTGAGATTACAATGTCCATTAAATTGTTGCGTGCATGTATAGTAAAGAAACAAATCTTGAGTTTGGCACGAGTTCATGCAGCGGTACAACCACAAGGCCTCACGCAGGAGTTACATTTACCTCTCGGGGCCCTCGGGTCTGAGCTTCAGCTCCTTACGACACCTGCCTTTGAGTCAATAACATGTGGACCTGATAGGTGGCTGATCCACATGTAATGCTCCCGAAGGCAGAGGGGCAGTGGGGCCGAGAGGGGTGAGCCGTAGGTCGGGGGACGTGTGGTGTCATGGGTTCGACTGGCGTCGTGGGAATCACGTGTGGCTGTGGTAGAAACTTGATGCTCGCCAAATTTCAGTTGGCCCACATGTCATGCACACAAAGGCAGAGGGGCGGTGCGGCCGAGAGGGGTGAGGCGCACATCGGGGGACGTGGTGCCGTGGGTTGGAGCGGCGTCGTGGGAATCGCGAGTGGCAGTGGATGAAACATGATGGTCGTTGTAATTGAACTTCCATGGACAAGCTGTCATGTCTACGGACACATGCATTGCATATCGATCACTGGAAGAAGTAGTAGAGAAAGCTAGGCGGATAAATAGTTCCTTATAGTCAAGCGGACCCACGCTACTACTTGTTCCAAAGACATGCACACCATTGAAATGGTCCATCTATGTCAATATACACAGAGAGGGAATAATTTATTTACAATAGAGGAAATAGTTCATCCATCCATAATGCCGTGCTGCTGGTGCAGCATCTTGTTCTTCTTCTTGTTCTCATTTTCTATAGGAGACAGCTTCGCAACAAGCTCTCTGGACCTTGCAGCTATCTCGAAACTCACACGGGCATCGAGGGAAGCATATTTTATCCGCTCATATGTCAAGGGATAATTCTCCCATCCAGACGACCTTAATGCCACCCTTCTGAAGATTTGTTCCGAGCACAAAATTTGCTACATCGAATAATGATGGTGTCGGTTTATCACAATCTTCTACAGGAATTTTTATTTTGGTTTGTACGTCAGCGATGCTTTTCAAATCAAGGTTGTACGGCTCCAACTTCTGTTTGTCCCTTGCGATGGCTGCCCCACAGAAGTATATGTCCTCCCGAGACAAGAAATCGTGAATCTCACCTAGTATGGAGTGCGCGTGTATGATGTGGTATACCGAAACATCATCTTCGAGCCACAACTGAAGGACGGCGGCGCGTTGGATCTTCCCAGTGGCATGCTCCGTGTACTATGCGTCGAGACCGATGACCTTCATCTCCACCTTTTGGAGGGAGTTGGATACATTGTTTATCCACTTCCGAACAACCCTTGGGTGGTCGGTGACTATGGCAACTATGCTCAATGAGCCTTCGACAAGGACATGTTGGACGCTAAAAACCTGCATCTCGATCTCTTTCTCCATTTGGAACTGCTAGACCGGAGGGATATGATTTGGAGAATTAGGATTAGATGGCTAGTCTAGCTGAAGAAGATGATTATTTATATGGGCTTCGGAATTACTCCAGGAGGATCTGAAGAGGTTAAAACAATGTGAATGCAGTGTGGTTTGGATGCAAATGAAGATGGAGGAGTAGTGAAGAAGCCGAGGAAAATCAGTTCCCAATGGAGAAGTAAATTGGAGAAGTGGCCTGCGGGTAGTTGATTAGACGGCTAGGTAGACTAAACGAAAAGGCTACGCGGGTAGACTAAGGAGTGGGGCCTGTCCCTATACATGCCCATCCTTCTAGCGCTACATGTGCCACTGGCTAGTTGTGGTCACTCTTTAGAATCACCGTGGCGAGACATTTTATGATTCCTTTTAATTTCGACACCCCTCCTGATAGGTGGGACCTATGCAAACGGATAAAAGTCCTTCTTCGTGCTTCTGCATGCACGAGAATTTGGTTCTGCTCGCAATATGGATGATACCTGGTGGATGAAGTGAACCCAGAGGCATGCTAGCGCGGGAGTACTACTCATGTTCTACTACTCCTACTACTACTTGTAGTACAACTGTGGTACACTTGATGGTCAAAATACTATTATTCATCCAGTCCTCACAGTGAAGTGACAAGACCCTGCGCCCGAGTTGACACCAGTCCAGGCGGTGTGTCTTGGTTACCAAAGTCAACCTCACCTTGTGCACTGTGGAGTCACTGTCACCGCCACTGTATAGCATGCCTCTCCTCGTCTCCCTCTCCCCTAGCACCACTCCATCTCCATCTCCGTCTCGCCGGAGATCCTGAGGTCACTCTTCATCATCTCATTGTTCCACCGCGCACCCTTGCCTCACTCGCCTCTCCCAGTACCACTATTCCCTCGCTAGCCGCTCCAGCACCGAGATCCTTCTCCCCCATAAATCAAGCCCCCAAAAACCCCACCTTCCAAACTCCGCCATGGCCGAACATGAACCGTGCAGCATCCATATGAGCCGCGATTGGAACAATCTCTCCAGTGACATCCTCGACCTCTGTTGTTCATGTATGGATATGTTGAGCATCGTGCGGCTGGCTGCATGCTCGAGGGGCATGCACACGGCCATCGTTGAAGCGAGGCCTAAGCTTTTCAAGACACCCTGCTTACTGCTATCTGGTCTTGCGAGATTTGCTCACCATGACATGAAGGCGTACATGATGTCCCTCAACTTCCATCCGACCTCCATTAGCTGAAACTTCTTTGTAGGTATGTAGTGGGTCGCCGTACATCATTTCCCTGGACTTTGATCCGATCACCATCGCCCAAAACTTCTTGCAGGTATGTACTGGGTCGGCATAAACTCCCACTGGATGGCTGCCGTCAGAGAAGACGGGAAAAAGTTGGTGCTCGTGAACTTCTAGACCTACCATGAGATTATCCTTCCTCCGTTGGATGATGTAGACTTTTACCGTCGCGATCCAAGTCATCTAGATTATGTTGTCATTTGGACGCACCTTGTTTTGCAGAAGATTGTAATCTTCCAAGTGCCCACACGACATGCAGATTACACAGACTTCAAGCTAATTGCCTTGTTCGAAAAGGGACTCGCCTATCTTTCCACCGGTGCCTTCTTTAGCTGGAGACAACTCAGCTCACAGTGGATCGTCATCAAAGCTAATACACACTTCTGCGATGCAATTGAACACAATGGCATCATATACGCGATCGATAAAGCAGATGGCACCACGTATTCCTGGGACGACGCATGTAAGTTGTTTCCGTCTGATGTTAATGTAGAAACATGCATCACATTGTAGGTTTCATCTAACCATACATTAGGGAAGTAAATGTGCATATGGAGAACTCTATATTTGGAAGTAGTGAAACCCTGTAATGCTTACCAGATGTACATACTTATGTTCGCCCTTCAGCAATCAATGGCTAGAATAATATGCTCACAAAAATTTTGCCCACAGAACATGAGTATATAACAATGCATGATCTCTTAGTTTCCTTGAAGAATTTGTTTGTGGGGACAGAACATGATTACATAACATGCATGACATGGTAGTTTCCTGTGAAGAATCGATTGTGAGATAACATGAGTATAACCATGCATGGCACTTCTATATTTTCGAACCTAGTATACATTTCCCTGTATTTTCCTCCCAGTTCCAATAGGGAAATATCAATGATGTTCTAGCATTATCCTACTCATACTCTAAACAATGCTGATTTTACATTAACAATGTCTATCCTTTTTGATATGATGTAGTGTCCCTACAGTTACTGCCCTTTGTAATCACACCACCTTTGCCAAAAAAGAGAAACACAACTGGTTCCTCGCTTGATCAGACGGCGGCAAAAGACTGATGATCATTCAAACACATGATCCAGAAAAGTTATATTGCAAAAACCCCACCGTATGCAAGCACCGTGAAATACATGTGTATTCGGACAGTGGTTGTTACATCTATGACCAGGATACCAGCTAACTGCATGCTCGAGGGACATGCACACGGCCATCGTCGAAGTGAGTCCTAAGCTTTTCAAGACACCCTGCTTGCTACTATCTGGTCTTGCGAGATTTGCTCACCATGATACGGTGGCATACATGATGCCCCTCGACTTCAATCCGACCTCCATTAGCAGAAACTTCTTTCTAGGTATGTAGTGGGTCGCCGTACATCATTTCCGTGGAATTCGATCCGATCACCATCGCTCGAAACTTCTTGCAGGTATGTACTGGGTCGGCATGAACTCCCACTGGATGGCTGCCGTCAGAGAAGACGGGAAAAAGTTGTTGCTCGTGAACTTCCAGACCTCCCATGAGATTATCCTTCCTCCATTGGATGATGTAGACTTTTACTGTCGCGGTCCAAGTCATCTAGATTATGTTGTCAGTTGGACGCACCTTGTTTTGCAGAAGATTGTAATCTTCCAAGTGCCCACACGACATGCAGATTACGTAGACTTCAAGCTAATTGCCTTGTTCGACAAGGGACTCGCCTATCTTTTCACCGGTGCCTTCTTTAGCTGGAGACAACTCAACTCACAGTGGATCGTCGTCAAAGCTGATACACACTTTTCTGATGCTATTGAACACAATGGCATCATATACGCAACCGACAAAGCAGATGGCACCACATATTGCTAGGACGGTGCATGTAAGTTGTTTTCGTCTGATGTTAATGTAGAAACATGCATCACACTGTAGGTTTCATCTAACCATACATTAGGGAAGTAAATGTGCATATGGAGAACTCTATATTTGGAAGTAATGAAATCCTATAATGTTTACCATATGTACATACCTATGTTTGCCCTTCAGCAATCAATGGCTAGAATAATATGCTCACAAAAATTTTGCCCACAGAACATGAGTATATAACAATGCATGGTCTGTTAGTTTCCTTGA
This sequence comes from Triticum aestivum, assembly GCF_018294505.1. Taxonomy (NCBI): domain Eukaryota; kingdom Viridiplantae; phylum Streptophyta; class Magnoliopsida; order Poales; family Poaceae; genus Triticum; species Triticum aestivum. Next base: position 446,899,326 of record NC_057812.1, on the reverse strand, counting down.
AGAATTTGTTTGTGGGGACAGAACATGATTACATAACATGCATGACATGGTAGTTTCCTGTGAAGAATCGATTGTGAGATAACATGAGTACAACCATGCATGGCACTTCTATATTTTCGAACCCAGTATACATTTCCCTGTATTTTCCTCCTAGTTCCAATAGGGACATATCAATGTTGTTTCTAGCATTATCCTACTCATACTCTAAACAATGCTGATCTTACATTAACAATGTCTATCCTTTTTATATGATGCAATGTCCCTACAGTTACCGCCCTTTGTAATCACACCACCTTTGCCAAAACAGGGAAGCACAACTGGTTCCTCGCTTGATCAGACAACGGCAAAAGACTGATGATCACTCAAACACATGAGCCGAAAATGTTATATTGCAAAAACCCCACTGTATGCAAGCATCGCGAAATACGTGAGTATCCGGACAGTGGTTGTTACGTCTATGAGCAGGATACCAACTTGTTGGGGCCTTCAAGATTTTTGAGTTGGAGGCAGGTAAACAGCCTTGGTTCACACTCTCTGTTTCTCGGACTCTATTATCCGATTAACCAGGAGATCACCGTTGGCAAGGACCTTGATGGCAGAGAGGCTATGTTTGCTATGGAAAACTGTGTCTACACGGCGAGCCCTAGGAGTTTGGGAGCAAACTCCCCTGATTGTCAACGATATAGCCTGCAGTCAAAACAAGGTGAGAATGACAAAGGCATCTAGATTAACTTTGATCCTTGGATGTGTCGAGTCCGATAGGCAGTGATGTGGTTCAAGCCTTCAGGTTGATAGGTAATTGGGTTGTTGTGTCGAAAGGGAGGAGTACTGGTGTCTTCGGATCAGTTGGTCATCCTCGTCTATGTCACTCTTACTATGTAATAGTTGCCTCTATTTAGAATGTCATTCTCATCTGGATCAGGAGAGTCTGAGCGCTGCAGATGGGTGCATTTTGGTGGTGTAGCAAGACTTCTTATGAACTATCATGTCTTGTTGTTTATGTCAGTAGTAGTCACTAGTCAGTGTTTGAATGTTGTATATATCATTGTTTCGAACTGTTAATTGACTTGAACTGCTGGTGGGCTAAATGAGGGCATCACCATTCTCTAGTGTTCAGAGTATATCTCCTTTTTTCAAGTTATAATTTGAGTTCAGTGTCTTTTCGATGATGTTCACTTGTTTGGGCCAGTGAGGTGTCGTTGAATATGGGCCGAGTAGTAACGCAATGCCAAAATAGGTCAATTATGACTCTCAGGCCGGGCTCTCAAAAGATCCTCAAAAAGGCCGGGCTCTCAAAAAAAGAAAGAATAGGGACTCTTACGCCGACATGTGGGTGCCATCGGTGTTTTCGTGCGCTTGCGCGCCGAGAGCATATTGGCACGTGTTCGAAATTCATGCTACCTCTTCATCCCCAATCTCCCGCCCCCACCTCTGGAATCTCGATTCCTACTCCAGTTCCCCCAAATCCTCCTCATGTACTCCCTCTACTCAAGCGCACTATCATGTCGCCGGTCATTGCAGATCTCCGAGCCAGAGATCCTGAGGTCCGTCCTGCCTTTGGGCGCTGTGTGCTGTCACTCAATAGTGGCATGGTGGCGCTTGACGACTAGTTTGCCAGCAAAGTGCTGATGGTAACCATCAATGGCGACCGGCATCCCGTCTCTCCAGACGACCTTGTCAAAGCTCTTGGCATTGCGCATGGCATCCAAATAAGTGACTTGCTCGTCGAAGTCTGTCCACCACCGGTTGATTTCTTCTTCAGGTTCCGGACAACTTTTGACTGTAGTCGTGTATTCGAATCTTCCCGGCGTTTGTTCTGCGATGGCGCACTGGTGAGCTTTGATCAGTGGCACCAAGGATACAGCTCGATGCCCTCTGAGCTTGTGTTTTTAACAAAGCTCACCTTCCATGGCATGCCTCGACGTGCTTGGAACGAGTCCATGAATGAGCTTATCAACGACCTTGGAGGTGAGCTCGTAAGTATGTTTGTTCCTCCAGACAGCTGGGATCTGATGGTTATGGCATGGATGAAGAAGCCGTCCACCATACCGAAGGTGATTAGTGTTGAGATACCGGTGCAGGAACCAGGGTTGTACTATTCATTGCCACCAAGACCGTCATGGACCACGTTAGGGATGTACCTGTATCGATTGTTCGTGCATGTCGAAGAAGTGGTCAATCCATCGATTGAAGTCATGTCGCCGCCGCTGGTAACCGGGTCCGTCAACGACGTCCATTACAGGAGTCAACGTCAGACTTTCCCCATGTTGCTCGGAACGATGGATGGCACAGGGCCTACTCCATCGCGCGGCGGAGGTCGCTGCTTCTTTGGGAGAAGAGGCAAGGCTGGCTGCCTAATTTGAGGTAACAACTGAATCTTGTCAGATACTGTACTAGTTAAATCCGAGCTATGTGTGTGAAGCACTGATGTGCCAGTACATTTGATTGTGACCTGTTCTACTTTTTTTCCTGAACTTTTTTTTAGAAAGGGCTAAATGTCAACTTAATGTTCTTGCAGAACTTATATATTATGTTGTCTGTCTGTTTTCTTTGCACATCATTCAAGATATTTCCCCATCATTGATAAAGACGATGAACCATTATGTACGAGTTCCTTGGTTTCAACATAGCACTACCCGTAGTGATCCACTGCTTCCACCCTGATTGTGCCGCCTGCGTGAAATTTTTGGATGCAAGTTCAGTGTGCTATGATGCTCTATATGATTGTGTCAACTATATAAGTTTTTACTGAGCATCATCAATGCATATGGCTGAAAGATGTATTTACGAGCATCGACCGATGGGTCTCTCTCTCACACACACACAAACACACACACACATGCACACACACACACAAGTGGGACCCGTTGAATTATTTCTTCGCTCGTGACAACTTTTAATTAGGTTCCATTGTACTCTAACTTTTTTCTTAAGTTATTAATTAAGCTTAGTGACTTCAAAACATTGTACAGAAGCCTTGTTTGGGCCTTTCTGGTGTCGCTGAATGTGGGCTGAGTAGCCATGTAAGGTTGTACTGTAGTACACATGCCTTTTTTTCTACATCAGCAATGCAACTGGGCCGACAGTTGTAAACAATCCGGGTCAACTTTTATTCTCCGCCCCGCTGGGCTGCAAATCTTTCCTAGGAGGGATGCATTAGGCTTAACAAGAAAATGGGCTTTAAGAAATAATAAATGGGATGTAATTATAAAAACTGGGTAGTAACTATAAAAAATGCACCAAACACGTAATTAGTTTATAAAATATTACTTTTGGATTTTGAAAATTTTAATTTCATTAATTGTTGCGCGCACAATGTTTCGTTGGATTTTTACGTAATACAAATTTATATTGAAATTGTATTTAATATGACTAGAAATTTTGGGATAAATATATTTCGGATCCCGTCAAAATGTGGGAAATTTTATTAAATTCTGTTTTGAACGGTTGGTTGAAATTATTAATCGTTGTCTTAGCTAGAAAATGGGTTGTACTTTTAACAAACTATAAATGGGCTGTAGTAGATTCTATTAGAATTCAAAATTGGCTTGTTCATTCTTACAAATCGCAAATGGGATATAAGTTCTCTGCCACACACTTGTGGGCCTACTAAGTTGATGCGTCCCGTAAAAAAGTAAGTTGACGCGTATGCAAGGCTTTGTCAACTTATAGTCAACACACGGTTCTAGCAGCAGTGTCCGTTGGATGTCCATCCAATGGATGTAGTGCTTCTTCTTCAATCTCGGATATTCTAGCTTCAGCCGCCCAAAAAATGATTCCTCCCCCTGACATCTGGGGCGCACCATTTCGGAGGCTGACCAGTCAGCTCACTAAGTTGACGCTACCAAGGGCTTTGTCAACTTAGTTAATATAAACGATTCTAGTTGTAGAGACCATACGATGTCCATCCAACGGTCGTAGTTTTTCTTCAACCTTTGGTCTTCTTGCTCCAGCCACCCAAACCAGCACCGGTGAGACTGCCTACTCCCGCCTCCCGTGGCCGGCTATGCTGCCTCACAGGCCGCACAGCCCCACCCTACTCCATTGCTGGCCAAGCCATTCCTCTACTCACCCACACGTCCTGTTATTTTCCGGCGACGGCAGCCTGACCAGTAAACCCTCGTACTCCCCACCACGTGGGAAACCACTGCCGAGTCTTCTCGGGCTCCGTGTCATTCCCTTCCTAGGCCTCGCCGTCGTCCACCGCCCTATTGCTCTCGCCACGCCATGGTCAATGAATGACATCCATCGGATGTGGACTGTACGTGGAGAGGCTGACAGCTGGGTCCACGAGCGCTAACAAGGAAATGCCTCCTTATTATGCGCAAAATAATGATTCCTGCACCTGACAGTAGGGACCCACCAGACGGGCCGCCCTATTTCGCAAAAAATTCCCCCTGCTGATAGGTCGGACCCACCAGCTATATCTTCGCACGCAAGGAAGTGCCTCCTTATTATGCACAAATAAATGAAACCCCCTGCTAGCTGGGACCCAGCTTAGTGGGAGGCTGACTCTTGGGCCTACTAAGTTGACGGGGACGGAGGGCTTTGTCAACTTAGTCGATATGAACGATTCTAGCTCCAGTGACTGTACGATGTCCATCCAACGGCCGTAGTGCTTCTTCAACCTCTGGTCTTCTTGCTCCAGCCGCCCAAAGCAGCGCATGTCATGCCGCGTGCTCTTGCCTCTCGTGGATGGCTGTGCTGCCGCGGAGGCCTCACCGCCCCCTACTACTACCACCGCTGGCCATGCCCTGTGGCGACGGCAGCCTCACACCAAAGCTGAACCAGTGAACCCTCATACTCCTCTCCGCGTGGGCACCCACTGCCGCGTCTTCCCCGGCTCCGCGTCATCCCCTTCCTAGGCCTCGCCGTCGTCCACCACACTGGTGCTCTCGACGTGGCGTGGTCATGGAATGACTTCCATCGGAAGAGTACTGTACATGGAGAGGCTGGCAGCTGGGTGCACGGCAGCAGCAAGGAAGTGCCTCCTTATTACGTGTAAAATAAGTATTCCTCCAATGACAGTAGGGACCCATCGGACGGGCCAACGTATTTCGCAAAAAAACAATTCCCCCTGACTGCTGGGACCCACCAGCAACATCTTCACACGGAAGGAAGTGCCTCACAGTTAGGACCCACCTGGTCGAATCGTACATAGCATTGTCATTCTGGTCTTGAACGTGTACGTACATACGATTGGTCTGTCTGCAAGCTGCAGCGATGAACCGTGGCCTGGTAAGGAAGGGCACATGTCGTAGAAGAGGCGCGCACATGTCATAGTAGAGGGGCGCATGTAGCATGTACACGTACATACAGCAGCCAGCATGCAAGAAAGTAAATACGGGCACATACGTACATACGAGCAAGGTCTCAAATGCCTACTCGCACATACGTACGGCCAGGGATCGTGTACACGGCTAGGTCGGAACGGAGAAACTGGGTCATTGTCGTGTTCATGGGGAGGCAACGGAATCCGTCGTGTTCATCGGGAGGCAATGGAACGTGTGCTGTTCATCGGGAGCCAACCGGCTTGGACGGAACATCCGATGGAAACGAGGCCTGGCCTATCATAGAACGGAGGAAACGGCCTTGTGTTCGACCGGCCACGGTCGAAACAGGATCCTGTTCATCGGGAGGAGTGTGGCGTACCACAAAATGGAGGAAACAGACTTCTCTAGGTCGAAACGGGGTCCTATTGATCGAGAGGGGTGTGGCGTACCGCAAAACAGAGGAAACGGACTTGTGTTGGAGCGCTACGATCGAAACGAGGGTCCTGTTATTCGGGAGGGGTGTGGCGTACCGCAAAACGGGACTCCACAAGATAATGTTCATCTCCACCGTCGACCTCCTCCAGCCTCCACGGGCTACTATTCATCCACCGTCGATGTCACATCCCTGGCTTGCTATGCACTTGGGCTAGCTTGGCTGTTGCATCATGTCTAAATTTCTTTTAAACTTGAAATGGGGATGACAAACCCTAGCACTAAATAAAATGCAATTAGGATCAAAAAATAAAAATATTTTCAATGAACCCAGAATGCCTTTAGAAAAGTTCATTATTTTTGTTAAAGGTGAAAACCCCTGCCAACAATGATGCACATATTTCTAGGCCATTCTGGATTTTTGAATTAAATCCTATTGTATTTGACTTTGGGCATTTAAATACTATAAATAATTTAAATGTTCAAATAAATGTTGGAAATTGTTAAGGGTCACTGAAATAATTCAGAAAGCACCCATAATTGTTTCCAGGATTTTATGAAATGGTTTGGTATTATTACTAAATCAAAACAAATAGCAAAAAACTAGAAAACAGAAAGTAATAGAAAACAAGAGAGAGAGGACCCACCTGGACTTACCTAGCGCCCACTTACCTGGCCCAGCTCCTCCAGCGGCCCAGCCCACCACCGCCTCCTTCTCTGTCGCCATCCTCCTCTGCCAGGAGGATGAGCGCGTGCCGACACGCGCACGGCCACCGCACGCCACCTCCTGCTTCCCCCGGCCTCCCTAGCCTCCCTAGCGACGCCACGACGACGCCCCGTGTCCCCTCGCTCCTCTTCCTCTCTCGCTGCTCCCTCTCTCCTCCCCTGGCTCTCTTCCCTGAGCTCACCCAACGGAGCCGCCGCCGCCGACGAGCGTCGCCGTGGCCACAACCACTGCCTCGCCTCGTCGTTGCGCCCAGAGGCTCCGCCTCGACCCCCTCTTCCTCTCCACCAACCCATGCCCCGCCGGACGCCCTGCATCGCCGCCCACGCCATCTTCCCCATCTCCGGCCGCCCGAGATCGCCGGTGCCCGCTCGCCACCTACGATGTCTCCCCCCGAGCCACTGGGCCTCCAATCGACCCCCTGTAAGCCCCGCCATCGATCACCCCTACCCCCGTTCTCTTTTGCTCGCTCTGGCCGCCGATTCCATCAAGGCCGAAACCCACCGCCGCACGAGCTCGACTCCGGCGTCACTCCGGTGACCATTTGGTCGCGCACCAGCGTCCAACGAACTCGAGGCTGCACACACAGCATGGCTAGCGCGTTAGTTGGTTCGTTTGCATGCTGCATCACCAAACCCGCAACTCACCCGAGCGCCGGCCGCCGCCCAAATGCTCGCCGGCGTCGTTCCCAGCCACCGCACGCTCAACCACCCGCACCGCTGGACGCGGGGCACTCCAAGCTCTCCGTAGAGCCTAGTCGCGCACCAAACCGTCGCCGAACGGCGATTTCCAAAGCTCGCCGCCGTGTACTGTGGTCACCGGCGACTCATCGCCGGCGTATCTGACGTGGCGTCGTCATTAGCGCTAATGACCCCACTAACCAACCCACCTAGCTCACTGACACCTGGGCCCCACGCTCTAAATAATCTATGTTTTATTTCTGTTTAGATTAGTTAATAAACACACGGGACCCACCAGTCAGAGTTGACTGTGCTGACGTGGCCGTTGACCAGGCCCCACCTGTCATTGACACTGAACAGCACTGTGTCACTGACCAGTGGACCCCACTGGTCAGGTTTGACCTAGACCGCAGCTGTTGACCGCTGACGTCACAGTGACGTCATGCTGGCGCAATTAACAATTTTCTGGATTTAAAATAAATGCAGGAAATTCCAGAAAATTGTATAAACTTCTAAAAATCATAGAAATTCAACCGTAACTCCAAATTAAATAATTTATATATGAAAAATTATCAGAAAAATTCAAGGAATCCATCTGTACCATTTTCATGCATGTTATAACAACTTATAGCTGCTGTGTAGCACAAATCAATTAAATGGCATTTGAATAATCACATATGGAGTTTGAATTTGAATCTTGTATTCAAACCAACTTTATTTAATCTGTTGCTAGTTGCATTAGCTCAAAACACATTCATATTGCCATGTCATGAGCATGCATCATATTGTGCATTGCATTGATTGTATTTCTTCTTTGTTGCCGGTATCTGTTCCCTCCCGGTAGACGATGTTCCGACGTTGTGATCGTTGACACTGATGAAGACTCAATGTTATCTTCAGAAGTGCCAGGCAAGCAAAACCCCCTTGTTCATTCCGATACAATCCTACTCTCTCGCCCTGCTCTCTTTTACTGCATTAAGACAACAACGATTCAACTGTTACTTGCTGCGGTAGCTGAACCCCTTTATCCTTTGCATGACCTGTCATTCCACAGTAAATAGATGAAACCCACTAGCATGAGTAGGAGTTGTTTGAGCCCTGTTGTGCCTACTCATTCATGTTTGTTTGTCATGCCTGCTATTGCTTAGAGTTGTGTCAGGTCTGATTCATCGGGAATGAATCAGAGGTGTGTGAACATGTCCTATTGTGTGTGAGCTAAGTGTGTGAACACGATTTGGTAAATGTAGCGGTGAGAGGCCATGTAGGAGTACATGGTGGGTTGTCTCATTGCAGCCGTCCTCAGGAACTGAGTTCTGTGTTTGTAATCCATGATTCAGCTACTACCACGCATTGGGCCCGAAACCAATGGACCCTCTCAGCTTCTTGATCACCCTTGTCCTCTGTCCAGGAGTTGCAAGTAGTTTCTGGTGTTTGTAGTATGCTGGAGGCCGTGGGTAGCGCTGACCGGAGGGGTGGGCTGTGATGCGGTAGGCACGTGGCCGGGTATACCGGGCGCCCGTTTGGTGTCACGGAACCCTGTTCACATCGTTTGGGGCTGTGAGTGAAACTCCGGCCGGATCTCCTCATGGATGGAACCCGAATAGGCGATAAACCTGGACTAGAGACTCGAGTGTTTAGTCAGGCCGTGGCCGACACCCACGTTGGGCTTCCGCTTGAAGGTTGCCGAGTACATGTCGTGTAAACGACGGTAAGTGGTGAGAGCGTGTGTGAAGAAGTACACCCCTGCAGGGTTAACATCATCTATTCGAATAGCCGTGTCCGCGGAAAAGGACTTCTGGGTTGCTTATATCAGTTCATAGACAAGTGAAAGTGGATACTCTAAAATACGCAAGATAAGCGTGAGTGCTATGGATGGCGTTCTCGTAGGGAGACGGGAGCGGATCCATAGTGGTGTATTGATATGGTGAATATGTGGACTCGTGTGCGCCACCTCAAAAGAGTTACTTGCAGTCGTAGTTCAGGATAGCCACCGAGTCAAAGCTGGCTTGCTGCAGTTAAACCCCACCATCCCCTTTGTTGATAATGATGCATATGTAGGTAGTTCTGATGTAAGTCTTGTTGGGTACATTTGTACTCACGTTTGCCTATTTTATGTTTTGCAGAGACACTTCAATCTCACTAGTAGTTCCACGTGGGCTTCGACGTTTAGCTTGTTACCTCAGCTACGATCTTGTGCCTCGGCAGGATTTGGTAGATAGTCAGGCTTCTCAGCCTTTTTCCATTTATAGATGTCTGTACCCAGACATGATAGCTTCCGCTTGTGTTTTGATTTGTATGCTCTGAATGTTGGGTCATGAGACCCCTGTTTGTAATATCTCGCTCCTCGGAGCCATTTGAATAAATACTTGAGTCGTAGAGTCATGTTGTGATGCCATGTTGTGTTTGCACATATCGAGCATATTGTGTGTATGTTATTGAAATGCTTGGTATGTGTGGGATCTGACTATCTAGTTGTTTATCCTTAGTAGCCTCTCTTACCGGGAAATGTCTCCTAGTGTTTCCACCGAGCCATGGTAGCTTGCTACTGCTCTGGAACACTTAGGCTGGCCGGCATGTGTCCTTCTTCGTTCCTGTGTCTGTCCCTTTGGGGAAATGTCACGCGATGAATACCGGAGTCCTGTTAGCCCGCTACAGCCCGGTTCACCGGAGTCCTGCTAGCCCAGTGCTACAGCCTGGATTCACTCGCTGATGACCGACACGTTCGATGCTGGGTCAGGGATGTCTGTCCCTGTAAGTCTGTGCCACTTTGGGTTTACAACTAGCCATGTCAGCCCGGGCTCCTTATCATATGGATGCTAGCGACACTGTCATATACGTGTGCCAAAAGGCGCAAACGGTCCCGGGCAAAGGTAAGGCGACACCCGTGGGAATACCGTGCGTGAGGCCGCAAAGTGATATGAGGTGTTACATGCTAGATCGATGTGGCATTGAGTCGGGGTCCTGACAGCGTTGGTATCAGAGCTTGACTGCCTGTAGGATTACCAAGCCAAACTGATCGAAGTTGAGTCTAGAAATTCTTTAGTTATATAAGGGAGTTGATTGTGGGATGGAACGTAAGGCTCTTTTTACTCCTTTACCTCATGCCCTTCTGATCTGAGTCATCTTATCTTTCCTACGGGGATTAAGAACTAGGCTATCTCTTCTTTCTATCAGGATCACGTGTTACTAATCTGCAGACTTGTAGGATTGATGGTTCTAAGCTTGAGTTCAGTTCCTACTACTTCCGTATGTTAACTGTTGATCTCTAAACCTTGGTATTGTGCTTCTGAGTGGCTATGCCACCATTTTTGTAGCATGTCTCAAATCTTTTTGAGCAATTATAGCCGTTATGCTGTCCGAGTCTTCCCAGGTTTCTAAACAGTCTGATGCATTTGCAAATCCGTTCTTCCCGTTCCCGATGTCCTTTTGGTCAGATTAATCACACAAATTAGTGAGTTGAGGTACTTTATTGCCTCGACATATATGTTGGAATAATTATTATGACCCTAGGTGTTTTAGGGAGTCACCTAGTAATCTAGCAACGTTTTGTGTTCCCGGTGTGAAGATTCTGGCCTTTATTATCGAAAGCATCCTGTGATGCCATTTAGTTAGTAGGCATTCTATTCCTGGGTTCTTGAACCCGAGATTTACTCTACTTACTTCATGTTGATAGTGTTTGCTAGTTCCTTTAGGATATTAGTAACCTTTGCGATAGTCCTCGAAGTTCGTGGTATTTCCTTCTTTCAAATACTATGAACCACTTTATGGCAGAAGTTCTTTGAACCAAAATATCACAACCAGAGCTCTTGATGAGTTCTCCATGCTATATTGTGACTCTGCCAGCTCAACCTTTCTGCATGGGTTAGCCGGCAGAATTATGTTGAACTTTGTTCGGCATACCAACCCATGTATCCACAACTCAGAAAGTTATATGTTCCTTTGAGTTGTCCCTCTTTAGTTGTCTACTGACCTTCGTCTATCAATTGATAGTCAAGAGTATGCATGTGTTCGTTTATCGATGCCTGTTACTCTTGTGGTCCGTCAAGCCATTCTATCGCGGAATGACTAGGAGAAACAAACTCCAGTACCTCTTCCATATCCAGGATTGGGTCAAAGAAGTTGTGCTCTGCAGAACAAATTGCTAATCCAGCTTTTGCTCTGTTCTACCTTGGAGTATTACCATCTTTTATATCGGGATTGTTGTAGGAATTGCACACCATCCTATGAACTCTTGGTACAGTGATACTTCTCGCCATCATTACTCATTCCTCGGTTCCGTGTGGTTATAACCGGAATGTCGACAAGTGAATTGTGATGTGTGAAATCAATACTCCCAGCAACCTCGTTGCTTGGTAGTTAAATGGACGATAACCTCATTCTTAGCGTGTTGATTATTGAATCGTCACCCTAAGACTGATTGTGCTGCCTAGTCCCTATTTCTGGTGCACTCCTCGACCAATGAGATAGGAATTATTTCAAGTCCTCACTCATTTGATCATATCGTCTTGCCCTCAAAAGCGAGATTGTTCTCGAGCTTAGTAACATACCGGTGGTTCGTGATTTTCTGAATGTCTTCTCGGAAGTATCACCAGGTCGTCACCTGACCGTTATGTTGAGCTCGTGATCAAGTTGGTTTCTTATGAACCACTTTCTCTCCAAGAATCGGTGTTAGATATCCCTGAGCTAGTTGGTTAAGCTAGACAACAACTTGGAGAGTTGGAAGATAAAAGCTTGTCTGACTTAGTTCGTTCCAAAGGGATATTCTTGTGTAGAGTGTGTTGAAGAGAGATGATATCTTCATCGATTGGTACCTGTGATCAGTTATTGGACCTATTGCCTGATAAAAACTTTGATTTGAGTATGGGTTATCGTCAAATCAAATCAGAACCAACGATGTTCGTAATGTTGTCTTACTCGTGGTCGATCCCTCGAGCATACACCATTATATCTTTTGGGTCTGACCAATGCTATCACTTGTTCACATAATTATGGAATTCCATTTACATGGAAATCTCGATGAGTTGTTGTTGAGCCCATCAGCAGCATTTTGTCCCTCCCATGAGTCATGTTGAACATCAACCTAGTGTTGGAAACTTGTGTAAGCATTTCTTCATGTTTCGTTCATGAAGCATATGTTTGGATGAAGGAGTGACTTCCTCTTATACACGTGCATTTGGTGAAAGTTGCCGCCGTGAATTGAGAAAGTTAGTTTTGCTTCCTCTGGAATCATCCCAAGTCAGTCATGCATACGTGCGAAGTATTCTGTGGTCTGGAGACTTGCAACCTCCATTCTATATGTGTCCCTAGCACACCAAGCCACTGATTGATTTGTTCAAGGAGAAGAAGTTCCTTCTTAAGAGTATACCTTATGCAAGGACTTCGATATCCTCGATGATGGTTCCCCTCCTGAACTCGGTAGTGTTTTATTATAAGACTACTTTGTGGTCATGCTTGTCTGGGACAACGTGTTCACATGTTGTAGCAGAACCAGCTCATGTTTTGGAGCTTACTATCGTAGTTTATTCCCCGAGAGTCTCGCAACATCATCTCGTCGATTTGTGTTGCAAACTTTCATTTTTCTTCCTAGACTCGATGAGTCTGGAATATCCTGACACCAACCAGATCTGAATCTCAGGCAGATATGATGGTTTGGAACATTTCCCAAGAACTATAATATCGGTCCCTCGGAAACCGGTAAAGTGAATGTCGTGGCCAACACACCCCGCCGGGAGACCTAATATTGTAGTATCTTGATTGGAGAAGTTGGCCACCTCCCCATAAGGATTTCGTAGGATTTACCTCCGTAACTGTTCCTTATGGATTCTATCGCTCCCGAAGTCCGACCTTTACTTGATGTTCTAGATACCAGACCATTTCAAGGAATGGGATACGCTAGTACATCAAGGAGAACATTAGAAGCGGAGTGCTAAATGTCTCTCGGTCGATCATCCAGATTTTGATCCTTGGCTTTGCTAAGGTGTAATCTGAGAAGGTGTTATCCTCCTTTGCATCTGCATCGTCCATCGCTATTCATCATAGTAGTATGTTGTGTTGTCAGCATCCTTGACACGGATGTTGGTAAAACCTTGATGAATATGGAAATGCTCAAGTTCTTGAGAGCACGCACAAGCGCTAGGTGTTATCTTTGGCACTAATTGGGATTCCTCTCAGTTTCCTCGACAATGCTATGACCTTTTCAAACAGTGAATTCACTCTCTATTGTTGGGTTCTTCCCCAGTTACCAGAATCATTCCCAGCATTTGCATTTTGCTCCCAGCTTGCACCGCCAATGGGCCATTCTACCATGGGTCTCTTCCATTTCCGGTGGTAAGCAAATTCATCCATTACGTTGTCTTCAACAAGGTAATCCACATCATCTAAGTCCGAGTATGCCATTCTACCGACCCCCTCCAAGCGATCGCTCGAGAATTGCCTTAGGCTGGTTTAAAGAGTTTCAATGATCTCTGTATCAAAGGTAATTCTTTTTGCCACTTAAGGTAATAATCTACGAATCACCCTCCTCCAGGATGTTTCATCGTGGTATCATGGCAACTCAACTCCTCGCTACGTTGACAATCGTTTACCACCTTCTTAAGTGTGGAATTATTGTCCATCTAGTGAACCTTTGTCATCTGCTTCACTCCATTCCTATGGATGTGTGCTTCGTCTCTCAGCTCGAGAGATGTTGCTATGTCTCATTCCCTGGATTAATCCTGAGTTGTTCGACCTTCGGGAAGAACAATTCTTTTAGGGTCTTTCCTTTCCTCTCGTTGTCATGATAGTTGGACTTCTCAAGGCAAGACTTCGAGACAATGATGGTGAACGAATCAACGTTCAATTGAAGTGCAACCTGGATCGTGAAGATTGTGCTAGTTGGCGTTCCCCCTTCACCTTACCCTATGCTTGAATCTCGGGACGAGATTTTTGTTTAGTGGGGGTGAGTTGTCACATCCCTGGCTTGCTATGCACTTGGGCTAGCTTGGCTGTTGCATCATGTCTAAATTTCTTTTAAACTTGAAATGTGGATGACAAACCCTAGCACTAAATAAAATGCAATTAGGATCAAAAAATAAAAATATTTTCAATGAACCCAGAATGCCTTTAGAAAAGTTCATTATTTTTGTTAAAGGTGAAAACCCGTGCCAACAATGATGCACATATTTCTAGGCCATTCTGGATTTTTGAATTAAATCCTATTGTATTTGACTTTGGGCATTTAAATACTATAAATAATTTAAATGTTCAAATAAATGTTGGAAATTGTTAAGGGTCACTGAAATAATTCAGAAAGCACCCATAATTGTTTCCAGGATTTTATGAAATGGTTTGGTATTATTACTAAATCAAAACAAATAGCAAAAAACTAGAAAACAGAAAGTAATAGAAAACAAGAGAGAGAGGACCCACCTGGACTTACCTGGCGCCCACTTACCTGGCCCAGCTCCTCCAGCGGCCCAGCCCACCACCGCCTCCTTCTCTGTCGCCATCCTCCTCTGCAAGGAGGATGAGCGCGTGCCGACGCGCGCACGGCCACCGCACGCCACCTCCTGCTTCCCCCGGCCTCCCTAGCCTCCCTAGCGACGCCACGACGACGCCCCGTGTCCCCTCGCTCCTCTTCCTCTCTCGCTGCTCCCTCTCTCCTCCCCTGGCTCTCTTCCCTGAGCTCACCCAAACGGAGCCGCCGCCGCCGACGAGCGTCGCCGTGGCCACAACCACTGCCTCGCCTCGTCGTTGCGCCCAGAGGCTCCGCCTCGACCCCCTCTTCCTCTCCACCAACCCATGCCCCGCCGGACGCCCTGCATCGCCGCCCACGCCATCTTCCCCATCTCCGGCCGCCCGAGATCGCCGGTGCCCGCTCGCCACTTCCGATGTCTCCCCCCGAGCCGCTGGGCCTCCAATCGACGCCCTGTAAGTCCCGCCATCGATCACCCCTACCCCCGTTCTCTTTTGCTCGCTCTGGCCGCCGATTCCATCAAGGCCGAAATCCACCGCCGCACGAGCTCGACTCCGGCGTCACTCCGGTGACCATTTGGTCGCGCACCAGCGTCCAACGAACTCGAGGCTGCACACAGAGCATGGCTAGCGCGTTAGTTGGTTCGTTTGCATGCTGCATCACCAAACCCGCAACTCACCCGAGCGCCGGCCGCCGCCCAAATGCTCGCCGGCGTCGTTCCCGGCCACCGCACGCTCAACCACCCGCACCGCTGGACGCGGGGCACTCCAAGCTCTCCGTAGAGCCTAGTCGCGCACCAAACCGTCGCCAAACGGCGATTTCCGAAGCTCGCCGCCGTGTACTGTGGTCACCGGCGACTCATCGCCGGCGTATCTGACGTGGCGTCGTCATTAGCGCTAATGACCCCACTAACCAACCCACCTAGCACACTGACACCTGGGCCCCACGCTCTAAATAATCTATGTTTTATTTCTGTTTAGATTAGTTAATAAACACACGGGACCCGCCAGTCAGAGTTGACTGTGCTGACGTGGCCGTTGACCAGGCCCCACCTGTCATTGACACTGAACAGCACTGTGTCACTGACCAGTGGACCCCACTGGTCAGGTTTGACCTAGATCGCAGCTGTTGACCGCTGACGTCACAGTGACGTCATGCTGGCGCAATTAACAATTTTCTGGATTTAAAATAAATGCAAGAAATTCCAGAAAATTGTATAAACTTCTAAAAATCATAGAAATTCAACCGTAACTCCAAATTAAATAATTTATATATGAAAAATTATCAGAAAAATTCAAGGAATCCATCTGTACCATTTTCATGCATGTTAGAACAACTTATAGCTGCTGTATAGCACAAATCAATTAAATGGCATTTGAATAATCACATATGGAGTTTGAATTTGAATCTTGTATTCAAACCAACTTCATTTAATCTGTTGCTAGTTGCATTAGCTCAAAACACATTCATATTGCCATGTCATGAGCATGCATCATATTGTGCATTGCATTGATTGTATTTCTTCTTTGTTGCCGGTATCTGTTCCCTCCCGGTAGACGATGTTCCGACGTTGTGATCGTTGACACTGATGAAGACTCAATGTTATCTTCAGAAGTGCCAGGCAAGCAAAACCCCCTTGTTCATTCCGATACAATCCTACTCTCTCGCCCTGCTCTCTTTTACTGCATTAAGACAACAACGATTCAACTGTTACTTGCTGCGGTAGCTGAACCCCTTTATCCTTTGCATGACCTGTCATTCCACAGTAAATAGATGAAACCCACTAGCATGAGTAGGAGTTGTTTGAGCCCTGTTGTGCCTACTCATTCATGTTTGTTTGTCATGCCTGCTATTGCTTAGAGTTGTGTCAGGTCTGATTCATCGGGAATGAATCAGAGGTGTGTGAACATGTCCTATTGTGTGTGAGCTAAGTGTGTGAACACAATTTGGTAAAGGTAGCGGTGAGAGGCCATGTAGGAGTACATGGTGGGTTGTCTCATTGCAGCCGTCCTCGGGAACTGAGTTCTGTGTTTGTGATCCATGATTCAGCTACTACCACGCATTGGGCCCGAAACCAATGGACCCTCTCGGCTTCTTGATCACCCTTGTCCTCTGTCCAGGAGTTGCAAGTAGTTTCTGGTGTTTGTAGTATGCTGGAGGCCGTGGGCAGCGCTGACCGGAGGGGTGGGCTGTGATGCGGTAGGCACGTGGCCGGGTATACCGGGCGCCCGTTTGGTGTCACGGAACCCTGTTCACATCGTTTGGGGCTGTGAGTGAAACTCCGGCCGGATCTCCTCATGGATGGAACCCGAATAGGCGATAAACCTGGACTAGAGACTCGAGTGTTTAGGCAGGCCGTGGCCGACACCCACGTTGGGCTTCCGCTTGAAGGTTGCCAAGTACATGTCGTGTAAACGACGGTAAGTGGTGAGAGCGTGTGTGAAGAAGTACACCCCTGCAGGGTTAACATCATCTATTCGAATAGCCGTGTCCGCGGAAAAGGACTTCTGGGTTGCTTATATCAGTTCATAGACAAGTGAAAGTGGTTACTCTAAAATACGCAAGATAAGCGTGAGTGTTATGGATGGCGTTCTCGTAGGGAGATGGGAGCGGATCCATAGTGGTGTATTGATATGGTGAATATGTGGACTCGTGTGCGCCACCTCAAAAGAGTTACTTGCAGTCGTAGTTCAGGATAGCCACCGAGTCAAAGCTGGCTTGCTGCAGTTAAACCCCACCATCCCCTTTGTTGATAATGATGCATATGTAGTTAGTTCTGATGTAAGTCTTGCTGGGTACATTTGTACTCACGTTTGCCTATTTTATGTTTTGCAGAGACACTTCAGTCTCACTAGTAGTTCCACGTGGGCTTCGACGTTTAGCTTGTTACCTCAGCTACGATCTTGTGCCTTTGCAGGATTTGGTAGATAGTCAGGCTTCTCAGCCTTTTTCCATTTATAGATGTCTGTACCCAGACATGATAGCTTCTGCTTGTGTTTTGATTTGTATGCTCTGAATGTTGGGTCATGAGACCCCTGTTTGTAATATCTCGCTCCTCGGAGCCATTTGAATAAATACTTGAGTCGTAGAGTCATGTTGTGATGCCATGTTGTGTTTGCACATATCGAGCATATTGTGTGTATGTTATTGAAATGCTTGGTATGTGTGGGATCTGACTATCTAGTTGTTTATCCTTAGTAGCCTCTCTTACCGGGAAATGTCTCCTAGTGTTTCCACCGAGCCATGGTAGCTTGCTACTGCTCCGGAACACTTAGGCTGGCCGGCATGTGTCCTTCTTCGTTCCTGTGGCTGTCCCTTCGGGGAAATGTCACGCGATGAATACCGGAGTCCTGTTAGCCCGCTACAGCCCGGTTCACCGGAGTCCTGCTAGCCCAGTGCTACAGCCTGGATTCACTCGCTGATGACCGACACGTTCGATGCTGGGTCAGGGATGTCTGTCCCTGTAAGTCTGTGCCACTTTGGGTTTACGACTAGCCATGTCAGCCCGGGCTCCTTATCATATGGATGCTAGCGACACTGTCATATACGTGTGCCAAAAGGCGCAAACGGTCCCGGGCGAAGGTAAGGCGACACCCGTGGGAATACCGTGCGTGAGGCCGCAAAGTGATATGAGGTGTTACATGCTAGATCGATGTGGCATTGAGTCGGGGTCCTGACAGTCGACCTCCTCCAGCCTCCACCACGCGCTCCTCCGTCGGCTACTGTTCAACCACCCCTCCACAGGCTACTATTCATCCAGCCCTCCACCTGCTACTATTCATCCAGCCCTACACCGGCTACTATTCATCCAGCCCTACACCGGCTACTATTCCAACAGCCCTCCATGGGGTCGTCCTGTTCATCCAGCCCTCCATGGCGTCCTGTTCATCCACCCCTCCACGGGGTCCTGTTCATCCACCGGCTCGATCGATCGGTGTCCTGTTCATCCAAAGACAACGGCCTCTACTACCACGGGGTCCTATTCATCCAACCCCCCACTGGAAACTTTTCATCCAACCCCCCCCCAACAACGCTCACTATTCATCCAGAGGCAGCATCGATCGTCTTTAGTTAGCAGCAGTAGCGAAGGAATCACTCAGGTTCAGTTAACAGCAAGGGATCGATTGATCGCTCGGGTTCAATAACGCGTAGCCTACAGTGCAATTGCTTGGGTTCAGTTAGAGCCCAACGCCTCGCTCGGGTTCAGTTAGAGCGCAACGCCTCGCACACGCATGTACGTGTATGAGAGAAACGCGCATCGCTCGGCCCCCTACCACCCATCATAACCGGGAACTCCCCCCATATTTTCCTCGCCCTCGCTTCTACCACAGTTTTTTCCTTCATGGACGGCCCAAAGAATGTCATGCAGCTGCATCTCCGGCCCGCCCAAGACGAAAAGCCCATTTCCTGTCATAATTTTATGTCATAGAAGTCGAAGCCCACCACATCTATGATGATACCGGGTTTTATCACAATTATCGTCATAGAAGTGTCGTAAGTATGACAGAAAAAATTTCATTCGGCCCAAAATGTCACCGATGTGTCTTTTTTTTGTAGTGTCTCCGGCGAGACCCAACTACAGCCGCCGCTTGGGAGGTTGATTCCGAGTTGCTCCGGCCACCTCTCGACAAGCCATGGTTACAGGCAGGTGTGTCGTGACGCCCTCTAGCCATCTATCCCTCTCAAATCGACAGACGAGCCCTCCTCACCGTCGTGAGCTCTGGCGAAGCACCGCCAACCCTCTGTTTCTCTCTCTCTCTCTCTCTCTCCACACCCGGCAGGCGGGGCCCACTGTCAGCCTCTCCACTCGCGGCCAAAGTGGTACGAGTGGAGGCGTGTTCTCAGAATACGCTTTCGATGTCACCCCCTTGGAATTCTTTTATTTGAATTTAATTCAAATATTTTGACCATAAACTTTGACCAGCCATAACTTTTAAACCGTAAGTCCAAATGAATTGGTTATTTTTTGCATTGTGTTTGTATAGAAAAGTTCTAGCATCAACCCAAAATGGAGATTTTTCTCTGCTGTCTAGAATTTCTGGTGAATTTCAGAATGATTCTTGATATTTTCTTTTGCTATTTTTAAATATTTTCAGAGGGAGAAGCTTGTCTTGAAGATAACCAAGAGGAGTGTGAACCTCCTCTACACTAAGGCAAGCCACACCAACATTTGCATGGTGTCATTTCAGTATATATGATTTTCCCAACTTGAATATGAGTTATTTCATGCATTTAATTATTTAAATGAATTTTACTTAAGTTAGTTACTTTGTCATTGTTGAAATGCTTACTTTATAGAAGTGTTTTAATGCTTGGACTAGTATGAGGCAATAGAACTATTGCTGGGTATGAGTGGTTATGATATGGTTATGATCGGTATTTTTATCCTATATGAGTAATTGCTTTTAATATACTTTGACCTAACTAAAAATGATGATTGTTAAAAACCAGTGAAGTGAAAACAGTGAAGTTTAATGATGGCTAGTGCAAGTAGAAAACTTTGATGATGTTGATCTATTTACTTTAAGTGGTATGTGATGCATGTTGAATAGTTGCATGGTCAAGGCATATTGTGACTCGAGTTATTTTTATTTCAAGTTAAACCTGTTATTAATTCAACTTGAATATAATGTTGATCGAGTCATGGTGCCACTAAATCGAGTTTTCCCAGTGCAACCACATTTGCCTTTATGGGAAGGCCTTTAGTCGGCCCGTTGTCATGCCTCTGGTCAGTACCTCCAACAAGGGATGGTTATGGGCGTGCGGTACCCTACCCCAGTAAGCAGACATAACCTTGTGTGCCCATTGTTGTTATGGTACCTTGTCCCCGTTTGGGACCATTTAAGTTTTGCCACGACGGTGGCCGTTGGTGTCTTTGGTAGACCCGGGGCCACCCATGACTTAGCCTAGAAGGGAGTTGGCCGGAGTGGCCGGGAGAGTGTCATGGCAATGGGAGGGTTCCGTCGGAATGCGGTTGGTCCACCCGAATGGGAGTGCGAGGCCATGGGTTCCATGATGTGGGTACAGTGTGCTAACCTCTACACAGTGTTTACCAAATCTATCGATAGTCGCATCCTCGGTCACGGACACATCTAGTAAGAGCATCTCCGGCCATTGGCCCCCTAGGGGGCGCATAAAATCGCCGCATGGGGGCGAGCCGACGCTAAACTCGGCATGGGGGCTTTCGGGTTCCCAGCCGCCGGCCCCAGGGTCGCCCCCAGAAGGCGGTTTAAAAAAAAGGAATTTGGCTAAAGTTCGGTAAACTGGACAAATATTTGGCTAAAGTTCGGCGAACATGACATTACATAACAAAGTTTAAAAAACGGCCGCAACTACAACTACGGGTCGAAGAACGCGCTGAGCGCGGCGAAGTCGCCGACGTCGCCGCCATCCTTGTTGTCGTCCTCGTCGGCCTTCTCCTCCTTGACACGGCCGCCCCTGCTGGACCCCTGCCCCGCGTCGCCCTGGCAGACTGGTGGTGGTGGCGCATCATTGTCGCCGTCGTCGAGGATGACGACACCTCCTTCGTGGCAGCACGGCGCCGAGCGGCGAACTGCTCGTAGGCACGGCACTGGCGCTCCTGTTCCGTCCGCGCCCGGTCTTCACGCGCCCACTTCAAGGCCGCCGCGTCGTCGAGCTCCTCCTTGACGCCGTCTTCATGACGGCGAGCCTCGGCTCTGTCTTCGGTTTGACGTAGTGGGGAGGAGCCAAGGAGGAGGCATGCCCGACACCCTCGTTGATGACGATGCCGATGCTGCGGGTGCGCCGGCCGAGCGGCATCTCCGCTGCGGGCTCAGCCTTGACACCGAACACCTCCGGCGAGCTGGAGGAGTGGGAAGAGGAGCGGGAGGAGGCAGACGAGGAGGAGCCGAACCTCCTAGGCATCAATTTCCTGGCACACCGGTGGGGGACCGGGGTGGCGGCCGCGGTAGGGTATGCTAGTGGCGAGTCGTTGTCGCCCTCAAGGTATTGGAGAACCTCGTGGAGCGTGTGGCCGGGGCGCCCGTGGCTGTTCTTGAAGCCCCCACCACCGGCGCCCCATTGGGGGATGCCAGCCGCTGTGTCTGCCGGAGCTGGAAGTATGCCGCCCATGATGCGTTGTTGTCGGCGGCATACTATGGTAGGGCACGCTGCTCCTCCGTCAGCAACGCCCACAGGCAGTCGACCTCGGCGGCGAAGAGGTTGGATCGAATATCGACGTGGGGCACCGGGGGAATGGGGACGCCACCGGCGCTGAGCCTCCACCCCGTCGGCCCTGCGCTCATGTCCGTTGGTGCCGCGATGTTTGCCTCGAAGAACAGATACACCGCCCACTCGTGCAGCGAGCAGCGGCCGAAGCCATTGGCCGCCACCCCATCGTTCTGGAACCGCTCAGTCATCATCGTGGATGGGCTTGGGGAGAGAGGGGAGGAACATCGGCGGCGGCTGCGCACGGGGAGAGGCAGAGCTGGCGGCGGCTGTGAGCGGGTCTGGCCAGAGGCGAGAGGCACTACAAAAAAAAGACATATCCGTGACATTTTGTGCCGAATGAATTTTTTTTCTGTCATACATATGACACTTCTATGATGATAATTGTGACAAAACCCGGTATCATCATAGATGTGGTGGGCTCCTACTTCTATGACAAAAAATCATGACAGAAAATGGGCTTTTCATCCTGGGCAGGCCGGAGACGCAGCGGCATGACATTCTTTGGGCTTCCATGACGGAAAAAACCGTGGTAGAAGCGAGGGGGTGGAAAATTTCGGGGAGTTCCCGGTTACGGTGGGAGGTCGGGGGCCCAACGATGCGCGTTTCTCTTGTACACGTACGCACGTGTGTGCGAGGTGTTGGCTCTAACTGAACCCGAGCGAGGCGTTGGGCTCTAACTGAACGCGAGCGATTGCACTGCAGGCTACGCGTTACTGAACCCGAGCGATCGATCGATGGCTGTTAACTGAACCCGATCGAGCGATTCCTTCGCTGCTGCTGCTAACTGAAGCAGATCGATGCTACCTCTGGGATGAACAATGAGCGTTGCGAGGGGGGGTTGGATGAACAGTGAGCGGTGGCGTTGCCTCTGGATGAACAGGACCCCGTGGTGTGGTGGAGGGCTGGATGAACAGTAGACGGTGGAGGGGTGCCCGTGGAGGGGTGGTTGAATAGGACCCCGTGGTGTGGAGGGCTGGATGAACAGTAGACGGTGGAGTGGTGCCCGTGGAGGGGTGGTTGAATAGTAGCCGGTGGAGTAGCACGCGGTGGAGGCTGGATGAACAGGAGCCCATGGAGGCTGGAGGAGGTCGACAGTAGCCCGTGGAGGCTGGAGGAGGTCGACGGTGGAGATGAACAGTATCCCGTGGAGTCCCGTTTTGCAGTATGCCACACCCCTCCCGATGAACAGGACCCCTGTTTCGACCGTAGCGCTCCAACACAAGTCCATTTCCTCCATTTTGCGGTACGCCACACCCCTCCCAATCAATAGGACCCCCATTTCGATCGTAGGAGGCCCGTTTCGTCCATTTGGCGGTACGCCACACCCCTCCCGATCAACAAGACCCCCGTTTCGACCGTAGGAGGTCCGTTTCCTCCATTTTGCGGTACGCTAGACCCCTCCCGATCAACAGGACCCCGCTCCGAACGTAGGAGGTCCGTTTCCTCCATTGTGCGGTACTCCATGCCTCGTTTCCATCGCCTGTTCTGTCCAAGCCCTCCCGATGAACACGACCACGCATTCCGTTCCGACCCAGCCGGTTGGCTCCCACGCGTTCCGTTGCCTCCCGATGAACATGACGCATGCCGTTGCCTCCCCATGAACACGACGCATTCCTTTGCCTCCCCATGAACACGACGACGACGATGTTTCTCCGTTCTGACCCAGCCATGTACACGAGCCCTGGCCGTACGTATGCGCGAGTAGGCGTTCGAGACCCCGCCCGTATGTACACATACGCGGCCGTATTTTCTTTCTTGCACCCTGGCCGCTGTACGTACATGTACATGCTACGTGCGCACCTCTACTATGACACGTACGCGCCTCTACTACGACACGTGCATGCCTCTACATCCACCAGTATATATGTACGTACACGTTCACGACCAGAATGACAACGCTACATACGCTTCGACCAGGTGGGTCCCAACTGTCAGGCACTTCCTTGCGTGCAAAGATGTAGCTGGTGGGTCCCAGCAGTCAGGGGGGCGAATCGTTTTTTGCCCGGACGCACTTTCTTGCATGCGAAGATGTAGCTGGTGGGTCCCAACAGTCAGGGGGCGAATCGTTTTTTTTCGAACGCACTTCCTTGCATGCGAAGATGTAGCTGGTGGGTCCCAACAGTCAGGGGGGAAACATTTTTTCACGAAATACGGTGGCCCGTCCGGTGGGTCCCTGCTGTCAGGTGGAGGAATCATTATTTTGCGCGTAATAAGGAGGCACTTCCTTGCTGCGGCCGTGGGCCCAGCTGTTAGCCTCTCCATGTACAGTCCACATCCGATGGAAGTCGTTCCTGGACCACGTTGGCCGCGCCATGCCGAGAGCACCACGGCGGTGGACGACGGCGAGGACTAGGAAGGGGACGACTCGGAGTCGGGGAAGACGCGACAGTGGATGCCCACGCGAAGAGAAGTATGAATGTTCACTGGTTCGGCTGCGGTGTGAGGCTGCTGTCGCCGCAGAATAACAGGGGGTGTGGGTGAGTAGAGGGATGGCCTGGCCAGCGGTGGGAGTAGTAGGGGGCAGTGAGGCCTCTGCGGCATCATAGCCGGCCACATGAGGCAGGAGCACGCGACACGACCGGCGCTGGTTTGGGCGGCTGGAGCAAGAAGACCAGAGGTTGAAGAAGCACTACAACCGTTGGATGAACATCGTACAGTAACAGGAGCTAGAATCGTTCATATTGACTAAGTTGACAAAGCCCTCCTTCCCTGTCAACTTGGTAGGCCCACATGTCAGCCTCCCACTATGCTGGGTTCCAGTTGGCAGGGGGAATATTCATATTTTTGTGCGTAATAAGGAGCCACTTCCTTGCGTGCGAAGATAGCTGGTGGGTCCGACATGTCAGCGGGGGGCACGTTATTTTCACGAAATACAGAGGCCCTTCTGGTGGGTCCCAGATGTCAGGTGGAGGAATCATTATTTTGCGCGTAATAAGGAGGCATTTCCTTGTGTGCGGCCGTGGAACCAGCTGTCAGCCTCTCCACGCACAGTCTACTTCCGATGGTGTCGTTCATTGACCATGTTGACCACGCCGCACCGAGCGCATCCAAGGTGGTGGACGACAGCGAGGCCCCGGACAGCAATGAGCCGGAGATGGGAAGACACGGGAGTAGAGTCGCAGACGGAGAGGTGTACGAGGGTTAACTAGTTCTAGTGCGGTGTGGTTCGGCAGTCGGTGGAGAAGAACATGAGGTGTGGAGGGGTGGCCTGGCCAACGGTGGAGTAGCGCTTCATAGCGAAGCGTGCTAAGCATATCTGCTAGCAGCAGGAGGCGGGAGGTGGTCCCGGCGGCGCTGGAGGAAGAAGACGAGAGATTGAAGATGGATGTCGGTCGTTGGATGTAAATCCAATGGCTAACATGTCAGAATCATTTGTTGACTAAATTGACAACAACTTGCGCTGGCTTTGACCTATTGGCCCGCATTTTAGCCTCCAAAAATGTGGCACGTATTCAACCCATTTTTTCAGAATTTATAGTCTTTTTTTGCGCGGTATAATTTACAGTCAATTTGATCTTCTTTTTTTTTAATTATAGCCATTAGCTGGGCTGGGTGAACAAATAATGTAGCGTCCATGCGGCCCATTTATTTTATTTCCTAAAAAATTACAAGTCATTTGCACTTTCTCGAAATACACGATTTTGTTGGGCTGATTCTAATTATAATGTTGGGTTGGGCCAGCAATGTTATCAAAAAATAAAAAAGGGGCTGAGCATTTTGTTATAAATATATTTAAATAATAAGTGATATTATTGCATTCGTCCTTAAATCTTAGCAAGCTTTTGTACACAATCACTAGGATTTTCATGCGAAAACAATCCCGGATTTTATTTGTTAAGAAATTATTTTTATAAGTTAATAAGATGTGGGATATTGTTTTCTTACATATGTAAGTATCTGTTAAATATATGATGACAATAAAAAAATATAGTAACATATAAAATAGTTTAAATATATATAATATGGTTAGAAGGGAAACATAAGTTGGACCTGGTGTTCCTATTCTTATATAGAAAAATAGAACAGACCTCTGCGTTTTCTTCAAAAAAAATACATAAATTGGGCTGCCAAAAATAAAACCTCGGATGGGAGGTCCATAGGCCGGTCAATACATGACGGCCCTAAGAAAACACAAATAGGCCTATGGACCTCCCATCCGAGGTCATGGGCTGCGCATGTTAAAAATGAAAGCCTAGACGGGGCAGCCCAAAACCACGTCCAACACTTGCCAAAAGTTTGTCCCTCGTTTTCTCTATGTTCCGCACACTCGACATTGTGTGGGCATTTTTGACTGTGCATCATATGAAGATGTGCTATGCATGAATGTTGATCAGCATGATGTTAACTGGCTGGTAGTTCCATTTTCAACCATGAATAAAACTTCCAACATGATGTTAACCCAGTTTGAAAAGGTTGTGTTAATATAAATGCTCTGCCTATGAAAGTTTCACTTTCTTATCTGAAACTGAAACTTGAAGTTTCTTCTCTGAGAATCACATTGTATGCACTTTTATACTCCTATGAAACTACATTTTTAAGTGCTAAAAATAGATCTCTAGAATTCATAAAATACTTCATATGCTCAATACTACAAATCTGAAATTCAAAAGACATTCATATATGAAAGTACTCTCAAAATACACAACACAAAACACAATTCACAACCTACAAATACTGACAACCCTAAGCGACTCCTGACAATTCACAACCTGCACGACTATTGGGCTGGGGGGGCAGCCCCCTCCTATTCCTCGGCGGCAGACAACCGCCCCGTGAGACGATGTGAACGGCGAGGGAGACGATGGCGGGGAAGCATCATCAGGCCAACTGCTTTTCTCCTCTTGCAGTTGGGTTCGGTCGACGAAGACTCCACAGGCTCGCTCTGGCAGGACACCCTCACAAACGGCACCCTGTAGATGCTCGATCCTTCAATCTCTGGTGGACTCTCCATCTGGGATCGATACTCCCACCACCGCTCCCTCACGATCGGATTTGGTGAATCTATTTGCTCCATGGCCCAGAGGAGCAACTCTATGTACTCCGGCGCGACTCCCTCCAAGAGTATCGCCGCCTTTTCGCTCTGTTGTAGATATTTGGCCATGGATGTCACCGTCGCCGCTAGTTGGTCCTTGTTGTCAAACCAAGACTGTATCTCCAACATCCTAGCTAGCTTCACAGGGTCGCCGTCTGCGATCCTCACGTATCGGTCGTACTCCTCCATCGATCTACTTCTCCACAGCACCTTCACTCGCCGGCGGTGGTTTTTGAATGGAAGAGGAGAGGAGCAGCGCTGGTTTTGGATTAGAACGGGAGAGGAGCAACGCTGGTTTTGGACTGGAACAAGAGAGGAGGGGCGGTGGTTTTGAAATGGAAGAGGAGAGGAGCGGCGGTGGTTTAAGAGGAGAAGAGCGGAAGAGCGGCGCTGGTCTTGGAAATATTTTTTTGTTGTTTTGCGTATTTTGGGTCAAAGTTTGACCACGTACTGTATTTGACAAGCAAAATGTGAATGCATGTCACCAAAAATTGTATCGTTTGGTTCATATCTGAATGTACTTTCAAATTATATTATTTTTGCAACGTATAACATATATTTTATGTGCGAAAATCATGGTCAATTAAGACCCAGAATAAAAGGGAGACTAGTTAATGTAGGGTCGATTTCTTAATTAAAGGGTAAATAGATTTTGATTTTGATCCAGTCACAGCGGGCCGGCCCTCTCATCCAATCCTAAATCGCTGCCGCACGCTCCTCTCCCTCTTCTCCATTTCAAAACCACCTCCTCTACTCTCCATCATATACATTCCAAAACCACCGTCTCGCCTCTCCCTCTTCTGATCTTCTCCATTGCAAAACCACCTCCTCTCGTCTCCATCATCTCCATTCCAAAACCACCGTCTCGCCTCTCCCTCTTCTGATCTTCTCCATTGCAAAACCACCTCCTCATGCACGTGGCCCAGAGGTGCAGTTGTCGTCATTTTGATCTGAAGCGCCGGATTATAACATATAACACGAAAAAATGCCACATGACAAGAAATCATAACCTCACTGCCCAAAGGAGACAACATGAATCCCGGCGGACAAACTAGACGAGTAACAAAGCTCAAATTAAAGATAAACTCGTAGAAAAGGGGTCCATCGATAGATGTCCTAATGAACATAGCCGGCTCGACCTAGATGGCAGCCGAGTAGTCACTCTTCGTGCATGTGCCCCCAATGACTAGCCCAACTCAGTTGTCGCTGTTTAACCCTCGCAGTGATCCGAAGCACATGACACCTAATTTTGCGAGATGACAAGAAACCTCTTTTTAGATTTCTCACCACAACTACAGCCATGTACAACACAGCCTACACGATATGTAGACGATAACCAATCCAGGCGTGTTTGCTGGAGTCTGGTCACATGCATGGACGAACTTATCTTCCATGTCTTGCAAGGATCGTCTAGGCACCAACATAGTTCAACATTTCTCTAGTACTATCACTCGTCTCCCTCTTCTATTAAGTCACCCGACTTGCGGGGCCTAGGAGTGTGCCTATGGTCGGTTCTTAATTGCCGTCCTACATGTGTGTGCAAATGCAATATGACGCGTGTTCCATTCGGAGAGCAGTGTGCCAGATCGACCGACCGTCTGGGGTGCGACGCGAACGCGATGGGCGTGCTGTATACTCCATACATGTGTGCCGCCGTTTTCTAGACGCTTTGCTCCATGGCATGGGCGCAATCCATGGATACAAAATTAGTATACTGTATACTATTTAAAAGTCGAGGGTGGGGATTTTCCTGCGCAGTAGGCGGTGGGGCAGTTCCGCCTAGTCGGTTTGACAGAGACGCGAGAAGACGAGGGAGTAGGCTGCTGCAAACGTAGGGCTGTGTGATTTGACAGCGAGTTACTGCTGGACAGGTGGGGCCCCGTGATTTGACTTGCCATTATCATTTTAACTGCGGCGCTACAACCGGCGTGAGTCTCCCGATTCCTGACCACCTCCATTACGAAGAAAGAGATAGAGAGGAGTAAAAACAATACACTTATAGCCAACCTTGTTGTAGTATGAGTGACTAAGTGATGACTATGTATGACATGCCAACATCAGATAGCCTAACGCACCGTGTTAAATCTCCAAGGGTGCAACCATGCGAGCGACGCAACGATCATGGTAGGCGCAACCATGATACGGGCTGTTGGCAGCCCTTGGATCTGAGATCAAACGGTCGCATGCTAAGTTGCTGAAAATTTGCAGAATAACCCTCCAGTATAGGATATTCACCCATAGGTCTAGAATCACGCCATGCAACCGTTTGATCTCAGATCCAAGGGCTCTCGGAAGCCCATATCATGAGAGAATGGAAAGCCACTACCCTGCCGTTCGCACACTGGCAGTTCGCTCCTACTCGTCCCCGCACGTCCTTCAATACTACGGCGGTTCGCTCCTAGTCGTCCCGTCCATTCACATTACGACAGTTCCACTTGTTGGGGAACGTAGCAGAATTTTTAAAATTTTCTACGCATCACCAAGATCAATCTATGGTGTCATCTAGCAATGAGGGAGAGAGGAGTGCATCTACATACCCTTTTATATCGCGCACGGAAGCTTTCAAGAGAACGGGGTTGATGGAGTCGTACTCGTCGTGATCCAAATCACCGATGACCTAGCGCCGAACGGACGGCACCTCCGCGTTCAACACATCTACGGTTGGGAAGACGTCTCCTCCAACTTGATATAGCAAGGGGGAAGGAGAGGTTGATGAAGATCCAGCAGCACGACGGCGTGGTGGTGGAAGAAACGGCGATCTCGGCAGGGCTTCGCCAAGCTCAGGGAGATGGAGGAGTGTCACGGGAGGGAGAGGGAGGCGCCAGGGGCTAGGGTCCGGCTGCCCTCCCTCCCCCCCTCTATATATAGGGTCCCTAGGGGGGGCGGCCCTAGGAGATCCAATCTCCAAGGGGGGCGGCGGCCAAGGGGGTGGCTTGCCCCCCAAGCCAAGTGGGGCGCCACCCACCCCTAGGGTTTCCAACCATAGGCGCAGGGGGGAGGCCCAAGGGGGGCGCACCATCCCACTAGGGGCTGGTTCCCCTCCCACTTCAGCCCATGGGGCCCTCCGGGATAGGTGGCCCCACCCGGTGGACCCTCGGGACCCTTCCGGTGGTCCCGGTACAATACCAATTACCCCCAAAACTTTCCCGATGGCCGAAACTTGACTTTCTATATATAAATCTTCACCTCCGGACCATTCCGGAACTCCTCGTGACATCCGGGATATCATCCGGGACTTCGAACAACTTTCAGGTTACCGTATACTAATATCTCAACAACCCTAGCGTCACCGAAACTTAAGTGTGTAGACCCTACGGGTTCGGGAGACACGCAGACATGACCGAGACGACTCTCCAGTCAACAACCAACAGCGGGATCTGGATACCCATGTTGGCTCCCACATGCTCCTCGATGATCTCATCGGATGAACCATGATGTCGAGGATTCAATCAATCCGTATACAATTCCCTTTGTCAATCGGTACGTTACTTGCCCGAGACTCGATCGTCGGTATCCCAATACCTCGTTCAATCTCGTTACCGGCAAGTCACTTTACTCGTACCATAATGCATGATCCCGTGATCAACCACTTGGTCACATTGAGCTCATTATGATGATGCATTACCGAGTGGGCCCAGAGATACCTCTCCGTCATACGGAGTGACAAATCCCAGTCTCGATTCGTGCCAACCTAACAGACACTTTCGGAGATACCTGTAGTGTACCTTTATAGTCACCCAGTTACATTGTGACGTTTGGCACACCCAAAGCACTCCTACGGTATCTGGGAGTTGCACAATCTCATGGTCTAAGGAAATGATACTTGACATTCGGAAAAGCTATAGCAAACGAACTACACGATCTTTGAGCTATGCTTAGGATTGGGCCTTGTCCATCACATCATTCTTCTAATGATGTGATCCCGTTATCAATGACATCCAATGTCCATAGTCAGGAAACCATGACTATCTTTTGATCAATGAGCTAGTCAACTAGAGGCTCACTAGGGACGTGTTGTGGTCTATGTATTCACACATGTATTACGATTTCCGGATAACACAATTATAGCATGAACAATAGACAATTATCATGAACAAAGAAATATAATAATAACCATTTTATTATTGCCTCTAGGGCATATTTCCAAAAGTCTCCCACTTGGACTAGAGTTAATAGTCTAGTTACATTGTGATGAACCGAACACCCATGCAGTTTTGGTGTTGATCATGTTTTGCTCTAGGGAGAGGTTTAGTCAACGGATCTGCCACATTCAGGTCCGTATGTACTTTACAAATATCTGTGTCTCCATTCTGAACACTTTCACGAATGGAGTTGAAGTGACGCTTGATATGTCTGGTCTTCCTGTGAAACCTGGGCTCCTTGGCAAGGGCAATAGCTCTAGTGTTGTCACACAAGAGAGTCATCGGGCCCAATGCATTGGGTATGACTCCTAGGTCGGTAATGAACTCCTTCACCCAGATTGCCTCTTGTGCTGCCTCCGAGGCTGCCATGTATTCTGCTTCACATGTAGATCCTGCCACAACGCTTTGCTTGCAACTGCACCAGCTTGCTGCCCACCATTCAAAATATACACGTATCCGGTTTGTGACTTAGAGTCATCCAGATCTGTGTCGAAGCTAGCATCGACGTAACCCTTTACGACGAGCTCTTCGTCACCTCCATAAACGAGAAACATATCCTTAGTCCTCTTCAGGTACTTCAGGATATTCTTAACCGCTGTCCAGTGTTCCATGCCGGGATTACTTTGGTACCTTCCTACCAAACTTATGGCAAGGTTTACATCAGGTCTGGTACACAGCATAGCATACATGATAGACCCTATGGCCGAGGCATAGGGGACGACACTCATCTTTTCTCTATCTTCTGCCGTGGTCGGGCATTGAGCCGTGCTCAATCTCGTACCTTGTAATATAGGCAAGAACCCCTTCTTTGACTGATCTATTTTGAACTTCTTCAATATCTTGTCAAGGTACGTACTCTGTGAAAGACCAATGAGGCGTCTCGATCTATCTCTATAGATCTTGATGCCTAATATATAAGCAGCTTCTCCAAGATCCTTCATTGAAAAACACTTGTTAAAGTAGGCCTTTATGCTTTCCAAGAATTCTATATCATTTCCCATCAACAGTATGCCATCCACATACAATATGAGAAATGCTACAGAGCTCCCACTCACTTTCTTGTAAATGCAGGCTTCTCCATAAGTCTGCGTAAACCCAAATGCTTTGATCATCTCATCAAAACGAATGTTCCAACTCCGAGATGCTTGCACCAGCCCATAAATCGAGGTTGGAGCTTGCACACCTTGTCAGCATTCTTAGGATCGACAAAACCTTCCGGCCGCATCATATACAATTCTTCCTTAAGGAAACCATTAAGGAATGCCGTTTTGACGTCCATTTGCCATATCTCATAATCATAGAATGCGGAAATTGCTAACATGATTCGGACGGACTTCAGCTTCGCTACGGGTGAGAAAGTCTCATCGTAGTCAACCCCTTCAACTTGTCGATAACCCTTAGCGACAAGCCGAGCTTTATAGATGGTTATGTTACCATCTGCGTCTGTCTTCTTCTTAAAGATCCATTTATTTTCTATGGCTCGTCGATCATCGGGCAAATCAGTCAAAGTCCATACTTCGTTTTCATACATGGATCCTATCTTGGATTTCATGGCTTCCAGCCATTTGTCGGAATCTGGGCCCGCCATCGCTTCTTCATAGTTCGAAGGTTCACCGTTGTCTAACAACATGATTTCCAAGACAGGGTTGCCATACCACTCTGGTGCGGAACGTGTTCTTGTGGACCTACGAAGTTCAGTAGCAACTTGATCTGAAGTTTCATGATCATCATCATTAACTTCCTCTCTAGTCGGTGCAGGCACCTCAGGAACAATTTCTTGAGCTGCACCACTTACCGGTTCAAGAGGTAATACTTCATCGAGTTCTACTTTCCTCCCACTTATTTCTTTTGAGAGAAACTCTTTCTCTAGAAAGGATCCATTCTTGGCAACAAAGATCTTGCCTTCGGATCTGAGGTAGAAGGTATACCCAATAGTTTCTTTAGGGTATCCTATGAAGACGCATTTTTCCAACTTGGGTTCGAGCTTTTCAGGTTGAAGTTTCTTGAAATAAGCATCGCATCCCCAAACTTTTAGAAACGACAGCTTAGGTTTCTTCCCAAACCATAATTCATACGGTGTCGTCTCAATGGATTTCGACGGAGCCCTATTTAAAGTGAATGCGGCAGTCTCTAAAGCATAGCCCCAAAATGACAGCGGTAGATCGGTAAGAGACATCATAGATCGCACCATATCCAATAGAGTGCGATTACGACGTTCAGACACACCATTACGCTGAGGAGTGCCAGGCGGTGTGAGTTGTGAAACTATTCCACATTTCCTTAAGTGTGTGCCAAATTTGTGACTCAAGTATTCTCCCCCACAATCTGATCACAAGAACTTGATTTTTTTGTCACATTGATTCTCAACCTCACTCTGAAATTCCTTGAACTTTTCAAAGGTCTCAGACTTGTGTTTCATTAAGTAGACATACCCATATCTACTCAAGTCATCAGTGAGGGTGAGAACATAACGATAGCCACCGCGAGCCTCAATACTCATTGGACCGCACACATCAGTATGTATGATTTCCAATAAGTTGGTTGCTCGCTCCATTGTTCCTGAGAACAGAGTCTTGGTCATTTTACCCATGAGGCATGGTTCGCACGTGTCAAATAATTCATAATCAGGAGACTCCAAATGTCCATCTGCATGGAGCTTCTTCATGCGTTTGACACCTATGTGACCAAGGCGGCAGTGCCACAAGTATGTGGGACTATCATTATCAACCTTACATATTTTGGTATTCACACTATGAATATGTGTAACATTACGCCCGAGATTCATTAAGAATAAACCATTCACCAACGGAGCATGACCATAAAACATATCTCTCATATAAATAGAACAACCATTATTCTCGGATTTAAATGAGTAGCCATCTCGAATTAAACGAGATCCTGATACAATGTTCATGCTCAAAGCTGGCACTAAATAACAATTATTGAGGTTTAAAACTAATCCCGTAGGTAAATGTAGAGGCAGCGTGCCGACGGCGATCACATCGACCTTGGAACCATTCCCGACGCGCATCGTCACCTCGTCCTTCGCCAGTCTCCGCTTATTCCGCAGCTCCTGCTTTGAGTTACAAATGCGAGCAACCGCACCGGTATCAAATACCCAGGAGCTACTACGAGTACTGGTAAGATACACATCAATTACATGTATATCACATATACCTTTAGTGTTGCCGGCCTTATTGTCCGCTAAGTATTTGGGCCAGTTCCGCTTCCAGTGACCACTTCCCTTGCAATAAAAACACTCAGTCTCGGGGTTGGGTCCATTCTTTGGCTTCTTCCCGGCAGCTTGCTTACCGGGCGCGGCAACTCCCTTGCCGTACTTCTTGAAGTTCCTTTTACCCTTGCCTTTCTTGAACTTAGTGGTTTTATTCACCATCAACACTTGATGTTCCTTTTTGATTTCCACCTCCGCTGATTTCAGCAATGAATATACCTCAGGAATGGTCTTTTCCATCCCCTGCATATTGAAGTTCATCACAAAGCTCTTGTAGCTCGGTGGAAGCGACTGAAGGATTCTGTCAATGACCGCGTCATCCGGGAGATTAACTCCCAGCTGAGTCAAGCGGTTATGCAACCCAGACATTTTGAGTATGTGCTCACTAACAGAACTATTTTCCTCCATCTTACAACTGAAGAGCTTGTCGGAGACTTCATATCTCTCGACTCGGGCATGAGCTTGGAAAACCATTTTCATCTCTTCGAACATCTCATATGCTCCGTGTCTCTCAAAACGCTTTTGGAGCACCGGTTCTAAGTTGTAAAGCATGCCGCACTGAACGAGGGAGTAATCATCAACACGTGACTACCAAGCGTTCATAACGTCTTGGTTCTCTGGGATGGGTGCATCACCTAGCGGTGCTTCTAGGACATAATCTTTTGTGGCAGCTATGAGGATGATCCTCAGGTTCCGGACCCAGTCCGTATAGTTGCTGCCATCATCTTTCAGCTTGGTTTTCTCTAGGAACGCGTTGAAGTTGAGGACAACGTGGGCCATTTGATCTACAAGACATATTGTAAAGATTTTAGACTAAGTTCATGATAATTAAGTTCATCTAATCAAATTATTCAATGAACTCCCACTCAGATAGACATCCCTCTAGTCATCTAAGTGAAACATGATCCGAGTCAACTAGGCCGTGTCCGATCATCATGTGAGACGGACTAGTCAACATCGGTGAACATCTTCATGTTGATCGTATCTTCTATACGACTCATGCTCGACCTTTCGGTCTTCCGTGTTCCGAGGCCATGTCTGTACATGCTAGGCTCGTCAAGTCAACCTAAGTGTATTGCGTGTGTAAATTTGGCTTACACCCGTTGTATTCGAACGTTAGAATCTATCACACCCGATCATCACATGGTGCTTCGAAACAACGAACCTTCGCAACGGTGCACAGTTAGGGGGAACACTTTCTTGAAATTATTACGAGGGATCATCTTATTTAAGCTACCGTCGTTCTAAGCAAATAAGATGTAAAACATGATAAACATCACATGCAATCAAATAGTGACATGATATGGCCAATATCATTTGCTCCTTTTGATCTCCATCTTCGGGGCTTCATGATCATCGTTGTCACCGGCATGACACCATGATCTCCATCATCGTGTCTTCTTGAAGTTGTCTCATCATCTATTACTTCTACTACTATGGCTAACGCTTTAGCAATAAAGTAAAGTAATTACATGACGTTTATGTTGACACACAGGTCATAAATAAATAAAGACAACTCCTATGGCTCCTGCCGGTTGTCATACTCATCGACATGCAAGTCATGATTCCTATTACAAGAACATGATCAATCTCATACATCACATATATCATTCATCACATCCTTTTGGCCATATCACATCACACGGCACATGCTGCAAAAACAAGTTAGACGTCCTCTAATTGTTGTTGCAAGTTTTTACGTGGCTGCTATAGGTTTCTAGCAAGAACGTTTCTTACCTACGCCAAAACCACAATGTGATATGCCAATTTCTATTTACCCTTCATAAGGACCCTTTTCATTGAATCCGATCCAACTAAAGTGGGAGAGACAGACACCCGCCAGCCACCTTATGCAACTAGTGCATGTCAATCGGTGGAACCAGTCTCACGTAAGCGTACGTGTAAGGTCGGTCCGGGCCACTTCATCCCACGATGCCGCTGAATCAAGATAAGACTAGTAACGGCAAGCAAATTGACAATATCCACACCCACAACTGCTTTGTGTTCTACTCGTGCATAGAAACTATGCATAGACCTAGCTCATGATGCCACTGTTGGGGAACGTAGCAGAATTTTTTTAAAAATTTACGCATCACCAAGATCAATCTATGGAGTCATCTAGCAACGAGGGAGAGAGGAGTGCATCTACATACCCTTGTAGATCGTGCATGGAAGCTTTCAAGAGAACGGGGTTGATGGAGTCGTACTCGTCGTGATCCAAATCATCGATGACCTAGCACCGAACGGACGGCACCTCCGCTTTCAACACACGTACGGTTGGGAAGACGTCTCCTCCAAGTTGATCCAGCAAGGGGGAAGGAGAGGTTGATGAAGATCCAGCAGCACGACGGCGTGGTGGTGGAAGCAACGGCGATCTCGACAGGGCTTCGCCAAGCTAAGGGAGATGGAGGAGTGTCACGGGAGGGGGAGGGAGGCGCCAGGGGCTAGGGTCCGGCTGCCCTCCCCCCCACTAAATATAGGGTCCCTAGGGGGGGCTCCGGCCCTAGGAGATCCAATCTCCAAGGGGGGCGGCGGCCAAGGGGGTGGCTTGCCCCCCAAGCCAAGTGGGGCGTCCCCAACCCTAGGTGCAGGGGGAGGCCCAAGGGCGGCGCACCAGCCCACTAGGGGCTGGTTCCCCTCCCACTTCAGCCCATGGGGCCCTCCGGGATAGGTGGCCCCACCCGGTGGACCCCCGGGACCCTTCCGGTGGTCCCGGTACAATACGGATTACCCCCGAAACTTTCCCGATGGCCGAAACTTGACTTCCTATATATAAATCTTCACCTCCGGACCATTCCGGAACTCCTCATGACGTCCGGGATCTCATCCGGGACTCCGAACAACTTTTGGGTTACCATATACTAATATCTCAACAACCCTAGCGTCACTGAGCCTTAAGTGTGTAGACCCTACGGGTTCGGGAGACACGCATACATGACCGAGACGACTCTCCGGTCAATAACCAACAGCAGGATCTGGATACCCATGTTGGCTCCCACATGCTCCTCGATGATCTCATCGGATGAACCACGATGTGGAGGATTCAATCAATCCGTATACAATTCCCTTTGTCAATCGGTACGTTACTTGCCTGAGACTCGATCATCTGTATCCCAATACCTCGTTCAATCTCGTTACCGGCAAGTCACTTTACTCGTACCGTAATGCATGATCCCGTGATCAACCACTTGGTCACATTGAGCTCATTATTATGATGCATTACCGAGTGGGCCCAGAGATACCTCTCCGTCATACGGAGTGACAAATCCCAGTCTCGATTCGTGCCAACCCAACAGACACTTTTGGAGATACCTGTAGTGTACCTTTATAGTCACCCATTTACGTTGTGACGTTTGGCACACCCAAAGCACTCCTAGGTATCTGGAGTTGCACAATCTCATGGTCTAAGGAAGTGATACTTGACATTCAGAAAAGCTACAACAAATGAACTACACGATCTTTGAGCTATGCTTAGGATTGGGTCTTGTCCATCACATCATTCTCCTAATGATGTGATCCCGTTATCAATGACATCCAATGTCCATAGTCAGGAAACCATGACTATCTTTTGATCAACGAGCTAGTCAACTAGAGGCTCACTAGGGACGTGTTGTGGTCTATGTATTCACACATGTATTACGATTTCCGGATAACACAATTATAGCATGAACAATAGACAATTATCATGAACAAATAAATATAATAATAACCATTTTATTATTGCCTCTCGGGCATATTTCCAACACCACTAATCCTAACCCTCCTCCCAAATCCATGGCGTCCCAAATCTCCATGATCGGCAGTGAGTACAAGGTTAGAACCATCACCGACGATGAGTTTGAAGGATGCCTTTCTTGCTTCAGACGCATGTTCAAAAACTCAGATGATGAGTGGGTCGCTGGGCTAGATGTTGAGTACACCAGAGTCCTGGGACCAGAGAAGGATCTAAAGGACGAAGAGAGGAAGAAGCCCGCCGTGATCCAGGTTTGCATGCATAACGTTTGCTTGTTCTACTACATATGCCATGCCGACGTTGAGTGCTAGGATTTTAAGAACTTCCTCAACGACAAAACAGTGAAATTCGTTGCTGTAGACTTTAAGAACGACAGGGATGTCCTGCGTCGGATAGGTCTCGTTGTAGGCAACCCCTTCGACCTCCAGAAGAATCGGCTGGTGTCCTCTCGTCAGCATTCAATGTTGACCCTGGCAGGAGCCATGGTTCATCCTTTGTACGGTAAACTGGAGAAACCTCCATACACATTTCATCGTCATGCATGGCAGTGGAATGTACTAGATATAGACCACATCCACTACGCTGCAATGGATGGCTACCTTTGCTTCAATATCTACAAGGGTTGGATGAAGAGCAACAGCCAAGTGTACGATTCAAGCAAAGAAGTATCGGCCAAGAGGAAGAGGGACAAGGACGAAGTCGAGGATGTGGACGAGAACTCCGAGTAAGGTGGCAGTGTCATTGCTCATGGTGGTTCTAATGCAGTGTCTACCGGAATAGTTGCAAAGTTTAATTTCAGGTGTGCTTAATTTAATTTGAGGGGTGTGTTGTGCTGAGCCCCCAGCAGAACTATGTTATGTTTCTTCTCGTTACTTTAACTCTTCAGTACGTACATACTAGTATTTCTTACATTTCATCTTTTAGTTGGTATAGTACTACCACTCGT
This sequence comes from Triticum aestivum, assembly GCF_018294505.1. Classification (NCBI taxonomy): domain Eukaryota; kingdom Viridiplantae; phylum Streptophyta; class Magnoliopsida; order Poales; family Poaceae; genus Triticum; species Triticum aestivum. The sequence goes on along the minus strand of NC_057812.1, from coordinate 446,860,488 downwards.
TTCTTCACATTATATACGTACAATATATATGGCCAACGTCATATAGCCAGCAGTTTAGTTGTCAAAGAATTTCAGGGTGCTTAGTTTTGTCAAAGAATTCCAGGATGCTTAGAGGGTGCTTGTATCCAAGGGACTTATTTTAGTCTGACTAAAAATAGTCTCTTTAAGAGGCTAAAGTTCCAAGCACCCCTGACTAAAGAGGGGCTAAAACTAGTCTTGAGACTAAATTTTTTTAGTAAGGGGTACCCCTACTAAAATGTGGATTAGTTCTCTCTCTACTCATTCAACTCCTCTCCTTTAACACAGGCGAGTTCTGGATTGGAGGGTTTGGAGGATAATAAATGCTCATTAACTTGATTTTAGCCTTTTTAGTATTTGGATCCAAGCATGGGTGAGGCTAGCATGTTTTAGTCCCACTACTTTTAGTCATGGGACTAAAACGTATCCAAGCACCCTCTTAGTTTTATTTGAGGGGTGGGTTGTGCTGGACACCATTATTGTGACTAGCCTTTTTAATAGTACTATATGCATAATTTGGCGACGAGCGCTCTCTATATGTACCACCTTTTTTTAATTTCAAGTTTTGCTCCATGGCGCAATCCATCGATACTACTGCTGTACAAAAGTATACATTTTTTAAAAGGCTAGAGGGCGGGGCAGTCTAGCTTGGTCAGTTTCACAAGAGGCGAGGGCCGTTGTGATTTGACGGCTCATTACTGCTAGAAGGCGGGGCCTTGTGATTTGACTGCTCGTATAAATGCACCAATGACCTAATCGGGGAGGAGCAAAGAACCACGCAGTATTCTCAAGTTTTCCACTGGAGTAGTACTGCGACGGAGGAGCACGAAACACGGCAGCCCAGTGCCATATGGCGATAAAAAATGATCTAATTTGCTATTCATCTCATTGTTAGCATTGTTCTATTCATTCGCTCAAAAAAACATTGTTCTATTCATGCCTCGCGGAGAACGTGACACGTGCGGCGAAACACCCGAAGCAAAAGATGAAACACATGAGTAAAAGAAGAGAGAAGATTATCACCCCAAATGATCTAATTCGCCGCGGAGTCATAACTGCTTCTTCATCGCCTCCATGACCTCCATCTTCTTGCGCGTCTCCTCCGCCATCTTCTTCATTCTGTCCATGACGCGGGATTTCTCGACGCGAGCCTTCATCATCTGTTCCACAGCCGCATTACGTACCTTGAAAGCAGCCGGGTGCTCGATGCGGAGCTTCGCCAACTCCTCCTTCTGTTCCATGACGAGGGCCTGCAGCATCTTCATCGAGGAACTACTATTCTCATGCAGCTTCTTCCAGCTGGCGTTCTTCTCCTTCAACAGGTCGATCTCATGGCAGATCTTCGCCTTGTCCTCCTGAAGTCGCAGGATTTCGCCGGTCGCCTTCTTCTCCGAGGCAATGCTCTTTTTCAGCAGCATCAACAAGCCGGAGGTCAACTCCCCCTGCTGATTGAGCTCAGCGGGCATGTCGTCGAGGCTCTCCTTCAGCAACTCCATCAAGCCTTGGATGAACTCCTTCTGCTTATTGAGGTGCTTATTGAGCTGATCGGGCATGCCGTCGAGGGATAACGACTCCAGCTCCGCCGGCTCGGCATGTTCGCCTCCGCGGCTAGGGCGCTCCTGGGAGCCATCGCCTGCCCGTGAGAGATCTTTCGAGGTCTCTGCGTGGCGGCGAGCCCTCTCTTTTTTTCTGCAACCTTGGTTGCCGCTCCCTTGTTACGAGTAGTTCTCGACCTAGAGCTCTGCTCACCGGCCATGGCAACGATGGACGAAGAAGAAGCACTTATGAGGAGGAAAGGTAGAGTAATTTTCGGTTAGGTAGTTCCCCTTTTTATAACCTAAGTACTAGCACTAGTACTAATACCTGCATAGTGGGAACACGTTCAGGTTTGGTACGTACTAGTAGGTGTGAGCAGGCTTTCGAATGTGATGGGAACAAGGTAAAGATTAATTGATGGTTTTGGTTTCGAGGCCCGAAACGGCTCCCGATGAGTTTAGCGGAACATAAATTTCAAGTACTACACTGCTCAAATGCGTAAATATTATGTTACTGTCAAAAATTGGCACAAAATACGAAGGAGACCAATGGAAGTACTACTAGCAACCCACGATTTAACTACTCGCATGCGCGCAGTGGAGTAATAATGTCTTTCTTCCGCCCTCACGTCCACTCAATTTGCATGCGCTGTATTAATTGACCATCAATGAAGTGAACGACTTTACACGCATCAAATTATCACATGGGGTGGATCTTGGTACAAAATTGCGTCCGCCCGTGTACCCGCGTGTGCGTGCGAGGGAATGAGTGCGTGCGTGGCGTGCGTGCACATCTTCGCTTCGTGCATGTACCGCCAGTATGGCTCAGGGAGGACGAGTACATTCTTCTGGAACCAGCAGCACGTCACTGTGATCAATCCACGCAAGGAGGTCGCGACAACGCCTCCACATGTGCCACGTGGCTTCATGAACTGTAAGAGAGACACTGTGTAGCGTGCCATTGGTATTCTAATTTACGTGTTTTGCACATACTCGAAGTACTAGTAAGGTACACGTGCATTGCACGCATCAGATTTTGCAACCAAATTATGAATAAATACCACACTATAGCATGTAAGCTCTGAGTCATATATGCCTGATGTAGCCCTTCGTTTAATTCTTATAGTTCATCTCATTCAAAATCAATTAGTTTTTATAAAAAAGCTAAGAACGCGGGAATAGGAAAAACATGGGATTATAGTGGAGTGTTTGATTGTGCATAGAAAAATGCAGAATTCTTTCAAAGAGGTTTGAGTGGATGGGATGTTTCCTATGAAATCTAGTGCAAATGAATCATATGGAAAAATTCCTATGGTTTACAATCCTACGAATCAAACAACCAAGATAGGAAAAATTCCTAATGATTAGAATCCTCCAAAATTCCTTTGAGAATCCTTTGAATCAAAGAAGCCCTTAATCTATTTTATGATTCATGGAATTGTGCGTTGTAAAGCATAAAGTAAAAACAAATAATGGCAATTCAACTAGAAAAAAGTTTGGGCAGTTATGATACGGAAGATTCTAGAACAAAAGAGAACCACTGTTGTTTTGAGGTTTGTGCATTATGCTTAAGTTCAACCATGGAGTCTGCTAGATTGTACATTTGGCAAAATCCGGTGGGGGCTAGAAGATGGTGCAAGGGGCCGAGTGGAGGGAGACTATGAAGGAATGCACAAGTGCGAGATCGATATTTAGAGAGAGGGGGCGAACACGTGCGCTGTTGCGCGCAGTGGCGGAGCCATGAAAAATAAATAAGCTAGGGGGCCAAGCATTGCTAATCCTTTACGAGGAGGGTCAATTCATGAACTTAAACCATTTTTAGCAGCAATTGTCTAATGGTCACATTCTTATTAGCCTCGATATAGAGTGATGCTAGGGGGAGGGGGCAGGGCCCTTACTGCCCCCTGTCTTCGCCATTGTGCAAGCGTCTGAGAGATGAAGTGGAAGGCATGGATGATGAGAGGGGGACATTGGATATATAATTAATGTGGGTGTATTAGCTATATATTTTAATCCTATATAGAGAGGTATAGATTGATCGATGTGGGCATGGGAAAGAGGGTGAGACCTCACTGGATATATCGATTGATCGGTTTGTGTGGAAAACTATGAAAGACCTAGCTATATACACACATACATAGAGGAACATCGATCGTTGTGCATGCACACATGAGAGATAAAGAATGCCCGATATGATGGAGAGGGGGATGTGTGTGGGTGTGTGCCTTCATGGGAGACCGACCTGAAGAAAAAGATTGCATGCGTGCGATGGATAATGCCGACTGGTAGTGTGTGTGCATGCATGCACGAGAGAAAGTTAGTGGTACAATTATAAAGAGAAGACTACTGTGTGGGTGTAAAAGAATAGGTGAGGTCATAATCAATGTAAAGTTGAATTCAAATATTTGAATAAGAGATCCTGATGTTTGAAACCCATGCATGCATGAATATAACGGAGATCTGCGCGGTGTGGTTTGGAAACGAGCATGTTGTAATGTATACACATTGAACAAGGTCAGACTGATTTGAATTTGAGATACCGATGGCAGACATCATTTGGCCACGTCGCATCCGTGCATGGACACACTATTCTAATTGGAGATGATGGGCGGCTTTCGCATCACATATCTATATCTATACCCCTATATATATATTATATTTTATATTTTTTTATATTGTGTGCGGGTAACTTTAACTTTGAAAGATGGTCGTTGGATGAGGCGAATCCGATGGTCCAAAGATGGCAAATTTGAGCACTACTGGCCGTTGGATATCATCTAGATTCCACCAGATTTCGCCACATGTATAATCTAGAAGACTCCATGGTTGAACTTAAGCATAATGCACAAACATCAAAACACAAGCACTTCTTATTTGTTCTAGAATCTTCCGTATCAGAATTGCCCAAATGTTTTTCTACATGATTTGCCATTATTTGTTTTTACTTTATGTCTTACGACGCACAATTCCATGAATCTTAAAATAGATTAGCTTTCTTATAAAAACTAGATGATTTTGAATGAAATGAACTATAAGAATTAAACGAACATCTACATCATGCATATATGACTCAAAGCTTGCATGCTATAATGTGGTATTTATTCATAATTTGGTTGCCAAATCTCATGCGTGCAATGCACGTGTACCTTACTCTAGTCTAAATGGTGTTTGTGTGTGTGTTGTGCATGTTGAGGTGCAAATTGTCTTTTTTTGGGGTACACGTTAAGCTTGTTCTTCCGAAATTTCAAGCCGCGCCTTGTTATGCCGAAAATTCAAGCTAGCGTCTATGTCTATCGTGCTGCGAAACTCCAGCCTCTTCAACCCGCGCCTTGTTAGCCCGAAATATTTAAGATATATCCTTGTCTCGTTGTGCTCCGACAACTCCCTCCATCTCAACCCGCGCCTTGCTATTCCGAAATTACAACGCGCGCGAAAACTCCCACCTCCTGTGAAATCCCAACACGTGAAATGCCCGTGGTACCCCTGAACCTAAAGAACCGCCTCAAATCGGTGGGGGTACTTTCGTAACTTACCCCACATTTCGGACAAGCACGTCTCTAAGCCATGGTTCCCCACTACCATCCCATCCGCCCAACCATTCGTACACCGAGGCCGCAAAAACCCGCGACGAAACCCCACACCCTGCTCCATCCGCCACCCAGCCGGAGCCTCTTCCCTGACAACGTTATCCACAACAACACCTTGACATCCCTCATCCACCATACTGGATGAGGATCCGTCGTCGATCTCATCGTCCCGCCGGTTCAGCCACCCCGTCCTCCACCTCCAAGGATCTTCCCCGACGTTCCCCTCGTCTTTCACGCCACCTCCATTCCCACACCGCCGTCTTCACCTGCACCATCGGAAGAGCATCATCATCACCGTTTCCTCGGATGAAGCTGCGGCCTAATCGGCTCCACCAAAGAGGTTGTACACTAATCGCCGCATTTTCTTCTTGATTCGATCTCATGGTGCCACCGGCGCTCGGTCCCGAGCCGACACGGCGCAGCTCCATCCACGGCGGCGTCGCCGGCCACTTTCTCCACGGCTTCGCTCCCTCGGCGGCGACGTCCACATCAGTAGGAGCTGCTGCTTTAGCTCACGCTCGTGCTGCTGCTCTGCTCTTCCTCTCAGTCCCCTGCCCGGTCTGCTCTTGCTATTGCTCTTGCTCGTGCTGCTGCTCTCGCTCTTGCTCTTGCTTGCGATGCTGCTCCGATTTGGCTACACTTCAGTCGACTAAATCGACTTTTGGGTCAGTCGATTTTCAGGGGGGCGCTCGCCGGGGTGAAGGAAGAACCAGCCGCAACGGGGAGGGGGGCTCGGCGGAGAGGTACCCCACTATCTATCTTAGGGTTCAGGATGGGGGCGGTGGTCGCCGGCGGTGGCGGGGCGGTGGCGTGGGGATCGCCGGAGAAAAAGCTCGGCACGGGGGGGGGGGGCTAGAGGGATGGCCGGGGCGGCGGCGGACCAGCGGTGGGGAGTGTTTTCGGGGCGGGCAGGGCGATGCACCGCCGACCACGGGCGGCGGGGGGCTGCTGTTTGGCCGGTGGTGGCTGGCGGCTCAGGGGGGTGGATGTTGAAGATGAACCGCATGCCCTTGATTTCGTATCCAACGGCTGCAAAATCGACTGACCAGAGATGAAAAATTCAGTCGACCGATGTGTACCCTCACCTTGCTAGTGCGTTCAGTTTCGACAGCAAAATTCAGTTTCGACAGCAAAATTCAGTTTCGATAGTTAAGTTCATTTTTGACAGTTAAGTTCAGTTTCAACAGTTAAATTCAGTTTCGACAGTTAAGTTCAGAGATGAGCGGCTGATGTATTTCACATCTAGCACTTTGTGGTTATGTATTTTACGTCATGTATTGGAGATGCTATTAGAATTCCACTCATGTTAACGTTGTTCGTTGTCTCTCTTGTCCTGCTTCAGCCTCGGCGTCGTACAACTCACCGGAGCTGCTCCAACAACGAAACCCTCCATAACCGCGGAGCAGTACCTCAGGCTCCATCTCCAGACGCCTAAGATCTTCTTCCCCTCCTCCAACAGCCAAGTCAGCCGGAGCATCCTCACCGGCCAACCCAATCACGCTGAGATCGACATGGCTTCGCCAAAGAGGTTGTACACTTGTTACATCTCTTTTTTACTCTACATGTTATATATATTATCCACTGAGCACTCGTAGTAACAGGAAATATGATTATTTTATCCTACTGTATGACAAGCAGTGAGGTACTAGGCAACTTAGCTATCCATGATGGACTCTCTTGAACGCCATCATTATTTATCTCTGCGCGTTTGAGCTGTGCATTTGTCGATGGGCCTGGGAGTTGAGCTAGTATGGTAGTGGCCTGGGTCCAAAGTAATAGAAGTAGCACAAAAACATTTTTTTAGTGTAGGATTTTCCTTGCTCAAGCCTGCCTACTAGAATCGCCAGTGCTTGAAAGGAAAAGTGAATGAAAAACATCGGAATTGGAAAGTTTCCTATGGTACTACTTTTCATGAATTTGGTGCAAAGGAATGGAGCAAAGGAAAACTGTAGGATTTGTTCCTTTAGTGTCTCCTTGAAAGAAAAGCCGTAGGAATTCTAATTTTCACTTCTCCTCCTTTTCATATTCCTATTCATCAAGCACAAGACTAATAGATAGTAGCATAATAGCATTATAACAGTATATTTTCTTGTGGTTTGACTTAATCTCACATTGCTTTTTTGCATCATGTGATCTTCCAATTGTTGTGAATCAAACACCCAGATTGGCAGAAATCCTGTGTTTTTAAATTCTCTGTTTTACCCGTGCATTCCTATCCTATTCCTGTCTATTTCCTATCCCTGCATTGTTAGAATCCTCAAATTCAAACAAGCCCTTACTCAATTACTTCTGTTATAGATATGTGTCAAAGAAAACCTTGTGTGGTTTGTCCTGCTCCTGCAGCGCTGTGTTCCACCCCAGCTCAGCTGCTCCAATGACGGAAGGGTTCACCACAGCAGGGATCCGCTCTCCAGACTGTCTTTCACCATCGGCAGCCACGGCAACTGCATTACCATCATCAACTGAGCGGATGACCTTGAGGACTACAGGGTCCGCAAGAGAGGTCGCACTCTTCCGTGTATGCTTACGTTATGCATCGCTTAATATGATGACATGCTACATTATCGTCGTGTTCACCTATTAGACTCCGTGTCAGGTCCAAACTAATGATGAAACTTGAGTTTTTAAATGGTTGTGGGGTACATATTGGGGCAGCAATCAGTACTATCTGTCTACTATCGGGTTAATTTCCAGTGTCTACTATGAGTTTCATGTTGGGTGCAAACAAACATTAAAGGAGCCATTATCTATATTTTTTAACTAAAGCTATTATCTATTTGCTAAAATTGGTTTTGGGTCTATCCACAGTTTGCTACCATCACTCTAGATTTGTGCATGCACTCCTTACATAATCTCACTATGTTTTATTCCTATGCATGCTAGTTATTGTACAGAATGGAACTGATCATGTAGAGCAAAAGAGACAAGCCTTGCGTGGCAGTAAAATTGCATGCAGACGTCGTTCCTTGGTGGGCGCAAAGGCAGCCCCCCTCCACCGATTTTGGATCGTAATCAAGAGGAAGATAAATGTTCTGAGGGGGATTCAGAAGGAGAAGGCCACTCCTATTTACCCCATGAGGTCTTCGCTCTAACTTGGCATGCTGATGTTGGTAATATCATGCATATGGTGCCTTGCATTGCTTACTGTATACATTAAAGATGTCATCTGCTTAGTTTAGACATGCTTTGTGTCAATGCCATCTGTTTAGTTTCTTTATCATATATGTGAATCATGCAATGCCATCTTGTCTAGCTAGGCATCATATATGTGAATTTTGCAATGCCACCCTGGTTAGCCAGTCATCTTATATGTGAATTTTTTTATTACTTGTTAAATTTGTCAACAATTTTAGTACATTCAATTACTCTTCCTATGCATCAGCCATTCGGCACGGTCATGGAAAAATCTGGAGTGGAAACAAGGTCTTCAGAGCAGAAAATGCTATCTGACGAAGCGCATGTCTTGCTGGTTACTGATAGCTCCTCAGAGAAGGATTCAGAGACAGATGACCATTCATATTCCCCCCCCCCCCCGAGGTGAATGCCCTAACTTGGCAGGGTTATGTTGCTCATATCGTGCGTATGGTATCTTGCATTGCTATGTCATTTGCTTATTTTAGACATGCTTTGTGTGAATGCCACCTGTTTAGTGTCTAATTACCATATATGTGAATTATGCAATGCCATCTTGTTGCAAGACATTATATATGTGAATTATGCAATGTTATCTTCTTGCAAGGCATTATGTATGTGAATTATGCAGTGCCACATTGTTTAGGCAAGCGTCATATATGTGAATTATATCATGCCGTCCTTTTTTGTATTTCTCATTTCTTTTGTCGACAATGTTTGTATATTCAACTGCTCTTCCTGTGCATCAGCCATTTGAATTGGTGATGGAGAAATCTGGAGTGAAAACAAGGTCTTCAGAGCAGACAATGCTACCTGCTGAAGCAGATATCTTGCTGGTTACAGATAGCTCTTCAGAGGAGGATTCAAAGGCAGATGACCAGTCCTATTATCCTCCTGAGGTGTATGCTCAAACTTGGCAGGGTTATATTACTCATATAATGCATATGTTGTATTGCAATGCTTAGTTTTTACATCATATACACAATATTGAATGCCATCTCCTTAGTTGACACATCATATATGCGATTGCCCTCTGCTCACTTCCTTAGTATATAAATCATATATTTGAATTATGTCATGCCATGATGTTTACATGGACAGCATGTATCTGAATTATGGCATGCCAACCCATTTTCTAAAGACATAATATAGTTATATAATCTGATCCTGTTTACATAGTCATCATATTTTAAATTATGTCATTCTATCCGTGAATTATATCATGCCATCATGTTTCCATCAATGGCAAGTTTTTGATTTATGCCATGCTAACCACTTTAATAGACACATCGTATAGTTATATCATGTCCTCTTGTTTACTTAGTCATCATATTTTGAAGTATGCCGTTCTATCCTGTTTAGTTAGCCATCATACATGTGAAATTGTGTCATGCTATCCTGTTTAATTAGCCATCATATATGTGAAATTATGTCCTTCTATTCTGTTTGCTTGGACAACATAAATGTGAATTATTGCATGCCCTGTTTTTGTTCCTACTATCCATTGCACCTGTCTATCTTACAATGTCTGTATATTCAATTACTTTTCTTGTTTATCAGCCATTTCAATTGGAGGGAGTGATGGCAGTATCTGTGGGAGTAAAAACACGGTCTTTAGAAAAGAACGTGCTACCTGTCGATGTAGATAGAACCACGGTTGTACTTGCCCAAGAACCAACCGCACCACACATAACCCACACTCATGCAGATTGTACCCCTACCCAGTTGGACAAAGAACCAGCTACACCCCATCTAACCCAACCCCAGCAAATAGACACCAAGTTCCCGTTGACACAACACTGTCTCCACCACAGAGCACCCAAACACGAGCAGTTAGTATGGCAACTGAAGTGCCCAAATCACGAGGACCACCACTCTGAACCCGAAGTCAATGCTTAAAGCAGGAGAAGAATTGTTCTCAGGTCAGGTTCCGTAGCTATGGTTCATACTACATTGCTCTTGCATCATTGTATTTACTGATGCCAACTAATTTCAAATTTGAAGGATGCAATTGAAACTCCAATGGCGCAACAGGTATGTTTTAAACCTGTTTCTTCAACGTGTTTGGATATTTGCTGTTGTAACTTGCTCTATGTTGATTTTAGTTTCAATTGAATAAATAGTTATGTTCTCATGCCATGCACATTACAAGTGTTGTTATTGTTGTGTAGTTTCCCACACTTATATTCTGTCTATGCTGCTTTCTCGTAAATAGATATGATTTGAACTGTATCTATCTTGATTTGGCAACATAAACTAGAATGATATAGACCATACAGTGACCATACTACATAGATATATGTTTGTTTCATGCTGTTATCCTGTCCACCTTACTACTGAACTGGTTTACCAAAATGAGTTTCATATACTACATTGTAAACCTAAGATGTGTTTGTTTATTTCTCTTTTAGAACACGGATAAAATATTGGAGAAGAGTACCCTGTTATGCAATGGTAAAGGAAGTAATGCAGATAAGGTTCAAGATAGTGAGACATCCCTGTTGGTCTCCAAGAAAGCTGATAAAAACTATACTGAAGACACTGAGACAACCAAGTCCTGTCTTGATGTAGTGTTTGAGTTACTGGCTACCACTGCTAGCACCAGCTCTTCGAACTCGTTGCCTGAATCAGTTCGGCTTCTTGAGTCTCAACTTCAAGTTGAAAGACATCAATCAGATGTTATGCGACAGGAAGCCGAAGGACTGAGGAAGTCCCTGCAGAATTCAGATGCATACTTTCTGGTGCAACAGCAAGCGCTGGAGGACTTAAGCACCAAACAAGAGAAAGTTAATAAGCTTGCTAAGCATCTTGCCAGCATTATGGGTACCCAGGATATTGTTTCTTGAGCTCTTCTGAAGTGGTTTCAGTTCTAGACTTGTTTTGTTGTGGCATTTATATGCTGCTGTGTTCCCTATATTTGCATTGGTGGCGAACTTTGATGCCCAGTGGATGTAATATGTGTAATAGCCATGATAGCCTAGTGTAAGTTGCTTGCTTATTTATTTCCTCGTTGTCTTGTTTATTTGTTTGCTTGTAGTCAGTGCAGTTCTTTTTCTGCGGTTTGCTAGTGGCTGCAATAACCTATTTTTTAAAACTAGGCCACAATAACCATGGGCTAATATTTACTGTAGTGACACTGGGCCTCCTACGGGCCGTACAAACAGTGGGCCTTCTACGGTCCGTATAAACAGTGGGCCTTCTACGGGCCGTAGAAACAATGGGCCTTCTACGGGCCGTTGAAACACTGGGCCTTCAACGGGCCGTATCATCAATGGGCCTTATACGGGCCGTATGATCGATTGGCCAAACATGGGCCAAACAGACCGCATTCTGGCCGTAAACGGGCTAGATTTGGAATCGTCCGTTCATGGGCTGACCATAACGGGCCATCATTAATAGGCCGTATTTGATGAAGCTATGAAAACGGCCCAACGTATTAACGGACCACAAACGGGCCGACTGTAACCACGGGCTGAATTTGGCCCACAAGCAGAAAATGGCAGTAACGGGCCATAAGTAAAAGAATGCTAGAAAATAGCCCAAGAATAAATGGGCTCTGAGAAGGCCGAAAGATAACATGGGCTAGAAACGGCCCAACGGAATAACGAGCCGTTAATGGGTATAAAGTGATACACTGCTCTTTATGGGCCAGTTTCACCACGGGCCGTTAATGGGTGTAAAGTGATACATTGTTCATTACAGGCCAGTTTCACCATGGGTCGTTAATAGGCCAAGAGTTACATAGCGCCCCATATGGGCTGAAAGACGTCATGGGCCATACATGGGCCAGAAGTGAAAACGGGCTGGAATCATATTGGATGGCCCAGATGACGCAGCTAGGCCTAATTCGAATACGGCATAACGGGCCTTGGGTTAGCGGGCTGTAAATGGGCTATATGCGAACATGCCGTTAACAGGCTTTCCATGGGCCGGCCTTTTCATAGGAATGGGCCTCTGTTGGGACGTGCCACGTGTCGACGTATCGTAGGCGCCTTCTGTCCAATGAGTGGATGACATCTGTCCCAGCGATGAGCTGACACGTGTTTCCTCCAGCCAATGATGATTTTACACGTGGAAAATCCCCATTGGTCGGGGCTATTAACGGGTTATCGGATCCAAAAACCGACCCGATAGCTTAATGGCGTTCCCTTACGGTGGATGCCACATGTCGGTCACCCTTGACGAAAGCACTTCTGTGATGCGCGATTTATCGTCATGGAAGTGGACAATTCCATGATGACAATTTTGGTAATGTCATGGAACACTTCTACGACACCACAGGTATGACTATCTTGATTCTGTCATAAAATCGTCATGGATGTACATGCATGACAGAAAACGCGACCTACTGTGACAAACACGTATCATCACGGAAGTGTTTTTTTTTGTAGTGAGGGGAGGCGTTGCTTTTATCGCCGGACATCGTGTGTACATGTGGCGGAAGGGGGGCATCACCGCGCCGCCCTTGAAGCGCCGCCCATGAGGAATCAATGGAAGGCTGACTGGCGAGCAGCCTTGCCATTGACTCCCCATGGGAAACCAAGGCATTCTGAGGACGACGAGGCGAGTGTCGCTGACTCGAAGGGCCCACGGCTCTTTCGCCCCAAAATCACTCCCACCGGCGCCCCTGGGTGCCCCCTAGCGCACCAGTTTCGGCCCAAACTGGCGAAAAATGGGCTCCTGGGGGCGCGACTGGGCCGATTTTTGGGCGCCGGCGCTGAAAAATTGCCCGGGGGGCCTGTTGGGGGCGTGGCTGGAGATGCTCTAAGTAGGTCACACCATGGATCAACATGAATAAGTAAGTTTGCACATTAAATTTATGTGCTTGGCACTGGTTAATTTTTGAGATTTGTGAGATCATGAAGATGATCATTGTGGGAACCAAAGTGTTGGTTTTGTTTGTGATCTGGGCATGATCACTGTTTTGGTTACGAGGTAACCCGTCTGGTAATAGAGTTCGAGGGACTCGGTGCACAAGTTTGATTTCACTGCATTGTATGTTATTGCATTTTATTTAACTTGATTAATTGTCATGGTATTATTTCCTATTATGCTTATGATTGTTGTGAGCTTGCAAGTACATTCAATGTACTAACCTGGCATGTCATGACAGATTTCAGGAATGGATCGGAGTTCTTCCCGCGTCTAGATCGTGTCCACATCAGTGTCCCTGTGCTATGGAGTTCTGCTTTGTCGTCATTCTGCTGCCTCTTAGTTATCGTGATCGAGACCCCTTCATGTTAATAATGTACATATTGTTCAGCCGCATTATGTGTGCCGCTTGGCCTCGCTACTTGATGTAATATCGAACTTATGTTTCCGCTATCATCAATAAAGTGGTTGTTTTTTGTACCAAGATGTTGTGTGTTGCGATAAGACTTGATCTCTGGGCTGGCAATGCAAGGTAAACTGGTTACCCTGAGCTGGGGTGCCACAACGCTTGGTATCAGAGCTTCGTTGACTGTAGGACACACTAGACCGTCAACGCGCGAGTTGAACGGTAGCTAGTGTAGTTTTTAGTGCTAGTAGTAACAACTTTGGTTGCTGCATTGCATGCATTTTATTTATTTTTATTGCTAACCATCTAATGATTGTGAGTGTAGATGGCCCCGGTTCCATTCTTGTACTAGTCCGAGCCAGCACCCTACACCTCGCCGCATATGCTTCAGAACGTGTGGCGCTGATCCAGTGTACCAGGTGTATCAGGAGCATCTGGCCGGCTCACTGTATGAGTATTATGCGGAGGTCACTTTATACCACAGTTCCCCTTCCGGTGCTTACACTCGTTCCTCTAAGGGTGGTTTCGCTTCCATGCCATTCCAGGCCATCCAGCTTGCTGGACTCAAGGCTCTTGTAGACCTGCGCTACAATGAGGTTCGCATGCAAGCTCATCCGGGTTTCTACTTCTACCCGTCTCTGCACGAGAACGGGCGTATCCGCTTCCCTTTTGTTGATCCGGCGTGCGATCGTCCTCCCAGCCACCTTTCTCGCTATATCACTGCCAATTATCTCTTGATCTGTGAGTTAGCCCGAGAGTTAACCCGAGCCCGGATAGCTCTTGTCGCTGCTCGGAATAGGAATCCTCCACCTACTATCGAATATACCCCGTTCGTTCTTCCAGCCTCTGTTTCCCCTGCTACTCAAGTGACCACTTAGGGTACCATGAACCCTTTGGCAGTGACTCCTTGCAGTGCTCCTGCTGCTTGGGCTTCCCATGTTGCTACTCCTGCAACCCCTATGCTCTAGTCTCACCCCGCACCTGCCCCTGAGGGAGAGTCCTCGAGGCAATGCCATCGTGTCACTTTTAACCCAGAGGTTTCCACTATCGTTAGATTTTTATCCGCAGTTGTCATGAGGTTGATGCATGGATGTAGTCGTACGTGTCATGATGCTTAGTTTCATGTATGAGGGTAGTCGAACCCGTCATGATGTTTACCTTTCATGTATGAGTCTATGTATAATTATGTTAGGAACTTTTTATTATTCGCTTTGATTTTTTGCCGCTTTCTTTCGGATTTGTCGCTGGCTTTTCTTCCCATTTTTGGATGTTGCTCATATCGGTTGCTTTATATTGGAAAAAACAAACAAATAGGATGACGAGGGGAGGCAGTAGCAGTCACGCTTGTGAGCATGTCCCTATTCGTCGCTTTGCAAGACAGGCATGACATTCCCCCGAGTCGTATTCTCCACCACCGCCTCCACCACCACATCCGCTATCCACTGAACAAATCATGCGCATGTTCAAAGAAAGAAGAAACAACGACCTAATTGAGCTGTTGAAGAGTGTGCAAGCTATTGCTGGGCAGAATGGAAATCAGAATGGTCATCACTCCAAGCTGTCAGATTTTTAGAGGACTAAGCCTCCCAGTTTTAGCCAAGCTATCGATCCTTTGGAAGCTGATGATTGGTTGAGAACTATTAGAAAAAGCTTGAGATTGCTCGCACTGAAGAAGCTGACAAGGTTCCGTTTGCTATGCACTATCTTGAGGGAGCTGCCGCTATATGGTGGGATAATGCTAAAGCTATGTGGCATGCGGACGAAGAAATTACTTGGACTAAATTCAAGGATCATTTCCGCAAGTACCATATTCCCGCCGGTATTATGAAGGTCAAGCAGCGCGAATTCCTCGCTCTCACCCAAGGAAGCTGGTTAGTAAGTGAGTACCTGCATAAGTTCAACCATTTGGCCTGGTATTCTCTCTATGATGTGGCCCCAGAAGAAAGAAATATCGATAGATTTCTTGGAGGACTGAATCAACACCTTAGATGCACTCTTAGTATGCTCGACTTTCCGGATTTCTAGACACTGGTAAACAAAGCCCTCATTGCAGAAAGAGAACACAAGCTCATGAACGAAAATAGGCCCGCTAATAATGATCACAAGCACAAATTCGAGCCTAAGAAGGATGTACAACCAGTGCAGAAGGCTCGTACCTGGTAGCAGAACGTAAACAAGACCACTACTGAAGTCAAGAATTTCGTAACTAGTCCGGTGCGCGAAGAATGTCAACACAACAACTCGTGCTTTAATTGTGGGTAAACCAGACATTATGCCAGATAGTGCCCCAGGAACGGCAAGTCAAATGCTCCATCCAGGCGGCAAGTCAACCACATGGGGCCATATCCTATCCAGAAGAGCATCCAAGGGCAAGTTCACCACCTCTCTACAGATGAAGCCCAAGAGGACCTGGAAGTCGTCATTGGTATGTTTCCTGTTAATAGCATACCTGCTATAATTGTATTTGACTCTGGGGCTTCCCACTCTTTTATTTCATGTAGTTTTGTTGCCCAAAACAAGTTTCCTTGCTCAATTTTGGGAAAAGGTATGATGGTACAATCCCCGGGATCCGTGCTTAGAAGCAATCTTGTCTGCCGCAATTTGGAAATTGGTATCAAGGGGGTCATCTTCCCAACTTCTTTGGTCGTTATTGAGTCTACTAAGTTGGATATTATTTTTGGGATCGACTGGTTGACCCAATATCAAGTATGCATCAACTGGGCGACCAAAGAAGTCATGTTGACAAGTCAGGAAGGTCGGACTACAAAATTCTTTGCTCGAAGAAGCATACCCAAGAAGGACATGATCTTCACCGCTGTAGCTGAGGAATTGGAATTAATTATTGTGGTCAGTGAGTTTCCAGATGTATTCCCTAAGGAATTACCAGGAATACCGCCAGACGAGAGCTTGAGTTTGCAATTGACCTTGTGCCCGGGACCGCACCGTTATACAAGAAGTATTATCGGATGCCTTCCTCCGAATTAGTGGAACTAAAGAAACAGCCTGATGAGATGCTTTAGAAAGGATACATTCGTCCAAGCTCTTCACCATGGGGATCACCCGCAATATTCGTGGACAAGAAGGACGACAGTCTCCGAATGTGTGTGGATTACCGTCAGTTGAATGATGTCACTATCAAGAACAAATATCCACTATCGAGCATTGATGATTTGTTTGTCAAATCGATGGAGAAAAAGTATTCTCCAAATTTGATTTGAGGACCGGATATCACCAGGTCAAAATCAAGAAGGAAGATATTCCTAAGACCGTGTTCACTACTCGATACGGTCTCTATGAATATACAGTCATGTCTTTCGGTCTCACCAATGCCCCTGCTTTCTTCATGCATATGTTGAATAAGGTATTCATGGATTTCTTGGATAATTTTGTGGTGGTCTTCATCGATGACATCCTCATATACTCGGAAGGTGAAGAAGAGCACAAGGGACATCTCAGAGCAGTCTTGCACAGACTCCGTGACCATCAGCTATATGCAAAATTCAGCAAATGTGAGTTCTGGCTCAAGCAAGTCAAGTTTTGGGGGCATGTTCTTTCAATAGAAGGCATAGTCATGGATCCAAGTAAGGTGAAGGACGTGCTTGATTGGATGGCACCCACGACCGTATTTGAGATCTGGAGTTTCCTTGGATTAGCCAGATACTACCGCCGCTTCATCGAAGGCTTCTCTAAGATTGCCAAGCCAATGACAAAGCTTCTCAAGAAAGATAAGAAGTTTGAATGGACTAAGGACTGTGAGAAGAGCTTTAATGAGCTGAAGACCAGACTGACAACAGCACCTGTGTTGACCCTTCCAGACATCTACCGTAGCTTTGATGTATATTGTGACGCATCCAGGAGAGGTATTGGATGTGTACTCATGCAAGATGGCAAGGTTGTAGCATATGCATCTCGACAGCTATGACCTCACGAAGGGAACTATCCAACACATGATTTGGAGTTGGCCGTCGTTGTGCATGCTTTGAAAATCTGGAGACACTACCTCATTGCAAAAGATGTCAGATATTTACCGACCACAAGAGTCTCTAGTATATATTCACTCAACCAGACTTAAACCTTCGACAACGAAGATGGCTCGAGTTGGTCAAGGATTATGATCTTGGAATCAACTACCACCCCGGTAAGGCCAATGGTGTTGCTGATGCTCTCAGCTGCAAGCTTGCCAGCTTGAATGTCCTAATAGAGTCCTTGCCTCCCGAACTCCAATAAGAGATCACTTAGCTTAATTTAATTATTGTTGATGCGGGCCTTGCCAATATATTGGAAGTCACTCCTACTCTTGAGGATGAGATCTGCATGGCCCAGCAAGATGACCCAGTCCTACAAAACCATGTCACAGGTATGCAAGAAGGCAAGACCCGGGATTTCTCTAAGGATAAGCAAAGTACTCCAAGGTTTCAAGGATGGATTTGCGTACCTGAGCAAGTAGACCTAAGGAACAAGATTTTGGCAGAAGCACACGAATCTTTGTATTCAATTCACCCAGGAGGTACAAAAATGTATGAAGACCTTCAATAGATATTTTGGTGGGATGGAATGAAGAAAGACATTGCATACTTTGTCGCTTGTTGCGATGTATGCAACAAAGTGAAGGTGGAACACCAGAAACCCGCCGGACTTCTTCAACCTTTACCCGTTCCACAATGGAAATGGGACGATGTCTTCATGGATTTCATCACAGGCCTACCAATTACTCACCGAGGCAATGAAGCAGTATGGGTTGTGGTGGACATGCTGACTAAGGTAACTCACTTCATTCCCATCCGAACCACCTACCGAGCCGATCAACTCGCACAACTATATGTGTCCAAAATCGTCAATTTGCAAGGAGTGCCAAGAACGATCACTTCAGACCGAGGTTCTCTCTTTACCTCAGCATTCTGGTCACGTCTCCATCAAGTCTTGGGGACTGCCCTAAAATACAGCACAACCTATCATCCTCAGACAGACGGGTAGACTAAGCGGATAAACCAAGTACTTCAAGATATGCTTCGAGCATGTGCTTTGGCCCAAGGACCCAAGTGGGAAGATTGTCTGTCGTATGCTGAGTTCTACTACAACAACAGTTTCCAGACCAGCGTGAAGATGTCACCATATGAAGCTTTGTATGGCCGTAAGTGCCGCACTCCGCTAAACTGGTCTCAAACAGAGATAGCCACATTTTCGGAACCGACTTAATGATGGAGGCTGAAAAGCAAGTCAAGGAGATCTGAGATAGACTGCAATTGGCTAAATCCCGAGAAAAGAGTTATTATGATGCAAAGCACCGTCAGATCAGCTTTGAACCCGGAGAGTATGTGTACCTTCGAGTCACACCTATGAAAGGAGTCAAGAGATTTTAGACCCGAGGAAAACAAGCACCCAGAAATATTGGTCCATTCCCAATTATGTCCAGAGTTGGTACAGTTGCTTATCAGTTGGAGTTGCCACTGGAATTGTCGGAAGTGCACAATGTGTTCCATGTCTCTCGGCTGAGGAGGTGTATCTCGACACCTAAGGAAAGGACTGATATGGCAGAGAGAGCTTGCTAAGGATTTAACCTACGAGGAGAGACCCATCAGAGTATTGGATAAGACCGAAAGAGTGACTCGCAGTAAAGTGACAAAGTTTTATAAGGTTAAGTGGGAGCATGACACCGACGAAGAAGCAACTTGGGAAAGAGAGGAATTTTTAAGGGCAGCCTATCCAGAATTGTTTTCCCGAGCAACCGAATCTCGAGGATGAGATTCATCCTAAGTGGGGGCGGTTTGTGATAGCCTGGTTTTTGCCTTCTCTCTTTTTCCGGATTTCTTTGCCTTTTGTTTTGAAGTTGGAGTTTTTGAATCAACTCAATTGGACTTAAACACTTGGGCATGTCCTTGATTTTCACCCAAGTGATCCATCCCTCTCAAAATCATCATTTCATCCCTGATAAATCCCAAAATGGCCCTTGGAATATTTTCCATAATTAAAAAATATTCTTTTTCTTCTCTAAAAATCATTTCAGCAACATATGCTTCAAAGCAACCCTTGTTTTTCTTGCTCCCAAAAATATGAGAAAATTCCCAAATATTCTTTGAACCTTGGCACACCTCCCTGTGCAAAAATAATTCATACTTATTTGGATAATTTTTGCTATAGAAAATCATGTCTGTTTTGGCCTCAAAATGCAGTTTCTACAGCAAGTATATTATTCCTTGATCCAATGAGGCTGATTTTTCTTGACATTGATTACCCTCCTAAGAGAATCTTAACCCCAGGAGATTATCCCTAAAATCCTTCTAGAACCTCTCCAAACACCGTGCCAAAGTTTCTGACCAGAAACTTGCTCCTTAGCTCTTGTTAAATTTGGTCGGCCTAGCAGTGTGCCATCTCTTCCCCTAGACTAAACATTGCACGGACAACACACTAGACATGGTATGGCATCACTTGGGCGTCGTTTTGACCAAGCTAGAGTGGTGACCACGTGTGGACACAGGCTCTGGCATGCATTCGACGCGCTCTGGGCCGCGCCTGAGCCTCTGTTTGTCGCGTGCTCGTCTCAGTGCTCGCCGCCGACTGCCGCACCGCGCCACCAGCTTCGTCTCTTCATGCTTGACCTCTCCCTGGCGCTCGCCGACACCGGAGCTGCCGCAGCGAGCACGGGCATGACGCAGCCAAAGCCACAGTGCACCCCATGCCACTGTCTTCGTCCGCGCCCGTGTTCCTGTGCTTGTTCGGAAGCTTCACAGTTGCCGCGTGATCATTGAGCCCTCTCCACGCCTCCTTGGCACTCCTCGTTGCCGTGTGCCGCCTTCCAGAGAGCTCCGGTGGAGCCAAGAACCCCCAACCCCCTCCTCATATAAATACCAAGCCCCCTGGTCTCTTCGAGCTCATCCATCCACTCTTCCATCCACCACAACCAGTAGAGGAGCCGCAGCCCGGCCTGGCAGGCCTAGGGCCATCGTGCTCAAGCTCGAGCTCGCCGGTGATCCCCTCTGCTTGCCCCCACCTCTCCACTAATCCTCGAGCTCCGGCTCATTCTCTGGCGACTCCCTGGTAGTCCGTTGGTGCCTGCTGACCTGGTTGGAGCCCCTGGAACCGCTGCTTCCCGCCGCCTTCTTCATCTCCGGCGAGACCTGACCGCAGCCACCGCTTGGGAGGTTGACGAGCCACAGGTACAGGCAGGGTCGTGACCCCCTCTAGCCATCTATCCCTCTCAAATTGGCCGGTGAGCCCTCCTCGCCAGCATGAGCTCTAGCGGAGCACCGCCAACCCTCTGATTCTCTCTCTCGCCTCACCCGACAGGCGGGGCCCACTATCAGCCTCTCCACTCGCACCCAAAGTGGTACGAGTGGAGGCGTATTCTCATAATATGCTTTCGACGTCACCCCCCAGGAATTCTTTTATTTGAATTTAATTCAAATATTTTGACCACAAACTTTGACCAACCATAACTTTTGAACCATAAGTCCAAATGAGTTGATTCTTTTTGCATTGTGTTTGTATTGAAAAGTTCTAGCAGCACCCCGGAATGGAGATTTTTCTTTGCTGTCTACAATTTATGGTGAATTTCAGAATGATTCTTGATATTTTCTTTTGCTGTTTTTAAATATTTTCAGAGGGAGAAGCTTGTCTTGAAGATAACCAGGAGGAGTGTGAACTTCCTCTGCACTAAGGCAAGACACACCAACATTTCCATGGTATAATTTCAATATTTATGATTTTCCCAACTTGAATATGTGTTATTTCATGCGTTTAATTATTTAAATGAATTTTGCTTAAGTTAGTTACTTTGTCATTGTTGAAATGCTTGCTTTACAGTAGCGTTTTAATGCTTGGACTCGGTGCACAAGTTTGATTGCACTGCATAAGTAGTATGTTATTGCATTGTATTTAACTTGATTAATTGTCATGATATTGTTTGCCATTATGCTTATGATTGTTGTGAGCTTGCAAGTACATTCAGTGTACTGACCTGGCATGTCATGCCAGATTTCAGGAAAGTTTTACTGGATCGAAGTGCTTCATGTGTCTAGACCGTGTGCACATAGGTGTCCCTGTGCTATGGAGTTCCTCTTCGTCGTCGTTCTGCTGCCGCTTAGTTATCATGATCGAGGCCCCTTCATGTTCATTAAATAATGTACATATTGTTCAGCCGCATCATGTGTGCTGCTTGGCCTTGCTACTAGATGTAATATGGAACTTATGTTTCCGCTAGCATCAATAAAGCGGTTGTTTTCTGTACCAAGATGGTGTGTGTTGCTAGAAGACTTGATCTCTAGGCTGGAAATGCAATGTAAACCAGTTGCTCTGAGCTGAGGTGCCACAACATCCAGAAGCAATACAAGATCATCAGCAACGGACAGGAGAAGGACTCTATGGTTGACCTTGCTGTGACTATCATCGACCCCTTCTATGCCAACATGAAATAAGACGTCGATATCAAGAACCTGAACACGTGGGAGGTACCTCTGAATCTAGCCTACATAACCTACGCGGACAAGGACACATACGCATGCTACGACATGTACAGGCGGATCTTGCACATGAGGTAGTGTCTGCTTCCTGTAACCGACGAGTACACAGACAACCGTTGCGTCATGATCAAGCATGCCAGGAAGGTCTAGATGATGGACTTTATCTGTTTAAGCACCTTTACCATATGAGTGTTTCATGCATTAGCCTATGCATTGTAATTATTTGTTTTGTCCGAAATATTTCGTCTAAGAACCTAATAACATGTTTGCTTTGTTAGTGGCTATTTGCTTATGTATGTAAGTAGTTCACTGGGCTGTCGTGCTTTGAATCTCCTTTCCTCACAACATACCCCCCTTCTCAGGTGGACCCAGCAGGTCTTGTACACAAACATCTAGGACCAACCACCTATCCATCTGTATTTCTTTATTTTGTTCAATCTTTTGTCCTCTTCCTACAGCAGCTACTGGCGCTGCCGCGCACGCCTCGGTGACCCATCCTAGCCGATGGCACTGGCCAGGCCATCCCTCTACTCCCATGCATTCTTCGATGGCGACAGCTCCACCGGCCCACCCTGCACCCTAACAAGTCAACCCTCGTACTCCCCTCCGCTTGCATCTTCCCCAGATCCAGTTCGTTCGGTCCGAGGTCTCGATGTCATCCTCCGCCTTGGTACTCTTGCCGCGGTGCCGCCGTCTGTCATTCCCAACATGGTCAACAAAACAAGAGGAATCGGGAGACGACTGTTCGTCGAGAGGCTGACAGTCCCGGGCCCACCAGGTCCATGGCCTAGGTTTTATTGTTTAACATGCACATCCTAGGACATGCAGACACATTTGATCCAGGTGGTTTCAACTTTTTTTTCGGGTCTAGCAGGTATCAAGTGGCCTCTGGGCCTCCCAGCCTAGCTTGTCTATAACATCAACAACCCAAGTTATGTTTGTTTTTTCAAGATGATGCACAACTCAGTTCTATTTTTCTATAAGAATGCAAAACTGTACCTATGTTTTCCCTTCTATAATAGTATTTATATTTATATTTTTGTCTTATTATATTACACATATATATAATAGAAACAACATAAGGCTCCGTTAAACCTGTCGTTCGTCCAACCATTGAATAGACCTTCCCACTTCCTTTATTTTTCATTTTTATTAATCCTATATTTGAATTTTCTCCCACTTTCTTTTTTGATGTAATCTGAGTTTTCTCCTAGTACTTTTCCCTAGAACCAACTCAACTGTCCCACGTCTAGCCTAAAAAATAATAATATCCCACGTCCTATTAACTCATCAAATTAAAATGATATTTTATTTCGTAAATCGAAAGTTCTTACAAAATAATAATAATAATTGTTTATATATAACTTCGCAAGTTAACTCCTAGTGATTGCATGCAAAAGCTTGCAAAAAGATTTTACTGACCAATGCAGTACTAGATGTGCAATCATGTGTTTATATTCTTATAACATTTCTCCGTCTAACCCAACATGATATTTTCACCCAACCCAGCAAGTCAGCAGATTTCGAGAAAAATACATATGGGCTTTAAATTGTAACATAATATATAAACAGGTTGCATAAATGCTACATCATTGTTTCAGCCAGCCCATCAAATGGACTGGCTGACATGTGGGCCAGTAGGTCGAAGCCTAAGCAATGCATTGGATTTACATCCAACGGCCGGCATTCTTCTTCAATCTCTCGTCTTCTTCCCCCAGCGCTGCCGGGACCGCCTGCTCCAGCCTCCGGCGTCCAACGATGTTGTTTTGTGTGCCTTGCTGCGAAACGTTACTCCACCGATGGCTAGGCCATCCCTCCACTCCTCCGCACCTCCTATTATTCTCTATCGAGTGTAAGCCCACCCCGCACCCGAACAAGTCAAGTTTCCCACTCCTCTCCGTCTACGACTCCACTACCGCATCTTCCCCATCTCGGAAGTTCTAGTCTGGGGCCTCGCCATCGTCCATCGGAGTTGGTGCGCTCTGCATGGTGTGGTCAATGTGGTCAACAAACGAGAGTCATCGAAAGATGACTGTACGTGGAGAGGCTAACAGTGGGGACGCACCATGCCCATGGACGCATGAATGCAACTACATCCTTTTTACCCTAAAAATAATGTTTTCTCCCCTTGACAGCTGGGACCAACCAGCTACATCTTCGCATGCAAGGAAGTGCGTCCTTATTACGGGCAAAAAAAATGATTCTTCCCCCTGACAACTGGAACCCACCAACTATATCCTTACACGTAAGGAAGTGCGTCCTTATCCTCCCTGACAGTTGGGACCCACACAGTCGAAGCGCATGTAGCGTTGTATGTGTACATACCGGTGGATCAGTCTATCTGCCACGATCAACCGTGGCCGAGTAAGGAGCGGTAGCAGTTAAGGCAGTCTAGTCAAAACCGTGTACACATACGTATAGCCATATACCAAAAAATATGGCCACGCACGTACATATGGGCGGGGTCTCGAATGCATACTCACGCATACGTACGACCAGGGCTCGTGTACATGGAGAAGCAACAGACGGCGGCAACGGCGTCCTACATCGGAAAGCCAACCGGCTGGGTCGAAACAGAGGAATTGCTTCGTGTTCATCGGGAGGCAACGAAAAATGTCGTGTTCATCAGGAGGCAACGGAATACGTCATGCTCATCGGGAGCCAACGGCTTGGACGGAACAGCCGAAACGAGGTCTGGCATACCGCAGAACCGAGGAAATGGCCTTCTGTTCGACCGCGTATGGTCGATGCGAGGTCATGTTCATCGGGAAGGGTCTGGCATACCGCAAAACGGAGGAAACATAATTGTGTTCGACTGCCTATAGTCGAAACGGGGCTCCGTTGATCGGGAGGGGTGTAGCGTACCGGAAAATGGAGAAAACGGACTTGTGTTGGAGCGCCTACGGTCGAAATGGGGTCCTCTTCATCGGGGCAGGTGTGGCATACCGCAAAACGAGACTCCGCGGCTACCGTTCATCCACCGTCGACTTCCTCCGGCCTCCACCTGCTATTATTCATCCATCGTTGACTTCCTCCTGCCTCCACCAGCCACTGTTCATCCACGGGGTCCTGTTCATCCAACCTCCATCGGCTACTGTTCAACCAGCCCTCCGTGGATTCATGTTCATCAAGCCTCCATGGGGTCCTGTTCAACCAGCCCTCCACAGGGTCCCTCCATCGGCTACTATTCATCCACCCCCACCTCCTCGGTCGGGGTCCTGTTCATCTAGTGGCAATGGCCTCTACTACCATGGGATCCTATTCATCCAACCCCCACCGGGACTGTTCATCCAACCCCCACCAGGGACTATCCATCAAGAGGCAGCTTCGGTCGGCTTCAGTTAGCAGCAGTAGCGAAGGAATCACCCGGGTTCAGTTAATAGCAAGGGATCGATTGGGGTTCAGTAATGTAGCTAGTGCAATCGCTCGGGTTCAGTTAGAGCCCAATGCCTCGCTCGGGTTCAGTTAGAGCGCAACGTCTCGCACACACACGTGTACATGCATGAGAGAAACGTGCAAACCTCCGTGCATCGTTCGGCCCCGACCACCCACCGTAACCGGGAACTCCCCGAAATTTTCCTCGCCCTCACTTCTACCATGATTGTTTCCATCATGGACGGCCCAAAGAATGTCATGCAGGAGCGTCTTCGGCCCGCCCAGGACAAAAAGCCCATTTTCTGTCATGATTTTTTGTCATAGAAGTAGGAGCCCACCACATCTATGATGATACCTTGTTTTGTCACAATTATCATCAAAGAAGTGTCATGAGCATGAGAGAAAAAATCGTTCGGCCAAAAATGTCATGGATGTGTCTTTTTTGTAGTGGTGTGCTCCATGTTGTCGCAAATGGGCTCCTCCTCCTTGAAGAGCGCGGTTGTTGGGTGCCCTCCTTGATGTCAAAGATGGGCTCTTTCCCCTTGGAAGAGCCGGAGATGGTGCCCAATTTGTGGTCGCCGCTGATGAGGTCTAACTTGGAAGCTAAGGATCCCAAGCCAGCGTTACAGGATGTGTCTTTCAGAAATGACAAAAGGGGCTCGATGGCGATGAAGAATGGAAAATTCTTGATAGTGAGCCAAAGGGGATCAGCGGTGGGGCCATGGATGAGATCAGCGGCAGTAGAACCCGAGGGGTTGGGGTGGGCCACTTAACCTCTGACATATCCGACGTTAGGCCGTCTTTGCCGATGACCTCTGATTGAGAGCATGCAACTAGTCATCATTGTCAGCGTCCTCGGCGGCCACCTCGCCGTCATCTGGCGAAGAGGCTGCGATAAACCTCTTTTGGGCCATTCACTCACAAGTTCTTCCCGGCTCTACCAAATCCAGTGAAGACAAGTATCCCTTCTTCACTGCATACTTCTATTGCGGGCTTGTCCCCCTTTCTCTGATTTCTTCTCTGAGATCATGTACACATATGGGTTCCATCTTCTCGACTTCACACCAAATGCCATGACTTGTATGTCTGCTTTCACGCACATGTGCAATTTTTTGTTAGAGTGACACCCAATATTGCTCTCTAACACAACTATTTTGTTCCACATATCAAAGCAAACGCTCCTTCCGGCGGTATCACCTTGGTTCCCAGGGCCTGCGCTAAGGAGACATATCTTGATGGCCAACTACAATTGGCATGGGACGAATGGCGGGCAGAATGGTGCTGGATAGTGGATGCCAAGTTCCTAGAATTCTGCAGGTCGAGGATGAAGAAGGTGGTGCACAACGGGGATTGGAGCTCTCTTGACATGAATGACAAGAAGCTCATGATCGCCATAACTCGCATCCTTCGCCTTAGGGCTACTGGGCTCACCATCGAGATGGTAGGAGCGGATTTCCTCTGCCGCCGCATCACCCCCCCCCCCTTCAGGACAAAAGAAGACCGGCCTGGGATTTCCAATATGCAGCTGACATCATGTGGGTAAGCGCCAGGCTTGGCGCCAACTTGATGGTACTACAGCACAGAGTCCTCTGCCACCAGCTTTTCCACGACAACGGCAAGTTCAAGTTGTCGGCAAAGGCGGTGCCCTTGTGCAACAACTTGGCCAAGGATGCCATCGTTGCAATGATGCCCAGCTGCAATGCCCACGGCATTGTTGGATCTTGGGAAGAACCACCCGAAGACATGGTGAGGGATGGTTTGACACCCTGGTAGAGAAGGCCATCAGAGAGGAGAAGGGCCTCATCTGCGACACCACCGACGAAGAGTTGACGCATATTGCCAGGAGGACAAAGGAAGCAACAATGTCCAAAGGTGTCGGTGTACTCATTTCCATGACAGCCGATGTGGGCGAAGAGGCTGAGAATGAGCTAGTGGATGAACAGCTCAGAACACTTGTCGAAGGACAAGGTGAAGAAATTACCGAGGATCAAATACACATGGAGCCTATTCCTCCTGCTCCGACAGGGAGAACCCGCACCCTTTGGAGAGCTGCTTCTGGGGATCTGGTACACCCTCCTTCTTCAGGCGATGATGTGGCTAACAAGGATGCGGCCGCCAAGGCTACTGGGCAGCAAGGCTCTTGACGCCAAACTCCCCAACAATAGCAAATGTGGGGCGCCCCTTTGGGGCAGCCAACCGTGTCGACTGTCGGAGTAGTTGGGTCGCCTCAGCCTCCTGCACCTATGGCAACCAAGCGTGCCAGGACTCCTATCCCGCCTCCTACCTCTGGTACTGGACCCAAGGGCAAAGAAGGCCTCTTTGTCCTTAGTGACGAGAAAGGGGGACGAGGAGCACATGCGAATTGCTTTTGTCAATTCTTGGTATATTGTTCCTGTTGATCTGATTTACCCTATCTTGACCTAGTTCAACAGCAATGAGCAAACCTTGGTGCAAAGGATGGCGAAGAGGGAGAGGACCATAGTGCGGGATGAGCATACGACAAGCTTGCCGCCCGGTGCGTACGTGGTGATCATCAATCCCCAATGTAGCCCCCGGCGTAGCCCCTAGTGTGAGGCCACTACCTCCTTTCCTTTGGCAAGCATTGGTGTTGAGGTTGTCATTGCTGAGATCATCAAGGAAGCTAGAGGAGAGCGCCATGAAGAAGAGGAGAGCTCGGAGGCGAACCCCAACATGACGCATCCATTGACCACTGCGGCAGAACCCAATTCTTCGATGGGGACCCCCACCGACGAGCCTGTCCGCACTAATAACGTGTCGGCAAGTGGGTCTGCCGACAACCAGGCAACAAAAACCGAAGTTGTTGGAGGGGAAGTTGTTCCTTCTCAACAGACTTAGTTCGGTAAGTCTCTTCCATCAAGCGGTCTCATTCCTTAACGATTTTCACTTTCTTGAACTTTGCCTGGAATTGATTCCTTCCCTTCTTCTTCTTTCCAGATCCAACCTCAATAGATGACATGGACATAGACACCACCATTGAGGAGAATGCGAAGGACACTGCTAGCGAGGCTAGCAAAACCACCACTAACGAGGCCGCCAAAGCTGTTGACGAGGGGGCCGCCAAGGACACCACTGAGGAGGGCAACGACAAGGGTGTCGAGGCCACTGGCGGCATTTCTGCCCCAGCAGCACCAAGCGCTGACTCGGCCATGAGGGCGATCACTACCGGGAAGGCAGTTGCTGACGACCACCCTTCGACATCTGGAGTGCCTCCATCGAGTAGGTACTTGAAGCTTGCTGACAACCTGTTCGTTAGCATCCCTGGGGCGTCAAGCCTTGACGCGCCCATTGAAGGGGAAGTTTTTCATGACGAGGTCAACACTATTGTCGGGCTTGAAGTTGTTGAAGAAACATGTGCCAGTAGTAGTGGATCCAAAGAACAGTAGCTCCTCAAGGCCATGAGCAAAAACTTCAAGAAACTCCAAGCATAGTACCATAACCAAACAGAGAGCTTGGACTCTAGGTCGGCCTCATCGGCAAGGCGGAAGAAGGGTTCCAGAAGCGCATGGAGGCGACGCAAATTTGGTATGCTGAGATCCTCCAAGAGCTGAAGGACCACCAAAGGCAGCTCGCCATTGAGTGGGACAAGCTCATCTGGGAGAAGGGTGAGGCAGACAAGGCACATGAGGAAGCCGCACAAAAGGATAGCAGCAGAAGATGCCAAGATGGAAGTGCTGGGAAATGTTGCATGGAAAACAAAAAAATTCTATGCACATGCAAGACTTATCCATGGAGATGCACAACAACGAGGGGAGAGTGTGTCTACGTACCCTCATAGAACACTTTAAGTGGAAGCATTTAGTAACATGGTTGATGTAGTCGAACTTCTTCGCGATCCAACTGATCGAGTACCGAATGTACGGCACCTTCATGTTCAGCACACGTTCCGCTTGTTGACGTCCTCCGCCTTCTTGATCTAGCAAGACATCGAGGTAGTGGATGAGTTCCGGTAGCACGACCGCATGGTGACGGTGATGGTGAAGCTATCTCCGCAGGGCTTCGCCTAAGCACTACGAAAATATGACCGGGGATGTAAACGGTGGAGGGGAGTGCCGCACAGGGCTAAGAAATTGTTGTGGCTGTGCTAGGTGCCCCCTCCCACATATATATAGGTGGGGGAGAGGGGAGAGGCCAAGGGGCTCCCCAAGTAGGGTCGAGTCCTACTTGGGGACTTCCCCAAGCCCCCCCTTTCCATATATGAGTGCGGGAGGAAGGCAAGAGAAGGAGCCCCCCTTTCCTTTCTCTCACGAGGAGAGAAAGGCAGGAAGGGCCACCCCTCCCCTTTCCTTCCCCTAGGGCTGGTCAGCCATGTAGAGGGGTGCACCAGGCCCCTAGTGGGCTGGTATGTCCCCTCCTTTGGCTACTACATATTCTACGAAGATCTTTATCGGTCAAACCTTATGACAACATACGTAATTCCATTTGTCCATCGATATGTTACTTGCCCGAGATTCGATCGTCGGTATCTTCATACCTAGTTCAATCTCGTTACCAGGAAGTCTCTTTACTCCTTCTGTAATACATCATCTCGTAACTAACTCGTTAGTCACTTTGCTTGCAAGGCTTCTTATGATGTGTATTACCAAGAGGGCCCAGAGATACCTCTCCGATACTCGGAATGACAAATCCTAATCTCAATCTATGCAAACTCAACAAACACCTTTGGAGATACCTGAAGAGCATATTTATGATCACCACGTTACATTATGACGTTTGATAGCACACAAGGTATTTCTCCGGTATCTGGGAGTTGCATAATCTCATAGTCGAAGGAATATGTATTTGACATTAAGAAAGCAATAGCAATAAACTGAACGATCAATATGTTAAGCTAATGGATGGGTCTTGTCCATCACATCATTCTCATAATGATGTGATCCCTTTATCAAATGACAACACATGTCTATGGTTAGGAAACCTTAACCATCTTTGATCAACGAGCTAGTCTAGTAGAGGCTCACTAGGGACACGGTATTTGTTTATGTATTCACACATGTATTTAAGTTTCCAATCAATGCAATTCTAGCATGAATAATAAACCTTTATCATGAATAAGGAAATATAAAATAACAACTTTATTATTGCCTCTAGGGCATATTTCCTTCAGAAAGAGCACAAGATTGGCCTCAACGCTCATGAAGAAGAACTTGCCGCTCATGAGGTCTTGACGTTCAAAGTTCTTCTTGCACATCTTCTTGGCAAGCGCCCTCTCACAAGCGGCAAGTTCTTCTTCATGAGTGGAAGCACAATGAGGCAATCAAAGATCAAGAAGCTGTGGAAGATGAACTTCCATGGCAAGGACGAAGAGGTCCAAGCCCTCCTTGCACAACTGTCCTAGGAGCTCGAGCGGAAGCATAAAGAGGCAATCAAAGCTCAAGCTGCGGATCATGCTAGAAAAATCCAAGAAGCCACCAATGCTACCAAAGCCGCAGATGCCGCTAAGAATGAACTGGAGGGCAAGGTGAAGAAACTAGAGGAAGACCTCGCCACCATTAACAAGGAGGTCTTGACGCTCAAAGGGGACAGAGAAAAGACAACACATGCCTTGGCGGAGCTGCAAACCTCAATATCCACCAAGAACCAAGAGCTCACTAAGCCAATGGTTTCATTGATGACCACAAGCTGAGGCTGACCAACTTGGAAAAATCTCTTGCATGTGCCAAGGAGCGTGAGAAGGTCTTGCTGAAGGATCTCCAAAACGAGATGGCCTTGCTTAAGAGCACCACTGACACCTTCAACGAGCTCAAGGGCAGCTTCAAACTCTGGACTGACTGTCTCGTGGTGACCACGAAAAACCTCACCGCACAATTCTCTGCCATGGGCTTGCCGGAATTCCGCTTCTCCACCAATAAACGGTACAACACCAACACCAGGATCAGTCTATTCTTTGAAATCCTAGTCAAGGCGTTGGAAAAGCAACATGAGGCTCAAGCCGCACATCTTGCCACCGAGTCCCCAGGCTTTGCTGGGACATCCTCTTCAAGGTACTCACCAAACTTGTCTACCTGAACCCTGACATCGACATCTCCAAGTCCTTCAAGAGCCTGCCGAAGAACAAAGATACCAAGGCCGCAGAAGAGCTTGTCACACCACTCGCCGACAAGGTCACCACAATCCTCAGGACCGAGTGCCGGCATAGGAACTAGCTCTCTCCTCACGCCATTTGGCCACAAGTGCAGTTCATGTAAAAGACAAATTTATCTTAAGTTAGAACTGCATTTGGCTTCTGATGTAATATAACTTGATGTATGATGAATGGTTGTGTTCCATCTTCCTTCGCTTATTCTGTCTTTGCATGATTTTTATACCCTAAGCTTGCCGGAAACTTGTCGGTGAGCACACTCTTGCCGCTAGTGCTTGAGGAACAGGTCCTTAGCAGCCTGCTGGAAGTGCCGCTGCCGGCAAGGCCATGCTTCACGGTCACATCGCAGCTACTTAAGTTGTCGAGCGGACTCAAAACAAAGTAAGAGCGCGGCTAGTTACGACAAGGTTCCTTAGCGTGCAAGTTTCTCATACAAAGGCCAAGATCGTTCAAGAAAGAAATGCAACTACAACAAAGAATTTGTTTCAAAGTTTTTCAACTTAGCTCTTCCTTTGTTGTACTTCTTGTCATGAATGATAAACGTCACTTGTGGTATCCATACCGTCACTCCCCCTCCCCCAGAAATTTGCATGTGAGGAACCCTTGTGTACTTTTGAGAAAAAGAAAGAAGAGAAAAAAGGAGGCTGGAAACCTAGACAGTTTGTTAAGCATTTCATGCAAGGAAACATGTAACACAACCCTACATACAACATGTACAAACATATACGTATTTGACAAAGAGTTGTGAAACACTTATCTATATTTCACTATGCACAAGGTCTACGCCTAGCTTTGTACAAAGGATTACATCACTTGCCGACAAACTTGTACAAAAGGGGTTGTCGGCATGCCCGGCAACTGCGCCTCATGGGTAGAACTTGCGAAGATGCTCAATATTCCATGAGTTACGTACCTGAGTGCCATATTTGGTCTCTAGATGGACTACGTTGGGTCGGGTAACTCGTGCTACCCGGTAAAGGCCTTCCCAGTTTGGTGTCAACTTGTTTCATCCCAGACTAAATCCAACGAAGAACAAGGTCACCTTCTTCAAAGCTGCGGCCATGCACTTTGCGGCTATGGTAGCGGCACAAAGCTTGTGGGTAGCATGCAGCACACATAGCAGCCTGGAGATGATCTTCCTCGAGGAGGACGGCATCGTCATGCCGCATTTGCTCTTGCTCAGCTTCGTCAAAAGCTTGCACTCGAGGTGACTCGTATGTGAGTTCCATGGGGAGCACCGCTTTTGCACCATGGACCAGGGAGAAGGGTGTCACATCGGTGGCTCGACTTGGTGTTGTCTCGAGTGACCAAAGAATTGTTGACAATTCGTTGATCCAGCCCCTTCCACACTTGTGCAGCCTATCAAATGTTCTTGTCTTGAGTCCTCACAGCACTTCCGCATTTGCCCTCTTGACCTGGTCGTTGCTTCTTGGGTGAGCAACTGATGCAAAACAGATTTTGCTACTAAGGTCTTGACAACATTGCATGAAGGCCCGACTTGTGAACTGCATGTCGTTGTCGGTGATCACCCGGTTGGGCACACCAAAATGGCAAACTTGTCCCTTGAAGAACTTGGTGGCTGACTGTGTTGTTACCTTCCTCACTGCCTCAACCTCAGGCCACTTTGCAAATGTATCTTATAAATACTGGATTAGGGAATCCTTGTGCATGGGTTTGACCACTATATCATTCATGTAGGCTTCCACATTTCTGAGTAGCTGAGAGCCAAAACCAACTTGCATAGTCCATGCAAATGTCGCTCTGGCATTCTTTAATCCGAAGGCATTCGTACAGAGCAGTACATACCACATGGTGTAATGAATGTCGTCTTCTCCTCATCTTCCTTGGCCATGAAGATCTGATGATAACCAGAGTAAGCATCAAGAAAAGAGAGCAAGTCATAGCCAACGGTGGAGTCCACGATCTGATCAATCCGCAGCAAAGGGAAGGGGTCCTTCGGGCATGCTTTGTTTATGTCAGTGAAGTCAATAGAAATCCTTGCCTTGCAAACAACCACTAGGTTTGCGAGCCAAGTTGGGTGTAGCACTCCTCTGACCAAGCCCGCTACATCTAGCTTTTGGATTTCTTGGGCGATTAACCCTTGCAGGTGGTGCTCAATCACCTCCCTGAGAACATGAGGGATATCTAAGGGTTGCCATGCAAACACATCAATATTTCCCCGCAGGAAGGCAACGAGCGCGCTTTTCTATTTGCCATCAACGATGGCACTCATGGTAAAAGTACCGCTAGATCCATCCTCTCTTCCAGAGACTTGCTTCGTAGCAGGTGGTGAGGCCTTTGTCTTCTTGCTCTTGCCAGTAGAGATTTCCGGTATGTCCTCAATGGGTGCGCTACACTCCGAAGACGAGCGCTTCTTGGAGTCCTTGTCAGAGGTCTTCTTGGTCTTCTTCTTCTTTCCTCCCCCGGGAGGTTTGCCGGCAGGAGCAGGTGCCTTGATGGTAGATGTTGCCACTGGCTCCCAGTAGTGCTTGTCGGCGCAGATGACTACGTCTTTCTTGTTGGAGTGGATGGTGATGATGCTCATCGGGCCCGACATTTTCAAAGTATTATAGGTGTAATGGGGCGCCACCATAAACTTCGCCAGGGCTGGATGACCAAGAATGCCATTGTAGGGCAACAACATCTTGATGACACCAAGAACGACCTTCTCAATCATGTAGTTCAGTTCACTACCAAAAGTGACCAGGACGGTCTAGCTCCTCCCCGGATTGATCCCTTCAAATGTTCCTATTTCATGGAGATCTCCATCAGGGATTTGTAGCCTCCTAATCACGTTGGGGGAGATTAGTTTCAAGCAGGCCCCACCGTCAACTAGTATTTTCGTCGCCTTGAGGTTGCGAATTGTTGGTGCGACCAACAGAGGCAAACACCCGACCATAGTGGTGTGGCCAGGGTGGTCCTCGGTGTCGAAAACAATGGGCGTGTCGGACCACTTGAGCAGCTTTTGCGCCTCTACTGCTGGTTCGGCCGCGTTGATCTCACACGCCCACTGCTTGAGCTGGCGGTGAGAGGAGTACAAAGATGCACCTCGATCAATGCACATGGCCTCCACAGCCTTTTGAAGGAAATATGCCCTAGAGGCAATAATAAAGTTATTATTTATTTCCTTATAATCATGATAAATGTTTATTATTCATGCTAGAATTGTATTTACCGGAAACATAATACATGTGTGAATACATAGACAAACAAAGTGTCACTAGTATGCCTCTACTTGACTAGCTCGTTAATCAAAGATGGTTATGTTTCCTAACCATGAACAATGAGTTGTTATTTGATTAACGAGGTCACATCATTAGTAGAATGATCTGATTGACATGACCCATTCCATTAGCTTAGCACCCGATCGTTTAGTATGTTGCTATTGCTTTCTTCATGACTTATACATGTTCCTATGACTATGAGATTATGCAACTCCCGTTTACCGGAGGAACACTTTGGGTACTACCAAACGTCACAACGTAACTGGGTGATTATAAAGGAGTACTACAGGTGTCTCCAATGGTCGATGTTGGGTTGGCGTATTTCGAGATTAGGATTTGTCACTCCGATTGTCGGAGAGGTATCTCTGGGCCCTCTCGGTAATACACATCACATAAGCCTTGCAAGCATTACAACTAATATGTTAGTTGTGAGATGATGTATTACGGAACGAGTAAAGAGACTTGCCGGTAACGAGATTGAACTAGGTATTGGATACCGACGATCGAATCTCGGGCAAGTAACATACCGATGATAAAGGGAACAACGTATGTTGTTATGCGGTCTGACCGATAAAGATCTTCGTAGAATATGTAGGAGCCAATATGGGCATCCAGGTCCCGCTATTGGTTATTGACCGGAGACGTGTCTCGGTCATGTCTACATTGTTCTCGAACCCGTAGGGTCCGCACGCTTAAGGTTACGATGACAGTTATATTATGAGTTTACATGTTTTGATGAACCGAAGGAGTTCGGAGTCCCGGATGAGATCGGGGACATGACGAGGAGTCTCGAAATGGTCGAGACGTAAAGATTCATATATTGGATGATATGGTTAGGCCAAGGGGTCAAGCCCATGAGGCTTTAGATCGGTGCAAAAAGGAGTTCTGCGGAGGCCAGGGGGCCAAACGCCGGAGACCCTGGCGTCTGGCCCTGGGCCAGACGCCGAGGCCCATGGCGTCTGGGCCAGACGCCAAGGATTGTGGTGTTTGGTCCTGGAGTCCGAGTGGGACTCTTGCCTTTCGGGCAAAACCGACTTTGAGGAGGCTTTTGCTCCAAGTTTCGACCCCGGGGCTCAACATATAAATAGAGGGGCAGGGCTAGCACCAAAGACACAACAAGTTGATCCACGTGATCTATTCCTTAGCCGTGTGCGGTGCCCCCTGCCACCATATACCTCGATAATACTGTAGCGGAGTTTAGGCGAAGCCCTGCTGCTGTAGTTCATCAAGATCGTCACCACGCCGTCGTGCTGACGGAACTCTTCCCCGACACTTTGCTGGATCGGAGTCCGGGGATCGTCATCGAGCTGAACGTGTGCTCGAACTCGGAGGTGCCGTAGTTTCGGTGCTTGATCGGTTGGATCGTGAAGACGTACGACTACTTCCTCTACGTCGTGTCATCGCTTCCGCAGTCGGTTTGCGTTGGGTACGTAGACAACACTCTCCCCTCGTTGCTGTGCATCACATGATCTTGCGTGTGCGTAGGAAAATTTTTGAAATTACTACGAAACCCAACAGTGGTATCAGAGCCAGGTTATTTATGTTGATGTTATATGCACGAGTAGAACACAAGTGAGTTGTGGACGATACAAGTCATACTGCCTACCAGCATGTCATACTTTGGTTCGGCGGTATTGTTGGACGAGACGACCCGGACCAACCTTACGCGTACGCTTACGCGAGACCGGTTCCCTCGACCTGCTTTGCACAGAGATGGCTTGCGGGCGACTGCCTCTCCAACTTTAGTTGAACCAAGTATGGCTACGCCCGGTCCTTGCGAAGGTTAAAACGGAGTCTATTTGACAAACTATCGTTGTGGTTTTGATGCGTAGGTGAGATTGGTTCTTACTTAAGCCCGTAGCAGCCACGTAAAACATGCAACAACAAAGTAGAGGACGTCTAACTTGTTTTTGCAGGGCATGTTGTGATGTGGTATGGTCAAGACATGATGCTAAATTTTATTGTATGAGATGATCATGTTTTGTAACCGAGTTATCAGCAACTGGCAGGAGCCATATGGTTGTCGCTTTATTGTATGCAATGCAATCGCCCTGTAATGCTTTACTTTATCACTAAGCGGTAGCGATAGTCGTAGAAGCATAAGTTTGGCAAGACGAAACGATGCTACGATGGAGATCAAGGTGTCGCGCCGGTGACGATGGTGATCATGACAGTGCTTCGAAGATGGACATCGCAAGCACAAGATGATGATGGCCATATCATATCACTTATATTGATTGCATGTGATGTTTATCTTTTATGCATCTTATCTTGCTTTGATTGACGGTAGCATTTTAAGATGATCTCTCACTAATTATCAAGAAGTGTTCTCCCTGAGTATGCACCGTTGCGAAAGTTCTTCGTGCTGAGACACCACGTGATGATCGGGTGTGATAGGCTCTACGTTCAAATACAACGGGTGCAAAACAGTTGCACACGCGGAATACTCAGGTTATACTTGACGAGCCAAGCATATACAGATATGGCCTCGGAACACGGAGACTGAAAGGTCGAGTGTGAATCATATAGTAGATATGATCGACATAGTGATGTTC
Source organism: Triticum aestivum (assembly GCF_018294505.1). Lineage (NCBI taxonomy): Eukaryota > Viridiplantae > Streptophyta > Magnoliopsida > Poales > Poaceae > Triticum > Triticum aestivum. The sequence goes on along the minus strand of NC_057812.1, from coordinate 446,823,228 downwards.
ACCAACGAAAATACTCCATCTCACGTGATGATCGGACATGGTTTAGTTGATTTGGATCACGTGGTCACTTAGAGGATTAGAGGGATGTCTATCTAAGTGGGAGTTCTTTAGTAATATGATTAATCGAACTTAAAATTTATCATGAACTTAGTCCCTGATAGTATCTTGCTTGTTTATGTTGATTGTAGATAGATGGCTCGTGCTGTTTTTCCGTTGAATTTTAATGCGTTCCTTGAGAAAGCAAAGTTGAAAGATGATGGTAGCAATTACACGGACTGGGTCCGTAACTTGAGGATTATCCTCATTGCTGCACAGAAGAATTACGTCCTGGAAGCACCGCTGGGTGCCAGGCCTACTGCTGGAGCAACACCAGATGTTGTGAACGTCTGGCAGAGCAAAGCTGATGACTACTCGATAGTTCAGTGTGCCATGCTTTACGGCTTAGAATAGGGACTTCAACGACGTTTTGAACGTCATGGAGCATATGAGATGTTCCAGGAGTTGAAGTTAATATTTCAAGCAAATGCCCGAATTGAGAGATATGAAGTCTCCAAATAAGTTCTACAGCTGCAAGATGGAGGAGAACAGTTCTGTCAGTGAGCATATACTCAAAATGTCTGGGTATAATAATCACTTGATTCAATTGGGAGTTAATCTTCCGGATGATTGCGTCATTGACAGAATTCTCCAATCACTGCCACCAAGCTACAAGAGCTTTGTGATGAACTATAATATGCAAGGGATGAACAAGACTATTCCCGAGCTCTTCGCAATGCTGAAAGCTGCGGAGGTAGAAATCAAAAAGGAGCATCAAGTGTTGATGGTTAACAAAACCACTAGTTTCAAGAAAAAGGGCAAAGGAAAGAAGAAAGGGAACTTCAACAAGAACAACAAGCCAGTTGCTGCTCAAGAGAAGAAACCCAAGTCTGGACCTAAGCCTGAAACTGAGTGCTTCTACTGCAAGCAGACTGGTCACTGGAAGCGGAACTGCCCCAAGTATTTGGCGGATAAGAAGGATGGCAAGTTGAACAAAGGTATATGTGATATACATGTTATTGATGTGTACCTTACTAATGCTCGCAGTAGCACCTAGGTATTTGATACTGGTTCTGTTGCTAATATTTGCAACTCGAAACAGGGGCTACGGATTAAGCGAAGATTGGCTAAGGACGAGGTGACGATGCGCGTGGGAAACGGTTCCAAAGTCGATGTGATCGCAGTCGGCACGCTACCTCTACATCTACCTTCGGGATTAATATTAGACCTAAGTAATTGTTATTTGGTGCCAGCGTTGAGCATGAACATTATATCTGGATCTTGTTTAATGCGAGACGGTTATTCATTTAAATCAGAGAATAATGGTTGTTCTATTTATATGAGTAATATCTTTTATGGTCATGCACCCTTGAAGAGTGGTCTATTCTTATTAAATCTCGATAGTAATAATACACATATTCATAATGTTGAAACCAAAAGATGCAGAGTTGATAATGAAAGTGCAACTTATTTGTGGCACTGTCGTTTAGGTCATATCGGTATAAAGCGCATGAAGAAACTCCATACTGATGGACTTTTGGAACCACTTGATTATCAATCACTTGGTACTTGCGAACCGTGCCTCATGGGCAAGATGACTAAAACACCGTTCTCCGGTACTATGGAGAGAACAACAGATTTGTTGGAAATCATACATACCGATGTATGTGGTCCGATGAATATTGAGGCTCGAGGCGGATATCGTTATTTTCTCACCTTCACAGATGATTTGAGCAGATATGGAGATATCTACTTAATGAAGCATAAGTCTGAAACATTTGAAAAGTTCAAAGAATTTCAGAGTGAAGTTGAAAATCATCGTAACAAGAAAATAAAGTTTCTATGATCTGATCGTGGAGGAGAATATTTGAGTTACGAGTTTGGTGTACATTTGAAAAACTGTGGAATAGTTTCACAACTCACGCCACCCGGAACACCACAGCGCAATGGTGTGTCCGAACGTCGTAATCGTACTTTACTAGATATGGTGCGATCTATGATTTCTCTTACAGATTTACCGCTATCATTTTGGGGTTATGCTTTAGAGACGGCCGCATTCACGTTAAATAGGGCACCATCAAAATCCGTTGAGACGACGCCTTATGAACTGTGGTTTGGCAAGAAACCAAAGTTGTCGTTTCTTAAAGTTTGGGGCTGCGATGCTTATGTGAAAAAGCTTCAACCTGATAAGCTCGAACCCAAATCGGAGAAATGTGTCTTCATAGGATACCCAAAGGAAACTGTTGGGTACACCTTCTATCACAGATCCGAAGGCAAGACATTCGTTACTAAGAATGGATCATTTCTAGAGAAGGAGTTTCTCTCGAAAGAAGTGAGTGGGAGGAAAGTGGAACTTGACGAGGTAACTGTACCTGCTCCCTTACTGGAAAGTAGTTCATCACAGAAAACTGTTTCAGTGACACCTACACCAGTTAGTGAGGAAGCCAATGATAATGATCATGAAACTTCAGATCAAGAAACTACTGAACTTCGTAGATCAACCAGAGTAAGATCCGCGCCAGAGTGGTACGGTAATCCTGTTCTGGAAGTCATGCTACTAGATCATGATGAACCTATGAACTATGAAGAAGCGATGGTGAGCCCAGATTCCGCAAAGTGGCTTGAAGCCATGAAATCTGAGATGGGATCCATGTATGAGAACAAAGTATGGACTTTGGTTGACTTGCCCGATGATCGGCAAGCAATTGAGAATAAATGGATCTTTAAGAAGAAGACTGACGCTGATGGTAATGTTACTGTCTACAAAGCTCGACTTGTCGCAAAAGGTTTTCGGCAAGTTCAAGGGATTGACTATGATGAGACCTTCTCACCCGTAGCGATGCTTAAGTCCGTCCGAATCATGTTTGCGATTGCCGCATTTTATGATTATGAAATTTGGCAGATGGATGTCAAAACTGCATTCCTGAATGGATTTCTGGAAGAAGAGTTGTATATGATGCAACCGGAAGGTTTTGTCGATCCAAAGCGAGCTAACAAAGTGTGCAAGCTCCAGCGATCCATTTATGGACTGGTGCAAGCCTCTCGGAGTTGGAATAAACGTTTTGATAGTGTGATCAAAGCATTTGGTTTTATACAGACTTTCGGAGAAGCCTGTATTTACAAGAAAGTGAGTGGGAGCTCTGTAGCATTTCTGATATTATATGTGGATGACATATTACTGATTGGAAATGATATAGAATTTCTGGATAGCATAAAGGGATACTTGAATAAAAGTTTTTCAATGAAAGACCTCGGTGAAGCTGCTTACATATTAGGCATTAAGATCTATAGAGATAGATCAAAACGCTTAATTGGACTTTCACAAAGCACATACCTTGACAAAATTTTGAAGAAGTTCAAAATGGATCAAGCGAAGAAAGGGTTTTTGCCTGTGTTACAAGGTGTGAAATTGAGTAAGACTCAATACCGGACCACTGCAGAAGATAGAGAGAATATGAAAGATGTTCCCTATGCATCAGCCATAGGATCTATCATGTATGCAATGCTGTGTACCAGACCTGATGTGTGCCTTGCTATAAGTTTAGCAGGGAGGTACCAATGTAATCCAGGAGTGGATCACTGGACAGCGGTCAAGAACATCCTGAAATACCTGAAAAGGACTAAGGATATGTTTCTCGTATATGGAGGTGACAAAGAGCTCATCGTAAAAGGTTACGTTGATGCAAGCTTTGACACTGATCCGGACGATTCTAAATCGCAAACCGGATACGTGTTTACATTAAACGGTGGAGCTGTCAGTTGGTGCAGTTCTAAACAAAGCGTCGTAGCAGGATCTACATGTGAAGCGGAATACATAGCTGCTTCGGAAGCAGCAAATGAAGGAGTCTGGATGAAGGAGTTCATATCCGATCTAGGTGTCATACCTAGCGCATCGGGTCCAATGAAAATCTTTTGTGACAATACTGGTGCAATTGCCTTGGCAAAGGAATCCAGATTTCACAAAAGGACCAAACACATCAAGAGACGCTTCAACTCCATCCGGGATCTAGTCCAGGTGGGAGACATAGAGATTTGCAAGATACATACGGATCTGAATGTTGCAGACCCGTTGACTAAGCCTCTTCCACGAGCAAAACATGATCAGCACCAAGGCTCCATGGGTGTTAGAATCATTACAGTGTAATCTAGATTATTGACTCTAGTGCAAGTGGGAGACTGAAGGAAATATGCCCTAGAGGCAATAATAAAGTTATTATTTATTTCCTTATAATCATGATAAATGTTTATTATTCATGCTAGAATTGTATTTACCGGAAACATAATACATGTGTGAATACATAGACAAACAAAGTGTCACTAGTATGCCTCTACTTGACTAGCTCGTTAATCAAAGATGGTTATGTTTCCTAACCATGAACAATGAGTTGTTATTTGATTAACGAGGTCACATCATTAGTAGAATGATCTGATTGACATGACCCATTCCATTAGCTTAGCACCCGATCGTTTAGTATGTTGCTATTGCTTTCTTCATGACTTATACATGTTCCTATGACTATGAGATTATGCAACTCCCGTTTACCGGAGGAACACTTTGGGTACTACCAAACGTCACAACGTAACTGGGTGATTATAAAGGAGTACTACAGGTGTCTCCAATGGTCGATGTTGGGTTGGCGTATTTCGAGATTAGGATTTGTCACTCCGATTGTCGGAGAGGTATCTCTGGGCCCTCTCGGTAATACACATCACATAAGCCTTGCAAGCATTACAACTAATATGTTAGTTGTGAGATGATGTATTACAGAACGAGTAAAGAGACTTGCCGGTAACGAGATTGAACTAGGTATTGGATACCGACGATCGAATCTCGGGCAAGTAACATACCGATGATAAAGGGAACAACGTATGTTGTTATGCGGTCTGACCGATAAAGATCTTCGTAGAATATGTAGGAGCCAATATGGGCATCCAGGTCCCGCTATTGGTTATTGACCGGAGACGTGTCTCGGTCATGTCTACATTGTTCTCGAACCCGTAGGGTCCGCACGCTTAAGGTTACGATGACAGTTATATTATGAGTTTACATGTTTTGATGAACCGAAGGAGTTCGGAGTCCCGGATGAGATCGGGGACATGACGAGGAGTCTCGAAATGGTCGAGACGTAAAGATTCATATATTGGATGATATGGTTAGGCCAAGGGGTCAAGCCCATGAGGCTTTAGATCGGTGCAAAAAGGAGTTTTGCGGAGGCCAGGGGGCCAAACGCCGGAGACCCTGGCGTCTGGCCCTGGGCCAGACGCCGAGGCCCATGGCGTCTGGGCCAGACGCCAAGGATTGTGGCGTTTGGTCCTGGAGTCCGAGTGGGACTCTTGCCTTTCGGGCAAAACCGACTTTGAGGAGGCTTTTGCTCCAAGTTTCGACCCCGGGGCTCAACATATAAATAGAGGGGCAGGGCTAGCACCAAAGACACAACAAGTTGATCCACGTGATCTATTCCTTAGCCGTGTGCGGTGCCCCCTGCCACCGTATACCTCGATAATACTGTAGCGGAGTTTAAGCGAAGCCCTGCTGCTGTAGTTCATCAAGATCGTCACCACGCCGTCGTGCTGACGGAACTCTTCCCCGACACTTTGCTGGATCGGAGTCCGGGGATCGTCATCGAGCTGAACGTGTGCTCGAACTCGGAGGTGCCGTAGTTTCGGTGCTTGATCGGTTGGATCGTGAAGACGTACGACTACTTCCTCTACGTCGTGTCATCGCTTCCGCAGTCGGTCTGTGTTGGGTACGTAGACAACACTCTCCCCTCGTTGCTATGCATCACATGATCTTGCGTGTGCGTAGGAAATTTTTTGAAATTACTACGAAACCCAACACCTTTAGCAACAGTTGTTCTCCAGATTCCTCATCATCATCATCCTCGCCCTCCTTCTTATGGCTGCGAGCAAGCTTCTCCTTCTGCTGCTGACCCTTCGCACAACGGCCGCCACAGCCACTATGGTTCTTGTTGCCGGACCCACCAGCGTGATCTTGTCATTTATCTTGGTCACTCTTCTTGTACTCTTGCTTTTGCTTCTCGGCAAGCTACTCCACTTGCCGGCAATCATTAAGGTCATGGCCCTTGGTGAGGTGGATCTTGCAATACGGTCCCTTGGTCTTGCCAGAGCCATCCGCCTTCCCGCCTGCAGCAGCCTCCAAACAATCATTGCATCCAACAAGCTCATTGTCAGCACTGTCAGTCTTGGGCTTCTTAGCGGCATTTGAGTTGCCGGAACTCTCAACTGCCATCGCTGTCTTGCCTTTGTGCTTGTGGTTGCACTTCTGGCCTGTCTTCTTTGGGTTGGACGCATCGTCATCCTTAGAATCAACCTTGGCGCCAGCGTCCTCCCAGGGAAGTCTCCTCCCCTCCTCAGCACATGCACACTGATCTACCAAGGTGTACAACTCATTGACGATGCTCACATGGTCGATGTTTAACTAAGCCCGCATCCTGCGGTTGTGCACATTCGTGTGGAATGACACAATCACAGCAACAGGGTGCACATTGGGGATATTGTGGTGCACATAGCTAAACCTGTGTACGTACTTACGAAGGGGTTCACCATCCATTTCTGGAATCAAGTGAAGGTCACTGGGCTTCCCCGGAGGCTCGTGGCCCCTGATGTAGGTCCCAACGAACACATGACGCAAGTCCGGCCAAAAAGAGATAGAGGCCTCCGGCAAGTTCATCAGCCGAGATCTCACATTCGACTTGAGCGCCGATGGAAAATAGTTGACGAGAATCTTGCCGTCTCTGCCACCGCGACTTGCACCGTGATGGTGTAGATTCCAAGAAACTCAGTCAGGTTGAGCTTGCCATCGTACTTCTCTGGCAAATTAGGCTTGAAATTCGGGAGTGGGGCCACTGAACTTGTCGCAGCTAGTGGGTAAATGTTAGGCAGCCCACATCGTCGGGTAGGCACTCAGGAAACCCCGATGCAGGTTCGTTCACCACCGGCCCTTCTCGCACGTCTGATAGACGGCGTGCTTCCCGGTGTCGCTTGATGGTAGTTTGAACATCTTCGGCACGTCGGTCATTGATGACCTGGAGTTGGTCTAGGTGGCGATTCCAGCAACCTTGCAGATCGGACGATGTCATGGAGATATTGACATGGGCGTCGACCCACTTGCTCTATCGTACTTGTCAGGGAGGGAATTGTACCATCGACGCACCACCTAGGGTTCGCCCACCAGCCTCTTGCACTGGCACTATTGGCTGCCACTAAGAGGGCCCCGCCGTCCACGCCCCATCGTTCTTAGCGTAGCCCACAAGCCTATGGATGGTGGCACGCCACTCATCCATCTTCTTCGGAGCTGCAGGAGAGTTCAGCAACAGCCCCACCCGCGCCGGCGACTTGGGCATGATTGGACGTAAGGACTCACTACTAGGGAAAAGCCTATACACGGAGCGATAGCAGTAGCGCTTGTTAAAATAGGGCGCTACTGCTACTTTGTAGTAGCGCGTTCCAGAGAAGTGCGCTATAGCTACAACTATAGAAGTAGCGCGTGTGCAGCAAAAAGCGCTAACACTAAATCCCAACGTGTTGGCGGTAGGCTAGGAATAGTAGTAGCGGTTCCGCACAAAGCGTGCTACCACTATGGTCGTTGTTGCAGCGCGTTTCCTGCGTAGAGCGCTACTGTTAAGAAAGAAAAGAAAAATGAAAAAATAGAAAAGTAAATGAAAATGAAAGAAGTAGGTAACGGAGAAATGAAAAAAAGAAAATGTAAGGATAAACAAAAGAAATAAATGCTTCCTATAGCAATAGCGTGTTTTGCTAAAACACGCTATAGCTAACTTAGCTACAGCGCGTTTCCGAAACAACGCTACTGCTAGTTCGACTTAACCACCCGCGGGCTCAAAACTTTGCTAAGTCCTCCTTTCCCCCCTCTCCCCCCTGTTCCCCTAACTCCTCTCTCGCCGCTGCCCGAGCCCGAGCCTGCCCTCATCACCGCCGCCCGAGGCCGCCCTCAACATCACCGCCGCCACCCGCCGACTCTCTCGACCTCACCATCTCCGCCCTCGACCTCACCGCCGCCGCCCTTGACCTCGCCGCCGCCGCCCGAGCCTGCCCAGGACCGCCGCCTCCCGATCCCGAGCCCGCCCTCGCCGCCCCTACCTCCGTCACCGAGCACCTCCCCGCCACCGTCTCTCCTCTCTCTGTAAGCCCCCCACCCCTCTCTCCGCTTTTTCTTCCTCTGCCATGTTAATTAGCAGTAGTACATAGTAGATGTTAATTAGTACTAGGGTTCATAGATAATGATTTTTAGTAGTAGTAGTAGATGTTAATTAGTAGTACTGATTGTACTAGTTAACTAGGACAGTATTGTTAATAGTACATGTTTTTTAGTTAGGGTAATAATAGATGTTAAGTAGTAGATAATGTAGATGTTAATTAGCTCGGTAGGGTTTAGTTTTTTTAATTGAGTTTGTTTAACTAGATGTTAATTAGGGCAGTAGGGTTTAGTTTAGAATAAAGTTTAGTTCAGTAGTTAACTAAATATAATCTATATTTGGTTTTTGAATTTAGTTTGAGAGAGCATGAGATTTGTGTAGATTTTCTTGAAGTGTCAAACGCTAGGAGATGCAAATTTGAAGTGGTCAGGATATATGCAAATTCCTCAATTGTATTTGCGCATGTTTCGATTGTGCCGAAGTGGCTTTGTTGTTTCTAGGGAATGAAGCCGAGTGGCCTATGTTTTGCCAGAATGTTGATTCATTTCCGTTCCGGCAAATTTCAGGTTCTCGATTTGTCCACTTTTTTATCAAAAGTCATGCCAAAATTTTCCATGAATTTCGGCATGCCTTGTGCTACAAACTAGGATATATCGAGTGCCCGGGATTTGCCGCACCGGGGAGGAGTCAATGTTCCTACAAAGCATAGGCCTTTTTATGTCATTATTCATTTTATTAGGTCTAGAATTAATTGGCAAGATTTAATCATAGGAAACATGGCTAGCAACGATGAAGGACAGGGTACTGGTGACAGTGACAACGTCTACCTGGCGGTAGAAGAATTTTTTAGGGAAGCCGAGGATCAAGAGTTGATGTTCCTAGGTCCACCTATCACATCGGAGATTGAGACCAACATCGAGACCGGCGCTGAGGCTGAGACCGGCATCGAGACAGGCGCTGAGACTGAGACCAGCGCCGAGACTAGTGGAGCCAGTATAGAACCAAAAGCAAAGAGGCAACGGATTCCTAACAAGCTCAGTACTACTAGACTAGGTGGACGACGGCAATTTTGAGCCAAACGCGCCCGAGGAAGCACGTGCATGCTACGGCAATCAAATAGGTTGCATCATACGGACAACCGCCACCATCAACGATGAGAAACTAAACAAGATAGATAATATGAGGCCCTCCCTCCTAAAGAAGCTCAACCAGATATTCTTGTTCCCGGGCCGGAATGAAAAGGATTATAAAGATCCAGATAAGGACCCGACAATGAAGAAGATAAACAAACACGCCATGACCAAGTTTAGCGACGCGTTGGCCGCCTAGAAATCAAGGGTGAAATGCCAGATCATCAACCAAAAGGAACCGTACTCTGAGATTGTAAAGGATAATCCGACAATCATGGTAGAGCACTTTCAAATATTCAAGGCGCCTTGTGAGGCCGAAGCTGCCAAAAAAAGTTGAAGTACATGAAGGGGCTTCAACAGAGGAACATTGGGTGCCACCACCTCGGAAGCCGTGGTTACAGCGGGAAGAGGTCCATATGGGCCAAGGAGGACGCGGAAGCCACGATTCTGGGCATCCCAGACCCCTTGGCGGAGTTCACCATCCCGCAAGAGCGTGACATCCTCAGGGCTCGACACCGTTGGGACCCAGTGAAGAAGGTTTTTGAGACGAACGTGGTCACGATGGAGTTCATGATACTGCAGTTTCTGATCAATTTGAATGCATGTTAGTCATATTTGTAAACGATCCGTGTGCCTTTTGCAGAGAGAGCAGCACAAGATTGTGGCCGAAAGCGACTCGCCGTCTAAGGCATTGCCGAGGCCCAAGTGGGACACTCCATTCAAACGGGCATTGAACATATTGAAAAGACTCCCGGTGGAGACTCGGTCATCATATGGACGCGTGCATGGTGTCCGAGACGGCGCCATGTGGAAGAAGTACTACCGTGAGACCATGGAGGAGAGAAAGGAAAGACGGAGGTTAACTGAAGAAAACATCGACAAGAAGGTTGAGATTGCGCTTGAGAAGAAATCATCTGAGACAGTCGCAACAGCGGTAGCTGCCGCAAAACAGGTGCTTGTAGATATGTCTACTACCTTGGTTCCGGCCGTTTTCAATTGGAGCAGGCAAAATCCAGAAAAAAATGCAGCAGACTTTCCCCTTGCTGACTTCTTCGGGAGCAGCTCGACTAGCGTTGCACCAGCACCTGCAGCTGCACCGGCTCCCGCACCGGCTCCTGCACCTGCTCCCACACCTGCTCCGGCACCGGCTCCCGCACCGGACGTGCTCGGCGGTGCTTTGTCTTTGGCTGAGCTCGACGCCCTCACGGTATCTGTCACACCAGCCCCTTTCAATAAATGTATAATCTCCCGTTTTTGTTGCCTTTCGGATGTCTCACATCGCAGACTTTTCTTTGCAGGCCGATGAAATCCCATGCACCATATTGTACACCATCGGCGACTAGAAGGTGGACGTGGGGAAGGCGACGATAATGGAGTCGAAGGAACCATGGTTCCATAGCCGGCCGATCCCCCTGGACGTCTTCAAGGTTTCCGTGGCCAGTGTCAAATCGGGCCATGAGAATTTAGCTCCTCTGGTACTAGTGGGGGATGACGACGAGACCCCGCGGCGGCTTGGTGATTGTTGCAATGGGTGGGTCCTGTTGTGGCCAAAGATTCTGCTTCGTCTGGAGGCGGCCAGGAGCACACCCACGAGCATGCAGTTAGGTATGAACATCAACACCCCACCTACCCAATTAGCATCGGTTGTCGTGCTGGGTGATAGCGGAGGGGGTGAGGAAGAGGCTCCATTAGTCGCTAGTGACGTCTCCATAGATGAGGATGAGTATGACGTTGACACTCAACAATATGTCAATACTGGCGCCTACTTAGGGTTTGAGCGTGATGAGTCGGTGCCTGAATTGCCGCCTCCTGAGTCTGAACATATTATGGACAACCTTCCGGTAGTAAAGAAGTCTAGGAAGAGACCGAGGAAAGACAAAAAAGATGCTTCTATGATCCAGCCGCCTCAGGTTCAAGACCGTATAGATATCCCTGGTGCGGCAAAATGGCATATCCTCGGTCAACCAATCCTACCTAAAGCAGTGCTAGGGGCCAGATTCGGCGATTTAAGCAGACTTCATGACGATGTGCTGCGGATAGAGAAAGGCCTCATCGCCTCAAAAAATCCAGGATACCCACTCTACGTGGTTAATGTGCTGCGGCAATTGTCGTACGTTGACACATTCCCCGCGGAGAAGTTCTTCCTTCGATTCGATTACATCTTCGACATGTTTCACTTGAAGAAGCTGGATTTTACGTTTGTCCGCCTTTATGCCTTGCACATGAACTACCTCATCGGGGTTGAGTAGATACCTCATATCTGTGTCGCTGACCTGTACTTCATGCACGAGGGCTTCTTGGGATTCTGCGCAGAGCACCGTGAATATGCGAGGGAATACATCACCAAGGCTCGCCAATAAGGACAAGGAGGCGATTCTCGTGCCTTATCATCCCCTGTAAGTCATCCGCGCGGATATCCTTCCTTTGATTTCAATCATTCATTTGCACGGTGGAGGCTAATTAATTTGAGGTGTACTTATTTTGCGCAGCGGTGGGCATGCCATCCTCATCATCCTGTACCCTCGATACTCCCACACTCTTTACTTGGACTCGTCGAAGAACATTAACAAAAAGGATTACACCCACATCAAGTCTGTTCTCGATAGTGCTATGTTTTACTACGGCGCACGGGGTGGAGAGGTCAAGGAAAAGAAGAAAAGGGACGGCAGGCCCGCCTTCGGCCATAAGACCGACTTCTACTGCATCCAGCAACCGAGTGATTCTCTTAATGATGGATTCTATGTCCTACACCACATGTTGGAGTGCAGACGGGATCACCAGAACCTTCGCATGTCACCTAGATCCGGCGATGCCCATATTCTGCAATGGGCAAAGAACTTAGGAGATAACGAGGATCATCGACTTCGAGATGAGTTCTATCACATCCAGAGTGAACTTGCCCAAACCATCATGAAGGAGGTCGTCGTAAAAATAGGGATGTTCGACGGAGAAGGACAAATGTCGTGCGAAGACGACCGAACACGCGTAGACGCTCAGCGTCTTGACCTGAAGCCTTTCACTAGGCTCGGGGACTATCTCCCTGACTTGGATGGATGGCACGACATGGAGTGATTGTCGATATATGACAATGTGTCCGTTTAGTCCATACTATCTGTATGATGAAACTTTGAGTTATGCACGACGAAACTTTCTTTGAGATGTAATTAAACCGTCCTCCTCGACTAGCGAAGATCACTCTAGTTAGGGCATTTTGGGTACAATGAACTTTGTTATTTATGCTTATGATATGTTGCTTCTATTTTTGCCAAGTCTGTCTCTTTCTGTTGCTCAACTATATATGTTGCATATCATCGACTCATGTGACAATGCAGGTGTATAGATCATCGATGGCGAAGAAGTGCTACGCTAGGAGTATACGACGAGTGGCCGATATGTCAGGCCCAGGTGTACCGGTTTCCGGTTTTCGAGCGACAGCCAGTAGTTAGTTTAGGTTCATGCTAATGCGAGAGAGGGATACGAACTCATGTACTGCATAGTTCCTCTCTCACTCAAAGTGATAGCTCTTCTCGCGTATATCATTGTTTAGATGGATGATGATGTAGTTGCAAGTAATCGAGACTTGTATCGCTATTTTCGAGATGATGATGAAAGACCACTTTGTGTTGGATGATGATTATGATCATGACATGATTTGATGAGACTATTTGTATGTATATGCTATGATTACATTTGTATGTGTATGATATGCTAAAGATTATTGTATAAAGCCTATTCAAATACAAAAAAAAATATGCAGAAAAAAATAGAAACTAATAAAACTAGCAGTAGAGAGGGGAACAAAGTTAGCAGTAGTGCTCCCTTACCATTAGCGCTTCCTGCTAAAAAGTGCTGCAGATATTAGCAGAGCGCTCTGGACTAAAGCGCGCTACTGCTAGCCATGTATAGCAGTAGCATGGGACGACAGGCGCTACTGCTACACATTAGCTGTAGCGCCTTATCATTAGCGCGTCGTCCCGCGCTACTGATAGGCAAAATACCCATGCTACTGCTAGGGTTTTCCCTAGTAGTGACTAAGAGCTAGTTCAACTTCTGTGCGAGCCAGAAGGAGATCCACCTTTGTCCTGTTGCCACGGTCGATGCTCGCCCATAGCTTGATGTGGTGGCAGGCCATGTGTACCATGAGAATGGTGCAGATGCTCCTTGCTTGGTTGTGGCTAGGGTCGACATCGTTGCAGGGAACCGTCTCATGTCCATCTTGTGATGGCCTCAGCGCGCGTCCTACTACTCCGTCATTCTTGGACCCCACGGTGTCATCCTTGGATGTGGCCGCAGTGACCTTGTAAACCACAGCACCACCTGTCAATGTAGCGACGCGCGGGTCTTGGTTTCCGGCGGAGATACTATGACTCTTATCATCGGAAGGGTGTGGAGAGCACTCGCCGCCGGTCCTGCTAGCCAGAGGCATCTAGACTGGCATCTTGGAGCCCAATGGTGCACCCAACGCCGTGCTCTTCTTCTTCAGCACCATGGGTGAAGAAGATGGCAAAACCTTTACGAAGACTGCTGGAGTAGATCCGCACAAGCGATCCCCCTGCCTGGCGCGGCAAACATGTTGGGGTAAGATGATCTATGGGACCAGCGAGGATCCCTTTTGCAGTTCGGCTTGGGAGATCGACGAGCACGAAGAGCAAATCGAAGAGTATACGCGCGAGGTTTTCTCACGTTCGGGCTGCCGTGGAGGCGTAAAACCCTACTCTTGTCTTTGGGTGGTTTGACTTGGGGCTCAAGTTACAAGCAGGGCTTGCTGGAAAAACGTGAGCAAGGTGCACTACTGTGTAAGCTTGAGTCGGGTGTCGACCCATGCCAAGGTAGCCACAGGCCGCCTTTTATCGACGAAAAGGGGTCACCACGGTGGCAACATGGTCATTACATGTATGGGAATAGTGGTCTCGACGTTATCCAACCTAATCCTACCAGACTAGGACAAGGGCATTGATGCATCATGAACTAATAGCAATCCTTTGGCAAAAGGCGTCTCTCCTTCTGTGCCGTCGACGTGGATGAGCCTATCTCCTTGATACATTCACTCGATGGGTGTCAATAAAGTTGATCTGCATGCGATGTGCTGACACGCGCCCTGATGATCCTCCCCAAGTCGCTCGCCCACTCGACACCTAATCTTGACAAGCCATCAGCTAGTCGATGAGGTGGAGTGGTCGAGAAGCGAAAGGGGGAAGCTTTCCGGCAAGGAGCTTGATGGGTCTTGGCTTGCCGATGTGGGGCTTTCCAGGAACTGAAGTCTTGACCATCATTACTAACTTAGTACTTCTCGATCACCTGCTTGGAGGTCTTCTTCACGGTCTTAGTGCCCTAGTATTGAGGCTTGGGTCGAGTTATCCTCTGGCAAGGCCTTGTTGTCCGGAGGGCTGCAATTGCCTGTGCTCAAGTCTTGGGTACTAAGGGACCCCTAATTTAGTACAACGACATGGCCTTCTCAGCTAGCCGTTCAACAAGTCTCATCTCCTAGAAGAGGAAGGGCAGATTGGGGTAACCCCGGAGAGGTTGCAGAGCTGCAATAGAATGTCAAATTTCTGGCAAGCAATAAGAATATCAAGCATGTGGATATGGTTGATGTCATGCTCCACTGCCGCATCTTGCCACTCTAGCTTCGGGCGGGCCCAATGTGGGCCTAAAAGCCAGAGGATGTGCCCCCCGTGAAGCACTTCTTCTATGCCTCCCTGGCCGAGATGTGGACGATGCTATTCAAGTCGCCCCATGACAAATCCCCCCCCCCAGAAGAGAGGGCAACTACTTCGAAGACGCAGACGACGCCTCTGAGGTAACTACAACACACAACATCGTATTATGTATTCTTTATTATCTTGTATATCTTCCTATTGCAATAATCGGATCCACCCTTTCTTTTCTCAAAAAACAGATCCTCAAGGGACAGTAGATGTTGGGTTCGGCCGCTGCCCACTACTGCAGGACACTACTAATGCGACACTACAATCAGAGACCCTTCGACGAAACTATGTGTGATGCATTAATCGCAAACGGTGATGTAAAAACCAGTCAAAAATGATACAAAACGTTTGTGATGGCAGAGACATCAAACACCATTCACATAATAGTTGCATGTGCAATGCGTGCCATACGGTTAATCCATAAGAAATGTTTACGATGAGCCAGAACAACAGAAACGGGCAGCCATATCAAGGTGTATGCGGTAAATGGCCTACACTTCACTCGGATGAACTGTTTGCAATTAGGGAACACAACAAAAACGGTCAGCCAGATCAAGGGTGTGTGATATATGGCATACAGTTTGCTCAGATGAACTTTTTTGATTAGGCAACACAATAGAAATGGTTCAACTTAATAACATGTGTGTGATACGCGCCATACAGTTCACATAGATGAACTATTTGCGATAAGCCAAAAGAACACAAATGATTTGTGTAAACAAGATGTGTGTGATACGCGAGAAACAGGCCACTCGAATGAACTGTTTGCGATGAGAAATATAACACAAACGGTAACTACAGTTAATTCATGTGCGATTATGTGTGTAGAAAAAACTTTGAAAAATGCAACGAGTTGCTTGTGATGGCTAGCAGTACCGCGAGTACTCGTGTGTGATGATTAGTAAGTTACACATACATTTTCTTATGTTAACACGTGTGTGATAACATGTGACACCGCATATAGTTGTCGGGTTGTGTGCTCCACTTAGTCTTCCGGTGCTCCAGCAAAGGCCCCCGCGCTCCACAGGGGTGAAGAAAATCCCCAATCCCCTAGTCAACTGCTAGCTATAAATAACCACAACAATGGCCGGCGGCAGCGACTCGCTATTAATCCACTTGCTAGCTAGTTACCCACACATACTGGCATACCCCCATCGCCCGATGACAGGATGAAGTTGCGCAACGGGAACGAGTGCCAGAGATCATAGTTTAGGTTAATTAATTATACGTCCAGAGTCAGTTGAGCACGAGGGCAATCACACGGCTCCTGAGCTATAATTTACTAACCTAATCTATGATCTCCATCGCCCGTTCCCCATTTCTAGTTGAGATCAAATAATTAAAGCTTTGGGCCTCCTTGGTAGCTGTCTCTTGCTGGTGCCACCCTGAGGCGAGCCTCAGGTGCTCCTTGGCGAGGCATTTATCGGTGTCCTAGAGGTCTGCCCCGAGCCAGTCGAGCGAGCCTGGGCATCAGCCAAAGCCCCGTGCCTGATCAGGGTGTCGCAGTTCACGAGCGGGAGGGCCTGGCGAGGAGGCAGCACCGTTGCGCTTGTTGACACCGTGGCCGAAGAGGCCTCAGCATGCTCCCCTTGGGGCGCAGGGGCTCCGCGTCCTTCCCAGCACTCGGCTCCGGTGGCACGGCTGGGGTGACTGCCGCCTCGGTCCGCTGAGCCCCGTGCATGGGCACTGCTTTGAGGCTGCGCCGTGGCACTCCATGCGTCATTTTCGGCGGCGGGGTTGAGAACGGCCGGTGGGGGCGAGGTGTCTCTCCCTTGTCCGTGGCCAGAGGTGTCGCGACCTCAGCAGGTGGCACCATGGGCTGAGTCACCGCGACCTCGACGACTGGCCCTCCCGGAGGAGTTGGCGGAGCACCGAGCGGAGTCAGGGAGCCCGCACACTCGGGTGCAGTGGTCCCTATGCACCCAAGTGTAACGCCAGGCTGGCGCAGGGCACCCCTGCACCCAGTAATGTTGCGGCCAAGCGTCGTTGCCGCCTTCAGGACGGAGGGCACCTTCACCACGGCGTTCACCTTCTTCTTCTTTGCGCCACCGCCCCTGATTCGGCACGGCAGGGAGTTTGCATGAACATATGAACTATAGGTGCACAACCATAGGACGGGCAGGGGTATTTACTCATCCGGCACGGTCCACTCCCTCTACTTCTCCTCCGTGAAGGCCGACACGCCGTCGCCCTTGCCAGGCGCCGCCCCCGCGTCACATCGGGCATTCTCAGGGCGGCCCATGGCGAGCCTCGCCACATCATCACCCCTTGGGGAGGCGCGAGGGCCATCCTGAAGGGACATGGTAGATGGGGGCTCGACCACCCCCACACCTGGGGCTGCCCTACCTGACGCCTGCACGGCCAAGGAAGCTGACTCCGCCCTCCTGGGCGCTCTAGGAGAGTGCGGAGAAGCTATGGGCGGAGGCTCATCGGCAGCGTCATCGTCCACAAGGCCAAGGAGGATCCGGCGATGCCCTCCTGAGGTCGTCCTCCTTCGTTTCCTCCGAGTCCTCATCGCGGTCACTGTCGCCGGAGGACAGCACCACCGGTGAGTTGGCGTGGTCGCACGGCTCAAGCCCCCACTCGTCGAAGACGGGCATCGCCTTGACCAGCTCTTCCTTCTCGTTGTGGCTGTACAGCGGAGGCCACGGCCTCGAGAGGGTCCCCAGGGATGTAGCTGAGCAGGGTCGACAAGGCCCCATCTAGCTCCTCAACTATTAGGCCAACAACGTGCAGCCTCATTGCGTCCCACGCGCCGTCATACTCCCACAAGGGCCACGAGTGCGCTTGGATTGGCACGATGCGCTACGCCAGGAACTCCTTCATGATCACCGCCCCCGTCAGCTTCGCCTTCACATGCATAGTTATCCTCTTCAGGAATGGCTTTTCTCAAGGGTTGGCGAGCTTTTCATGGCCCCATCCCGGGGCCTGCTTAGGCTGCGCCACCGGAGTCATCAAGAGCGGGTTGGTGTGACGAGCGTCCTTGAACACATCGTGCTGCCGATAGCCTTCCACCTTCTTCCCAGCTCTTGGGAGGGAGTTTCCGCCATGCACGTCGACGAGGGAGACGCACGCGGATCCATGGTTCCGGATGGTGAACCGCAAGCTGAAGAAGTGGCAGAAGAGCGCCACCAAGGGCCTTACACCCACGAAGGCCTCACAGTATAAGGCGAAGACAGACAGGAGGAGAATGAAGTTGGGCTTAAGATGGAGGGCATGGATTTTTTAATGCGTGAGGATGGCATAGAAGAAATCGGAGATTGGAGGAACCAGCCCAGCGAGGATGCTGTGGAGGAAGAAGGGGTAGACAGACTCCCACAGGCTATACTGCACCATCGAGTTGGGCCAGATCTGAGTCGTGCCCCCTTCATTCTGATCATCGACTATCAGCATAAGTGTCGGATCAAGACCCTTCTCCTTGGTGATGGAGGAGGTCAGGAGCGCCAGCCCGGCAGCAGAGGGACTTGCGGCCGGACCAACAGACTTTGTCTTCCCCGACGGGCGCCATTCGTGGGTCACCAACGTTGTCGAGGAAGGGGAAAAGGTGTTCTCTATTTGGATCTGGAGGAAGCCTATTGTGAGAGAAAGGGGAGCGCAACAGGACGAGAGCAAGCAGGAGAAGGAAGCAATGATGGCCCCATAGCGCCCCCAGGCTTTATGTCAGCCTGGATAGTTGCCGAGGTAACATGGGGAAGTGGGAGCATCCCACGCCCCACCGTGAGCCATGTGTCAAGCCTGGCCCGCAGGCAGTTGGGGCCCGCATCGCTTCGCCCCTTCTCTTTCTCTCCGTCGCAAGCGGGATCATGCGCACCGCAGGCCTGTGGGACTACGGGTACCCAGGCCCATCTGCCTGTGGCCCATTACGTGGCATCTTCAGAAGGACTAGTGCGGCCCAGCGTCAAGACCTCGTGAGCAAGACCCTTGAGAGGGCCGCCACCTCGTGAGGCAAGCGTCAGCAAGGATCATCAAGGGCTCCCGGGGGCCTCCCGTGGGGCGGTCTCCTGAAGCCGTCCCCCAAGGCCCTTCACGGGACGGACATCTCTAGCCTTTCCACCCCACCTCGCACTGCATGTGGGTGACGTGAGCCACGACGAGTGGAGCCAGAAGGGTACCGGCAGGTGCAATCAAGGATGATTCCCTCTTTGGTGCTAAGGGAACAAGGGCAGCTCGTCGCTTCCCAAAGCAGTACCCAAAGGTTGCCATTCCGGTGCTAGAAGACCAAGACCGCAGGCTCACCAGGGTGGAGGTCATCGCCGAGCCCACCGATGCATCAGGCCCGGAAGCTTTAGCAGGCGGAGACTGCTTTTGATAGGATGGGATGTACTCCTGTCACCCTTCGAAATTGGTCGTTGCGGTATCCCTTCCCACCTAGAGTTTTCGGGGGAAGAGGGCGAAGGCTAGTATAAGTATAGGCTAGTCTCCACCATCGAGGGGAACAAGTTCATCCGCCCTCCCTTGTATTGGCTCATGCTCATCCTCGTCGCGAGGCAATCTGTCGGTGTTAAAACCGGCCGATCTCGGGTGGGGGTCCTGAACTATGCGTCTGGGGATCGAAGGTAGCAGGAGACAAGGGGGACACGATGTTTACCCAGGTCCAGGCCCTCTTAATGGAGGTAAAACCCTATGTCCTGCTTGATTGTATTTGATGAGTATAGGTGTGACAAGAGTTGATCTACCTCGAGATCGTAATAGCTAAACCCTAGATGTCTAGCCTATATGATTTGTGTTAGCCTCTACGGACTAAACCCTCCGGTTTATATAGACACCGGTGGGGCCTAGGGTTGTACAAAGTTAGTTTACAGAGAAAGGAAACTACACATCCGGGCGTTAAGCTTGCCATCCACGCAATGGAGAGTCCCATCCGGACATGGGGGGGAGGTCTTCTATCTTGTATCTTCATGGCCCATCGGTCCGGCCCATGCTACACATCTCGGACACCCGAGGACCCCATAATCCAGGACTCCCTCAGTAGCCCCCAAACTTGCCTTCAATGACGATGTAATATTCGGCCCATGTCTTCGGCTTTGCAAGGCGGGTTCTTCATTATAATCCGGACCAATGATAATCCGACGATAACCTCAATGTCTTTTACGACCCCCCCCCTAACGGTGCTTCGATTTTCACGCGCCGGGCAAATACGAGTGTCCCATGCTTTTTTGCAAATAAGCCCTTCACCATGCTCGGACGGCACCTATATAAAGAGATATGGATCTCCAAAGGCCATCTCACACCACACAGAGGAAAAAAACGGCCAAGTCCAGCCACAAAACAAAGCCTTCCATCATGGTCGGCACCCCAGGCTCCTCTTCGCGGCCCCATGGCCCTCAAGAGGGCGATTGGCAGAGTTTCTCCATGCCCCATCTTCAACTAGGCCGGCTCCGGACGCAGGCTACCTCCCCCTCGCAGATCTAGTTCCTAATCGAGCGGGATTATATTCAATAGGAAATGACGCGATGGCTAAGAACTTCCCCAACCCCAATAAGTAGGAGAGGGTGTGCTTTGTCCCGTTTCTGTTATGGGGCCTAGGATTTCCAATCCATCCCTTCCTCTGGGGTTTATTGGAATTTTACGGCATCCAACTACACAACCTCACCCCAGGTTCGATTCTGCACATCTCAGGCTTTGTTGCCCTCTGCAAGCTATTCCTAGGCATCGAGTCCCATTTTGTACTATGGAGGAGATTCTTCTGCCTCGTTCCCTGCCACCAAGGGGGTTCCATATTTGAAGTGGGTGGTGCCAAAGTATGGTGTATTGCCGAATCTGGATACCCTGTAGGAACACCTAAATAAACATACCCGCAGTGGTCGTCGGAGTGGTTCTATATAGACGATGTTCCGCTGCCAGATCCAGTCAGGCGCGGCCTCCCTGAATTTTCCAGCACTCCTCTAAAGAAGCGCCTCAACTAGCGTCCCCGAAGTCCCAAAGAAGTGGACAGTGCGGAGATACAGAGGTTGCTCAGCAAGGTCAGGCTGCTCGCCCACTTCAAACTCTCGATAGTTGAGGTCATGGCGATTCTAATAAAGAGGTGCGTGCAGCCTCTTCAATCCAGAGTAACTCCCTTATGGTGTTACAATGGAGAACACGACGCGTCTCATTACAGACGGTAGGGTCCGGATACCCCAGCCGAACTGGCTTCAATTTTGGTCAATCTGTACAAGGGCGAAAAAGAAGATTTTCTCCGGTTAAACTGTCGGGAGGCCTATTCCATGTACACCCCTATTGAATGGGTAACATCTCGATCGTCTATGCTTATTTCACTGCATTGCAGACACTAGTCAAATGTACTTTTTGTTGCCACAAACTAGTCATGGAGGAGAAAGACTGAGGACGTCCACTGTCCTGCTCCCCAGCCGAAGGATCATAATCGTGATGAAGATCCTGGCTTTTGCGAGGATCTGGATATATATATATATATATATATATATATATATAATTCGACGATGGGGTATTCTATCAGGCGAGCTTTGACGGTTCAAAAGTGGCCATCATCGCCGACTACCCTTGCCTTTACACATTTTGCATCGTGAGTATCCAGAGGCTTCCTAAGAAGAGATCCTCGTTTGTATCCTTACCTATTGTACTGATCAGAATTTTAAGAGGATTGGCGCTCCAGGGACCGTATCTCCTCGATGGCGGCCCCCACACAAGGTCGTCGTTCAAAATGAAAAGGGACCGGGAGTACTGCGGAGACCTCACAGTATTCCAAGAAGTATGTATACTTTAATGCATGCCTAGGCCTGAGTCTGAATTGTTAAGGGTCTCCCCTTTTTGTCTTTTAATCTTTTAGGAGGAGTACGCGACAAACGGTGGGAAAACGCCTGATTAGCCAAATGTCCACTACACCGGTGTCGGACTCGTCAGCTAGGACGCAAGCCGACGCCACGCCCGTTCTGCCTCATCAAGAGGATTCAGATGACGTGTCGGTCACGAATTCTAAAGTGGAGAGCATGATGAATCACCGTCGATTAAAGGAAGCTATGCGTGATCCGGCCTTGTCCAAACAAGAATTCGCTGCACTGAGTTCGACAGATGCATATACCCAACCCGCTCGAGACGGCCTTGCTGAAGTTATTCAGCTGTTCTCAAAGAATATACAGGTAAAATTTGACACAATTTTGCATGTTCATATGCCAGTAGCCCCCGAGACTTGAAACGGTGAAGCAACCCGATTTAAGGATCGATAATTTTTGCAGGTTCTGCAAGAAAAGAACACTATGCTAGCTCAGGAGCTGAACACAAACCAGACGCAACTGAGTGCAGTCACCGCCGAACTAGTGGATTTGAAAGAGACCGCAATGGGCGCGTCTAAGGAGAGAAAACTTGAGGAGGAAAAGGACAGACAGTCCGAACAGATAGAGAGCTTGAAAGCTTAGCTATCAGCTGCTCAGAAGGAAAATGAAAAGCGAAAGGGCAGCATGTTCGGTATGTCTTCCCCTCTTATTTAGGACCACCATAGGTACTCATGTTTAATCCATAATGCGGAATACCATGAATTTGTTGCGGCATGTCTGTTAACTGGTCGACCAGAGGAGGAAGTGTCCGGGTTTCAAGGCGACGTGCTAAAGCAGTTGTTTGTCGTGCATGCCCGGGCCCGGAAAGCCATGAGGAGTATGGTGAAGGTGTTATGGCCATCTAATACCCCTCCAGAAAGTATGGAAGGCCTGGTGTCGGATTCAGGGCTCCGCAGACCCTTGAGAGGTTCAAACATTGGGGTGCGTACAAAGAACTCCTACTCCCCGGCTTGTCGGCCCAACGATTCCACGGATAGTCTCGATGGACCCAAAGAATGAGAGACACAGCGATTTATCCTGGTTTGGGCCACCTTGCGGTGTAATACCCTACTCCATCTTTGTGGTGGATTGCCTCGAGGGGCTGAGGATGAACAGCTCAGGAGGTGAGGTGTTCTTGACCTCAACGAGCTGGTGGGTGAGAAGATGGTCTGAATGATCCCCCCTCTCTATGGTGGTGGCTAAGTCCTATTTATAGTGGCCTTGGTTCTCTTCCCAAATGTTGGCAGGAAGGGATCCCACAACGGCCAATTTCAAAGGGAGACAACTAGTACAAGTTATCCTGACAAAAGTAGTCTTCGCCTGCAAAGGGCTCTGGTGGTGACGCTGCCGTGGGCTCCGTGATGACTTCCGTCCTGCCGTCTTGGCAGTCTTGGTCTTGTTGCACCAATATGGAAACCTTTGCTTGATTCCTCGGGACTCCGCGCCTACGCTTGCCTCCCTAGCACGAAAGAGGAAACTGGTACACTACGCCCGCTAGCGCCCGCCTGGCCTTGGTCGTCATGGCTCACGTCATGTGAGCCTCGCGAGGTGCGCCCTGCATATATATCTCCGCTCCTCGGGAGCCAGCCTAGTGAGGCCGCCCCCCAGGGAGGTCTTGGTGTTGTCTGTCTCATGAGGCTTGGCCCCTCGCAAGGGTCTTGTGTTGTTGCTGCCGAACTGGGCTGTATAGGGCCGCTGATGGAGCCACGCCACGGGCCGCATGCAGGCAAGTCTGGGCACCCGCAGTCCCAGAACGCCGATAGTAGCCCCAGGCCCAAGGTGCGCTCGAACTTGGCTTCAGGGCAAAGCCAAAAGGGAAAGTGCGGAGCGCCGCGGGCTCCAACCGCCTGCGGCCTCGGTCGATGTGTGGTGATTGACGGGACGTGGGCGTCTCCGCTTCCCCACGCTGCCTCGGCAACCGTTCGACTTAACGAGACACCGCTGCATGACAGAAAAATCATCATTACGTGTGATCGTGGCGACCGGATGTTGGCCTCCTCTTGGCTATAAATGAGGGAAGGCGCAGAGCGCCCCTCGCTCATCTCTGTCTTCTCACAGTCCACTCCTTCTTCCTTCTCGCCTCGCCACCTTGCCGCAGTCCCCATGGCGCCAACAAAGAGGTTCTCGGTTGCAGAGAAGGGGAAGGCTCGCCAGGAGGGACCTGGCTCACCGCCGCCCAAGAGGGGGCGGGGCCGCCCTTGCAAGCACGCCGCGACCCCTGTTGTGGCTCCTCAGGGGTGCGAGCGTACTCCTTCAGGGACTGGTGTCGTTCTCGGTGGCCGCAGCGGTACTTCCTCTCATGGCGGGGGCCACTCGAGGGGGCAGCCCTTGCGCCGAGGGAAGGTGCACCGTGGTCGCCTGGCCTCCGCGATCGCGCTTCCATTCAGCGGAGGTGCTCCAAGAGTTCGTCGTGTGGTCGGAGCGGTCGGCTGGCACCTAGCTCTAGCTCCCACGCTCCTTTGCCGGTGAGCTGCCGGCTGTGAGCCTCAACGGCTTCTGGCTGCAAGCCTATGGCTGCTGCAGCAAGGCCTTGTGGGTCGAGGTGGTGGTTTCCGCCATGGGCAACACGGTCCTGGCCCGCGGCTGGCAGACGGTCGCCCGCGCACGTGGCCTGAGCAGGAGGTGCACCCTCCACTTCAAGTAAGATGGCGTCGCGACCCTCTACGTGAGGGTGTTTGGGGAAGATGGTCACCATGCAGGGTGCTGCCCCGAAGACAGCGACGACGATGGTGGTCTTGGCCTTGACGACGGCCGCCGCGGTGCGCAAGGCGAGCTTGCCCTTGGCGACGGCCGCGACTCGTCTAGCGGCAGTGGCACATCCTCCAGCGAGAGCACCAGTAGCGGCGGCTACGACCAGCCACCATGTCACCGAGCTCGCTTTGAGGACGGTGGCGGGTCGTCCCGCCGCGTTCCGGTGAAGCTCGAGAAAGGCTCCGACTGAGTCGGGGGGGCCCTTGGAGCCAACCCTCGTGAACTGTTGCGGTTGTGCATGCCACTTTTGTTTATCCTTTCTTTTCTTCCAGCATTTTAAAAAACAAGCACGGGGCCCTGCGGGGGCGTGTAATGAACTATGGTATTTATGTTGTTATGTTATGTTTATTGCTTCGATGTGTACAGTAGGATACTTAGCTTGATACGCTTGCGGTAGTTCCCCTCCTCGTGAGGGTGTGTGCGTCCCACTATCTAGTGACGCTCTTCTTGCTGTCAGCTCAGGAGTCCCCGACCTCAGGGGATGTCACGAGGCTGCGGAGTTGTTAGAAAGCTTTGTCGGGTGTTTTGTTCTTCTTCGCACGAGCCCTTAGGCGTGAGCCTGTCATGGCTCAGTGCACCATGTCGTAGTACCCGGTGGGGTATGGACATCAGGGGGTGCGTAGATCACGAGCTTGCACGAAGGCGTCTCGCGAGGATAAAAAGAAGCCGAAGCCCCGAGGAAGCGGGGCTACAGCAAAGTGTGTTTGTTGTGCGGGGCGAGCCCGTCACATGCACACACCTGCCTAGCCCCCGCGTGCGAGACGTGCAAGAAGGAGAGACGGGTAACTGCCACTCCTCCAGAACCAGGATCAAAACGCAAAAGAGAAAATGAAGGGGGAAATCGGTCAGGAAACTAAAAGCATGCGAACTCCAAATTCATTAAAAGGTTGCAAACCAGATACAGAAAGCAAATGAACAGCCGCGTCCGGCACCTAGTCTAGTCTTCTCACCGGCACGGAGCTAAGTGCTGCCACTAGGACGTGGGAGGGAGCCCCCAAGGCCGGAGGGCGGCGCCCTGGAGACTCCGGGGCGTGTACAACCCCACTCATTATTACGTGAGAGTGTCACGAGAGGAGACCTTCACAGGCACGGGGCCTTGCTTCATGGGTAGAACCTTCGGAGGTGCTGGATGTTCCAGGCATTCTGGATGGGGATCCCGTCCTGCGTCTCCAGGTGCATGGCGCCAGGCCTGGAAATGAGGGCGACCCTAAGCGGGCCCTCCCACATGGGTGACAGCTTATGCAGCCCTTCCATGGAGAGCACCCGCTGACGGATGAGATCCCCCACCTCGAGCGTCCTGGAGCGGGCGTTGTGGCAGTGGTACCATCGCAGCGCATGCTAGTACCTTGCCGCTCAGAGCGAGACTTGACGACGGTGTTCCTCCCCCAGCACGAGGCCCATCCCCCGCTCGGCGTCCTGGCGCACCTCGTCAAAAGCCAAGACCCATGCGGAGCGATGCCTGACCTCATGTGGGAGAACTGCTTCAGCTCCGTAGATGAGGAAGAATAGAGTTTCGCCGGTCGGCTTGGTCGCAGTGGTGGGGACGGACCACAACAAGGACAGGAGCTCGTCGAGCCAGCTCTTGCCACAGGCCTCAAGCTTCTTCTTGAAGGTTCTTGTCTTGAGGCCCCTCAGGACCTCTGCGTTGGCGCGCTCATCCTGGCCGTTGCTCCTCGGGTGTGCTACTAAGGCGTAGCATATCTGCGTTCCAAGGTTAGCACAATATGTTTTGAAGAGGTTGCTCGTGAACTGTGAGCCGTTATCGGTGATGATGCGGTTAGGGACTCCGAAGCGGCTCACGAGGCCCTTGATGAACTTAACTGCCGATCCGGACGGGATGGTGCGGACTGCTTCCACCTCCACCCATTTGGTAAACTTGTCGATGGCGACATAGAGGTAGCGGTAGCCCCCGGGTGCTCGGGGGAATGGACCCAAGATGTCCAGCCCCCGGACGGCAAACGGCCATGAGAGTGGGATGGTCTGGAGGCCCTGGGCAGGCTGGTGGATTTTCTTGGCATGTAACTGGCAGGCTTCACATGATCTCACCAGTTCAGATGCGTCGGTGAGCGTCGTGGGCCAGTAGAATCTGCTGCGGAGCGCCTTGCCCACGAGGGTGCGCGATGATGAATGATGCATGCAGTCTCTGCCGTGTATGTCGGCTAACAGCTCGTGCCCCTATTCCCTGGAGATGCATCGCAAGGAAACATCATTTGGTCGTTTTCGGTAAAGCTAACCGTACCGAATGCAGTAGGCTGTGGCCTGCCGAGCTACGCGTTCGGCGTCTTCTTCCTTCTCCGGCAGGGTCCCCTGAAGCAGGTACACCTTGAATTCTTTGGTCCAGCAACCCTCCCAAGGCTCGAGCGCAAGGAGCAGGTGCGCACCTGGGGTCAGGCCGCAGGCCGGGGCTCCTGAGGTTGGTGCTGGCGTGAGCTCCTCCTGAGGCAAAGCTAGCTCCGCAATAGGAGGGGATGTGGAGGGCTTGAAGAGACGTTTGTCGGCGTTCTGGGAATGGGGGTCCCCAGACATGCCTGCCTGCAGCCCGCCGCGTGGCTAAGCCGGCAGGCCATACGGCCCATCCTCACCAACGAAGCGCCCAAGAACCTCGCGAGGGGCCAAGCCTCGCAAGGCGGACGACGCAAGACCTCCTCTGGAGCGGCCTAGCCAGGCAGGCTCACGAGGAGCGGAGATATCAAGGCAAGGCGAACGTCACGAGGTTCTCGTGACGTGAGCCGTGACGATCGACACCAGGCGGGCGCCAGCGCGCATAGCGTCCTTGTTTCCTCTTTGGTGCAAAGGGGCAAGCGCAGCCGCGGAGGACCGAGGCATCAGGCAAAGGTTGCCATTTCGTTGCAACAAGACCAAGACCAAGGACTGCAAGATGGAGGTCACCGTGGAGCCGTGAACAGCGTCACCGCCATAGCTTTGTGCAGGCGAAGACTACCTTTTGTCAGGATAGCTTGTACTAGTTGTCCCCCTTCAAATTAGTGTGCCATTGTTGGCTCCCTTCCCGCTTGATATTTGGGAAGAGGACCATAGCCTCTATAAATAGGACTAGCCACCACAGTGGAGGGAGGGCAAAAAAGATATACCACCTCACACACAAGCTCACCGAGCACAAGAACGCCTCAACCTCAGGAGGCCGTTCTGCCCTTGTACTGTTCATCATCAGCCCAAGAGGCAATCCACCACCACCACACTGGAGTAGGGTATTACACCACAACGGTGGCCCGAACCAGTATAAACCTTGTGTCCTTCTGTGCTATGAGTTTGTCGAGTTTGTCCGTGAGATCCTAGCAAGCTAGAGCGTAGATCAGTTGGAGGGAAAGACTTCGTGCGCACCCCAATGTTCGAACCTTAAGGGTTTGCCGGGACCCCATACCCCGACACCATTCTTTGAAGACACCGGGCTCCTAAGGCTGGCGCCTGGATGCCCTCTTGGCGATATCTGTTTGTGTCGCGTGGCACGTACTGCAGCTCCAGGCATAGAAATTGCTTCTCCATCTTGTGTACCTCCGCCAGGTATGCCTCCATGTGTTCATCCTTTGGCTCATACACTTCGTTGGAGAAGTTGACGAAGAGCTGAGAGTCGCCTTTGATGGTGAGCCGCTTCACACCCAAAGCGGCTGCGGCTTTGAGGCCGGCGATCAAGCCTTCGTACTCCACGATGTTGTTGCAGACCTTTTCGCTGTGTTGGAAGCAGAGTTGCACGGTGTAGTAGAGCTTGTATTGAGTAGGCAAAATGAGCACGGCTGCAACCCCCGCACCCTGTCGAGAGAAGGCGCCGTCAAAGTACATGACCCAGCCATCTGGTGCTTCATCCCCTGGTGAGAGCGTCTGGTCCTCTCCTGCCTCTGGTCCTGGGGCATCGGTCCGTTATGCCATGAAGTCGGCGAGCGCAGCCCCCTTGATGACCCTTGTGGTGCTGTACTCCAGCTGAAACGCCTGCAGCTCAATGTTCCATTCGGCGACCCTATGCTCCGGAGTACCCTCTCCAGTGGGTAGGCCGAAACGACCTTGATGGGGTGTCCTTGGAAGTAGTGGCGCATCTTGCGCGAGGCAACGAGGAGCGCGAGCAAGAGCTTCTATGGCATGGGTAGCATGCTCGCGCGTCCCGCAGTACCGTGCTGACGAAAAGTACACCAGGTGCTCGATGGGGGCAGGATCGTCGGTGCAGGCCGAGACCTCCTGTGGCCAAGACGCCTCCTGAGGCTGGCGAACCTCAGGGGCTTGGTCGCCTGTTGGCGCTGCCAGGGCCTCAAGAGTGTCGCTGCTACCTCTTGAGCACTGCGTTGGATTTCCCTGAAGAGGAGAGGATGATGCAGCAAAGTAGCGTAAGTATTTCCCTCAATTCTTGAGAACCAAGGTATCAATCCAGTAGGAGGCTACGCGCGAGTCCCTCGTACCTACACAAAAACAGTAGCTCAACGCAACCAACGCGCTTAGGGGTTGTCAATCCCTTCACGGTCACTTACGAAAGTGAGATCTGATAGAGATGATAAATAATATTTTTGGTATTTTTGGTATAGAGATGCAAAGTGAAAAGTAAAAGGCAAAGTAAAAGCAAAGCAATAATAAAGTAATGGAGATTAATATGATGAGAAAGAGACCCGGGGGGCATAGGTTTCACTAGTGGCTTCTCTCAAGAGCATAAGTATTCTACGGTGGGTGAACAAATTACTGTTGAGCAATTGAAAGAATTGAGCATAGTTATGAGAATATCTAGGTATGATCATGTATATAGGCATCACGTCCGAGACAAGTAGACCGACTCCTGCCTGCATCCACTACTATTACTCCACTCATCGACCGCTATCCATCATGCATCTAGAGTATTAAGTTAAAAACAGAGTAACGCCTTAAGCAAGATGACATGATGTAGAGGGATAGTTTCATGCAATATGATAAAAAACCCATATTGTTATCCTTGATGGCAACAATACAATACGTGCCTTGATGCCCCTTCTGTCACTGGGAAAGGACACCGCAAGATTGAACCCAAAGCTAAGCACTTCTCCCATGGCAAGAAAAACCAATCTAGTAGGCCAAACCAAACTGATAATTCGAAGGGACTTGCAAAGATAACCAATCATACATAAAAGAATTCAGAGAAGATTCGAATATTATTCATAGATAGACTTGATCATAAACCAACAATTCATCGATCTCAACAAACACATCGCAAAAAGAAGATTACATCAAATAGATCTCCACGAGAGAGGGGGAGAACATTGTATTGAGATCCAAAAAGAGAGAAGAAGCCATCTAGATACTAACTATGGACCCATAGGTTTGAGATAAACTACTCACACTTCATCGGAGGGGCTTGGATGATGATGTAGAAGCCCTCCGTGGTTGATTCCCCTTCCGGCGGAGCTCCGGAACAGGCCCCAAGATGGGATCTCGTGGATATAGAAAGTTGCGGCGGTGCAATTAGGTTTTTGGCTCCGTCCCTGATCGTTTGGGGTATGTAGGTATATATAGGAGGAAGGAGTACGTCGGTGGAGCTTCGAGGGGCCCACGAGGCAGGGGGCGTGCCCTAGGGGGGCTCCGTCCACCCTCATGACCGCCTCGTGGCTTTCTAGATGGAGGGTCCAAGTCTCCTGGGTCTTATCTGATGAGAAAATCACGTTCCCAAAGGTTTCATTCCATTTGGACTCCGTTTGATATTCTGTTTCTCTGAAACACTGAAATAGGCAAAAAAACAGCAATTTTGGGCTGGGCCTCCGGTTAATAGGTTAGTCCCAAAAGTAATATAAAAGTGGAAAATAAAGCCCAAAAAGTAGATAATATAGCATGGAGCAATCAAAAATTATAGATACGTTGGAGACGTATCAAGCATCCCCAAGCTCAATTCCTGCTCGTCCTCGAGTAGGTAAATGATAAAAAGAGAATTTTTGATGTGGAGTGCTACTTGGCATAATTTTAATGTAATTCTTCTTAATTGTGGTATGATTATTCAGATCTGAAAGATTCAAGACAAAAGTTCATATTGACATAAAAATGATAAAATCTACAAGTCATCAAAAACCTCGGTACTACACGCATGCTCCTAGGGGGGTAGATTGGTAGGAAAAGACCATCGCTCGTCCCCGACCGCCACTCATAAGGAAGACAATCAAATAACACCTCATGTTTCAAATTTGTTGCATAACGTTTACCATACGTGCATGCTACGGGACTTGCAAACTTCAACACAAGTATTTCTCAATTTCACAACTACTCAACTAGCATGACTTTGATATTATTACCTCCATATCTCAAAACAATCATCAAGCATCAAACTTTTCTTAGTATTCAACACACTCATAAGAAAGTTTTATTGTTAATCTTGCATACCAAGCATATTAGGATTTTAATCAAATTACCATGCTATTAAGACTCTCAAAATAATCTAAGTGAAGCATGAGAGATCAATAGTTTCTATAAAACGAATCCACCATCATGCTCTAAAAGATATAAGTGAAGCACTAGAGCAAAACTATAAAGCTCAAAAGATATAAGTGAAGCACATAGAGTATTCTATCAAATTCCAAATCATGTATGGCTCTTTAAAAAGGTGTGTACATCAAGGATGATTGTGGTAGACTAACAAGCAAAGACTCAAATCATAAAAGACGCTCCAAGCAAAACACATATCATGTGGTGAATAAAAATATAGCTCCAAGTAAAGTTACCGATAGAAGTAGACGAAAGAGGGGATGCCTTCCGGGGCATCCCCAAGCTTTGGCTTTTAGGTGTCCTTAGATTATCTTGGGGGTTTCATGGGCATCCCCAAGCTTAGGTTCTTGCCACTCCTTGTTCCATAATCCATCAAATCTTTACCCAAAACTTGAAAACTTCACAACACAAAACTTAAAGTAGAAAATCTCGTGATCTCCGTTAGCGAAAGAAAACAAAAGACCACTTCAAGGTACTGTAATGAACTCATTATTTATTTATATTGGTGTTAAACCTACTGTATTCAAACTTCTCTATGGATTATAAACTATTTTACTAGCCATAGATTCATCAAAATAAGCAAACAACACACGAAAAACAGAATCTGTCAAAAACAGAACAGTCTGTAGTAATCTGTAGCTAGCGCAAGATCTGGAACCTCAAAAATTCTAAAATAAATTGCTGAACGTGAGGAATTTATCTATTAAACATCTGCAAAAAGAATTAACTAAATATAACTTTCCAAATAAAAATTACAGCAGTTCCCGTGAGCGCTAAAGTTTCTGTTTTTTACAGGAAGTTCAACAAGACTTTCCCCAAGTCTTCCCAACGGTTCTACTTGGCACAAACACTAATTAAACACAAAAAACACAACCAAAACAAAGGCTAGATAAATTATTTATTACTAAACAGGAGCAAAAATCAAGGTATAAAAGTAAAATTGGGTTGCCTCCCTACAAGCGCTATCGTTTAACGCCCCTAGCTAGGCGTAACAAGCAAGAATAGATCTAGGTATTGCCATAATAGTAAGATAGATTATTAAAACTCATTTCATATTCTCTACGTTCGGCAGAAATTTTTCTTTGAGGCAAGCAAAAGTAATCAAAAGGGCTAAATTTAATAGGACAAAAGTCCCCAAGATCGACCTTGGGAGGTATAGGTTCCTCCTTTGGTCCTTCATAATGCACAACCAATTCATCATTATAAGCATTCTTTTGACAGAACTTTGTGAGCCTATATTCCAGATAATATCCTAGTTCATTATTTCGAATATCCAAATCATCATTAAGTACAGAAATTCTATCAACGAAAACATTGGTAGGAACCCTTTTTCTAAGATTTTCATTGAAAGCAACATGGTCTAGAGATTGAAAACGCATTATTTCTTCTTGATCAAAGAGGATAGCCTCTATGGGAAGACGGCAAGTGTCCACCCTATAATGCGCAAAGATTTCTTTGGCTTCTTTTATTATGAATCTAAACTCATGAGCCAAAAAGATAGTAGAGGCACGCTTAACAGAAGAATGATCAATATTAGAAAATTCCAGAAAAATCCTTTGTATGGAAGGATGCATGTGCATGAATTGTCTTTCAAGTTCAACTACAAGCATGGCAATAGAGTCTGCAAGACTACTAGTTCTGTGAAGGATAGAACTACCCATAGAAGGTAAAGCACCAGCACAAGTAAAGAAATCTTGAATAACTCCTTTTCCAATAATATTACCACTACCAACACGGAATTTTTTTGTATGAAAGATGGTAGGTTCTTTAGCAGGAGCGTCAGAATTTTTCATGATATTATTATTGTCCATATCGACAATAATTTCCCCAATTTCAGACATAGAGGCAGAAGGTAAAGGACTTGACATAACGACAAGCTAGCAAACTAACACACAAGCAAACAAAAAGCAAACGGGCAAAAAAGAGGCAAAAAGAGAGGGAGGATAGAGACAGAGGGCGAATAAAACGGCAAGGGAGAAGTGGGGGAGAGGAAAATGAGAGGCAAATGGCAAATAATGTAATGCAGGAGATAGGGACTGTGATGGGTACTTGGTATGTTGACTTTTGCGCAGACTCCCCGGCAACGGCGCCAGAAATTCTTCTTGCTACCTCTTGAGCACTGCTTTG
Organism: Triticum aestivum; assembly: GCF_018294505.1. Lineage (NCBI taxonomy): Eukaryota > Viridiplantae > Streptophyta > Magnoliopsida > Poales > Poaceae > Triticum > Triticum aestivum. The sequence goes on along the minus strand of NC_057812.1, from coordinate 446,790,094 downwards.
GATTTCCCCGAAGAGCAGAGGATGATGCAGCAAAGTAGCGTAAGTATTTCCCTCAGTTTTTGAGAACCAAGGTATCAATCCAGTAGGAGGCTACGCGCGAGTCCCTCATACCTACACAAGAACAACATCTCAACGCAACCAACGCGCTTAGGGGTTGTCAATCCCTTCACGGTCACTTACGAAAGTGAGATCTGATAGAGATGATAAATAATATTTTTGGTATTTTTGGTATAGAGATGCAAAGTGAAAAGTAAAAGGCAAAGTAAAAGCAAAGCAATAATAAAGTAATGGAGATTAATATGATGAGAAAGAGACCCGGGGGCCATAGGTTTCACTAGTGGCTTCTCTCAAGATCATAAGTATTCTACGGTGGGTGAACAAATTACTGTTGAGCAATTGACATAATTGAGCATAGCTATGAGAATATCTAGGTATGATCATGTATATAGGCATCACGTCCGAGACAAGTAGACCGACTCCTGCCTACATCTACTACTATTACTCCACTCATCGTCCGCTATCCAGCATGCATCTAGAGTATTAAGTTAAAAACAGAGTAACGCCTTAAGCAAGATGACATGATGTAGAGGGATAGTTTCATGCAATATGATAAAAACCCATCTTGTTATCCTCGATGGCAACATTACAATACGTGCCTTGCTGCCACTTCTGTCACTGGGAAAGGACACCGCAAGATTGAACCCAAAGCTAAGCACTTCTCCCATGGCAAGAAAAACCAATCTAGTAGGCCAAAACAAACTGATAATTCGAAGATACTTGCAAAGATAACCAATCATACATAAAACAATTCAAAGAAGATTCAAATATTATTCATAGATAGACTTGATTATAAACCCACAATTCATCGGTCTCAACAAACACACCGCAAAAAGAAGATTACATCGAATGGATCTCCAGAAGAGCGCGGGAGAACATCGTATTGAGATCCAAAAAGAAAGAAGAAGCCATCTAGCTACTAACTATGGACCCGTAGGTCTGAAATAAACTACTCACACTTCATCGGAGAGGCTTGGATGATGATGTAGAAGCCCTCCGTGATCGATTCCCCTTCCGGCGGAGCTTCGGAACAGGCCTCAAGATGGGATCTCGTGGATACAGAAAGTTGCGGCGGTGGAATTAGGTTTTTGGCTCCGTCCCCGATCGTTTGGGGGTACGTAGGTATATATAGGAGGAAGGAGTACGTCGGTGGAGCTTCGAGGGGCCCACGAGGCAGGGGGTGCGCCCTCCACCCTCGTGACCGCCTCGTGGCTTTCTTGACGGAGGGTTCAAGTCTCCCGGGTCTTATCTGATGAGAAAATCACGTTCCCGAAGGTTTCATTCCGTTTGGACTCCGTTTGATATTCTGTTTCTCCGAAACACTGAAATAGGCAAAAAAAACAGCAATTCTCGGCTAGGCCTCCGGTTAATAGGTTAGTCCCAAAAATAATATAAAAGTGGAAAATAAAGCCCAATATGGTCCAAAACAGTAGATAATATAGCATGGAGCAATCAAGAATTATAGATTTGTTGGAGACGTATCAGTCGCCTTGAGGCTGCGCCGTCTTGACCGAGTATGCGGAGTCGTGTAGCAGGCCCCCGGACTGGCGCTCCTTCCTGACAGCCACCAGGGCCACGCTAGCTGAGTGAGGTGTGGCGGCCAGGTAGAGCACCAGGGGCTCGAGCGGGCGCGGTGCCACCATCACCGGCAGGCTGGTGAGGTATCTCTTGATATCTTGGAATGTAGCATCGGCCTCTGGAGCCCACTCGAATTGCCCCTTCTTCTTCATCAGCTCAAAGAATGGGAGGGTGTGCTCCTTCAGCTTGGAGATGAAGCGTCCTAGCGCGGTCACATAGCCCACCAGCTTCTGCATTTTCTTGAGGGTCTGCGGCGGGCTCATCCGTTCTATCACCCTGACCTTCTCCGGGTTTGCCTCGATCCCCCTGTGTGATACCAGAAAGCCCAATAACTTGCCGGAGGGGACGCCGAACACGCATTTCTCCGAGTTGGGGCGCAAGTCCACCCTGCACAGGCTGGCGAACGTCTCTTTCGAGTCCTGAATGAGGGTCGTTGCCTCCTGAGATTTCACCACTATGTCGTCGACGTAGGCCTCAGCGTTTCTCCCGAGCTGCTGGCCCAGGGCAATGTGCATGAGCCGTTGGAAGGTCGCCCCAGCGTTATGATATGTCTCCAATGTATCTATAATTTTTTATTGTTCCATGCTATTATATTATCCATCTAGGATGTTTTATATGGATTTATATGCTATTTTATATGATTTTTGGGACTAACCTATTAACTTAGAGCCCAGTGCCAAAAAAATTTCCTTGTTTTTGAGTTCTACAGAAAAGGAAAACCAAACAGAGTCCAATTGACCTGAAATTTCACGGAGATTGTATTTGGACCGGAAGAAGCCCACGGAGTACCAGAGATGGACCAGAGGAGTCCCAAGGCCACCACGAGGGTGGGGGCGCGCCCTACCCCCCTGGGCGCACCCCCTATCTCATGGCCGCCTCGGGGACCCCCTGACTTGTTACCGACTCCAACACCTCTTATATATACCCAAACTTCCAGAAAGAAATCTAGATCGGGAGTTCTGCCGCCGCAAGCCTCTGTAGCCACTGAAAACCAATCTAGACCCGTTCTGGCACCCTGCCGGAGGGGGGAATCCCTCTCCGGTGGCCATCTTCATCATCCTGGCGCTCTCCATGACGAGGAGGGAGTAGTTCACCCTTGGGGCTGAGGATACCAGTAGCTATGTGTTTGATCTCTCTCTCTCTCTCGTGTTCTTGATCTCGCATGATCTTGATGTACCGCAAGCTTTGCTATTATAGTTGGATCTTATGATGTTTCTACCCCTCTACTCTCTTGTGATGAATTGAGTTTTCCCTTTGAAGTTATCTTATCGGATTGAGTCTTTAAGGATTTGAGAACACTTGATGTATGCCTTGCATGTGCTTATCTGTGGTGACAATGGGATATCACGTGATCCACTTGATGTATGTTTTGGTGATCAACTTGTGAGTTCCGTGCCCTCGTGAACTTATGCATAGGGGTTGGCACACGTTTTTGTCTTGACTCTCTGGTAGAAACTTTGGGGCACTCTTTGAAGTTCTTTGTGTTGGTTGAATAGATGAATCTGAGATTGTGTGATGCATATCGTACAATCATACCCACGGATACTTGAGATGACATTGGAGTATCTAGGTGACATTAGGGTTTTGGTTGACTTGTGTCTTAAGGTGTTATTCTAGTACGAACTCTAGGATAGATTGAACGGAAAGAATAGCTTCGTGTTATTTTACTACAGACTCTTGAATAGATCGATCAAAAAGGATAACTTTGAGGTGGTTTTGTACCCTACAATAATCTCTTCGTTTGTTCTCCGCTATTAGTGACTTTGGAGTGACTCTTTGTTGCATGTTGAGGGATAGTTATATGATCCAATTATGTTATTATTGTTGAAAGAACTTGCACTAGTGAAAGTATGAACCCTAGGCCTTGTTTCCTAGCATTGCAATACCATTTACGCTCACTTTTACCACTTGCTACCTTTTTGTTTTTATATTTTCAGATTACAAGAACCTATATCTACCATCCATATTGCACTTGTATCACCATCTCTTCGCCGAACTAGTGAACCTATACAATTTACCATTGTATTGGGTGTGTTGGGGACACAAGAGACTCTTTGTTATTTGGTTGCAGGGTTGTTTGAGAGAGACCATCTTCATCCTACACCTCCCACGGATTGATAAACCTTAGGTCATCCACTTGAGGGAAATTTGCTACTGTCCTACAAACCTCTGCACTTGGAGGCCCAACAACGTCTACAAGAAGAAGGTTGTGTAGTAGACATCAAGCTCTTTTCTGGCGTCGTTGCCGGGGAGGTGAGTGCTTGAAGGTATATCTTTATATCTTTCAATCAAATCTTTTAGTTTCTTGTTTTATCACTAGTTTAGTTTATAAAAGAAAATTATAAAAAATGGAATTGAGGATACCTCATATGCTTCATCTTTTTAATGTCTTTCATGAAAATAAGGATTCTGATAATTGTGCCAAAGTGTTAGAAGAAGAATGCATTAAAATGTTTGGCAATAAATCTTTGAATGATGAGCATGTCATATTTCGGGTTCCGGCAAAACCCTAGAGGTTCGAACACTGGGGTGTGCATGAAGATCTCTCCCCCTCTCTAGCTCACCCACTCTAGGATCTCACGGCCTAGCTCAACGAACCCAAAGAACATGAGACACAAGATTTATACTGGTTTAGGCCACTGTTGTGGTGTAATACCCTACTCCTGTGTGGTGTGGTGGATAGGCTCTTGGGCTGAGGATGAAGAGTTACAAGGGAAGAACAGCCTCGCGAGGAGAGGTGTTCTAGTGCTTGGTGTGCTTGTGTGGTTGAAAATCAGAATCCCATCTCCATGGTGGTGGCTAGTCCTATTTATAGAGGCCCTAGTCCTCTTCCCAAATATTGAGTGGGAAGGGATCCCACAATGGCCAAATTCAAAGGGAGACAACAAGTACAAGCTATCCTGGCAAAAGTGGTCTTCGCCTGCCAAAGGCTCTGGTGGTGACGCCGTCTTGGGCTCCACGATGACCTCCGTCCTGCCGTCCTGCTGGTCTTGGTCTTGTTGCACCAATATGGAAACCTCTGCCTGATGCCTCGGGACTCCTCGCCTGCACTTGCTCCTTTAGCACCAAAGAGGAAACAAGGACACTGCGCGCGCTGGCGCCCGCCTGGTTCCAGTCGTCATGGCTTGCGTCATAGGAACCTCGCGAGGTGTCCCAGCCTTGATCTCTCCGCCCCTTGTGAGCCAGCCTGGTGAGGCCACTGCTGAGGAGGTCTTGCGTAGTCCCCCCCCCCCCACGAGGCTTGGCCCCTCACGAGGGTCTTGAATGTTTGTTGGTGAAGATGGGTCGTATGGGGCCGCTGGAGGAGCCACGCTACAGGCCGCAGGCAGGCAAGTCTGGGGACCCCCGTTCCCAGAATGCCGACAGAAGCCCCCGGGCCCAAGGCGCGCTCGGGCTTGACCTCGAGGCGAAGCCATAGGGGCAAGCGTGGAGCGCCGCGGGCCCCAAAAGCCTGCGGCCCCGCTTGACGCATGGCGATCGGTTGGACGTGCGCGTCTCCGCTTCCCCACGCTGCCTCGGCACACTACAAAAAAAAAGACATCCGTGACATTTTGGGCCGAACGAAAAAAATTTCTGTCATACATATGACACTTCTATGATGATAATTGTGAAAAACCCGGTATCATCATAGATGTAGTGGGCTCCAACTTCTATGACAAAAAATCATGACAGAAAATGGGTTTTTGGTCCTGGGCGGGCCGGAGACGCAGCTGCATGATATTCTTTGGGCCGTCCATAATGGAACAAACCGTGGTAGAAGCGAGGGGGAGGAAAATTTCGGGGAGTTCCCGGTTACGGTGGGAGGTCGGGGGCCGAGCGATGTGCGTTTCTCTCGTACACGTGCGCGCGTGTGTGCGAGGTGTTGGCTCTAACTGAACCCGAGCGGGGCGTTGGTCTCTAACTGAACCCGAGCGATTGCACTGTAGACTACGCGTCCCTGAACCCGAGCGATCGATCGATGGATGTTAACTGAACCCGAGCGATCGGTTGATGGCTGTTAACTGAACCCAATCGAGCGATTCCTTCGCTACTACTGCTAACTGAAGCCGATCGATGCTGCCTCTGGGATGAACAGTGAGCGTTGCGGGGGGGTTGGATGAACAGTGAGTGGTGGTGTTGCCTCTGGATGAGCAGGACCCCGTGGTGTTGTGGAGGGCTGGATGAACAGTAGACGGTGGAGGGGTTCCCGTGGAGATGTGGTTGAACAGGACCCCGTGGTGTGGAGGGCTGGATGAACAGTAGACGGTGGAGGGGTGGCCGTGGAGGGGTGGTTGAACAGTAGCCAGTGGAGTAGCGCGTGGTGGAGGTTGGATGAACAGGAGCCCGTGGAGGCTGGAGAAGATCGACGGTAGCCCGTGGAGGCTGGAGGAGGACAGCGGTGGAGATGAACAGTATCCCGTGGAGTCCCGTTTTGCCATACGCCACACCCCTCCCGATGAACAGGACCCCCGTTTCGACCATAGCGCTCCAACACAAGTCCGTTTCGTCCGTTTTGCGGTACGCCATACCCCTCCCGATCAACAGGACCCCTGTTTCGACCGTAGGAGGTCTGTTTCCTCTGTTTTGTGGTACGCCAAACCCCTCCCGATCAACAGGACCCTGTTCCAAACGTAGGAGGCCTGTTTCCTCCGTTGTGCAGTACGCCAGGCCTCATTTCCATCGCCTGTTCCGTCCAAGCCCTCCCGATGAACACGACCATGCATTTCATTCCGACCCAGCCGGTTGGCTCCCACGCATTCCGTTGCCTACCGATGAACACGACGCATTCCGTTGCATCCCCATGAACACGACGCATTCCATTACCTCCCCATGAACACGACGACCATGCTGCCTCCCCATGAACACGATGACGGCGCTGTTTCTCCATTCCGACCCAGCCATGTACACGAGCCCTGGCCGTACGTATGCGCGAGTAGGCGTTTGAGACCCTGCCCGTATGTACACATACGTGGCTGTATTTTGTTTCTTGCATCCTGGCCGTTGTACGTACGTGTACATGCTACGTGCGCGCCTCTACTACGACATGTACGTGCCTCTACTACGACACGTGCGCGCCTCTACATCCACCAGTATATATGTACGTACACGTTCGCGACCAGAATGACAATGCTACGTACACTTCGACCAGGTGGGTCCCGACTGTCAGGCACTTCCTTGCCTACGAAGATGTAGCTGGTAGGTCCCAGCAGCCAGGGGGGCGAATCATTTTTTCCCGGGCGCACTTCCTTGCATGCGAAGATGTAGCTGGTGGGTCCCAGCAGTCAAGGCAAACTTTTTTTCGTGAAATACGGTGGCCCGTCCGGTGGGTCCCCGCTGTCAGGTGGAGGAATAATTATTTTGCACGTAATAAGGAGGCACTTCCTTGCTGCGGCCGTGGACCCAGCTGTCAGCCTCTCCACGTACAGTCCATGTCCGATGGAAGTCGTTCCTTGACCACGTTGACCACGCCACGCTGAGAGCACTAGGGCGGTGGACGACGGTGAGGCCTAGGAAGGGGATGACACAGAGTCGGGGAAGACGCGGCAGTGGATGCCCACGCGTAGAGGAGTACGAGGGTTCACTAGTTCGCTGCGGTGTGAGGCTGCCGTCACCACAGAATAACAGGGGGTGTGGGTGAGTAGAGTGTTCGGGAACGTAGTAATTTCAAAATTTTCCTACGCACACGCAAGATCATGGTGATGCATAGCAACAAGAGGGGAGAGTGTTGTCTACGTACCCTCGTAGACCGACAGCGGAAGCGTTATGACAACGCGGTTGATGTAGTCATACGTCTTCACGGCCCGACTGATCAAGCACCGAAACTACGGCACCTCCGAGTTCTAGCACACGTTCAGCTCGATGACGAACCCCGGACTCCGATCCAGCAAAGTGTCGGGGAAGAGTTCTGTCAGCACGACGGCGTGGTGACGATCTTGATGTTCTACCATCGCAGGGCTTCGCCTAAGCACCGCTACAATATTATCGAGGAGTATGGTGGAGGGGGGCACCGCACACGGCTAAGAGAACGATCACGAAGATCAACTTGTGTGTCTAGAGGTGCCCCCCTGCCCCCATATATAAAGGAGCAAGGGGGAGGCCGGCCGGCCCTTGGGCGCGCCAAGGAGGAGGAGTCCTCCTCCTAGTAGGAGTAGGACTCCCCTCTTTCCTACTCCTACTAGGAGGGGGAAAGGAAGGGGGAGAGGGAGAAGGAAAGGGGGGCGCCGCCCCCCCTCTCCTAGTCCAATTCGGACCAGAGGGGGAGGGGGCGCGCGGCCCACCCTGGCTGCCCCTCTCTCTCTCCACTAGGGCCCATAAGGCCCATTACTTATCCCGGGGGGTTCTGGTAACCCTCTAGCACTCCGGTTTTCTCCGAAATCACCCGGAACACTTCCGGTGTCCGAATATAGCCGTCCAATATATCAATCTTTATGTCTCGACCATTTCGAGACTCCTCGTCATGTCCGTGATCACATCCTGGACTCTGAACAAACTTCGGTACATCAAAATGTATAAACTCATAATGAAATTGTCATTGTAACGTTAAGCGTGCGGACCCTATGGGTTCGAGAACAATGTAGACATGACCGAGACATGTTTCCGGTCAATAACCAATAGCGGAACCTGGATGCTCATATTGGCTCCCACATATTCTATGAAGATCTTTATCGGTCAACCCGCATAACAACAAACTTTCTTCCCTTTGTCATCGGTATGTTACTTGCCCGAGATTCGATCGTCGGTATCTCAATACCTAGTTCAATATCGTTACCGGCAAGTCTCTTTACTTGTTTCGTAATACATCATCTCGCAACTAACTCATTAGTTGCAATGCTTGCAAGGCTTATGTGATGTGCATTACCGAGAGGGCCCAGAGATACCTCTCCGACAATCGGAGTGACAAATCCTAATCTCGAAATACGCCAACCCAACATGTACCTTTGGAGACACCTGTAGAGCTCCTTTATAATCACCCAGTTACGTTGTGACGTTTGGTAGCACACAAAGTGTTCCTCCGGCAAACCGGAGTTGCATAATCTCATAGTCATAGGAACATGTATAAGTCATGAAGAAAGCAATAGCAACATACTAAACGATCGGGTGCTAAGCTAATGGAATGGGTCATGTCAATCACATCATTCTCCTCATGATGTGATCCCGTTAATCAAATGACAACACATGTCTATGGTTAGTGAGGGAGTCCTGGATTAGGGGGTGTCCGGATGGCCGGACTATACCTTCAGCCGGACTCCTGGACTATGAAGATACAAGATTGAAGACTTCGTCCCGTGTCCGGGAGGGACTTTCCTTGGCGTGGAGGGCAAGCTTGGCGATACGGATATGCAGATCTCCTACCATTGTAACCGACTCTATGTAACCCTAACCATACCCGGTGTCTATATAAACCGGAGGGTTTTAGTCCATGGGACAACATACACATCAACAATCATACCATAGGCTAGCTTCTTGGGTTTAGCCTCCTCGATCTCGTGGTAGATCTACTCTTGCACTACCCATATCATCAATATTAATCAAGCAGGACGTAGGGTTTTACCTCCATCAAGAGGGCCCGAACCTGGGTAAAACTTCGTGTCCCTTGTCTCATGTTACCATCCAGCCTAGACGCACAGTTCGGGACCCCCTACCCGAGATCCGCCGGTTTTGACACCGACATTGGTGCTTTCATTGAGAGTTCCTCTGTGTCGTCACCGTCAGGCTCGATGGCTCCTACGATCATCGATAGCGATGCAGTCCAGGGTGAGACCTTCCTCCCCGAACAGATCTTCGTCGTTGGCGGCTTCGCACTGCGGGCCAATTCGCTTGGCCGTCTGGAGCAGATCGAAAGCTACACCCCCGGCCGTCAGGTCAGATTTGGAAGTTTAAGCTACACGGCTGACATCCGTGGGGACTTGATCTTCGACGGATTCGAGCCACTGTCGGGCACGCCGCACTGTCACGACGAGCATGATCTAGCTCTACCGCCAAACAGTGCCCTGGGGGACGCACCCGCATCGGCTCCGACCCTTAACTCGGAGCCAACTCCGCCAATCGAGGATGGGCGGTCGGACGCCACCTCGGGGGCTGCGACCCCAACGGCGATTGAGCCAAGCACCAGCCCCGTACTCTGCGAGACTCGTGACTCCAAGGAGCCGGACTCCTCTCCGGACTCCGAACCCTCCGCGCCCCTACCGATCGAATCCGATTGGGCGCCGATCATGGAGTTCACTGCCGCGGACATCTTTCAGCACTCGCCTTTCGGCGATATCCTGAAGTCACTGAAGTCTCTCTCTTTATCAGGAGAGCCCTGGCCGGACTACGGTCAGCAAGGTTGGGGTACGGACGATGAAGAAATTCAAAGCCCACCCACCACCCACTTTGTAGCCACTGTCGACGACTTAACCGACATGCTCGACTTCGACTCCGAAGACATCGACGGTATGGACGCCGATGAAGGAGATGATGAAGAACCAGCGCCTACTAGGCCCTGGAAAGCCTCCTCGTCATATGACATATACATGGTGGACACCCCAAAAGAGGGAGATGGCGATGGAACAGCGGAGGATGACCCCTCCAAAAACAGCCTAAGCGCCGGCGTCAACGGCGCTGCTCAAAATCCCGCCAAAACAAACACGGTGATTCCAGCACGGGAGATAATAATACTCCGGAAAGCGCCAAAGAAAACCCCCTCCAGCAAGATTTAGCACAGGAGGATGGAGAAACCAGCCCTCATGAGAGAGCGGCAGACAGAGAGGTCGAGGACGATAATTATATGCCTCCCTCCGAAGACGAGGCAAGCCTCGATGACGACGAATTCGTTGTGCCAGAGGATCCCGTCGAGCAAAAGCGTTTTCAACACAGGCTTATGGCCACGGCAAGAAGCCTCAAGAAAAAACAGCAACAACTTAGAGTTGATCAATATTTGCTAGTCGACAGATGGACTGAAGTCCTTGCGGCCGAAGAGCATAAACTCGAACGCCCCTCCCAGAGCTTCCCAAAGTGCAGGTTGCTACCCCGATTAGAGGGGGAAGCACTTGATGCGGCCGACCGGCCACCTTGTGGTCGCGACAGAGAGGCCTCTCGGCCCTCCACTCAAGCCGCACCCCGTACCAAGGCACGGGAATATGCGCCGGACTTACGAGACATGTTGGAGGACAAGGCAAGGCAAACAAGATCGATCTACGGATCGCGTGGGCGCCCCACGGCTCGAGACGGTAACCGTCACGCCGGCCACAAATTCGGCGGGGCCGAACATAGTAGACAAGTCTCATTGGAGCTACGTCATGATATAGCCCAGTACAGAGGCGCCGCACACCCACTCTGCTTTACAGACGAAATAATAGATCATCAAATCCCCGAGGGTTTCAAACCCGTAAACATCGAATCATATGATGGCACAACAGATCCTGCGGTATGGATCGAGGATTATCTCCTTCATATCCACATGGCCCGCGGCGATGATTTCCACGCCATCAAATACCTCCCACTCAAGCTTAAAGGACCAGCTCGGCATTGGCTTAACAGCTTGCCAACAGGATCAATCAGTTGTTGGGAGGACCTGGAAGCCGCATTCCTCGACAATTTCCAGGGCACTTATGTGCGACCCCCAGACGCCGATGACCTAAGTCACGTAATTCAGCAGCCAGAGGAATCGGCCAGGCAATTCTGGACACGGTTCCTAACAAAGAAAAATCAAATAGTCGACTGTCCGGACGCTGAGGCCCTAGCAGCCTTCAAACACAATATCCGTGACGAGTGGCTGGCCCGGCACCTTGGACAGGAAAAGCCGAAATCTATGGCAGCACTCACGACACTCATGACCCGCTTTTGCGCGGGAGAAGACAGCTGGCTTGCTCGTAGCAACAATATGACCAAGAACCCTGGTAATTCGGACACCAGGGACAGTAGTGGCAGGTCGCGTCGCAACAAGCAGAAGCGCCGCATTAACGGCGACAATGCTGAGGATACGGCAGTTAATGCCGGATTCAGAGGCTCTAAATCGGTCAGCGGAAAAAGCCATTCAAAAGGAATCCTAGGGGCCCGTCCAGTTTGGACCGAATACTCGACCGCTTGTGCCAGATACATGGCACCCCGAAAAGCCAGCCAATCACACCAACAGGGATTGTTGGGTGTTCAAGCAGGCAGGCAAGTTAAACGCCGAAAATGAAGACAAGGGGCTGCATAGCGATGACGACGAGGAGCCCCGGCCGCCGAACAATAGTGGACAGAAGGGTTTTCCCCCACAAGTGCGGACGGTGAACATGATATACGCAACCCACGTCCCCAAAAGGGAGCGGAAGCGCGCGTTAAGGGACGTATACGCGGTAGAGCCAGTCGCCCCAAAGTTCAACCCATGGTCCTCCTGCCCGATCACCTTTGATCGAAGGGACCATCCCACTAGCATCCGTCATGGCGGATTCGCCGCATTGGTTCTAGACCCAATTATTGACGGATTTCATCTCACTAGAGTCCTTATGGACGGCGGCAGCAGCCTGAACCTGCTTTACCAGGATACAGTGCGGAAAATGGGCATAGATCCCTCGAGGATTAAGCCCACCAAAACGACCTTTAAAGGCGTAATACCAGGTGTAGAGGCCAACTGTACAGGCTCAGTCACACTTGAAGTGGTCTTCGGATCTCCGGATAATTTCCGAAGCGAGGAGTTAATCTTCGACATAGTCCCGTTTCGCAGTGGTTATCACGCACTGCTCGGGCGAACCGCATTCGCTAAGTTCAATGCGGTACCGCATTACGCATACCTTAAGCTCAAGATGCCAGGCCCTCGAGGAGTAATTACGGTCAATGGAAACACCGAACGCTCCCTCCGAACGGAGGAGCACACGGCGGCCCTTGCAGCGGAAGTACAAAGCAGCCTCTCCAGGCAGTTCTCCAGTCCGGCCACTAAACGACCGGACACCGTCAAGCGCGCCCGTAGTAACCTACAACAAGACCGCCTGGCACGATCCGAGCAGGCGTAGCAATGCGGCCCCAACCCCAACCCTCGCAAAAAGGCGACGCCAGTACTTCGCGTACATAACTACGCTCTAGAGATACCATGGGCACAGGGGGAGGGGCACCATCACGGCACGCCCAAAACATGGCTTAAACCGTACCAGGGGCTGCCGATTTTTTAATTTTCTCTTACTTTCAGGATTCCATCCTTTGGAAGGCCTGTTCGGCAGTTCAATTGCCGCACACACGAGGCAAGAACTAGGGAAGCAGACAAGCCACGCCGCATTACGGAACTCCCAGTTGGTCTCTATCACGAGCAGTATACCCGTTCCGCATACTATTCCGTAGCTTGCCCCTGGAACGGACATGTTAACTAGTCCAACCTTCCACTTATCGCATTATTTGTATCGTTCTGCTTTGATCGCAGCCCCTTTTTAATAAACAATGCATAGCTTTCGTCTATTTTTGCATTACCTTTTTTCTTTATCTATGTTCCTTAACGACATGTTGCACCCATACACGTTGGTACGGCCAAAATACGCCAGGGGCTTTAGTACCCCTCAATATGGTGTGAGAAGTCCGAACACTTTAACAAGTGCGGCACCCCGAACTTATAGCATTATATGCATCGGCTCCGAATCATGTCTTGGGTCAATAGTTGGGTTTGCCCGGCTCCTATGTTTTGGTGCCTTACGTTCCGCTATATCGGCTAAGGTAGCACTAGGAGAACCACTGCGATTGTGCCCCAGTTGAGCTGGGTCGAGCACCTCAGTGGAGAAAGCTAAAACTGACTGTCATGATGAAGCGAGAGCTGGTCGCTGTTCGAGAGGTTTTTTCGAGTCCCTAAAGACTTATGCCGCTTAGGGCGAGGAGCCGGCTCTGTCCGGCCAAGGCGTGGATAGCGCCCCGAACTCGGTCTTCCGAATACCAGGGGCTTCGCCGAAATTTAAAATTATAGAATTCTATGGCTAAGTGAGAGTGTTCACGCATTATAGTCCGATTGCCTTGTTCGTTGGGCTGAGCGCCTCCCTCGAAGGACCCAAACATGGGAAAAAGAGCGCTCAGGTTTATCCCCGAACACCCCAGCACTAGCGGCACGGGGGCAGAAGCCGACGACTCGCCATCTCTCAGAATTGATAAACAGCCGCACAGAAGGTAATATTTTAAATTCCAACAGCATTGCTTAGCGCATATAAACAAGTTTTCAGCGCACAGGACAAAACGAGCAAGTTTCACTCAAAAATTACATCCCTAGAACATTCATCCGCCACAAGGCGGGCACCCTTCAGAACATCCTTATAGTAATTCTCGGGCTTGCGATGCTCTTTCCCCGGCGGTGGCCCGTCCTTCACAAGCTTCTCAGCATCCAGCTTGCCCCAGTGCACCTTAGCACGGGCAAGGGCCCTACGGGCACCCTCAATGCAGACGGAGCGCTTGATGACTTCGAGCCTTGGACAGGCCTCCACCAGCCGCCGCACCAGCCCGAAATAGCTCCCAGGCAGAGCCCCTCCAGGCCACAGCCGAACAATGAGGCCCTTCATGGCCTGTTCGGCCGCCTTGTGGAGCTCGACCAGTTGCTTCAGCTGGTCGCTCAGGGGCACGGGGTGTCCGGCCACAGCGTACTGAGACCAGAACACCTTCTCCGTCGAGCTGCCCTCCTCGGCTCGATAGAATGCGGCGGCATCGGACACACTCCGGGGAAGATCTGCGAACGCTCCTGGAGAGCTCCGGATTCGGGTAAGTAACAAGTAACTCACGTTTATGTGTTTGCTTTGCATAAAGAATGCCTTACCCGCCGCTATCTTCTTCACCTCATCCAACTCCTGGAGGGTCTTCTGGGATTCGGCCTTTGCAGATTTGGCATTTTCAATAGCCACCGCGAGCTCGGACGCTTGCGTCTTTGAGTCAAGCTCCAAAATCTCATGTTTTTCCATGAGAGCCTGGAGCTCTTGCCGCACCTTGCCAACCTCGGCCTCATACTTCTCCCGCTCGGTGCGCTCCGAGGCCGCCCTCTTCTCGGCCTCGACCAGCGCTTGCTTAAGGGTCGCCACTTCAGACGTGGCCCCTACAATAGCCACGATAATCCTGTCATTCTTTGCAATTGCACCTTTTTATATATATTTAAACAAGGTATTTCTTACCTTCATTATCCTCGAGCTGCTTCTTGGCACGCCGAGCTCTTGCTCGGACCGCTCGAGGTTCTGCTTTAGCGTGTCCACTTCCGCAGTCAGTGCGGCGGACGCAAGCAGGGAAGCCTGCATACGCATATTGACTCATTTTTGTTAGACTCCTGCGAATTCTATTTGATCCTCTATTCGGCTTTTCTTCCCGAACGCCAAACAGAGCATCAGGGGCTACTGTCTATGCGGTACTATTATTTACACATTCTTTACTTACCTCAAAGCCTGTCAAAAGGCTAGTACAAGCTTCAGTCAGTCCGCTCTTGGCGGACTGAACCTTCTGGACCACCGCACTCATAATAGCGCGGTGCTCCTCGTCGATGGAGGCGCCTTGGAGCGCCTCCAACATATTGTCCGGCGCCTCCGGTTGGACGGGGGCCACCGGCACGGTGGACTTGCTCCTCTTGGAAGGAGGTCCCCCGCCGGACTCTGGAACCTTTGAAGGTTCCGGAGCGGTGTCCGGCCTAGAGCCGGACTTGGAGCCCTGGGGGGTTTCATCCCCTTTACTCCTGGAGTCCGGGAGGTCGCCTTGCGGCGCCTCCAGGACCACCTCCTCCCGGCTTGGAACCTGTTGGGACAACACTTCGGTGTCGTCCGTAGGGCGGGGGAGGAAGCCGTCGGAAGCGAGTTCACATCCGACGAGTCCAGTGAGCTGCTCGACGACGCGTCGAGCCGGTCTTTGGGTGGGCTGCATAAACATATTCGACATGAGGGAAAGCTATGCAATAAACGAATATATGAGTTACTCTGGTATCCGGATACTTACGATTTGGCCGGGGGCTTGGCCCTAGGCGCCCACTCCTCTCCGCCGTCGTCGGCGTCGATGGAGCAGTCCGGAGGAAGGGTTTTCCCCTTCTTGGACCCTTCGGCCTCCCCAGCTGGGGCGGCCTTCCTTTTCTTCCCTTCCCCGCTGGAGGGGGAGGGGTCTCTTCTTCCTCCTCCTCGTCTTCACGGGAGGAGTGCGTCTTGGATTCGTCAGATGATGAATCCGACACCTTCGGGCGTCGGGCACTCTTTCGAGTCCTCGTGGCCTTCTTCTTGACCTTCTTCTCCGGCACCACATAGGCTGCCGGAACCAGCAGCCTCGCCAAGCGAGCGTCCGCTGGGCCTTCGGGTAAAGGGACCGGACAGTTGATCTATCCGAACGTCACCTGCCAATCCTGTCAAAGGAAAGGGAGCTTAGATCCCGCATAGAGTCAAACTATGAAAAACTGATACCCTGTAAAAGGAAAAAGCAGCTTACCGCGAGAGCGTGATGTTGCGCACTGAATCTGCGATCCTCAGTAGCGGATGTGGGAGCCTCAGCGCCCTTGAAAAGCACCTTCCAGGCATCTTCATACGTCGTGTCGAAGAGCCTGCTCAGAGTTTGGTGCCGCGCCGGGTCGAACTCCCACAGGTTGAAAGCCCGTTGTTGGCACGGGAGGATCAAGCGGATGAGCATAACCTGGACTACGTTGACAAGTTTGAGCTTCTTGTCCACCAGGGTTTTGATGCATGTTTGGAGTCCAGTCAGCTCTCCTTTTTTACCCCATGACAGGCCCGTCTCTTTCCAGGACATGAGCCGCGTTGGGGGTCCGGACCGAAACTCGGGGGGTGCGACCCATTCGGCGTCGCGCGACACGGTGATGTAAAACCACCCCGATTGCCACCCCTTCAGGGTCTCCACAAAGGAGCCCTCGAGCCAGAGGACGTTGGCCATCTTGCCCACCATGGCGCCTCCGCACTCCGCCTGGCTGCCACGCACCACCTTCGGCTTGACGTTGAAAGTCTTGAGCCATAGGCCGAAATGGGGGCGGATGCGGAGGAAGGCCTCGCACACGACGATAAACGCCGAGATGTTGAGGACGAAGTTCGGGGCCAGATCGTGGAAATCCAGGCCGTAGTAGAACATGAGCCCCCGGACAAATGGGTGGAGAGGGAAGCCCAGTCCGCGGAGGAAATGGGGGAGGAACACCACCCTCTCATGGGGCCTAGGGGTGGGGATGAGCTGCCCCTTTTCGGGGAGCCGGTACGCGATGTCGTTAGACAGGTATCCGGCCTTCCTCAGCTTTTTGATATGTCCCTCCGTGACGGAGGAGACCATCCACTTGCCTCCCGCTCCGGACATGGCTGGAGAAGGTTGAGGTGGGAGTGCGGACTTGGGCGCTGGAGCTCGAGTGCGCAAGAATGGATAGGCGAAGGAGGAAGAAGGCGTAGGTGAAAAGGTGGATCTTTATCCCCTTATATGGGTGGACGCAACTACATGTCCCCACCAGCCTGGTAAAACTCGCTTATCTCCAAGCGTCGTAATCAATGGCGCGGTTGGGTTACCCACGCCCGTATTGATGAGAATCCCGGAATAAGGGGACACGATCTCTGCTTTAACAAGACGTGCCAAGGAAACCGCCTCGCATAACGCACTGAGATGGGACAGTAAAACAGTTCGAATAAAAGCTTGGCCGTGGTGTGATGTCACACTACGGGATATGTCAGCAGATTAGATTTGTGTAAATATTATTCTCTCTATGGCAATATGTGGAAACTTATTTTTCAGAGCCGGACACTATCTTTGTGTTCAAAATCTTCTATGAAATACTTGGAGGAGGAACCCGCCTTGCAATGCCAAAGGCAATATGCGCGCCGGACTCGTCATCATTGAAGCCTGGTTCAGGGGCTACTGAGGGAGTCCTGGATTAGGGGGTGTCCGGATGGCCGGACTATACCTTCAGCCGGACTCCTGGACTATGAAGATACAAGATTGAATACTTCGTCCCGTGTCCGGGAAGGACTTTCTTTGGCGTGGAGGGCAAGCTTGGCGATACGGATAGGCAGATCTCCTACCATTGTAACCGAGTCTATGTAACCCTAACCCTACCCGGTGTCTATATAAACCGGAGGGTTTTAGTCCCTGGGACAACATACACATCAACAATCATACCATAGGCTAGCTTCTAGGGTTTAGCCTCCTCGATCTCGTGGTAGATCTACTCTTGTACTACCCATATCATCAATATTAATCAAGCATGACGTAGAGTTTTACCTCCATCAAGAGGGCCCGAACCTGGGTAAAACTTCGTGTCCCTTGTCTCCTGTTACCATCCGGCCTAGACGCACAGTTGGGACCCCCTACCCGAGATCCACCGGTTTTGACACCGACAGTTAGGAAACATAACCATCTTCGATTAACGAGCTAGTCAAGTGGAGGCACACTAGTGACATTTTAGTTTGTCTATGTATTCACAAAAGTATTATGTTTCCGGATATTACAATTCTAGCATGAATAATAAACATTTATCATGATATAAGGAAATAAATAATAACTTTATTATTGCCACTAGGGCATATTTCCTTCAGTCTCCCACTTGCACTAGAGTCAATAATCTAGATTACACAGTAATGATTCTAACACCCATGGAGCTTTGGTGCTGATCTTGTTTTGCTCGTGGAAGAGGCTTAGTCAATGGGTCTGCTACATTCAGATCCGTATGTATCTTGCAAATCTCTATGTCTCCCACCTGGACTAGATCCCGGATGGAATTGAAGTGTCTCTTGATGTGCTTGGTTCTCTTGTGAAATTTGGATTCCTTTGCCAAGGCAATTGCACCAGTATTGTCACAAAAGATTTTCATTGGACCCGATGCACTAGGTATGACACCTAGATCGGATATGAACTCCTTCATCCAGACTCCTTTGTTTGCTGCTTCCGAAGCAGCTATGTACTCCGCTTCACATGTAGATCCCGCCACAACGCTTTGTTTAGAACTGCACCAACTGACAGCTACACCGTTTAATGTAAACACGTATCCGGTTTGCGATTTAGAATCGTTCGGATCAGTGTCAAAGCTTGCATCAACGTAACCATTTATGATGAGCTCTTTGTCACCTCCATATACGAGAAACATATCCTTAGTCCTCTTCAGGTATTTCAGGATGTTCTTGACCGCTGTCCAGTGATCCACTCCTGGATTACTTTGGTACCTCCCTGCTAGACTTATAGCAAGACATACATCAGGTCTGGTACACAGCATTGCATACATGATAGAGCCTATGGCTGAAGCATAGGGAACATCCTTCATTTTCTCTCTATCTTCTGCAGTGGTCGGGCATTCAGTCTTACTCAATTTCACACCTTGTAACATAGGCAAGAATCCTTTCTTTGCTTGATCCATTTTGAACTTCTTCAAAACTTTGTCAAGGTATGTGCTTTGTGAAAGTCCAATCAAGCGTCTTGATCTATCTCTGTAGATCTAATGCCCAATATGTAAGCAGCTTCACCGAGGTCTTTCATTGAAAAACTCTTATTCAAGTATCCCTTTATGCTATCCAAAATTCTATATCATTTCCGATTAGTAATATGTCATCTACATATCAATATCAGAATGCTACAGAGCTCCCACTCACTTTTCTTGGTAATACAGGCTTCTCCAAAAGTCTGTACAAAACCAATGCTTTTGATCACATTATCCAAACAATTTATTCCCAACTCCGAAGTGCTGCACCAGTCCATTAAATGGGATCGCTGGAGCTGCACCCTTCGTAGCTCCCTTTGGATTTGACCAAACCTTCCGGCGCATCATATTACAACTCTTCTTTCCAGAAACTCCATTCAGGAAGCAGGTTTTTGAAAATCCATCTGCCAATTTCATAATCATTAAATGCGCAATTGCTAGCATGATTTGGGACAGGATTAAGCATCGCTACGGTGGAGAAGGTCTCATCATAGTCAATCCCTTAAACTTGCGAAAACCTTTTGCGACAAAGTCGGCTTTGGTAGACAGTAACATTACCTGTCAGCGTCAGTCCTACTTCTTAAGATCCATTCATTTCAATTGCTTGCCGATCTTGGGCAAGTCAACCAAAGTCCACACTTTGTTCTCATACATGGATCCCATCTCAGATTTCATGGCTTCAAGCCATTTTGCGGAATCTGGGCTCACCATTGCTTCTTCATAGTTCGTAGGTTCATCATGATCTAGTAGCATGACTTCCAGAACAGGATTACCGTACCACTCTGGTGCGGATCTTACTCTGGTTGATCTACGAGGTTCAGTAGTAACTTGATCTGAAGTTTCATGATCATCATCATTAACTTCCTCACTAATTGGTGTAGGTGTCACAGAACCGGTTTCTGTGATGTACTACTTTCCAATAAGGAGCAGGTACAGTTACCTCATCAAGTTCTACTTTCCTCCCACTCACTTCTTTCGAGAGAAACTCCTTCTCTAGAAAGGATCCATTTTAGCAACAAATGTCTTGCCTTCGGATCTGTGATAGAAGGTGTACCCAACAGTTTCCTTTGGGTATCCTATGAAGACACATTTCTCCGATTTGGGTTCGAGCTTATCAGGTTGAAGCTTTTTCACATAAGCATCGCAGCCCCAAACTTTCAGAAACGACAACTTTGGTTTCTTGCCAAACCACAGTTCATAAGGCGTCGTCTCAACGGATTTTGATGGTGCCCTATTTAACGTGAATGCGGCCGTCTCTAAAGCATAACCCCAAAACGATAGCGGTAAATCAGTAAGAGACATCATAGATCGCACCATATCTAGTAAAGTATGATTACGACGTTCGGACACACCATTACGCTGTGGTGTTCCGGGTGGCGTGAGTTGCGAAACTATTCCGCATTGTTTCAAATGTAGACCAAACTCGTAACTCAAATATTCTTCTCCACGATCAGATCGTAGAAACTTTATTTTCTTGTTACGATGATTTTCAACTTCACTCTGAAATTCTTTGAACTTTTCAAATGTTTCAGACTTATGTTTCATTAAGTAGATATACCCATATCTGCTTAAATCATCTGTGAAGGTGAGAAAATAACGATATCCGCCACGAGCCTCAACATTCATCGGACCACATACATCTGTATGTATGATTTCCAACAAATCTGTTGCTCTCTCCATAGTACCGGAGAACGGTGTTTTAGTCATCTTGCCCATGAGGCACGGTTCGCAAGTACCAAGTGATTCATAATCAAGTGGTTCCAAAAGTCCATCAGTATGGAGTTTCTTCATGTGCTTTACACCGATATGACCTAAACGGCAGTGCCACAAATAAGTTGCACTATCATTATCAACTCTGCATCTTTTGGCTTCAACATTATGAATATGTGTATCACTACTATCGAGATTTAATAAAATAGACCACTCTTCAAGGGTGCATGACCATAAAAGATATTACTCATATAAATAGAACAACCATTATTCTCTGATTTAAATGAATAACCGTCTCGCATCAAACAAGATCCAGATATAATGTTCATGCTCAACGCTGGCACCAAATAACAATTATTTAGGTCTAATACTAATCCCGAAGGTAGATGTAGAGGTAGTGTGCCGACTGCGATCACATCGACTTTGGAACCATTTCCCACGCGCATCGTCACCTCGTCCTTAGCCAATCTTCGCTTAATCCGTAGTCCCTGTTTCGAGTTGCAAATATTAGCAACAGAACCAGTATCAAATACCCAGGTGCTACTGCGAGCATTAGTAAGGTACACATCAATAACATGTATATCACATATACCTTTGTTCACCTTGCCATCCTTCTTATCCGCCAAATACTTGGGGCAGTTCCGCTTCCAGTGACCAGTCTGCTTGCAGTAGAAGCACTCAGTTTCAGGCTTAGGTCCAGACTTGGGTTTCTTCTCCTGAGCAGCAACTTGCTTGCTGTTCTTCTTGAAGTTCCCCTTCTTCTTCCCTTTGCCCTTTTTCTTGAAACTAGTGGTCTTGTTGACCATCAACACTTGATGCTCCTTCTTGATTTCTACCTCCGCAGCTTTAGCATTGCGAAGAGCTCGGGAATTGTCTTATTCATCCCTTGCATATTATAGTTCATCACGAAGCTCTTGTAGCTTGGTGGAAGTGATTGGAGAATTCTGTCAATGACGCAATCATCTGGAAGATTAACTCCCAATTGAATCAAGCGATTATTATACCCAGACATTTTGAGTATATGCTCACTGACAGAACTGTTCTCCTCCATCTTGCAGCTATAGAACTTATTGGAGACTTCATATCTCTCAATCCGGGCATTTGCTTGAAATATTAACTTCAACTCCTGGAACATCTCATATGCTCCATGACGTTCAAAACATCGTTGAAGTCCCGATTCTAAGTCGTAAAGCATGGCACACTGAACTATCGAGTAGTCATCAGCTTTGCTCTGCCAGGCATTCATAACATATGGTGTTGCTCCAGCAGTAGGCCTGGCACCCAACGGTGCTTCCAGGACGTAATTTTTCTGTGCAGCAATGAGGATAATCCTCAAGTTACGGACCCAGTCCGTGTAATTGCTACCATCATCTTTCAACTTTGCTTTCTCTAGGAACGCATTAAAATTCAACGGAACAACAGCACGGGCCATCTATCTACAATCAAACATAAACAAGCAAGATACTATCAGGTACTAAGTTCATGATAAATTTAAGTTCAATTAATCATATTACTAAAGAACTCCCACTTAGATAGGCATCCCTCTAATCCTCTAAGTGATCACGTGATCCAAATCAACTAAACCATGTCCGATCATCACGTGAGATGGAGTAGTTTTCAATGGTGAACATCACTATGTTGATCATATCTACTATATGATTCACGCTCGACCTTTCGGTCTCAGTGTTCCGAGGCCATATCTGCATATGCTAGGCTCGTCAAGTTTAACCTGAGTATTCCGCGTGTGCAAAACTGGCTTGCACCCGTTGTATTGGACGTAGAGCTTATCACACCCGATCATCACGTGGTGTCTCGGCACGAAGAACTTTCGCAACGGTGCATACTCAGGGAGAACACTTTATCTTGAAATTTAGTGAGAGATCATCTTAAAATGCTACCGTCAATCAAAGCAAGATAAGATGCATAAAAGATAAACATCACATGCAATCAATATAAGTGATATGATATGGCCATCATCATCTTGTGCTTGTGATCTCCATCTTCGAAGCACGTCATGATCACCATCGTCACCGGCGCGACACCTTGATCTCCATCGTAGCATCGTTGTCGTCTCGCCAATCTTATGCTTCTACGACTATCGCTACCGCTTAGTGATAAAGTAAAGCATTACAGGGCGATTGCATTGCATACAATAAAGCGACAACCATATGGCTCCTGCCAGTTGCTGATAACTCGGTTACAAAACATGATCATCTCATACAATAAAATTTAGCATCATGTCTTGACCATACCACATCACAACATGCCCTGCAAAAACAAGTTAGACGTCCTCTACTTTGTTTGTTGCAAGTTTTACGTGGCTGCTATGGGCTTAAGCAAGAACCAATCTTACCTACGCATCAAAACCACAACGATAGTTTGTCAAGTTGGTGCTGTTTTAACCTTCGGAAGGACCGGGCGTAGCCACACTCGGTTCAACTAAAGTTGGAGAAACTGACACCCGCCAGCCACCTGTGTGCAAAGCACATCGGTAGAACCAGTCTCGCGTAAGCGTACGCGTAATGTCGGTCTGGGCCGCTTCATCCAACAATACCGCCGAACCAAAGTATGACATGCTGGTAAGCAGTATGACTTATATCGCCCACAACTCACTTGTGTTCTACTCGTGCACAACATCAACACATAAAACCTAGCTCGGATGCCACTGTTGGGAACGTAGTAATTTCAAAATTTTCCTATGCACACGCAAGATCATGGTGATGCATAGCAACGAGAGGGGAGAGTGTTGTCTACGTACCCTCATAGACCGACAGCGGAAGCGTTATGATAACGCGGTTGATGTAGTCATATGTCTTCACGGCCCGACCGATCAAGCACCGAAACTACGGAACCTCCGAGTTCTAGCACACGTTCAGCTCGATGACGATCCCCAGACTCCGATCCAGCAAAGTGTCGGGGAAGAGTTCCGTCAGCACGACGGCGTGGTGATGATCTTGATGTTCTACCATCGCAGGGCTTCGCCTAAGCACTGCTACAATATTATCGAGGAGTATGGTGGAGCGGGGCACCGCACACGGCTAAGAGAACGATCACGAAGATCAACTTGTGTGTCTAGAGGTGCCCCCCTGCCCCCATATATAAAGGAGCAAGGGGGGGGGGGCGGCCGGCCCTTGGGCGCGGCAAGGAGGAGGAGTCCTCCTCCTAGTAGGAGTAGGACTCCCCTCTTTCCTACTCCTACTAGGAGGGGGAAAGGAAGGGGGAGAGGGAGAAGGAAAGGGGGGTGCCGCCCCCCCTCTCCTAGTCCAATTCGTACCAGAGGGGGAGGGGGCGCGCGGCCCACCCTGGCTGCCCCTATCTCTCTCCACTAGGGCCCATAAGGCCCATTACTTCTCCCGGGGGGGTTCCGGTAACCCTCTGGCACTCTGGTTTTCTCCGAAATCACCCGGAACACTTTTGGTGTCCGAATATAGCCGTCCAATATATCAATCTTTATGTCTCGACCATTTCGAGACTCCTCGTCATGTCCGTGATCACATCCTGGACTCCGAGCAAACTTTGGTACATCAAAACGTATAAACTCATAATGAAATTGTCATCGTAACATTAAGCGTGCGGACCCTACGGGTTCGAGAACAATGTAGACATGACCGAGACATGTTTCCGGTCAATAACCAATAGCGGAACCTGTATGCTCATATTGGCTCCCACATATTCTACGAAGATCTTTATCGGTCAAACCGCATAACAACATACTTTGTTCCCTTTGTCATCGGTATGTTACTTGCCCGAGATTCGATCGTCGGTATCTCAATACCTAGTTCAATCTCGTTACCGGCAAGTCTCTTTACTCGTTTCGTAATACATCATCTCGCAACTAACTCATTAGTTGCAATGCTTTCAAGGCTTATGTGATGTGCATTACCGAGAGGGCCCAGAGATACCTCTCCGACAATCGGAGTGACAAATCCTAATCTCGAAATACGCCAACCCAACATGTACCTTTGGAGACACCTGTAGAGCTCCTTTATAATCACCCAGATATGTTGTGACGTTTGGTAGCACACAAAGTGTTCCTCCGGCAATTGGGAGTTGCATAATCTCATAGTCATAGGAACATGTATAAGTCATGAAGAAAGCAATAGCAACATACTAAATGATCGGGTGCTAAGCTAATGGAATGGGTCATGTCAATCACATCATTCTCCTAATGATGTGATCCCATTAATCAAATGACAACACATGTCTATGGTTAGGAAACATAACCATCTTCGATTAACGAGCTAGTCAAGTAGAGGCACACTAGTGACATTTAGTTTGTCTATGTATTCACACAAGTATTATGTTTCCGGATAATACAATTCTAGCATGAATAATAAACATTTATCATGATATAGGGAAATAAATAATAACTTTATTATTGCCTCTAGGGCATATTTCCTTCATAGAGGGATGGCCTGGCCAGCGGTGGGAGTAGTAGGGGGCGGTGAGGCCTCCGCCGCATCGCAGCCGGCCACGGGAGGCAGGAGCACGAGGCACGATCGGCGCTGGTTTGGGCGGCTGGAGCAAGAAGATCAGAGGTTGAAGAAGCACTACGGCCGTTGGATGGACATCGTACGGTTGCTGGGGCTAGAATCGTGCATATTGACTAAGTTGACAAAGCCCTCCGTCCCCGTCAACTTAGTAGGCCCGCAAGTCAGCCTGCCACTATACTAGGCCCAGCTAACAGGGGGAGTATTCATTTTTTTGTGCGTAATAAGGAGGCACTTCCTTGCGTGCGAAGATATAGTTGGTGGGTCCGAGCTGTCAGCGGCGATAACATTTTTTTCGCGAAATACAGAGGCCCTTTCGGTGGGTCCCTGATGTCAGGTGGAGGAATCATTATTTTGCGCGTAATAAGGAGGCATTTCCTTGCGTGCGGCCGTGGACCCAGCTGTCGGCCTCTCCATGTACAGTCCACTTCAGATGCATGTCGGTCGTTGACCACGTTGACCAGGCCACGCCGAGAGCACCAGGGCGGTGGACAACGGTGAGGCCTAGGAAGGGAACAACATGGAGGCAGGGAAGACTCGGCAGTTGTTTCCCACGCGGAGGGGAGTATGACTGTACGAGGGTTTACTGGTTCGTCTGTCGTCGCCGGAGAATAACAACAGGTGTGGGTGAGTAGAGGGATGGCTAGGCCAGCGATGGGAGTACGGTAGGGCGGTGAGGCCTGCACGGCAGCACAGCTGGCCGCGGGGAGGAGGGAGCAGGCAGTCCCATCGGTGCTTGTTTGAGCGGCTGGAGCAGGAAGAGCAGAGATTGAAGAAGCATGACGGTCGTTCGATGGACATCGTACGGTCAGTGGAGCTAGAATCGTTCATATTGCCTAAGTTGACAAAGCCCTCTGTCCCCGTCAACTTAGTAGGCCCACAAGTCAGCCTCCCACCATGGTGGGTCCCAGCTAGCAGGGGGAGTATTCATTTTTCTGTGCGTAATAAGGAGGCACTTCTGGTGGGTCCGAGCTGACAGCGGGGGGAACGTTTTTTTTTCGAAATACGGTGGTCCGTCCGGTGGGTCCCAGCAGTCAGGGGCAAATGTTTTTTTCGCGAAATACGGTGGCCCGTCCGGTGGGTCCCAGCAGTTAGAGGGGAAACCTTTTTTTCCGCGAAATACTAGTGGCCCGTCCGGTGGGTCCCTGCTGTTAGGTGGAGGAATAATCATTTTGTGCGTAATAAGGAGGCACTTCCTTGCGGCTGGCGTAGACCCAGCTGTTAGCCTCTCCATGTACAGTACTCTTCTGATGGAAGTCGGTCGTTGACCACATTGACCATGCCACGCCGAGAGCACCAGGGCGGTAGACGACAGCGAGGCCTACGAAGGGAACGACACGGAGCCGGGGAAGACACGGCAGTGGCTGCCCAAGTGGTGGAGAGTACGAGGGTTGACTGGTTCGGCTGCCGCCGCCAGAAAATAACAGGAGGTGTGGGTGAGTAGAGGGATAGACAGGCCAGGGATGCGAGTATGATGGGGCCATGAGGCCTGCCCGGCAGCACTGCCGGCCACGGGAGGCGGGAGCAGGCGGTTCCTACGGCGCTGGTTTGGGCGGCTAGGGTAGGAAGGTCAGAGACTGAAGAAGCACGATTGCCGTTAGATTGACATCTAATGGTCTGACGCTGGTAGAGTCGATTGTTGACTGAGTTTCTTTTTTGAGAAACCTTGTGTACGCATGAACTTAGTAGGCCCACAAGTCAGCCTCCAAATCTGTGGCAGACAACATAAATCCCATTTGCTATTTTTTATAATTTGCAGCCCATTTGCTAATTCTTAAGTAATTTATTACAGCCCATTTTCTGCCCAGGACCACGGTCAAAAAGTTCAGCCTTATTTTGCATATTTCGGTGGAGTCCGAACTGTTGTAATCCCGAAATGATAAACATTTTTTAAGAACTTATTGATTTGCCAAAAAAATCATTTTGTTTTTGTAAGCAAATAAGACATGGGACAATTGAGTTGGTTTAAGGGAAAACCAGTGGTAAAAAAATCAGCGTTGGGTGGGAAAAAACAACAAAAATAAGGATGTAAATATGAAAAGGGAATTTTATGTGTTTTCAATATAATGATACGTGTATATGAACTAGTAAAACTATAGGTACAGATTAGAGAACGGATGTAGGACATGCGTTTCAAGAGGATAATAGAACTGGGCTGTGAGTTTGATTCAGTAAAAAAACCGCCTGCAGATGCTGTAAGACAAAATATAACTAACGCTGGCAGGCCAGAGGCCCATAGATACTTGCTGGATCTTTGTGCCCCGTTGTCATCATGGGCTGGGCCTGTTGAAAACAAAACCAACCCTGGGCAGTCTACAGCCCAGTTGAAACTTGCTCGACCTGAAAAAACAATATACATGCTCAATAAAAGAGAGAATTCTGCAAGTACAGACTGATAATTGGGATGCAACACGAATATTGTTTTTTATCGTGATAATAAGTGCATGCACTTGTTTCGAAAAAATTGGAGAACTGGGAATTCGAATGGCGGGTGCTTATGCTACCCATCAAATAAAAATCAGGTGCCTGAAAATTCGTTTCGAAACAAATGATTCAGCTTTATATCCACGTCGACCCTCGGCATGATGGTTGGAAGCAAATGCAAGTTCATACCAAAAGATCGTTAACAACAATACCAACTTGCGTACGACAAGGTAGTACAACTACCAATACCAAACTAACTTATAATCTTTTTACTCCTGGCCCTAGTGTTCGTCAGGTAGAAAATCTTGCAGAGGACCAGCTCCCGCTCCTTCTCTTGCTCCAGGTCCCCAAGGTGGTACTGGTGCATCACCCAGTTGGTCCTCTGTTGGTCGAAGTTCTTGTTGGTGTGCAGCACCAGAACCTTTTTTGCTGTCCGTCTGCCGGCCGTTGACCATCACCGGCAAGGTACTGCCGGTCTTGTGCCACATCGCGTGCATGCTGCACTCCGACTGTATCTTGCGACGCGTCCACGTGCCCCTTTTGAATGCCCTGGAATTGCGCTGGAAGAAATGCTTCCTTAGGCCACTCAGTGTGATACCTGCAGTATTGTGGAATACAGGTTTTAGTGTACCTAGTTGGCATTTTCATAACATCTTTCGCATGTTGCAGTCACTTGTTTCACTTTTTATTAACTTACAAATTGTAATTGCTTCACCAGGTCTGCGTCTAAAAAGAAAAATAGAGCTATAAACAAAGGAATATGTTTGTGCAAGTAGACGGCCGATCGGTGTCTTACCTGGAAGTTTCTCAGGTTGGGTGTAGCATATGCCATGCTCACTGTCGATGGTTGGTATGAACAAATCGATGAGAGACTGAAATCTCGCGCTGTCAGCACTCACTTTGGCATCAAGGTGCTCGATCAGCTCCTAATCCGTGGGATCAAACTTGACGCCAGCCGGCAGCACCGGCCAATCCTTCTTCGACTTGCATCGGTAATTCCAGTTATATGGTACTCAATGTATGATCAATCGACTGTTTTAGGGGAATGATGAAAGATTTCGACAGATAAGTGGTACTCCAAATCTGAAGTCCAGAATACCCGAACACGCCGCTAGGATTCTTGTGTCACCTCACGCGCAGTGTGTTGTAACGTCAATTCAATGTGTGGACATGATGAATAATTTGACCGACGTATACTAGTACTGCTACTGTATTGGAGTACTTACTAGTCGTATTTTGTGTCACAATTTATACATATGTTTAACTAACAAGTATGCACTTGAAGCCTAAGTGATATATATATGGCTTCTGCACAGCATCTCCATCATCATTATCAGTACATCCTACGCAGGTGAGTTAGGATGCACTTGATCCCAGGAAGGTATCTATCCTTCAAACCAGAGGAGTGCCTCAAACTAACAATAGTACATAATATCCAACAAAAGAGGGTCGTGCTACAGCAGCAGAATACATGGCTCAGTCTAGATATCAGCACGAATCAAGTTGTGCATATTTGTTGTTGGCATGAACCACATCGCCGCATGTCGGGTTTGCAAAAGCCATCCATCGCATGGAAGCTTGATGCCTTTCACACACTGAAGATTATCTGGCAACAAGCTGTGTCGACGAATCTCTGGATATGGTGATTCATGAAACCCATGGTATGATGTGTAAACACAGCCCCCCCTCGCGAATGGAAGTTGCATAGCACAGTAATCATTGTCGGTGATATGATCGATGATTGGTTGAATGATCGGATAATTGAGCCCGAGGAACAAGGAGTGGTTGCCGAGGCTATAAACCCGCCTCCAATTGAATACGCCTGGCCCAATGGAGCTGGGATCTTTCTCGAACATGAAGTAGCCATAGCCATCAATGTCACAAACGCCGCACGCATTGTACTGCATGTGGTTTGATGTAATGGTTTGGTCAATTTGGTACGTGCGAATGAGCATCAAATGACCACCGTCAGCTGAACGAGCGATAAACCACCAGCCATCGGCTGGTATGATTCCAGGTCCTGGAATCATGAAGGCCAGCGCATTTGCGTCTGCTGCAACAATTCAAATTGGAGACCAAAAGGACAAAAATAAACAATCATGTTCAGAGTATGTGTGGAAATAAGATTATTATAACAGTGACACATATCATAGACAGAGAATTGCAATCCGTGGTCATAATCATACCCCAAGTTAAAAAAATAAGCCAATGGCTTTCATATTCTGGCAATATGTCATGGTTCAAACATCATGTAACAATGAGAGGAAAACAGCTATGACAGCGCCTACTCATATTCTACCATAGCACTTACTACTACTGTTCTCATATCAACTCTAAGCAATAACATGCACTGTTATAAAAATCTTGTAAACGAGAGTAACATATAGCAATCATGATGTTATGTTCATAATATGTATTCTAACAATCATTAGATGCCATTTGTTCTCATATCAACTCTAGCAATAACATGTGTGGTCATAAAAATCTAGGAAATGAGAGGAACATATAGTTATAGACATGCTATGCATTCTAAATTTGTAACAAATGAACAAGCAGTCGTATTCATAAGGTAAAGATGAGATGAGATAGAACAATTACACGACGATAGATTCCACCAGTATAGCAGCCAATCTGTGTGTCGACCACGTAAATGATGCCATCATGCACTATAGCATCAGACAGAAATGTTTCCTCAATAGGATTGATGATGAGCCAT
Source organism: Triticum aestivum (assembly GCF_018294505.1). Taxonomy (NCBI): domain Eukaryota; kingdom Viridiplantae; phylum Streptophyta; class Magnoliopsida; order Poales; family Poaceae; genus Triticum; species Triticum aestivum. The sequence goes on along the minus strand of NC_057812.1, from coordinate 446,759,805 downwards.
AACCATGTATGGCGACCGGATTCCAGATAGACTAATCCCATGTTGAACAAGGCAATGATCTTGTAATCCATGTAGTCTTCTGATGGTGTAGGCACTTCGCAGATTACAACTTTCGGCAAACAGAGGTCGAGCCAAAAGCTTGACGCGTCTCGTGCGTAGTAGGCAGGAGTGTCCGGCGGGCTGCGAGGCTCGATGGCGGCGGTATCCAATGATGGAAAGGTGATCTCTCGCTGGGTGTAGATATCCACGAGACGACACGGACTACCGGTGTGGTGGATGAGGACGATCCAGTTGGCCTTCATGCCCGCCCAGTAGTGGCCGCGCATGAAGGACAGGTGGACGGGTAGTGGTAGCATGTCGAGGGGCACCACAACAACCTCCGTAGGATCGCCAAGTTGGTGTCTGGGCCACCTGCGAGGATCGGGCATCAGCAAGCAGGGTGTCTTGAAAAGAGCCGTCCGGTTGCAGATGAGTAGACGGTACAAAGACACCGAGCATGCGGCCAGACGGACGGTGCTGAGTAGGTCCATATGACTACAGATCTGCTCCAAGAGAACATCGGGGAGGGAATTCCAATCGTGGCTCTGCATGTCAGTCGGTTCTGCCATTGGGGTTTTTGGGGCCTGCGAGCCAGCAGGGAAGTGGATTCGGGCGGGCGAACGAAGAAGCTTCTCCTCGTGTGGCCGAGCAGTGAGTGGGGGGATATGGTACGCGCGAGCTACCAAGGAAGATGGCGCGGGCGGGCGAGCAGTGAGCGGGGGTAAATGGTGTGCGGCCGACGATGGGGAAGAGAGGAGGAGGAAGAAGAGATGGCAGTACTGGGTAAGGCTGATTTAGTAACACCAACACGCTGGTTCAGCTTATTAATTACGTGACCCATCTGCTGCAGCGTGTATTGTCACTTCACTTCGAAGACTAGTTGAATAGTTCTCTCTGAGCGAGATGGGGAATAATGGATCGCGAGGACTTCCTTTCTACAGTATCCCTATGCCTCTACGCTCACTTCACTCATTTTGCTCCGTACCTAGTCACTTGTTGAAATCTGTAGAAAGACAGATACTCTGTATTCGGGAACAGAGGGAGGCTTTTACTCCGTACTATTTGGGAACAGAGGGAGTATCACCATATGGAGGGAACAGAGAAAGCTTGAAATATGAACATGTCAATGGGAGGGAGTAAGCCCCATGCATGCATGCATGCAACATGCAACTCTCACACATACACATGGACGCACGCAACACCCACGCACCCATGCGGCACACAACACACGACGCAACACACACGCTCACGCTCAAGTGCTCAACCTACTCCCTACGTCCGTGAAAGACTGTACATTTAGAGATTTACACATTGACCAGGGCATAATTAACGCCCAAAAGTAGCAGACTTATGTGTGCATGCGACCATTGAGATAAGAAGATTAAATGAAGGTTGTTGCATGCTGTAATTAAGGATAGACATGTAGCCTATACCTACAGCTCAAGTTGGTGCATTAGTCAATCAATATCGATTTACATTAAAGGCTAAATGCATTGGAAGTGTAGATGTACATCATGTACTACACTCTTTGTTTTATAGCCGATGTACACTCTTTGTTGGAAGACCGAGGGAGGACACGTGCATGCACTCACATATACAGCCAGGGCGGTTCGCGCGCAAGGGTTGGACTCGTGTCGTGCCTGCGTAAAGTTTTGTTTAACTGATTTCTTTGCTCTGCCAACTGACAGGTGGGACCCAGAAACCAGGTGACAATTTAACCAGTCAACAAGGTGCCACGTCAACTATGTGGCCGGTCAGTAGGGTGCAATACGGTGCTCTACGATGAGCTAGTGATTGTATAATCGCCGCAAAACTATATATAGTGACCGTAAAGAGCATATTGTTACATACGTTGACCGCCAGTTTATTTTTCTCGTTTCAAATTAAGCCATATTAATCGGAAAGGACGCAATATGGACTACTACTACTAGTACTAGTACTGCTTTGATGTGTCCCGTCAACTCGCCGAACGAGGAGAAGCTTGCTTACTACGCCTCTCCCTCGACCACGCGCGCGGTGGTTCGCAGGACGAGGAGAGGGTTTTGACTACAGCGCCCTCTCCCTCTCCCTCTCCCTCTCCTTCTTCCTCTCTCTCGCCCTTGCGGCAGACATGCAACAGTTCAATCGGTGTCAGATTGCCAGAAGCATATTGTACTGTAGTATCATCATTGTTGGACCTTCCAAAGAGGTGAAGAGCCAAGTGCAAGGTTCACACGAGTACGAACTGTTGAACCTCCCGAAGAGGCAAAGAGCCAAGCGCAAGGTTTTATAGGAGTTGTCGTCCTAGTAGGAGTGTACTACAACTATAGCAAATGATGCTACTGTATGATGCCGCCACGTCGCGTATATCCAAAGCTGTGCCACCTTTTTTCTCAAATAGCGTGTTGGAGCCCGTGCAACAACTACACAAGTTGCACGTACACATAACACATTTACTAGTAATAAATTCTAAAGGACAAATGTCAGTATGCCACACAAGTTCATCTCCAATTCATGTGATAAATTTGTGCACGACTAGTCTACATATATTCACAGCGCTACCGTTCACAATTACCGTACTCCACTTACACGTTATAGATGGGCTACATGTCCTCCTCCAGGTTCCAGTCCCAGGTGTTCTTCATGGATGGCACGATCCATAGCGGTGGGCAACGGGAATCATTGTCGTAGCTTTCTAGTCCGGTTCCACACGATGGAGACTCATCCAAGCTGAAGCAGCATAAATCAGGGATAGCGTGTCCCAGCATGTCGTTCATTCGGCGGTGCGCACTAAAGACACAACCATGCTTCATGCACGGCAGGCCTTCCATATCATGCACGGAAGGTGGCATCTGCTTCACAATGGGGTAGCTGGCCCCGATGAAAAGCGAGTACTCTCCAAGAGTGTTCCTCGGCACCCACGTAGCATCACGAGGGTCGAACTCGGCACCGTTCATCTGGTACACGCGGCATCCCAGATCTGGACACATGGTGACGTACATAGTCAAGGTCCATGCATAATAATGTTGTGCTCAAATATGGCGGTCGGTAATATTGTGCAGCAAATAGTACTACTCCGGTATAGAGGAAGTAAAATAACCGGCTTAGTATATATAGCCACTCTTGGCTACATGGATGAGATAGTAAGACATGGAAAAACAAAAATGGTGGCAGCTAGTGGGTTCAAGTCTTCGAGGGCCTAGCTAGCTATACGCGTCCTCCAAGGTAAAAAGTACTCCTACTGGTACTACAAAGTATACTACTAGTACAACAATGAAAGAGAAGGCGAGAGGGTTAAAAAATGGAATACCTGGGTAGATGGTGACGGTCCGATCGTGGTAGATTATGTGACCATGTTGCACATCAGTGGTACCATGGGTAACGACTGCTAAGATAGTTGATCCCAATATGCCAAAGTCAGCTACAAGGTTCTAGGTTAGACCGAATCGCGGATGCAAATGCACATCCAGGATCGGCGATCTTATTTTGATCGGGGGATGACTGGTCCCTGCAAAATAATGGAGTACTATTAGGGATGCAAATGATGGTTTGTGCATTCTGTTTGTAAACTCCCGTACCGTAGGATGGCAACCGGATGAAACAAGTCCCCTAGCTTGTCACCGCGAAGATGCGGCCTAGATGGCGCACGGCGTCTTTGAACGTGTAGGGGTGCAAATCTGCCGCCGCCAACATGCGCCAGCCTCTGCCGTTATTGCCTCTTGCATTGATGGCAATCCTTATGTCGAACACCGCGATGAGATAGTAATCGTCGTAGCCGTGTAGCTTTGTCGGCGGGTCCGCAATTGCTATCTTCTTCAATCTCATGTAGGCATCATCATACGTATTCAAGCCCAGCCAGTCCGGAAGGCCGATCCCAATGGTGGAGAAGGGGTCTACCGGAACGGCCGCACTGCTATGGATGTTGTGCAAAATGATGGTGGTATCCGGCCGGAGGTATGCAAGCCAATCTTCGTTGGCACCGACCCAGACCTATATATAAGACGATGGACAGCGGAGAAATTACGGGATGGAAATGAAATAACTAAGTACTACATGATCAAACTCCATTACTGACCTGCTCATCGGACAAAATCCGACTACCTCTCAACGTCGGCAACTCTAGTGGAGTCAACGTGCAACCATGGCCAGGGAGCAGTGGACTGTTCGAAGGATTGTCCCATAGAAGAACCTTCTCCTCGAGGACGCATGGAAGACCAACAAGCATGGCATGTTTAAGCAGCGTCTTGAAAAAGTTGGTGTAGGAAGCACCGAGTCTTGCGGCGGTGAGGACGTCGGAGCGGCGTGCGATTTCTCCCACGGGATCGTCATCCAAGGTCTCCCAGCCCCGACGAGGAGGAGAACCACCTGGCGAATCCATGGGAGCAACGACGAACTGCCTTCTCTTTGGGGGGAGGGGAACTGGCAAGGAGGAGATAAGAGCGTAGTAACCGCAGGGCCTCGTCCCTTCCAACTGTAGGTCGTTCCTCAGCGAAGGGGTGAGGCTATTATTTACTACTAGTACTCCCTCCGATTCTTTTTACTCTACGCATAAGAGCAGACCCGGATACCAAGGCAGGGGCTCATTGCATGCTTTCTGGATGGAAATACCCCTGGCGCATGGATGGGAGGAGCTAGCAGCTATAAATGCCCCATGCAGCCCATTGGCTATCCGCCCGTGTTCTCCTCTCTCTGCATGCTGCATGGATGTCTCCCTCTCTCTCACATGACTGCATGCAGTGGCGCTGGCCTATGAGAAGCTCGCACGGAGATAGCAATCTTCTCTCCAGGAGAGATTTTTTTGAAAGAAATGGATTATGGAACGTTATGGGATTGCATTATACTGTAAATAATAGCACTAGTAAGAAATTTTTGGCACTAGGTAGTAGTTTTTGGCGTGGATTAAGAAATTTTGGGTACGTTTTTGCCATTTTTTGTACACGCCAACTAGTGTCAAAAAATGTCTTACATTATGTGATGGAGGAGTGCGTACTCGTACTATAGCAGTACTAATACTACTTTTCTCAACTAGTAGTGCGATGTACTGTACTTCTAGTCTAGTCTAGTATAGTGCACCAGTTTGGAACTCTTGAATCTCAGGGCCAAGGAGCTACAGTTGGAAGTGGAGGGTACTACTGTTCTCTAGAACCATCGTTGTACTATTAATGCAGGGGAAGTACACCTGCGTAGTGGCCTAGTGGGTACTCTCGGTGCTCTATTCAACCGCTCCTCTCACGTAGCTGGCCTACTCAGCCGCTCCTCTCACGCATGCACTAGCAGCCTGTTTATCAGCGATGGTTACTGCAGGGGCAAAACATTTGAGTTATTTGATATAGCGAGACTAGGCTTTTCACTTCCATTTGTGGAGGTGTAATGGATCTCGTTGAACTTTGTTATTATTTCCTTCTTTATGAATGAGATGAAGCAAAGCTTTTGCCTTCGTTTCAAAAAAACACGTCAAGAGGAATTTCTTTTATAGTAGAGCCGATAATGGAGTAAAGTCCATGCATGCAACGCCACAAGCTATAGAGTAGTAGTACTTCCTCCGTCTAGGTGTGTAAGTCATCTTACGTTGTGCATCGCGACCAAGGCGGAGAGGAAAACGAGAAAACTTGATGTCTTTTGCTAATTAATAGCATTGCATGCAATGAACTTACCACTGCATGTTATGTTTGGTAGTCTCAAGTCATTGAAAGCATGCACAGCCCACATATCTTATTGGTTGATATGCCACAAAAGAAAAAATGAGAAGGGAGTTAATTACGGTGCCTAAGTGTATTGGGATTATTTGGTTTTCGTAAGGTGACTTACACACCTAGACGGAGGGAGTAGAGCACTTTACTTATAGAGCAATATTGCACAGTTCCTAATGCCCCGTCAGGCTTTTCCGCCTCCTCGGTCTTAATTGGGAGGAGCTAGTTTAAATATGCTACTAGCTGATGAGGAAGCTACAAGCAAGGTGCGGCTAGGGTGAGCACGCGAGCCACGGGATGCTGGGAAGGAAAACCCGTTCACATGGCTAGGCTGTCCAGTGCACCCAGATTGTGGGGCCGCACGTCCGTTTGACTTCAAAACTCAAACTACCCGTGTAAAATATTGGCTCGCAGCGAAGTGTAGTAGTACTATTTTAAAAAAAAGGCCGTCGTGCGTTCGGCCGGGATCGAACCCACAAAACGAGGTATACACTCCCGCGACCACTAATAGTACTCGTTGGAGTACAACACAACCTAGAATCGCCTTTTGTCGCTAGTAGTACATACATTGTTCCTTACAAGAAACCCCTATCATCTGTTGCTGGCTATAAGCCAGTGCCATGTCATCTACAGCCCATCTTATAGCCAACATGTACAATAATAGATCAAAAGAGTGTACTACTTTTTTATTATGTGGCCCACTTCTCATTCTCACAAACTGCCTAGGAGCACGTGCTAGAGCTGGCTCTTCACAAAGAGTCCGCTTACCTTCTCTCTCCTCTTCTCTTTCCTCCAACTAAGCAGAAATATACTAGTTTATTTCTTATAGCCCGCTGACTCAGCTCTATTGTACTTGCTCTAATAATGCAAGAAACCACTAAAATGCCAAGAAACTACTACCACTTGCATACGTGGCAGACTTAAGATAAGACTACCTTATCAACCATTGTACATGCTCTTACCAACAAAAATCCTCGAGTGACCTCCTACCTCTGGCCCGTCCACCTAGTCATCCTCGGCCATGGGACGCAGCTACCGCCACCGGCAGAAGGCGAGGTCAAAACCGCTGGTGGTGCGGAGCCCATGTTGCGGCAGCTCGGATGCCAGCTCCGTCCGGCACTCGCGGCCGCTAGCTAGCCAAGATAGCTCCGTCCAGCCGCTTGTCTGCAAGGTTTGCTAGCTAGATTGGCACGGCAGCGTGGCGGCTTGCTCGTGCGCGCCGCGCTAAGGCCAGCCATCTGGCTCGAGCGAAGGCTAGTGCGGCGGCTTGCTTGCTCGTGAGTCACGCTCGGGCCAGCCTGCCAACCCGTGTGGAGGCCAGCGTGGCGTCCGGCCCGTCCGACGGAGCGGCAGCCAACTCGCTCATCAGCGGCGCCACCGACGAACATGCATCAGTACTGTTTGAAGTAATGTTCAGGAAAAATAATGATTTGAGGGGGAATAACAAGATAGAAGGTCAGATGTGGGTCCCTCGTGTCAACGATCAAACAAAATGTGTTGGTTTAAGCTGCCTCGTCAGCACGGACGTGTGGGCCAACCCTGTCATAAATGGGTTTAAACGAACCTAATCGGTAGGAGTACTAGGTAGTTTTTGGCGTGGATTAAGAAATTTTGGGTATGTTTTTGCTATTTTTTGTACAATAGATTCTTCCTAGGGCTGGTTGAAAGTGGTAGTTTTTTGTTAAATACTCTACATATTGTAAGTAGGAGTGAAAGTTAAGCTTTGTAAGCCAATAAGCAAGGCTAGTTACATAGTGCATATGTGTACATGATTGAAAGTAAATATCAACCATGAGTGACTAATATCTTGATGGAAAACTCAAAACTATGGAATACTAGGAAAAAAATGCATGGTTGGAAATACTAGCAATGTTCATGTCCGTTGCAATGAATCATAATTAGAATAATACTTATTCACAAACTTGGTACAAAACACTCTAATTTTGATATACATATGTCACTAGAGATATATTATGTTTCAATTAGAATATATTCCTTGGGCTGTTTTGGTGAGGTCAGGGAGGGATGTGGTTGGTTTTAAGATACTAATTATGGGTTTTTCTGCAAATTGGTAGACAAGTGGGATGTTGGTGAGAAAAGGCAACAACTTACCTCACAATTGTTAGATGTAGATATAATGGTCAAAAACGACGGATGGCAGACACACCAGCATCACCAACTTAGTCTTGTGTAGGAGTACTAGCAAGATCCGTGCATTTCACGGAACATCAAGATGCATTTATTTTATAAAACACTTGTTGCGATTGACCCTTGCGGGAGTAATCCCATGTGTAAAAACTAATGATATCTCGAGAAATATGAGATAAGGTGAAGAGGAGTGGGGTGTGGTGGTGGTTGGTGGTCGGACTGAGCGGAGGCATGGGGATTGACAACACCGGCAGCGGCCACCAGGCCAGTTTGTTCCAGAGCTTCCTTTCTTAATTGCTCAACAATGAGATTTGTTGGAGATAAGGATGAATGAGGGAAGGCCTTATCTGCAGATGTGGAGAGGGGTGCGGGTATCTTTTAGTTTAATTTCCATCCGTCAGATATAGATCGGACGGTCTATATTGCAAGATGGCACACGTACCATCATCACCAACTCGGTTTTTTATAAGAGAAGAAATATAAGTATGGAGATACAAACGTATTATCGATACTTGCTTCCGTAAACTAGCATATACATTCTATTCAACGCCTCGGCATGTGGGGCCTTAGCACAGTGACTTCTTGACCGTGTAAAACAAAGATTTTCCCGTCGCCGACAAGGTGGGGGTGACGGCGGTGCACTTTTTGGCTTGCTCTAGTCCTAGTAGTCATACTAGGTGGTCTAAGCACGTGTAGATTTATTCTTTTTCACATCTCGTGTTCGCCGTACTGCCACGACTGTTGATGAATAGACGGTAAGTTATTCACGGGGAAACCCTTGTTGAGCGTGTTTGCGAGAGAGAGAGAGAGAGAGAGAGAGAGAGAGAGAGAGTGCGTGTGCGATATGTTAGAGACTGAGGCAATGATAATAGATTCTTTGTGTCTATGTGTGTGGAGGATAGAGAGAGACATGTACATGGGGCTTTGTGTTGTGTAACGTGGAGACACATATACATAATTAGAGATTGAGTGTGTGAGATACACATGCGGACATGAGGAGAGATGAGGATCCAGATAAATGGGTGTTTGTGCATGTCTGTGTGTGTTTGTGCACGCGTTTGTGTGTGAGAGGGAGAGAGTGTATGTGGAGTAGAGAGACCACTGATGATGTAAACCTAGTATAAGGGAAGGGGGAATGGTGTGACATGTGTAGTAGCGAGATAGCACGGGTGCGGGCGGGGGGAGCAGACTATTTGGAAGGGAAATCGAGTGTGTGTGTGGGAGAGGGGTGTGAGAGCGAGAGAAAGAGAGAGCTAGCGACGGAGAGAGAGAGAGAGGAAGAGAGGGGCGAGAGGGGTTGTTTGTGTCCATAAATGGCGTATAGATAGGGAGACAATGTTGATGTTGTCCAAAATTGGCCTATGAACGGAGACGCAAGGGAAGCGAGTCATCGTGTGTGTGATAGGGACTTCATGAGAGATCTTGAATAGATGGTGTAGAGAACAATGTGCGAAATCGAGAACGATTATACATTAGGGAGCTATGCAAAGAGTCACGACATATATGTATACAGGGAAGGAGCTGGGGCGGGTCCGCATGTGGGAGAGATAGAAAGAGGAGAGTGGTGCACAAGGAGACAAAGTGTGCTTGTTTGCAGTGGGGGTGGTGTGTGAGGTGAGTGCGCGAGAACCACATAACTAGGGATATAGATGTTTGGGGGCGACATTTTGTGTGTATGGGAAATATACACTCTACATAGTGCATGTGCTTGGGTAAGAGAGATAGCAGGAGACCTAGAGAGTGAGGGAAGAGATGTGTGCATGCCCGAGAGACAAAGTGATGGAGACCTATGTTGGGGTCCGGACTTTACAAGAGAGAGGGGTGTTAATGTGCTCGTGTGTTGGTGTTTGGGGGAGAGAACGACTTCTCTATTTGTGTGTGTGGTGGTGGGGGGGGGGTTGAGTTAAGATAAAGAGTGAGGTGTCTATATTTGAGGGACTTTAGCGTAATTGAGATATTGTGCACTCATGGTTGATCAATTTGTTTCACAGTTTGTACTATGAGATAACGATACTTTTGAACATGCGTGATATACCTTGATGTACCAGAATTACAAACCTAAGATTGGAGTTTTGGAATTCGACTCCATCATTAGCTTTTGTAATTCATTTGGAGGTACATTTTTTAAGCCGGGATTTCGTGATTTCAAATTCATATATCAAACCTAGAGATATACACATACGGGCATGTTCAAACTTTATAATCATCCACTTTATTCATACACATACACATATTTGCCTTTGTCATCATATTTAGGATAAACACATTTGGAATTTCATTTGAATTGGACCGTATGATGGTATTTGCTTGTAGTAGCTCAATGATCCATATTTGAATTGAATGGACAATCTAAGTTTCAAGTTGGAGACATTGATTTTCAAAACTTGCACATTTTTTGCGTGCAAAACAAACAAATTGTCGGCCAAGATATCATAGTCGGTCGTACGAGAGTAGAATACTTATAATTTTAGGCGCCAAAAGCTTTCAAACTTCCCGCTCACATCGAAATATCACGCGCCCGAAAGTTTAGCCCTGCGATATCCTGTTTTACCCCTGCCACATGAATGGAAAAGGGCTGCTTTGGTAATTCCATTGTTTTCCCTTCTTTGCCCCCTACATTCTTCCCCAGAGCCCCTCCCCTTCCCCTCTCCGACCCCCCCCCCCAACCACGGCAAGCCGCCGAATCTAGTCCTCCGCCGCAGCGGTGGACCTCACACCCCGCCGGATCTACCTTCCGCACCTTGGAACCCCCAACTGCCAACTCAGCACTTCACCGGAGCCGCTTCAGCGACTGGCTTGTCCACCGCTCCAGATCTCCTTGACCGCCATCATGGTCCACTGCACCGGATCTGTTTAACCGGCGCCCTCGTCCACCACAGCGTAGGCCCTTCACTGACTCCCTCGTCCGCCCCTTCGCTGGCCCTTCATACAAGCCCTCGTCCGCCGCAACAGATCCGCCTCATCGAAAGCACTGTACAACACGCCCACCGAAGCCTTCGTCCACTGCATCGGACCCGCTCCACGGACGCCATATTCAACTCCACCGGCCCTGCTTTACCGACGCCGCAGCCTCATCAGGTTATTTTGATTTCTACTCCTTCGGTTTTTCTCTTTATCGTGCAACTGTTCACTTACCACAGATGAGCTTTCTTGTATGTCGGCAGGCGCCGCAACCGTAGCACCGGAGCCGCTTCAGCGACGGCGACAGCCGGCCCAAACTCAACTGCAACACGAGCACCATCGACGATCCTTAGCTGTCAAGTATGACAACGATACCCATACGCCGCCGAGAATCGGGTACTATTATCCAACGGCCGGCGCCTACGTTCACTTTCCTAGCATAAGCACCGCATCTTTGAATTTCTTCAGGGCATCATTCAGTTTTTCATGAGACACGTTATTCTGCTTGCACCTGTAGGGCCATACTTCTGGCAGTGAACATGTTACATGTGCTAAATTACATACCAGTGCACATATAGTTAATATGCTTTAGTTTTGTTCTAATGCCACCTGTTGGTTCCATCAGACTGCTTAATGTTCTCTATGCTTAATTACACATCAGCAAACTAGCATGTGGTTCCGCTGCTTTTTGTTCATTTTACCCTACATTTTTTGATGCTAGCTATTACATCACTGCTCCGAGCCTCTGTTCATTACTTGTTTGTGTGTTCTTGATCTTCCCAAGTTGCATGACTAATTTGATGCTTCTATTAATTCTGGAGCTGCCAACCCCATCAAGCAAAATATTTGTTCTTTTGGGGTTGGCACCTCGAACAAGCATAAAAATAGAGGGAAGCAGATATATTGTCGTGTATGCACACACCCTTCTTTCATTAGTTTAGATGAACCATTGATGATCAATTCGGACCAGTGCATGCAATTAAAATTAATTTTACCTAAATAGATGGTGCAGAATAAACTACAACAACTAGATTTGCAACCACGGGATGCTGACGATATCTTCAAAGAACATTGCAACAGCAGCTAGGCTTCACAGCAACATATGGTAAGCTAGTGTGTTTTAGTACATGTGAAATGTAATGCGAGTGGGCTGCTTTCTTGGCTTGTGCCCTCAACGTGTAATCCTACCGAATTACAAATAGTTCAGTTATCTGCTTTGCTGTATTGCTTGATTCGAATGCTTATTTGTTGTTACGCTATACCTGAGTTGGCAAATATGTCAGCAGTGCCTGTTGTACTATCGTAAAGAAATGCATGCCTATTTCATTTGAGTCCTTAACTTTTCCTCTCAACTTCATCACAAGACTGTCTTCGTAGTTTATATGAGCCCACATTGTTAAGTGTTTTCTCAGATTATTTCAACTTCTTAGATGCCTTGGCAACTTAAATATAGCGGTTGTACACTCCATTTCAACTAGGGATGTCAACTGGGTCCCGTTTAATCCTGATTAAAGTCCACTAGTGGTATGATAGTTTAAAAGAGTTTTTGTTTTTTGAGGAAAATGAACTAGGGAGGTAGCAAAACTAACTAGATGGGACTGGCGGATGTCGTTTATTTGCCACTTACATCCCTAGTTTCATCTTACCATTTTAATTTCTTTTCGGCTGATGCTGCTTCAAACCATTTAAATCTAGTTTGCCATGCTCGGCAATAATTCGTCCGTCATTTACCATGTAAGCTTACTGCCTGGATCATATGATAACTATCTCTTACTGATGTCTAGTGGAAACCTTTTAGGATGCCGTTCACACTAGGACACAATGTACAACCCCAGAATCTATTTGTGGAAGCAGTGCGCCATCCATGTTACCAGATGGTAGCCCAAGTTTTGAACGAAGCGGCTAAACACCCACTATAATTTGTGCGCTGCCCGAAGCAAGTGTTTGCGAGATGAAAATTATTGTCTACCCCTGACACTTGACATCCTTATCGACCAGATTTACACTGCTGTCGATAGGGGTAGACTAGTAACTTCAATCAGACGTGACACGACGGCCTCTGAGCCCATTCAGACACGGTGGGCGCCAAACGTGGGCGGCAAAACACATTTGATTCAAACTCGTCCGAAAGGCATGTGTCTCTTCCTCCATTTCCCCTCATACACGGTGGGCGGCAAAACAAACTCTCCTCGTCCGAAATCGATGTAGGCTAATATTTTAAATAGGGGCAGATGTGTAACTTCCCTCAGACGTGACACAACCGCCCTACCTGTCAGCCCCGTTCATACACCTTGGGCGCCAACCGTGGGCGGCAAAACACCCTCTCCTCGCCCGAAATAGTTACCGACAAATATTTGGGAGATGCGAGATTACCGCCCTATCCCCGACCGACGCGATGTCCGAAATTTTAAACGGGGGATAAGTTCGTAACTTTCCCCCATTTCAGAGAAGCGTGTCCCAAAGTTTGAGATCCCCCCTCCCCTCCATTTCCCCATTCATACACCGTCGGCGGCACGACAACCTCCGCACTGCGGCCAGCCTCCTCTGTCCGCCACCCCATCCTCCACCTTGCCAGAGCCGCTACCACTACCCCGTCGTCCACTGCAAGAGATGGACGTCTCTCATCCACGGCGCTGGACCAGGATCCTTTCATCGCCTCCTCTCGCTTCATCGGCGCCGTCGTCCACCTTGCCGTTGCCACTCCTACGACCGCCTCGTCCACGGCAACAGGATATATCCCCCGACCTGGCCGTCTGCCGTCTAAAGTCTTCTTCCCCTCCGCCGACAGCCATCGCACCCGCAGCACCCTCAACGTATCAGCATAGGCCTACACGGCGTCGCAAGAGAGGTGGTACTCTTCCATATGTGCTTAAGTTATTGATCTCACCCAGAAAATAGATCATAATTTGTTTATTGTACTTTTCTTGTCCGTACCAAATCATAGTGGCTAGTTGAAAGCAAACATTGGTTGCGAAGTAGCTTTGTCCGGTTTGCACCTTCAGATCCGCCATGGCACGGGCACTATACTCGTAAAGCTTATGGTTTCCCCCCTTTATATTCACTACCATCATCGTAGGTGCTTCGTGTCGTGCTAGCACTGCTCCTCAAGACCTCAACCCAAAGCTTACGTGTTGAAATACGAATCTGATATGATGCTCATATCACTAAAACAGAGAACGTTTAATTGGTCGCCTAATGTTCCTATATTCGTTTTGAAGAGCATGTGCGGCACCCATTGGTCCAGCTAGTTCCACTTTCCTAATTTTTCTCTTGATGCTAAGGGTTTTTCCCTTTTATCTACTCCCTCCGTTCGGAATTACTTGTCTCGGAAATGGATGTATCTAGAACTAAAATACGTCTAGATACATCCATTTCTGCGACAAGTCATTCCGAACGGAGGGAGTACTCTACTATGATCTGCGTAGGTGCTTTCTGTCATACTAGCATTACTCCACCCTTCAAGCTAAACAACACAACACTCAGAATTCAAAAGCTTAGTTGTTCAAATATGATTGTGATATGATACTGATATTAGTTAACTGACACATTTAATTGGTTAGCTAAAGGTCCCACTTGAGTTTCCAAATGCATGTCACGACACATAGAGAGACAGCATAATTGCATTTCTTTGTCACTTGTTGACCGTACTTTCTTGTCCATACCAAATCTTAGTTGTTATTTCAAAGCAAACATCGGTTGCTAACTACCCTTTATGCGGTTTGCAGCTTCAGATCTGCCATCCAACTGCCATGGTCAACATTGTACTCATCATGCTTATGTTTTCCCCATTGTATGATGACCACAATCAGCCTACGTGGTTTGTGTCGTAATAACACTACTCCACCCATCAAGCTAAACAAGCTTAGTTGTACAAATTCATATCTGATATTAGTAAAACTGAGAGATGTTTCATTGCTTAGCTAAATGTTCCTACTTTAGTTTCAAAATGCATGTGAGCCACATATGGAGAGACCGGAAAGAATAGTATTTCTCTATGCGCTCTGGTTCATCATGGGTGGCCAACCGACATTGTATTGAAAGACTTGTAATATATTCAATTTGCTTGCTCTTTTGCTCTTCTTTAAGATGATACTCTTCTCTTGCGGTCGACTGGTCAGGTCGAGTTGTTCTCCCTTAGTATATTTTGAATCTGACAGGTCAGGTCGACTTGTTCTTCTTTACTATATGTTGAAGCTATCATCTGCGAAGTGTCATCACTTCTGGAGCTCTCATATTTTGAGTAGTAAGCCACATTATATTAATGCACACAACAAATTACAGCATGCATGGCATCTTTTAAAAGAATTGCAGAGATAGCACAAAGGGGTTTACAGGGAGGCAGTATTGGATTAGAATCACTTCTGCATTACAAAGAAAATCTCACTTGTTTTTATGTTTTCATGCATATCAGATATTGAACATTATCAAAATGAATATGAGAATGGGCGCACGAGAGGAATATTGCGGAACGATCCACTGGCTAACAAACTTGGCATGGTGGAGGATGGCCTATCTTATTCACCCATCAAGGTGCTTGCTCTAACTTTGCAAAGTTGTATTGGTCGCACACATTTTGCATCTGACATCTTGCATTACTTCTACTTTGTTACACCATCTTCTTAGTTTAAGCATCATATATGAGTATATGTCATACCTATCCATTTTCTGTACCTATTCCAGGTGTCGTCACACTATGTTTTTCCAGTCAAATGTTGTTCTTTCATAATAGATGTCCAAAACGAAGAGGGTGAGTGCAGATCCTCAAGGAGTACAAACTAGGTATTTGGAAAAGGTAGTGATACCTGTTAAATCCGATAGATCAGCAGCCATAGAAAACATAGGCCCAACTGTACCACACTTTACCCCTACTCCAGTGCCCAAACCCCTATTAGAACTGCTGGGAGCCCAGCGTCGGGTTCTGTCTATGATATCAATTCAAAATTTGAACTCCTAAATTTCTGCTTGTGGCTTACCTTCTCTCTTGTATGAAAACTAATTTCAGATGAATCTCCTTGCTCAAAGGATCATACGATCTCAAAACAATAATGGGCTCTGCATTGCTCTTGTCAGTACCTCTCTCCCTTTTGCCTTGTAACGTTGTACTTAATTAATTGCTATTTGATTATGTATCATCAGTCTGCACCTGAGCTTCATTATCCTCTGTTTCTTCCAATATTATTTGATCTATATTTACTCTTTGCAAAATGTAGAATAATGGCAACGCTTATAAAGAATTTTCTTTGGGGAATTTATTGAATTATCCTTCCATCAACATGGAGAAGGGCTTTGTCCAGCCCGTGTTAACATGTAATGTAAGTTCATCCTTTCAAGCCTTCAAACTTTGTTCTAGTATATATTTGGATAGGCATCATTTCCTCCACTATTGTTTGCTTTGCTGTTTACATCTTATTGGATGTTTGCAAAAACTACCAGTTTCAAATTGTAGTCGTAAAAACATGTTCCTTATGCAGAATAGATCCATTTATTTGCTTGTATAATTGTGAAACCTGTTACGTGTTTCCTTGTTTCTCTTTCAGACTCGTATCTCTTACGCCAAGAAGAACTTTAGGGAAGGTAGTGAGGCAAACCATCTTGAGGACAGCGAGATGACCCCAAGGTCCTATCTTGATGAAGACAGTGAGTTGAAGCTACTCACCAGCAGGTGTGAGACAACCTCTGTGCAGTCGCTGCCTCAATCAGTTCGACTTCTTCAGTCTCAACTTAAAGCGGAAAGGCTTGCTTCAGCTCAGCTCCGACTTGAAGTCAAAGATGCAATGAAGATGTCAGAGGACTGCCGTGCGCACCATCATGCCTTAAATCTAGTGTTGATGCATCTATCGTTGACACAACTAAGGTCTACTCAGCTTCTTCAGCTGTTTGGGGGGGCCCGACCTGTCCAGGCCTAGTGCCTTCTGAAGTGCTCTCAGTTTTGTATATTCTTTTGTCGGCGCGTTTATTTGCACTGGTGGCGAACTTTGATGCCCAATGGATGTAATATGTGTGATAGCCGTGATAGCCTAGCATAAGTTGCTTTCTTATTTATTTCCTTGTTGTCTTGTTTATTTGTTTGCTTGTAGTCATTGCAGTTCTTTTTCTGCGGTTTGCTAGTGGCTGCAATAACCTATTTTTTAAAACTAGGCCACAATAACCATGGGCTAATATTTACTGTAGTGACACTGGGCCTCCTACGGGCCGTAGAAATAGTAGGCCTTCTACGGGCTATAGAAACAGTGGGCCTTCTATGGGCCATAGAAACAATGGGCCTTCTACGGGCCGTAGAAACAATGGGCCTTCTATGGGCCATATCATCGATGGGCCTTATACGGGCAGTATGATTGATTGGTCAAACATGGGCCAATAACAGGCCGCATTATGGCCGTAAATGAGCTAGAGTTGGAATCGTCCGTTCATGGGCCGACCATAACGGGCCATCGTTAATAGGCCGTATTTGATGACACAATGAAAACGGCCCAACGTATTAACGGACCACAAATGGGCCGACTGTAACCACGGGCTGAATTTGGCCCACAAGCAGAAAATGATAGTAACGGGCCATAAGTAAACGAATGCTGGAAATGAGCCCAAGAATAAATGGGCTCTGAGAAGGCCGAAAGATAACATGGGCTGGAAATGGCCCAACGGAATAACGGGCCGTTAATGGTATAAAGTGCTACACTGTTCATTATGGGCCAGTTTCACCACGGGTCATTAATGGGTGTAAAGTGATACACTATTCATTACGGGCCAGTTTCACCATGGGCCGTTAATAGGCCAAGAGTTACACAGGGCCTCATATGGTTCGAAAGACTACATGGGCCATACATGGGCTAGAAGTGAAAATGGGCTGGAATCATATTGGGTGGCCCAAATGACGCTACTGGGCCTAATTTGGATAGGGCGTAACGGGCCTTGGGTTAGCGGGCTGTAAATGGGCTATATGCGAACAAGCTGTTAATAGGCTTTACATGGGCCGGCCTGCCACCTTTTGACCAAGTCAAACGGGCCGGCCTTTTCACAGGAATGGGCCTCTGTTGGGCCGTTCCACGTGTCGATGTATCATAGGCGCCTTCTGTCCAATGAGTGGATGACATCTGTCCCAACGATGAGCCAACATGTGTTTCCTCCAGCCAATGATGATTTACACGTGGAAAATCCCCATTGGTCGGGGCTGTTAACGGGTTATCAGATCCAAAACCCGACCCGATAGCTTAACGGCGTTCCGTTACGGTGGATGACACGTGTCGGTCACCCTTGACGAAAGCACTTCTGTGACGCAGGATTTATCGTCATGGAAGTGGACACTTCCGTGATGATAATTTTGGTAATGTCATGGAACACTTCTACGACAGCACAGGTATGACTATCTTGATTCTATCATAAAATCGTCATGGATGTACATGCATGACAGAAAAAGCGACCTACTGTGACGAACACGTATCATCACGGAAGTGTATTTTTTTTGTAGTGGCAACCGCCCAACTTGACAAGTCTCTGCTGCGTGCAGAAAAAGGTCATTATTACCTTAGATCGTGGAGGCCAGCGGTTGGCCTCCCCTTGGCTATAAATGGATGGGGAGGCAGACCCCCCATCGCCCATCCCTTCCTTTGCTTCTCTTGCTCCTTCTTCCTTGCTTCACCGTCAGCAGCGATACCCATGGTGCCTACGAAGAGGCTCTCAGCGGCGGAGAAGAGGAAGGCTCTCCAGGTGGGGCCCGGCTCTCCGCCACCCAAGAGGGGGTGCGACCATCCCCGCAAACATGTTGCGACCCCCGCCACGGCCCCTTGTGGCTGCGGCGGCGCCCCTCTCGTGGTGGCAGCCACCCAGGTCGTGGCAGTCCTGTTGATGAGGTGAGGCGTGCCGTGGTTGCGCGGCCTCCTCGGTCGCACTTTCATTCGGCAGAGGTGATGCCGGATTTCATTGTTTGGCCGGAGAACCCGGTCGGTACTTTGCTTCAGCTCTCGCGCTTCTTTGTCGGTGAGCTGCCAGCCACTGGTGCAGGTGGTCTTTGGCTGCAGGCGGATGGCTGCTGCAGCAAGGCTTCATGGGCCATGGTCGAGATCTCCGTCGTGGGCAACGCGGTCCTGGCTTGCGGCTGGCAGACGTTCGCCCGCGCGCGCGGACTGGGCAGGCGGTGCACCCTCCACTTCAAGTATGACAGCGATGCGACCCTCTTCGTGAGGGTATTTGGGGAAGATGGTCGCCGCGTCGGGTGCTGCCCCGAGGACAATGACGGCGACGAGGTGCTCGGCCTTGGCGATGGTCGTGACGAGGAGGAAGTTGCCTTCGTCCTCGGTGCCGACCATGGCTCGTCCAGCTACGGCAGCTTGGCGGTTGGTCGTAGCGGTTCGACTCGCTGCCGTGCTACGGTGAAGCATGAGGAGGAGTCCGGCTGAGCTCGGGAGAGCGCCACGAGCCAGTCCTCGCGGCCTGTTGTGGGAGTGTGTCCCGCTTTTGTTTCGTTCTGCCTTCCCCTCCTGCATTAGATAGAGACAAGTATGGGTCCCTACTAGGGCGTGCGACAATTATGGTTTCTAAGTGGATGTGCTATGTTTATCATTCATGTGTTGTGCTACAGCGTCATGTTTTATGTATGCGCGTAGAATAACTTAGCTTGATGCGCCTGGAGTAGATTCTGCCTCGCGAGACGCACGTTCCCCAATGCCTGACGAGGTCTCCTGTGCTAGGGAGGCGCCTGAGAACTGCACAAATTTGCTAGGAAATCCTTATTCTTCCGGACCCTGATCGTAGGCACTGTCGGCCGTAACCGTGTGCTTCGCGTCGCGGTACCCGGGGGGCATGGACTGAGAAGGGCGCGCTAGCTTGCGAGCTCGAGCGAGGGTGCCTTGCGAAAGACAAGAAAGCAAAAATGCTCACGAGGACAAAAACGCTCACGAGGGAGCCTGCCCAACCCCCTCGTGAGGCATGCGAGGGAGAGGACGGGTCAAAAAACGAGGAACCGAGGGCAGAAAGGGAGGCAACAAGGACAGAGAAACCAGGCCTGCAAGGAAACCAGAAATCAAAATCTCACTTAAAAGAAAGGGCGACCAACTGCGGAAAGCAAATGAAAAGCTGCGTTCGGTACCTAATCTGGTCTTCTTGTCTTCTTGCCAGCGCGGAGCTAAGTGCTGCCACTAGGCGTGGGAGGGAGCCCCCGAGGCCCGAGGGCGGCACTCCTGAGACTCCGGGGCGTGTACAGCCCCACTCATTATTACGTGAGAGTGTCACGAGCGTAGATTCTTCACAGGCACTGGGCCTTGCCTCATAGGCACCGGGCCTTGCTTCATGGGTAGAACCTCCGGAGGTGCTGGATGTTCCAGGCGTTCTGGATGGGGATCCCGTCCTGCGTCTCCAGGCATGCGGCACCAGGCCTGGAGACGTGGGCGACCCGAAACGGGCCCTCCCACATGGGCGAGATCTTGTGCAGCCCTTCCCTGGAGAGCACCCGCCTCAGGACAAGATCACCCACCTCGAGCGTCCTGGAGCGGACGCTGCGGCAGTGGTACCGCCGTAGCGCCTGCTGGTACCTCGCAGCTCGGTGCGAGGCTTCTCGGCGGTGTTCCTCCCCCAACACAAGATCCATCCCCTGCATGGCGTCCTGTCGCGTTTCATCAAACGCTAGGACCCGCGCGGAGTGATGCCTAACCTCGTGTGGGAGAACTGCTTCTGCTCCATAGACGAGGAAGAACGGGGTCTCGCCTATCGGCCTGGTGGCGGTGGTGTGGATGGACCACAGCACGGACTGGAGCTCGTCGTGCCAGCCCCTGCCGCACATCTCAAGCTTCTTCTTGAAGGTCCTTGTCTTGAGACCCCTCAGGACCTCCGCGTTGGCGCGTTCAGCCTGGCCGTTGCTCCTGGGGTGCGCCATGCAGGCGTAGCAGATCTGCGTTCCAAGGTTAGCACAATATGTTTTGAAGAGATTGCTAGTGAACTGCGAGCCATTGTTGGTGATGATGTGGTTAGGGACCCCAAATCGGCTTACGAGGCCCTTGATGAACTTGACTACTGACCCGGCCGGGATGATGTGGACAGCTTCCACTTCCGCCCATTTGGTGAATTTTTCAATGGCAACGTAGAGGTAGCGGTAGCCTCCCGGCGCCCGAGGGAATGGACCCAGGATATCCAGCCCCCAGACCGCAAACGGCCATGAGAGCGGGATAGTCTGGAGGTCCTGAGCAAGATGGTGGGTCTGCTTGGTGTGGAACTGGCAGGCCTCACAAGATTTCACCAACTCGGTCGCGTCGTTGAGTGCCGTGGGCCAGTAGAACCCGCTGCGGAAAGCCTTGCCGACCAGGGTGCACGACGACGAGTGGTGCCCGCAGTCTCCGCCATGTATGTCAGCCAGCAACTCCTTCCCCTGTTCCCTGGAAATGCATCGTAGAGAAACATCATTTGGCCACTTCCTGTATAGCTCACAGTCCTAAATGCAGTACGCCGTAGCCTGCCGGGCCACACATTCCGTGTCTTCCTCCTTCTCCGACAGTGCGCCTTGCGTCAGGTATGCCTTGAACTCTTCGATCCAGCTCCCCTCCTGAGGCTCGAGTGCTAAGAGGAGGCGCGCTCCCGAGGCTGGGGGCTGGGGGGTTCCTCCTAAGATGGCACCGGCTCCGCGGGCGGAGGTGCTGCCGAGGGCTTGAAGAGCCGCTCCTCGAAGACGCCAGGCTCTTGGGGCTGCCGCTTGGATGCTCTTCTGGCGATGTCATCAGCCTCTTTATTGGTGCCACGAGGTACATGTTGTAGTTCCAGACCCAGGAACTGCTTCTCCATTTTGCGCACCTTCGCGAGGTATGCCTCCATGTGCTCATCCTTTGGCTCGTACACCTTGTTGGAGAAGTTCACGAGGAGCTGTGAGTCTCCTTTGACGGTGAGGCGCTTCACTCCCAGGGCCACTGCTGCTTTAAGGCTAGCGATGAGGCCCTCGTACTCTAATGTTGTTGGAGACCTTCTCGCCCCACTAGAAATAGAGTTGCACGGCGTAGTAAAGCTTGTCCTGAGTGGGCGAGATAAGCACGGATCCAGCCCCCGCGCCCTGACGCGCAAACGCGCCATCGAAGTACATGACCCAACCATCTGGCGCCTCACTTCCTGTCTAGAGGGATCGGTTCTCGCCTGCTTCGAGCTCCGAGGTGTCAGTCCATTCTGCCACAAAGTCGGCGAGCGCAGCCCCCTTGATGACTCTGGTTGTACTGAACTCCAGGTCGAACGCTTGCAGCTCGATGTTCCATTCGGCGACCCTTCCTACAGCGTTGGGGCTTCTAAGCACTCTCTCCAATGGGTAGGCTGAAATGACCTTGATGGGGTGACCTTGGAAGTAGTGGCGCAGCATGCGCGAGGCCACCAGGAGCGTGAGCAGGAGCTTCTGACGCATGGGGTATCGCGCCCTCGCATCTCCCAGGACTGTGCTGACGAAGTATACCGGATGCTCGACCAGGGTGGGAGAGCTGACAGGGTTTTTAGCTCCCGGGGACTGAGGTGTTTCCTGTGGATTTCCAGCTCCTTGGACTTGATGACCCGTCGTGGCAGCCGCTGTCTCGGGAGCATTGCCTTGGTGCTGAGCTTCCTCGTCCGGCTTGGCAACTCCACTTGGTGAGACCTCGACCCCGGGCCCCTCCCGGAGGGCCACCAACGCCGTGCTGGCGGAGTGGGGTGTGGCAGGCAGGTAGAGTACCAAGGGCTCGCGAGGACGAGGCGCCACCATCACCTTGGGCTGGTCAAGTATCTCTTGAGGTCTTGAAATGCCAGGTCGGCCTCGTGGGTCCACTCGAATAGACCCTTCTTCTTCATCAGCTTGAAGAACGGCAATGCGCACTCCCCTAACTTGGAGATGAAGCGTCCCAACGAAGTCACGCAGCCTGCAAGCTTCTGCATCTCCTTGAGGTTTTGTGGTGGGCTTCTGTCTTCAATTGCCTTGACCTTCTCTGGGTTGGCCTCGATCCCCCTGTGAGACACGAGGAAGCCCAGCAGCTTGCATGAAGGGACACCAAACACGCACTTCTCTGGGTTGAGCCGCAGGTCCACCTGGCGTAGGCTCGCGAAGGTCTCCTCCAGGTCCTGAATCAGAGTTCTTGCCTCCCGAGATTTCACCACAATGTCATCGACATAGGCCTCAACGTTTCTTCCAAGCTCCTGCCCCAAGGCGATGTGCATCAGTCGCTGGAAGGTTGCTCCTGCCTTGCGCAGTCCGAATGGCATGCAGGTGTAGCAGTACACCCCGCACGCGGTTAGGAAGGCTGTCTTCTCCTCAGCTTCCACCGCCATCTTGATCTGGTGGTAGCCTGAGAACGCATCCAGGAAACATAGCAGGTCGCACTCGGCGGTGGAGTCAACAATCTGGTCGATGGGCGGCAGCGGAAATGGGTCTTGAGGGCAAGCCTTGTTGAGGTTGGTGACATCGACACACATGCGCTCCTTCCCTCCTTTATTTGGCACGACGACCGGATTCGTCAGCCACTCTGGGTACCGGACTTCGCGAAAGACGCCCGTGGCCTCCAGCTTGCGGGTTTCCTGAATGATGAGGGACTGCTTCTCCGTGGATTGCCGCCTTGCCCTCTGCTTCACGGGGCGCACGTTGGGTACATCCTCAGATGATGCTCGATCACTTTTCTCGGGACCACAGCTAGCTGCTTGGGTTCCCAGGCGAATACTTCCATGTTCGCCCGTAAGAAGTCCACTAACTCTTCTTCTTGATCTGGGGCGAGGTCGGCGCCTATGGTAAAGGTGGCACCAGAGGCCCCGTCCTCGTCGACCGGTATCTGCTTCGTCTTGGCTTGACCCTGAGTGAATAGTTGCTTCTTCTTGGTCGGCGCAGCCCCCTTGGCTCTGGGCCCTGCCTTGTCGGTCGGGCAAGCCGTCGTCGTAGCCCTGAAGGCAAGCTTGAGGGCCGCCATGGCTTCATTGGTGTCTTCGACCATGGTGAGGACGTCCTTGCTTCCTGGCATCTTCATGAGGTTGTAGGCTGGATGAGTGGCTGCCATGAAATGGGCCAGCGCCGGGTACCCGAGGATGGCGTTGTATGGCAAGCCGATGCAGGTGATGTCGAAGTCGATCAGCTTAGTGCGGTAGTTGTCCCGTGTGCCGAAAGTCACAGGGAGGAGGACCTACCCCAGGGGGTCGGAGGAGCCACCACCGACCCCGGAAAAAGGCCTACTGGGGCGGAGCCGCTTGAGTGGTACGTGAAGGAGGTTGAAATCCTCCACGGAGAGCACGTTGAGGCCGGCGCCGACATCGATGAGGGTCTTGGCAACGGCTACGCCACAGATGGTGGGCATGCAGAGCATCGGAAGCACGCCCGAGCCGACAGTGTTGACTGGGTGATCCCCCGAGTTGAAGATCAGGTCGGCCTTGGGTGCCGGCCAACCCGGGGGAGCCCCCTGCCGCGTGGAGACGGCGCTGATGTGGCGAAAGAACAGTTTGGTGTGACAATCCAATGGTGGCGCCTGCGAGCTACCGAGGAGGGCCGCGACGACAGGGGGTGCCGGTCCTCCGAAGCGTGTGATGAAGAGGTCACGCAGCTCCTCCTAGGAGGCCACGGAAGATTCTGGCAGATGGAGGAGCCAGGAGCGCGGCACGCCAGCCAGGGCCATTGGAAGCCAGTTGGCCATGACCTTATCGTCACCCCCGGCCTCCAAGACGGCCTCCTCGTACGCCAGTAGGAAGGCTGCCAAATCCGCCGCACCATCGTAATGGGGCGGCATCTCCAGCTTGAACTTGTGCAGCCACTGCACCCGCCGCAAGGCGGGGGTGAAGGCCCGGAGCCCTCCGGCGCTGCGGAGGGCGCCCGTCGATCCAGACGAAGAAGAAGCGGCATCCATGAGAGTTGGTTAGAGAGGCGATGCCGTTGGGGGGAAAGGCTTCGGTGCACCCCTACCTGGCATGCCAAATGTCGGATTCTGGGTTCCAGCAAAACCCTAGAGGTTCGAACACTGGGGTGTGCATGAAGATCTCTCCCCCTCTCTAGCTCACGCACTCTAGGATCTCATGGCCTAGCTCAATGAATCGAAAGAACACGAGACACAAGATTTATACTGGTTCAGGCCACCGTTGTGGTGTAATACCCTACTCCGGTGTGGTGTGGTTGATTGCCTCTTGGGCTGAGGATGAATAGTTACAAGGGAAGAACAGCCTTGCGATGAGAGGTGTTCTAGTGCTTGGTGTGCTTGTGTGGTTGAAGATCAGAATCCCCTCTCCATGGTGGTGGCTAGTCCTATTTATAGAGGTCCTGGTCCTCTTCCCAAATATTGAGCGAGAAGGGATCCCACAACGGCCAAATTCAAAGGGAGACAACTAGTACAAGCTATCCTGGCAAAAGTGGTCTTCGCCAGCCAAAGGCTCTGGTGGTGACGTCGTCTTGGGCTCCACGATGACCTCTGTCCTGCCGTCCTGCTGGTCTTGGTCTTGTTGCACCGATATGGAAACCTTTGCCTGATGCCTCGGGACTCCTCGCCTGCACTTGCCCCTTTAGCACCAAAGAGGAAACGAGGACACTGCGCGTGCTGGCGCCCGCCTGGTTCCAGTCGTCATGGCTTGCGTCATAGTAATCTCGCGAGGTGTCCCTTGCCTTGATCTCTTTGCCCCTCGTGAGCCAGCCTGGTGAGGCCGCCCCTGAGGAGGTCTTGCGTAGTCCGCCCTGCAAGTCTTGGCCCCTCGCGAGAGTCTTGAATGTTTGCTGGTGAAGATGGGCCATACCTGGCCGCTGGAGGAGCCATGCTGCGGGCCGCAGGCAGGAAAGTCTGGGGACCCCCATTCTCAGAAAGCCGACTGAGCATGATTACAAGGTTGTTAGTACGAACTCTTTGAATATCCATAGTACTAATAATGATTGCACTAGTCATGATGAAAATGTTTCTTATAAGCATGTAAATTTTTGTGGAGTGCATAGGGTTTGCAATTACACACCAAATAGGGAAGATAGATTTTGCAAGAGGCATAAGTATTTAGAAACTAAATGGTTGCAAAAAAGGCTGGATGTTTGTGCTAAATTTTTTTTAAAAATTAGCCATCCTTGTGAACTTTGCAATGAACATGGTCATTTAAATATCCAATGCAAATTGTTTCATGATCGAATTGTGTCCAAAAATTGTGATGACTTGATTTCCCTTGCACATCATAATGAACTTAGTTTGCTTCTGTGTTATGAAGAAATGAAACGTATAGCTAAGTACATTCCAGAATTTGCCCTTGATAAAGTTCTTGATTTTGATCTAGAAGAAATTTATATGTATTGTGTGGTGAATTGCATTGAAAATCCTTATATTGCCAATTAAATGAAGTCAGGAAAACAATTAGAAGATCAAGAGAATACTAATGAAAGGGAAGATATTTCCCAATATCCTCCTAATATTTCTTATGATGAATCAGGTAACAAGGAGGATCCTTCTTTCAACCAATCTCATTAATAAGGAGCTCCAAAAAGAGGGTTAAACCCACACATGATGTGAAGGAGAGAAAGAAAAGATGGAGAAGCAAAGGTAAAAAGGTATCCCTCCCAAATGATGTTGCTCCTATTACTCATTGTGATGATGATAATTGTTATACTATTGGTGCTATCCATACTATTAATGATGAGAGTGATTATGCTTATGATATGAAAAGGCCCAAGCTTGGGGATGCTATGTTTGATGAGAATGACATGTTTGAGAATGTATTTGCTGCAATTAATGTTTTTCCCAAGCTTGGGGATGCTATGTTTAATGAAGATGATATTTTTAGTCTCCCAAGTTTTGATGAGCAAATTTATTATGATGATAGCATGCCGCCTATTTATGATGATTATTGTGATGACACTTATGCTATTAAAAGTAGTGATTATTATATTTATAAAACTTGTCATGATTATGATTACCCTTTTTCTGAACATTAATCTTTTAATGTGGAAACAATTTATAGTATTCGGGTTTCTTATGATACTCCCACTATTCTGAATAAGAAGAATTTTGCTTATGTGGAGAGTAATAAAAGTTCTATCTTTGTAGATCATGAAAAGAATGCTTTATGTGATGGTTATATTCTTGAATTCATTCATGATGCTACTGAAAATTATTATGAGGGGGGAATATATTGTTGTAGGAATTGCAATAATACCAAGTTTCCTCTCTATGTGCTCAAAACCTTGAAGTTATGCTTGTTTTACCTTCCTATGCAACTTGATTCTTGTTCCCATAAGTTGTTTGCTCACAAAATCCCTATGCATAGGAAGTGGGTTAGGATTAAATGTGCTAGTTATATTCTTCATGATGCTCTCTTTATGTTTCAATCCTTATCTTTTATGTGAGCATCATTGAAATCATCATGCCTAGCTAGGGGCGTTAAACGATAGCGCTTATTGGGAGGCAACCCAATTTTATTTTGGTTCATTGCTTTTTGCTCCTGTTTACTTATAAATAATACATATATCCTATGTTATGATTGTGTTTTTTATGTTTTCATTAGTGTTTGTGCCAAGTAGAACCTTTGGGAAGACTTGGGTGAAGTCTTTGCGATCTTGCTGTAAAAAATAGAGAACTTTTGCACTCACGAGATTAGCTGCCATTTTTACTGGAGAGTGCATTTAGGTAGATTCTTTTTCAGATGATTAATAGACAAATTCCTCATGTCCAACAATTTATTTCAGAATTGTTGGGGTTACGGAAGTATATGTTTGATACAGATTTCTACAGATTGTTCTGTTTTTGACAGATTCTATTTTTCGTGTGTTGTTTGCTTATTTTGATGAATCTATGAGTAGTATCGGAGGGTATGAACCATAGAGAAGTTGTAATACAGTAGATATTGCACCAATATGAATTTAGAATGAGTTCACAATAGTACCTAAGTGGTGATTTATTTTCTTATACTAACGGAGCTTACGAGTTTCTGTTAAGTTTTGTGTTGTGAAGTTTTCAAGTTTTGGGTAAAGATTCGATGGACTATGGAATAAGGAGTGGCAAGAGCCTAATCTTGGGGATGCCCAAGGCACCCCAAGGTAATATTCAAGTACAACCAAGAGCCTAAGCTTGGGGATGCCCCGGATGGCATCCCCTCTTTCGTCTTCGTTCACCGGTAACTTTATTTGGAGCTATATTTTTATTCACCACATGATATGTGTTTTGCTTGGAGCGTCATTTTATTTCATTTTTTTGCTTTCTGTTTGAATAATATACCAAGATCTGAAATTCTTAAATGTTAGAGAGTCTTCACATAGTTACATAATTATTCGACTACTCATTGATCTTCACTTATATCTTTCGGAGTAGTTTGTCATTTGCTCTAGTGCTTCACTTATATCCTTTTAGAGCACGGAGGTGGTTTTATTTTGAAGAAATTATTGATCTCTCATGCTTCAATTATATTATTTTGAGAGTCTTTTAGAACAGCATGGTAATTTGCTTTGGTTATGAAATTAGTCCTAATATGATAGGCATCCAAGATGGGTATTATAAAAGCTTTCATATAAAGTGCATTGAATACAATGAGAAGTTTGATACTTGATGATTGTTTTGAGATATGAAGATGGTGATATTAGAGTCATGCTAGTTGAGTAGTTGAGAATTTCAGAGATACTTGTGTTAAAGTTTGTGATTCCCGTAGCATGCACGTATGGTGAACCGTTATGTGATGAAGTCGACGCATGATTTATTTTTTGATTGTCTTCCTTATGAGTGGCGGTCGGGGACGAGCGATGGTCTTTTCCTGCCAATCTATCCCCCTAGGAGCATGCGCGTAGTACTTTGTTTTGATAACTAATAGATTTTTGCAATAAGTATGTGAGTTCTTTATGACTAATGTTGAGTCCATGGATTATACACACTCTCACCCTTCCACCATTGCTAGCCTCTCCAATACCGCACACCTTTTGCCGGTATCACCCACCATATACCTTCCTCAAAACAGCCACCATACCTACCTATTATGGCATTTCCATAGCCATTCTGAGATATATTGCCATGCAACTTTTCACCATTCCATTTATTATGACACGCTCCATCATTGTCATATTGTTTTGCATGATCATGTAGTTGACATTGTATTTGCGGTAAGGCCACCATTCATAATTATTTCATACATGTCACTCATGAGTCATTGCACATCCTGGTACACCGCCGGAGGCATTCATATAGAGTCAAATTTTGTTTGAAGTATCGAGTTGTAATTCTTGAGTTGTAAGTAAATAAAAGTGTGATGGCCATCATTATTAGAGCATTGTCCCATGTGAGAAAAGGATGAAGGAGACTATGATTCCCCCACAAGTCGGGATGAGACTCCGGACAAAAAAAAGAGGCCATAAAAAAGGAAAAGTCCCAAATAAAAAATAAAAAAGAGAGAAAAAGAGAGAAGGGGCAATGCTACTACCCTTTTACCACACTGTGCTTCAAAGTATCACCATGATATTCATGATAGAGAGTCTCCTATGTTGTCACTTTCATATACTAGTGGGAATTTTTCATTATAGAACTTGGCTTGTATATTCCAATGATGGGCTTCCTCAAAATGCCCTAGGTCTTCGTGAGCAAGCGAGTTGGATGCACACCCACCTAGTTTCTTTTTGAGCTTTCATACACTTATAGCTCTAGTGCATCTGTTGTATGGAAATCCCTACTCACTCACATTGATATCTATTGGTGGGCATCTCCATAGCCCGTTGATACGCCTAGTTGATGTGAGACTATCTTCTCCTTTTTGTCTTCTCCACAACCACCATTCTATTCCACCTATAGTGCTATGTCCATGGCTCGCGTTGATGTATTGCGTGAAGATTGGAGAAGTTTGAGAACATCAAAAGTATGAAACAATTGCTTGGCTTGTCATCGGGGTTGTGCATGATTTAAATATTTTGTGTGGTGAAGAAAGAGCATAACCAGACTATATGATTGTGTAAGGATAGCTTTCTTTGGCCATGTTATTTTGAGAAGACATGATTACTTTGTTAGTATGCTTGAAGTATTATTATTTTTACGTCAATATTAAACTTTTGTCTTGAATCTTTTGGATCTGAATATTCTTGCCACAATAAAGAAAATTACATCGAAAATTATGTTAGGTAGCATTCCACATCTAAAATTCTATTTTTATCATTTACCTACTCGAGGACGAGCAGGAATTAAGCTTGGGGATGCTTGATACGTCTCCAACGTATCTATAATTTTTTATTATTCCCCGCTATTATATTATCCATCTAGGATGTTTTTTATGCATTTATATGCTATTTTATATGATTTTTGGGACTAACCTATTAACCTAGAGCCCAGTGCCAGTTTCTGTTTTTCCTTGTTTTTGATTTTTACAGAAAAGGAAAACCAAACGGAGTCCAATTGACCTGAAATTTCACGGAGATTGTTTTTGGACCGGAAGAAGCCCACGGAGTACCGGAGATGGACCAGAGGATTCCCGAGGCCACCGGGAGGGTGGGGGCGCCCTAACCCCCTGGGCATGCCCCCCTATCTCGTGGCCGCCTTGGGGACCCCCTTGACTTGTTCCCGACTCAAACACCTCTTATATATACCCAAACTTCAGAAAGAAACCTAGATCAGGAGTTCCGCCGCCGCAAGCCTCTTTAGCCACTAAAAACCAATCTAGACCCGTTTCGGCACCCTGCCGGAGGGGGGATCCCTCCCCGGTGGCCATCTTCATCATCTCGGCGCTCTCCATGACGAGGAGGGAGTAGTTCACCCTCGGGACTGAGGGTATGTACCAGTAGCTATGTGTTTGATCTATCTCTCTCGTGTTCTTGATTTGGCACGATCTTGATGTACCGCGAGCTTTGCTATTATAGTTGGATCTTATGTTGTTTCCCTCCCTCTACTCTCTTGTGATGTATAGAGTTTTCCCTTTGAAGTTATCTTATCAGATTGAGTCTTTAAGGATTTGAGAACACTTGATGTATGTCTTGCATGTGCTTATATGTGGTGACAATGGGATATCACGTGATCCACTTGATGTATGTTTTGGTGATCAACTTGCGAGTTCCGTGACCTCATGAACTTATGCATAGGGGTTGGCACACGTTTTCATCTTGACTCTCTGGTAGAAACTTTGGGGCACTCTTTGAAGTTCTTTGTGTTTGTTGAATAGATGAATCTGAGATTGTGTGATGCATATCGTATAATCATACCCACGGATACTTGAGGTGACATTGGAGTATCTAGGTGACATTAGGGTTTTGGTTGATTTGTGTCTTAAGGTGTTATTCTAGTATGAACTCTAGGATAGATTGAACGGAAAGAATAGCTTCGTGTTATTTTACTACGGACTCTTGAATAGATCGATCAGAAAGGATAACTTTGAGGTGGTTTCGTACCCTACAATAATCTCTTCGTTTTTTCTCCGCTATTAGTAACTTTGGAGTGACTCTTTGTTGCATGTTGACGGATAGTTATATGATCCAATTGTGTTATTATTGTTGAGAGAACTTGCACTAGTGAAAGTATGAACCCTAGGCCTTGTTTCCTAGCATTGCAATACCGTTTACGCTCAATTTTACCACTTGCTACCTTGCTGCTTTTATATTTTCAGATTACAAAAACCTATATCTACCATCCATATTGCACTTGTATCACCATCTGTTCGCTGAACTAGTGCACCTATACAATTTACCATTGTATTGGGTGTGTTGGGGACACAAGAGTCTCTTTGTTATTTGGTTGCAAGGTTGTTTGAGAGAGACCATATTCATCCTATGCCTCCAACACGGATTGATAAACCTTAGGTCATCCACTTGAGGGAAATTTCCTACTGTCCTACAAACCTATGGACTTGGAGGCCCAACAACGTCTACAAGAAGAAGGTTGTGTAGTAGACATCACGTTACGCAGCCCAAAGGGCATGCGGGTGTAGTAGTAGACCCCGCACGGGGTTAGGAAGGGCGTCTTTTCGACATCTTGCACCACCATCTTGATTTGGTGATACCCTAAGAATGCGTCCAGGAAGCATAGCAGGTCACATTCGGTAGTGGAGTCGACGATCTGGTCGATGCGCGATAGCGGGTAGGGGTCTTGAGGGCATGCCTTGTTGAGGTTGGTGAAGTCGACGCACATGTGTTCCTTCCCGCCTTTCTTAGGGACCATGACGGGGTTTGCCATCCATACCGGGTATCGTACCTCCCGAATGACACCAGCATCTTGCAGCTTGCGGGTTCCTTGGACAATGAACGATTGCTTCTCTACGGACTGCCGTCGTGCCTTCTTCTTCACCAAGCATACATTGGGGCATACATTGAGGTGACGCTCAATCACCCCCCTTGGGACTTCGGCCAGGTCCTTGGGTTCCCATGCGAACACCTCCTCGTTCACGCGCAAGAAATCGACCAGCGCCTTTTCTTGGTCCGGGGCGAGGTTGGCGCCTATGGTGAAGGTGGCTCCTGATGCCCCATCTTGGTCAACCGGCACCTGCTTCGTCTCGGCCCGGTCTTGAGAGAACAACTGCTTCTTCTTTGCCGGAGCAGCCCCCGGGGCCTCAGGGACGTCTCCCGCTTCCGGCCGTGCGGCAGCCGCGGCCCTAAAGGCGAGATCGAGAGCCATTAGTGCCTCCTTGGTGTCCCCGGCCACGGTGAGGATGCCGCTGCTCCCTGGCATCTTCATGAGGTTGTAGCGGGGTGGGTCGCTGCCATGAACTTGGCTAAGGCAGGGTACCCGAGGATGGCATTGTACGGGAGGCCGATACGGGCGATGTCGAAGTCGATGAGATCGGTGCGGTAGTTGTCATGAGTACAGAAGGTAACGGGGAGGCGGATCTGCCCCAAGGGGCTGGTGGAGACATCGACGACTCCGGAGAACGGCTTACTGGGGCGGAGCCGGCCATGTGACACGTGCAACAAGCCAAAAGCTTCCATGGAGAGCACATTGAGCCCAGCCCTGCCATCGATGAGGGTCTTGGTTACTGTGACGTTACAGATGATGGGGGTGCAGAGCATCAAGAGTGCACCCACGCCCGCGGTGGTCATTGGATGGTCTTTCTAGTCAAAGGTGAGGCCGCCCACCCCGGAGGAGCTCCCCGTCGCACGCATGCAACACCTGCTTGACGAAAGAACTGCTTGGTATGGCGGTCCGAGGGAGGCGCCTAGGAACCGCCGAGGAGGGCTGCGACGGCGTGGGGTGGTGGTGCCATGAAGTGCGCGATGAAGAGGCCTCGCAGCTCCTCCCAGGAGGCCACAGAAGCCCCCGGCAGACTAAGAAGCCAGGCACGCGGTATGCCAGTGAGGGCCATGGGGAACCAGTTCGCCATGACCTTGTCGTCGCCGTCCTCCACCCAGACGGCCTCCTCGTACGCCTGGAGGAAGCCTGCCGGGTTCGCCACGCCGTCGTATCATGGTGTTAGGTCCGGCCTGAACTTGGGCGGCCATCACACCTGCCGCAAGGCAGGGGTGAAAGCTCGGATGCCCTGGGCGCCTCCATGCACGCTGGCCGATCCAGCCGGAGGGGCGGCACCTACCATGGAAGCCAAGAAAGGGACAAAGCGGTCGGAGAGACGGGGCAGACGAGAAGACAGAGCTTTGACGCACCCCTACCTGGCGCGCTAAATGTAGGATTTAGGGCTCCGCAGACCCTTGAGAGGTTCGAACACTAGGGTGTGTACGAAGAACTCCTACTCCCCGGCTTGCCGGCCCGATGATTCCACAGCTAGACTCGACGGACCCAAAGAACGAGAGACACAGCGATTATCCTGGTTTGGGCCACCTTGCGGTGTAATACCCTACTCCAGCTTTGTGGTGGATTGCCTCGAGGGGCTGAGGATGAACTAGTACATAGGATGAACAACCCAGGAGGTGAGGTGTTCTTGAGCTCAACGAGCTGGTGGGTGAGAAGATGGTCTGAATGATCCCCCTCTCTATGGTGGTGTCTAAGTCCTATTTATAGTGGCCTTGGTCCACTTCCCAAATGTTGGCGGGAAGGGATCCCACAACTGCCAATTTCAAAGGGAGACAACTAGTACAAGTTATCCTGACAAAAGTAGTCTTCACCTGCAAAAGGCTCTGGTGGTGACGCTATCATGGGCTCCGTGATGACCTCCGTCCTGCCGTCCTGGCGGTCTTGATCTTGTTGCACCCATATGGAAACCTTTGCTTGATTCCTCGGGACTCCGCGCCTGTGCTTGCCTCCCTAGCACCAAAGAGGAAAGTAGTACACTATGCCCGCCTGGCACCCGCCTGGCCTTGGTCATCATGGCTCACGTCATGTGAGCCTCGCGAGGTGTGCCCTGCATAGATATCTCCGCTCCTCGGGAGCTAGAGCCTAGTGAGGTCGCCCCCTAAGGAGGTCTTGGTGTTGTCCGCCTCACGAGGCTTGGCCCCTTGCGAGGGTTGATACGTCCATTTTGCATCATGCTTTTATATCAATATTTATTGCATTATGGACTATTATTTCACTTTATGTCACAATACTTATGGCTATTCTCTCTTATTTTACAAGATTTACATAAGGAGGGAGAATGCCGGCATCTGGAATTCTGGGCTGGAAAAGGAGCAAATATTAGAGACCTATTCCGCGCAACTCCAAAAGTCCTGAAACTCCACGGAACATCTTAAAATAAATAAAGAAAAATCCTCGCCAAAGATGAAGGCCAGGGGGCCCACACCCTGCTCACGAGGGTGGGGGGCGCCCCCCTACCTCGTGGGGCCCCTGGTGGCTCTCCGACGTCCATCTTCTCCTATATGAAGTCTTTCGATGAGAAAAAAATAAGAAGGAACTTTTCGGGACGAGACTCCACGAACTCGAGGCGGAACCTTGGCGGATCCAATCTAGAGCTTCGACAGAGCTGTTCTATCGGGGAAACTTCCCTCCGGGAGGGGGAAATCATCACCATCGTCATCACCAATGCTCCTCTCATCGGGAGAGGGCAATCGCCATCAACATCTTCACCAGCACCATCTCATCTCCAAACCCTAGTTCATCTCTTGTATCCAATTCTTGTCTCAAAGTCCAAGATTGGTGCTAGTAGGTTGCTAGTAGTGTTGATTACTCCTTGTAGTTGATGCTAATTGGTTTATTTGGTGGAAGATCATATGTTCATATCCTATATGCATATTATTACCCCTCTGATTATGAACATGAATATGCTTTGTGAGTAATTATGTTTGTTCCTGAGGACAAGGGAGAAGTCTTGCTATTAGTAGTCATGTGAATTTGGTATTTGTTTGATATTTTGATAAGATGTATGTTGTCTAGCCTCTAGTGGTGTTATGTGAACGTCGACTACATAACACCTCACCATTATTTGGGCCTAGAGGAAGGCATTGGGAAGTAATAAGTAGATGATGGGTTGCTAGAGTGACAGAAGCTTAAACCCTAGTTTATGTGTTGCTTCATAAGGGGTTGATTTGGATCCATATGTTTCATGCTATGGTTAGGTTTACCTTAATACTTTTGTTGTAGTTGTGGATGCTTGCAATAGAGGTTAATCATAAGTGGGACGCTTGTTCAAGTAAGAACAGCACCCAAGCACCGGTCCACCCACATATCAAATTATCAAAGTATCGAACGCGAATCATATGAACGTGATGAAAACTAGCTTGACGATATTCCCATGTGTCCTCAGGAGCGCTTTTCCTATTATAAGAGTTTGTTCCGTCTTGTCCTTTGCTACAAAAGGATTGGGCCACCTTGCTGCACTTTATTTACTTTTGTTACTTGTTGCTCGTTACAATTTATCCCGTCACAAAACTATCTGTTACCACTTATTTCAGTACTTGCAGAGAATACCTTGCTGAAAACCGCTTATCATTTCCTTCTGCTCCTCGTTGGGTTCGACACTCTTACTTATCAAAAGGACTATGATAGATCCCCTATACTTGTGGGTCATCAAGACTCTTTTCTGGCGCCGTTGCCGGGGAGTGTAGCGCCTTTGGTAGGTGGAATTTGGTAAGGAAAAATTTATATAGTGTGCTGAAATTTACTGTCACTTATTACTATGGAAAGTAATTCTCTGAGGGGCTTGTTCGGGGTATCTTCACCCCGTCCAGTAGAGCAAAGAGTTGCTCCTCAACCTACTGAACCTATTGAAAATGAAACACCTTTTGAATTTCCTTCGGGTATGATGGAAAAACTGCTAGCTAACCCTTTTACAGGAGATGGAACAAAGCATCTTGATGAGCACTTAATATATGTGGATGAAGTTTGTGGATTATTTAAGCTTGCAGGTATACCCGGTGATGTTGCTAAGAAGAAGGTATTCCCTTTATCTTTGAAGGGAGACGCATTGATATGGTATAGGCTATCTGATGATATGAGATCATGGGACTATAAAAGATTGAAGTTGGAATTTCATCAAAAGTATTACCCTATGCATCTTGTTCATCGTGATCGCAATTATAAATATAATTTCTGGCCTCGCGAAGGAGAAAGCATCGCTCAAGCTTGGGGGAGTCTTAAATCAATGTTATATTCATGCCCCAATCATGAGCTCCCGAGAGAAATAATTATGCAAAGTTTTTATGCTCGGCTTTCTGAAAACAATCGCACCATGCTCGATACTTCTTGTGTTGGCTCTTTTATGATGAAGACTACTGAATTCAGATGGAATTTATTGGATAGAATTAAACACAACTCTGAAGATTGGGACCTCGACGAAGGTAAGGAGTCAGGTATGACACCTAAGTTTGATTGTGTTAAATCTTTTATGGACACAGATATTTTCCATAAGTTTAGCACTAAATATGGACTTGACTCTGAGATAGTAGCTTCTTTCTGTGAATCTTTTGCTACTTATGTTGATCTCCCTAAGGAGAAGTGGTTTAAATATCATCCTCCCATAGAAGTAAAAGTAGCTACACCTATTAAAGTTGAAGAAAAGACTGTCACTTATAATGATCCTATTGTTCCTACTTCTTATGTTGAGAAACCACCTTTCCCTGTTAGAATAAAGGATCATGCTAAAGCTTCAACTATTGTTCGTAAAAGCAATATTAGAACTTATGCACCTCCTGAGCAAGTTAAAGTAGAACCTAATATTGCCATTGTTAAAGATCTCTTGTCTAATAATATTGATGGGCATGTTATTCAGTTCGAAGGTGAAACTGCTAGAATTGCTAAACCTTGTGATAAAGATAAACATAGACCTATGGTAGGCGTGCCTGTTATTTCTGTTAAAATAGGAGATCATTGTTATCATGGCTTATGTGATATGGGCGCTAGTGCTAGTGTTATACCGCATGCTTTATACAAAGAAATTAAGAATGAAATTGCACCTGCTGAGCTAGAAGGTATTGATGTCACAATTAAACTTGCCAATAGAGATACTATTTCACCAATTGGAATTGTTAGAGATGTTGAAGTCTTGTGTGGGAAAACTAAATATCCTGTTGATCTTCTTGTTCTTACTTCTCCGCAAGATAGCTTTTGTCCCATTATATTTGGTAGACCCTTCTTGAACATTGTTAATGCTACCATAGATTGCACAAAGAATGTTGTTACTGTTGGCTTGGATGATATGGTTCATGAGTTTAATTTCTCTAAATTTAGTAAACAACATCATGAGGAAGAATTACCTAGTAAGGATGAAATTATTGGTCTTGCTTCTATTGCCGTACCTCCTAGTGATCCTTTAGAACACTATTTGCTAGACCATGAAAATGATATGTTCATGAATGAAAGAAGGGAAATAGATGAAGTATTCTTTAAATAGGAACCTATTCTGCATCACAATTTGCCTGTTGAAATTTTAGGGGATCCTCCTCCACCCAAGGGTGATCCCGTGTTTGAGCTTAAACCTTTGCCTGATAATCTTAAATATGTTTATCTTGATGAAAAGAAGATATATCCTGTTATTATTAGTGCTAACCTTTCAAAGCATGAAGAAGAAAGATTATTGAAAACTCTGAAGAAGCATCGTGCTGCTATTGGATATACTCTTGATGATCTTAAGGGCATTAGTCCCACTCTATGTCAACATAAAATAAATTTGGAGGCAGATGCCAAACCAGTTCGTGATCCTCAATGATGTTTGAATCCTAAAATGAAAGAAGTGGTAAGAAAAGAAATACTCAAGCTTCTGGAGGCAGGTATAATTTATCCCGTTGCTGATAGTGAGTGGGTAAGTCATGTCCATTGTGTCCCTAAGAAAGGAGGTATTACTGTTGTTCCTAATGATAAAGATGAATTGATTCCACAAAGAATTATCACAGGTTATAGGATGGTAATTGATTTCCGCAAATTAAATAAAGCTACTAAGAAAGATCATTACCCCTTACCTTTTATTGATCAAATGCTAGAAAGGTTATGCAAACATACACACTATTGCTTTCTAGATGGTTATTCTGGTTTCTCTGAAATACCTGTGTCGGCTAGAGATCAATCAAAGACTACTTTTACATGCCCTTTTGGTACTTTTGCTTATAGATGTATGCCTTTTGGTTTATGTAATGCACCTGCTACCTTTCAAAGATGCATGATGGCTATATTCTCTGACTTTTGTGAAAAGATTTGTGAGGTTTTCATGGACGACTTTTCTGTCTATGGTTCCTCTTTTGATGATTGCTTGAGCAATCTTGATCGAGTTTTGCAGAGATGTGAAGAAACTAATCTTGTCTTGAATTGGGAAAAGTGCCACTTTATGGTTAATGAAGGTATTGTCTTGGGGCACAAAGTTTCTGAAAGAGGTATTGAAGTTGATAAAGCCAAGGTTGATGTTATTGAAAAGATGCCATGTCCCAAGGACATCAAAGGTATAAGAAGTTTCCTTGTTCACGCTGGATTTTATAGGAGGTTCATTAAGGACTTCTCAAAAATTTCCCGGCCTCTGACTAATTTATTACAAAAAGATATACCATTTGTCTTTGATGATGATTGTGTAGAAGCATTTGAAATACTTAAGAAAGCATTAGTCTCTGCACCTGTTGTTCAGCCACCTGATTGGAATTTACCCTTTGAAATTATGTGTGATGCTAGTGATTATGCTGTAGGTGCTGTTCTAGGGCAAAGAGTTGATAAGACATAAATGTTATTCATTATGCTAGTAAGACTCTAGACAATGCTCAAAGAAATTATGCTACTACTGAAAAAGAGCTTTTAGCAGTTGTATTTGCTTGTGATAAGTTTAGATCTTATATTGTTGATTCTAAAGTAACTATTCAAACTGATCATGCTGCTATTAAATATCTTATGGAAAATAAAGATGCTAAACCTAGAATTATTAGATGGGTTCTCTTGCTACAAGAATTTGATTTGCATATTGTTGATAGAAAGGGAGCTGAGAACCCCGCTGCAGACAACTTGTCTAGGTTAGAAAATATTCTTGATGACCCACTACCTATTAATGATAGCTTTCCTGATGAACAATTAAATTTTATAAGTACTTCTCGTAGTACTCCATGGTATGCTGATTATGCTAATTATATTGTTGCTAAGTTTATACCACCTAGCTTCACATACCAGCAAAAGAAAAAGTTTTTCTATGATTTAAGACATTACTTTTGGGATGACCCACATCTTTATAAAGAAGGAGTAGATGGTGTTATTAGACGTTGTGTGCATGAGCATGAACAGGAACAGATCCTACGCAAGTGTCATTCCAAGGCTTATGGAGGACACCACGCTGGAGATAGAACTGCACATAAGGTATTGCAATCTGGTTTTTATTGGCCTACTCTCTTCAAGGATGCCCGTAAGTTTGTCTTGTCTTGTGATGGATGTCAAAGAATTGGTAATATTAGTAGACGTCAAGAAATGCCTATGAATTATTCTCTTGTTATTGAACTGTTTGATGTTTGGGGCTTTGATTATATGGGACCTTTTCCTGCCTCTAATGGATACACACATATTCTAGTTGTTGTTGATTACGTTACTAAGTGGGTAGAAGCTATTCCAACTAGAAGTGCTGATCATAACACTTCTATTAAAATGCTTAAAGAAGTTATTTTTCCGAGGTTTGGAGTCCCTAGATATTTAATGACTGATGGTGGTTCACACTTTATTCATCGTGCCTTTCGTAAAATGCTTGCTAAATATGATGTTAATCATAGAATTGCATCTCCTTATCACCCTCAGTCTAGTGGTCAAGTAGAGTTGAGCAATAGAGAGCTCAAATTAATTTTGCAAAAGACTGTTAATAGGTCTAGAAAGAATTGGTCCAATAAACTTGATGATGCATTGTGGGCTTATAGAACTGCATATAAAAATCCTATGGGTATGTCTCCGTATAAAATGGTTTATGGAAAAGCATGTCACTTACCTCTGGAACTAGAACATAAGGCATATTGGGCTATTAAAGAGCTCAACTATGATTTTAAACTTGCCGGTGAGAAGAGGTTATTTGATATTAGCTCACTTGATGAATGGAGAACCCAAGCTTATGAAAATGCCAAGTTGTTTAAACAAAAAGTTAAAAGATGGCATGACAAAAGGATACAAAAGCGTGAGTTTAATGTAGGTTATTATGTATTGCTATACAACTCTCGTTTAAGATTTTTTGTAGGAAAACTTCTCTCTAAATGGGAAGGCCCCTATGTTATCGAAGAGGTCTATCGTTCTGGTGCCATTAAGATTAACAACTTCGAGGGTACAAATCCGAAGGTGGTAAACGGTCAAAGAATCAAACATTATATCTCAGGTAATCCCATAAATGTTGAAACCAATATTATTGAAACCATAACCCCGGAGGAATACATATGGGACACTTTCTGGAATGTTTCAGACTCCAAAAAGGAATAGGTATGTGGTACGGTAAGTAAACCGACTCCAAAACAATCTTGAAGGCAATATTTCTCTGTTTTGGAATATTTAGAAAAATAGAAAAATAAGTAGCTGTCCGGGAAGGACACGAGGGCCCCACGAGGGTGGTGGGCGCGCCCTACCCCCCTGGGCGCGCCCCCCTACCTCGTGAGCACCTCGTGTGCCTTCCGGACTCCGTTTTCTTGCATGTTACGTATTTTGGTCGGTAAAAATTCATTATATAATCTCCCAAAGGTTTTGACTCCCGTATTACGCAAACCTCCTCTGTTTTTGTTTTCGAGCTGTTGCTGCTGCATATTAGAGCAAGATGTCTTCCCAAGAGTCAATCGGGGAGAGCCGGGTATCTAATTTGGCACCGAAACCAAGGGCAAACAGCGACGCTGACCACTTTGGGCCAGCAACGGAGGAAGAGATGGAGGCTGACTTGATGAGAGTAGATGCCATGGAGGATCAAGAAGTCACCTCTCGCCTCCGAGCTGGGTTCACGATGGGGGAACTACAGAGCTCAGCTATTCCAAACTCAGTTATCCCTTCTAATGTTAGATTTCTTTCTTATGAAAATATGAAGAGGAGTGTCACTTGTTCTCCCACAGTTATGCAACACCCTTGGGTGCAAGGAGCTTTAGCTGTCACAGGAAAGCTTCGTAAGGAAATAATGGACCTCAAGCAGCAAGTCAATAAGCTCGAGGAGGAGAACCGTATCCTGAGGGGAATAATCGCCAAGAATATTACACCAACAACAAAGAAGGAGACATAATCACATGGGTATGGGCACTCCCCTTGGCAACTGCCAAGCTTGGGGGAGGTGCCCCGGTATCGTATCACAATCACAACTCCTATCTTTACCATTTTTCTTAGTTCGATCCTATTAGTAGTATCTTGATCTGGTAGAATAAAGTTTATGGCATGATCTAGTTTTGAGTTTTGCTTTTTGATCTCTCTATGTAATCGAGTCTGTGAGCTATATATAATAAAGATTAGTGTTGAGTCAAGGGCTTGATTATTTTTCCATGATCTTGGGTGAATAAAAGAAAAGAGAAAAAGAATAAAAAGAAACAAAGAGTTCATATTGATCTTATTGAGAGTAATGACTTCACATAGAAAGAGTATGATGATTAAAAGTTGTTGGGAGTTGGCAGACATAACTTTGGTCATTGTTGCAATTAATAGGAAGAAATAAGGAAAGAGAGGTTTTCACATATAGATATATTATCATTGACATCTTTTATGATTGGGAGCACTCATTAAAATATGACATGCCAAAGAGTTGATGTTGGACAAGGAAGACAACGTATTGAGTTATGTCTTTCTTATATCTGAGATAAAGTATGTTGTCATGGATCCTCTAACTTGTTGAGCTTGCCTTTCCCCCTCATGCTAGCCAAATTCTCAGCACCAAGTAGAAATACTACTTGTGCTTCCAAACACCCTTAAACCAGTTTTGCCATGAGAGTCCACCATATCTACCTATGGATTGAGTAAGATCCTTCAAGTAAGTTGTCATCAGTGCAAAGCAATAAAAATTGCTCTAAATATGTATGATTGATTGGTGTGGGAGAAATAAGCTTTATACGATCTTGTGATGCAGAAGTAATAAAAGCGACGGACTGCATAATAAAGGTTCATATCACAAGGGGCAATATAAAGTGACGTTCTTTCGCATTGAGATTTTGTGCATCCAACCATAAAAGCGCATGGCAACCTCTGCTTCCCTCTGCGAAGGGCTTATCCTTTATTATTATCTTCTACCTTATGCAAGAGTCATGGTGATCTTCACCTTTTCTTTTTCATTTTATCCTTTGGCAAGCTCAGCATGTTGGAAAGAACATGATATATATATATCTAATTGGATGTAGGAGAGCATGAACCATTATTGTTGACATTACCCTTGAGGTAAAGGGTTGTGGGGCAAAACTATAAGCCCCTATCTTTCTCTGTGTCCGATTAAAACTCCGTAACCACAAGTATTGCGTGAGTGTTAGCAATTATGGAGGACTAAATGATAGTTGAGTATGTGGACTTGCTTTTTAGCTCTGACATAGACTCTTTCCGATGTTATGATAAATTGCAATTGCTGCAATGACTGAGATTATAGTTTGTTGGAGCCCAATAAGGTTTATGATTTATACTTTTGCATTGTGAATAGATCATCACTTGAACATAAGTAATCATATGACAAAAGCTATATATGTTGCTGTTATGAGAATAATCATGATGCCTTCATGTCCGTATTTTATTTTTTATCGACGCCTCTACCTCTAAACATGAGGACATATTTATTGTTATCGGCTTTTCGCTTGAGGACAAGTGAGGTCTAAGCTTGGGGGAGTTGATACGTCCATTTTGCATCATGCTTTTGTATCAATATTTATTGCATTATGGACTATTATTTCACTTTATGTCACAATACTTATGGCTATTCTCTCTTATTTTACAAGCTTTACATAAGGAGGGAGAATGATGGCAGCTTTGTTATCGGCTTTTCGCTTGAGGACAAGCGAGGTCTAAGATTGGGGGAGTTGATACGTCCATTTTGCATCATGCTTTTATATCAATATTTATTGCATTATGGACTGTTATTTCACTTTATGTCACAATACTTATGGCAATTCTCTCTTATTTTACAAGGTTTACATAAGGAGGGAGAATGCCGGCAGCTGGAATTCTGGGCTGGAAAAGGAGCAAATATTAGAGACCTATTATGCGCAACTCCAAAAGTCCTGAAACTCCACGGAACATCTTAAAATAAATAAAGAAAAATACACACCAAAGATGAAGGCCAGGGGGCCCACACCCTGCTCATGAGGGTGGGTCCCCCCCCTAGGGCGCGCCCCCTACCTCGTGGGCCCCCTGGTGGCTCTCCGACGTCCATATTCTCCTATATGAAGTCTTTCAATGATAAAAAATAAGAAGGAACTTTTCGGGATGAGACTCCGCCACCACGAGGCGGAACCTTGGCGGATCCAATCTAGAGCTCCGGCAAAGCTGTTCTGTCGGGGAAACTTCCCTCCGGGAGGGGGAAATCATCACCATCATCATCACCAATGCTCCTCTCATCGGGAGAGGGCAATCTCCATCAACATCTTCACCAGCACCATCTCATCTCCAAACCCTAGTTCATCACTTGTATCCAATTCTTGTCTCAAAGTCCGGGATTGGTGCTAGTAGGTTGCTAGTAGTGTTGATTACTCCTTGTAGTTGATGCTAATTGGTTTATTTGGTGGAAGATCATATGTTCAGATCCTATATGCATATTATTACCCCTCTGATTGTGAACATGAATGTGCTTTGTGAGTAATTACGTTTGTTCCTGAGGACAAGGGAGAAGTCTTGCTATTAGTAGTCATGTGAATTTGGTATTCGTTTGATATTTTGATAAGATGTATGTTGTCTAGCCTCTAGTGGTGTTATGTGAACGTCGACTACATAACACTTCACCATTATTTGGGCCTAGAGGAAGGCATTGGGAAGTAATAAGTAGATGATGGGTTGCTAGAGTGGCAGAAGCTTAAACCCTAGTTTATGCGTTGCTTCGTAAGGGGCTGATTTGGATCCATATGTTTCATGCTATGGTTAGGTTTACCTTAATACTTTTGTTGAAGTTGCGGATGCTTGCAATAGGGGTTAATCATAAGTGGGACGCTTGTTCAAGTAAGAACAGCACCCAAGCACCGGTCCACCCACATATCAAATTATCAAAGTATCGAACGCGAATCATATGAACGTGATGAAAACTAGCTTGACGATATTCCCATGTGTCCTCGGGAGCACTTTTCCTATTATAAGAGTTTGTTCCGGCTTGTCCTTTGCTACAAAAGGATTGGGCCACCTTGCTGCACTTTATTTACTTTTGTTACTTGTTGCTCGTTACAATTTATCCCGTCACAAAACTATCTATTACCAATTATTTCAGTACTTGCAGAGAATACCTTGCTGAAAACCGCTTATCATTTCCTTCTGCTCCTCGTTGGGTTCGACACTCTTACTTATCGAAAGGACTACGATAGATCCCCTATACTTGTGGGTCATCAAGGGTCTTTTGTTGTTGCTGCCGAACTGGGTCGTACAGGGCCGCTGATGGATCCACGCCACAGGCCGCAGGCACGCAAGTCTGGGCAACCTCGGTCCCAGAATGCCGACACCTGGCAAACCTGTTCAAAGGTGCTCGGCACCGGTTCGAGCTATGGAAGACATCTGCCTGCTGTCGGTGTCAAAACCAGCGGATCTCGGGTAGGGGGTCCCGAACTGTGCGTCTAGGCCAGGTGGTAACAGGAGACAAGGGACACGAAGTTTTACCCAGGTTCGGGCCCTCTCGATGGAGGTAAAACCCTACGTCCTGCTTGATTAATATTGATGATATGG
The DNA here is from genome assembly GCF_018294505.1 of Triticum aestivum. Taxonomy (NCBI): domain Eukaryota; kingdom Viridiplantae; phylum Streptophyta; class Magnoliopsida; order Poales; family Poaceae; genus Triticum; species Triticum aestivum. Next base: position 446,715,056 of record NC_057812.1, on the reverse strand, counting down.
GTAGTACAAGAGTAGATCTACCACGAGATCGAAGAGGCTAAACCCTAGAAGCTAGCCTATGGTATGATTGTTGATGTGTATGTTGTCCTACGGACTAAAATCCTCTGGTTTATATAGACACCGGAGAGGGTTAGGGTTACACAAAGTCGGTTACAATGGTAGTATATCTTCATATCCGCACCGCCAAGCTTGCCTTCCACGCCAAGGAAAGTCCCTTCTGGACATGGGACAGAGTCTTCAATCTTGTATCTTCATAGTCCAGGAGTCCGGCTATCCGAACACCCCCTAATCCAGGACTCCCTCAGTAGCCCCTGAACCAGGCTTCAATGACGACGAGTCCGGCGCGCAGATTGTCTTCAGCATTGCAAGGCGGGTTCCTCCTCCAAGTACTTCATAGAAGATTTTGAACACAAAGATAGTGTCCGGCTCTGCAAAATAGGTTTCCACATATTGCCATAGAGTGAATAATATTTACACAAATCTAATCTGCTGACGTATTCCGTAGTGTGACATCACACCACGGCCAAGCTTTTATTCAAACCGTTTTACTGTCCCATCTCAGCGCGTTATGCGAGGCGGTTTCCTTGGCACATCTTGTTAAAGCAGAGATCGTGTCCCCTTATTCCGGGATTCTCATTAATACGGGCATGGGTAACCCAACCGCGCCATCGATTACGGCGCTTGGAGATAAGCGATTTTTACCAGGCTGGTGGGGACATGCAGTTGCATCCACCCATATAAGGGGATAAAGATCCACCTTTTCACCTACGCCTTCTTCCTCCTTCGCCTATCCATTCTTGCGCACTCGAGCTCCAGCACCCAAGTCCGCACTCCCCACCTCAACCTTCTCCAGCCATGTCCGGAGCGGGAGGCAAGTGGATGGTCTCCTCCATCACGGAGGGACATATCAAAAAGCTAAGGAAGGCCGGATACCTGTCTAACGACATCGCGTACCGGCTCCCCGAAAAGGGGCAGCTCATCCCCACCCCTAGGCCCCATGAGAGGGTGGTGTTTCTCCCCCATTTCCTCCACGGACTGGGCTTCCCTCTCCACCCATTTGTCCGGGGGCTCATGTTCTACTACGGCCTAGATTTCCACGATCTGGCCCCGAACTTTGTCCTCCGCATCTGCCCCCGTTTCGACCTATGGCTCAAGACTTTCAACGTCAAGCCGAAGGTGGTGCGCGGCAACTAGGCAGAGTGCAGAGGTGCCAGGGTGGGAAAGATGGCCAACGTCCTCTGGCTTGAGGGCTCCTTTGTGGAGACCCTGAAGGGGTGGCAATCGGGGTGGTTTTACATCACCGAGCCGCGCGATGCTGAATGGATCGCACCCCCTGAGTTTCGATCCGGACCCCCTATGTAGCTCACCTCTTGGAAGGAGACGGGCCTGTCGTGGGGCAAAAAAGGAGAGCTGACCGGACTCCAAACATGCGTCAAAACCCTGGTGGACAAGAAGCTCAAACTTGTCAACGTAGTCCAGGTTATGCTCATTCGCTTGATCCTCCCGTGTCAACGACGGGCTTTCAACCTGTGGGAGTCCGACCCGGCACGGCACCAAACTCTAAGCAGGCTCTTCGACACGACGTACGAAGATGCCTGGAAGGTGCTTTTCAAGGGCGCCGAGGCTCCCGCATCCGCTACTGAGGATCGCGGATTCAGTGCGCAGCGTCACGCTCTTGCAGTAAGCTGTTTTTTCCTTTTACAGGGTATCCGTTTTTCATAGTTTGACTCCATGCGGGATCTAAGCTCCCTTTCCTTTGACAGGACTGGCAGGTGACGTCCGGACAGATCAACTGTCCGGCCCCTTTGCCCGAAGGCCCAGCGGATGCTTGCTTGGCGAGGTTGCTGGTTCTGGCACCCTATGTGGTGCCAGAGAAGAAGGTCAAGAAGAAGGCCACGGGGACTCGAAAGAGTGCCCGACGCCCGGAGGTGTCGGATTCATCATCCGACGAATCCAAGACGCACTCCTCCCGTGAAGACGAGGAGGAGGAAGAAGAGACCCCTCCCCCTCCAGCGGGGGAAAGGAAGAAAAGGAAGGCCGCCCCAACTGGGGAGGCCGAAGGGTCCAAGAAGGGGAAAACCCTTCCTCCGGACTGCTCCACTGACGCCGATGGCAGTGGAGAGGAGTGGGCGCCTAGGGCCAAGCCCCTGGCCAAATCGTAAGTATTCGGATACCAGAGTAATTCATAGTATTCGTTTATTGCACAGCTTTCCCTCATGTCGAATATGTTTATGCATCCCACCCAAAGACCGGCTCGACGCGTCGTCGAGCAGCTCACTGGACTCGTCGGATGTGAACTCGCTTCCGACGGCTTCCTCCCCCCGCCCTACGGACGACACCGAAGTGTTGTCCCAACAGGTTCCAAGCCGGGAGGAGGTGGTCCTGTAGGCGCCGCAAGGCGACCTCCCGGACTCCAGGAGCAAAGGGGATGAAACCCCCCAGGGCTCCAAGTCTGGCTCTAGGCCGGACACTGCTCCGGAACCTTCAAAGGTTCCAGAGTCCGACGGGCGACCTCCTTCCAAGAGGAGCCAGCCCACTGTGCCGGTGGCCCGCGTCCAACTGGAGGCGCCGGACAATATGTTGGAGGCGCTCCAAGGCGCCTCCATCAACGAGGAGCACCATGCCATTATGAGTGCGGTGGTCCAGAAGGTTCAGTCCACCAAGAGCGGACTGACTGAAGCTTGTACTAGCCTTTTGATAGGCTTTGAGGTAAGTAAAGAATGTGTAAATAATATTACCGCATAGACAGTAGCCCCTGATGCTCTGTTTGGCGTTCGGGAAGAAAAGCCGAATAGAGGATCAAATAAAATTCGCAGGAGTCTAACAAAAGGAGTCAATATGCGTATGCAGGCTTCTCTGCTTGCGTCCGCCACACTGATTGCGGAAGTGGACACGCTAAAGCAGAACCTTGAGTGGTCCGAGCAAGAGCTCGGTCATGCCAAGAAGCAGCTCGAGGACAATGAAGGTAAGAAATACCTTGTTTAAATATATATAAAAAAGGTGCAATTGCAAAAAATGACAGGATTATCGTGGCTACTGTAGGGGCCACGTCTGAGGTGGCGACCCTTAAGCAAGCGCTGGACGAGGCCGAGAAGAGGGCGGCCACGGAGCGCACCGAGCGGGAGAAGTGTGAGGCTGAGGTTGGCAAGGTGCGGCAAGAGCTCTAGGCTCTCATGGAAAAACATGAGAGTTTGGAGCTTGACTCAAAGACGCGAGCGTGCGAGCTCGCGGTGGCTATTGAAAATGCCACGTCTGCCAAGGCCGAATCCCAGAAGACCCTCCAGGAGTTGGATGAGGTGAAGAAGATAGCGGCGGGTAAGGCATTCTTTATGCAAAGCAAACACATAAAGAGTTACTTGTTACTTACCCAAATCCGGAGCTCTCCAGGAGCGTTCACAGATCTTCCCCGGAGTGTGTCTGATGCCGCCGCAGTCTATCGAGCCGAGGAGGGCAGCTCGACGGAGAAGGTGTTCTGGTCTCAGTACGCTGACGCCAGACACCCTGTGCCCCTGAGTGACCAGCTGAAGCGACTGGTCGAGCTCCACAAGGCGGCCAAACAGGCCATGAAGGGCCTCATTGTTCGGCCGTGGCCTGGAGGGGCTCTGCCTGGGAGCTATTTCGGGCTGGTGCGGTGGCTGGTGGAGGCCTGTCCAAGGCTCGAAGTCATCAAGCGCTCCATCTGCATTGAGGGTGCCCATAGGGCCCTTGCCCGTGCTAAGGTGCACTGGGGCAAGCTAGATGCTGAGAAGCTTGTGAAGCACGGGCCACCGCCGGGGAAAGAGCATCGCAAGCCCGAGAATTACTATAAGGATGTTCTGAAGGGTGCCTGCCTTGTGGCGGATGAATGTTCTAGGGATGTAATTTTTGAGTGAAACTTGCTCGTTTTGTCCTGTGCGCTGAAAACTTGTTTATATGCGCTAAGCAATGCTGTTGGAATTTAAAATATTACCTTCTGTGCGGCTGTTTATCAATTCTAAGAGATGGCGAGTCGTCGGCTTCTGCCCCCGTGCCGCTAGTGCTGGGGTGTTCGGGGATAAACCTGAGCGCTCTTTTTCCCATGTTTGGGTCCTTCAAGGGAGGCGCTCAGCCCAACGAACAAGGCAATTGGACTATAATGCGTGAACACTCTCACTTAGCCATAGAATTCTATAATTTTAAATTTCGGCGAAGCCCCTGGTATTCGGAAGACCGAGTTCGGGGCGCTATCCACGCCTTGGCCGGACAGAGCCGGCTCCTCGCCCTAAGCGGCATAAGTCTTTAGGGACTCGAAAAAACCTCTCAAACAGCGACCAGCTCTCGCTTCATCATGACAGTCAGTTTTAGCTTTCTCCACTGAGGTGCTCGACCCAGCTCAACCGGGGCACAATCGCAGTGGTTCTCCTAGTGCTACCTTAGCCGATATAGCGGAACGTAAGGCACCAAAACATAGGAGCCGGGCAAACCCAACTATTGACCCAAGACATGATTCGGAGCCGATGCATATAATGCTATAAGTTCGGGGTGCCGCACTTGTTAAAGTGTTCGGACTTCTCACACCATATTGAGGGGTACTAAAGCCCCTGGCGTATTTTCGCCGTACCAACGTGTACAGGTGCAACATGTCATTAAGGAACATATATAAAGAAAAAAGATAATGCAAAAATAGACGAAAGCTATGCATTGTTTATTAAAATGGGGCTGCGACCAAAGCAGAGCGATACAAATAATGCGATAAGTGGAAGGTTGGACTAGTTAACATGTCCGTTCCAGGGGCAAGCTGCGGAATATTATGCGGAACAGGTATACTGCTCGTGATAGAGACCACCTGGGAGTTCCGTACTGCGGCGTGGCTTGTCTGCTTCCCTAGTTCTTGCATCATTTGTGCAGCAATTGAGCTGCCGAACCGGCCTTCCGAAGGATGGAGTCCTAAAAGTAAGAGAAAATTTAAAAAATCGGCAGCCCCTGGTATGGTTTAAGCCGTGTTTTGGGCGTGCCGTGATGGTGCCCCTCCCCCTGTGCCCATGGTATCTTTAGAGCATAGTTATGTACGCAAAGTACTGGCGTCGCCTTTTTGCGAGGGTTGGGGTTGGGGCCGCATTGCTACGCCTGCTCGGATCGTGCTAGGCGGTCTTGTTGTAGGTTACTTCGGGCGCGCTTGACGGTGTCCGGTCGTTTAGTGACCGGACTGGAGAACTTCATGGAGAGGCTGCTTTGTACTTCCGCTGCAAGGGCCGCCGTGTGCTCCTCCGTTTGGAGGGAGCGTTCGGTGTTTCCATTGACCGTAATTACTCCTCGAGGGCCTGGCATCTTGAGCTTAAGGTATGCGTAATGCGGTACCGCATTGAACTTAGCGAATGTGGTTCGCCCGAGTAGTGTGTGATAACCACTGCGAAATGGGACTATGTCGAAGATTAACTCCTCGCTTCGGAAATTATCCGGAGACCCGAAGACCACTTCAAGTGTGACTGAGCCTGTACAGTTGGCCTCTACACCTGATATTACGCCTTTAAAGGTCGTTTTGGTGGGCTTAATCCTCAAGGGATCTATGCCCATTTTCCGCACTGTATCCTGGTAAAGCAGGTTCAGGCTGCTGCCTCCATCCATAAGGACTCTAGTGAGATGAAATCCGTCAATAATTGGGTCTAGAACCAATGCGGCGAATCCGCCATGACGGATGCTAGTGGGATGGTCCCTTCGATCAAAGGTGATCGGGCAGGAGGACCATGGGTTGAACTTTGGGGCGACTGGCTCTACCGCGTATACATCCCTTAACGCGCGCTTCCGCTCCCTTTTGGGGACGTGGGTTGCGTATATCATGTTCACCGTCCGCACTTGTGGGGGAAAACCCTTTTGTCCACTGTTGTTCGGTGGCCGGGGCTCCTCGTCGTCATCGCTATGCAACCCCTTGTCTTCATTTTTGGCGTTTAACTTGCCTGCCTGCTTGAACACCCAACAATCCCTGTTGGTGTGATTGGCTGGCTTTTCGTGGGTGCCATGTATCTAGCACGAGTGGTCGAGTATTCGGTCCAAACTGGATGAGCCCCTAGGATTCCTTTTGAATGGCTTTTTCCGCTGACCGGATTTAGAGCCTCTGAATCCGGCATTAACTGTCGTATCCTCAGCATTGTCGCTGTTAATGCGGCACTTCTGCTTGTTGCGACGCGACCTGCCACTACTATCCCTGGTGTCCGAATTACCAGGGTTCTTGGTCATATTGTTGCTACGAGCAAGCCAGTTGTCTTCTCCCATGCAAAAGCGGGTCATGAGTGTCGTGAGTGCTGCCATAGATTTCGGCTTTTCCTGTCCAAGGTGCCGGGCCAGCCACTCGTCACTGGTATTGTGTTTGAAGGCTGCTAGGGCCTCAGCATCCGGATAGTCGACTATTTGATTTTTCTTTGTTAGGAACCGTGTCCAGAATTGCCTGGCCGATTCCTCTGGCTGCTGAATTACGTGACTTAGGTCATCGGCGTCTGGGGGTCGCACATAAGTGCCCTGGAAATTGTCGAGGAATGCGGCTTCCAGGTCCTCCCAACAACTGATTGATCCTGTTGGCAAGTTGTTAAGCCAATGTCGAGCTGGTCCTTTAAGCTTGAGTGGGAGGTATTTGATGGCGTGGAAATCACCGCCGCGGGCCATGTGGATATGAAGGAGATAATCCTCGATCCATACCGTAGGATCTATTGTGCCATCATATGATTCGATGTTTACGGGTTTGAAACCCTCGGGATTTGATGATCCATTATTTCGTCTATAAAGCAGAGTGGGTGTGCGGCGCCTCTGTACTGGGCTATATCGTGATGTAGCTCCAATGAGCCTTGTCTACTGTGTTCGGCCCCGCCGAATTTGTGGCCGTCGTGACGGTTACCGTCTCGAGCCATGGGGCGCCCACGCGATCCGTAGATCAATCTTGTTTGCCTTGGCTTGTCCTCCAACATGTCTTGTAAGTCCGGTGCATATTCCCATGCCTTGGTATGGGGTGCGGCTTGAGTGGAGGGCCGAGAGGCCTCTCTGTCGCGACCACGAGGTGGCCGGTTGGCCGCATCAAGTGCTTCCTCCTCTAATCGGGGTAGCAACCTGCGCTTTGGGTAGCTCTTGGAGGGGCGTTCGAGTTTATGCTCTTCGGCCGCAAGGACTTCAGTCCATCTGTCGACTAGCAAATCTTGATCAGCTCTAAGTTGTTACTATTTTTTCTTGAGGCTTCTTGCCGTGGCCATAAGCCTGCGTTGAAAACGCTTTTGCTCGACGGGATCCTCTGGCATGACGAATTTGTCGTTGTCGAGGCTTGCCTCGTCTTCGGAGGGAGGCATATAATTATCATCCTCGACCTCTCTGTCTGCCGCTCTCTCATGAGGGCTGGTTTCTCCATCCTCCTGTGCTAAGTCTTGCTAGAGGGGGTTTTCTTCGGCGCTTTCCGGAGTATTATTATCTCCCGTGATGGAATCACCGTGTTTGTTTTGGTGGGATTTTGAGCGGCGCCGCTGACGCTGGCGCTTAGGCTGTTTCTTGGAGGGGTCATCCTCCACTGTTCCATCGCCATCTCCCTCTTTTGGGGTGTCCACCATGTATATGTCATATGATGAGGTGGCTTTCCAGGGCCTAGTAGGCGCTGGTTCTTCATCATCTCCTTCATCGGCATCCATACCGTCGATATCTTCGGAGTCGAAGTCGAGCATGTTGGTTAAGTCGTCGACAGTGGCTACAAAGTGGATTGTGGGTGGGCTTTGAATTTCTTCATCGTCCGTACCCCAACCTTGCTGGCCGTAGTCCGGCCAGGGCTCTCCTGATAAAGAGAGAGACTTCAGTGACTTCAGGATATCGCCGAAAGGCGAGTGCCGAAAGATGTCCGCGGCAGTGAACTCCATGATCGGCGCCCAATCGAATTCGATCGGCAGGGGCGCGGAGGGTTCGGAGTCCCGAGAGGAGTCCGGCTCCTTGGAGTCACGAGTCTCGCAGAGTAAGGGGCTGGTGCTTGGCTCAATCGCCGTTGGGGTCACAGCCCCCGAGGTGGCGTCCAACCGCCCATCCTTGATCGGCGCAATTGGCTCCGAATTAAGGGTCGGAGCCGATGCGGGTGCGGCCTCCAGGGCACTGTTCGGCGGCAGAGCTAGATCATGCTCGTCGTGACAGTGCAGCGCGCTCGGCAGTGGCTCGAATCCGTCGAAGATCAAGTCCCCGTAGATGTCAGTCGTGTAGTTTAAACTTCCAAATCTAACCTGACGGCCAGGGGCGTAGCTTTCGATCTGCTCTAGATGGCCAAGCAAATTGGCCCACGGTGCGAAGCCGCCGAAGACGAAGATCTGTCCGGGGAGGAAGGTCTCACCCTGGACTGCATCGCTATCGATGATCGTAGGAGCCATCGAGCCTGACGGCGACGACACAAAGGAACTCTCAATGAAAGCACCAATGTCGGTGTCAAAACCGGCGGATCTCGGGTAGGGGATCCCGAACTATGCGTCTAGGCCGGATGGTAACAGGAGACAAGGGACACGAAGTTTTACCCAGGTTCGGGCCCTCTCGATGGAGGTAAAACCCTACGTCCTGCTTGATTAATATTGATGATATGGGTAGTACAAGAGTAGATCTACCACAAGATCGAAGAGGCTAAACCCTAGAAGCTAGCCTATGGTATGATTGTTGATGTGTATGTTGTCCTACGAACTAAAACTCTCCGGTTTATATAGACACCGGAGAGGGTTAGGGTTACACAAAGTCGGTTACAATGGTAGGAGATCTTCATATCCGCACCGCCAAGCTTGCCTTCCACGCCAAGGAAAGTCCCTTCCGAACACGGGACGGAGTCTTCAATCTTGTATCTTCATAGTCCAGGAGTGCGGCTATCCGAACACCCCCTAATCCAGGACTCCCTCACCTGCCGTGAAGGCGCACAAGAAGCCCGGGCCATGGTGAAGACATGCTTCCCGAAACTAGACCCGAATCATATGGCCCGAGTAGGACCACAGGGACCAGGTGGGAAGGAAATCCCTTCAAATTTAGTCTATGATCAGGTAATCGCTACAAAATATTCGCAGGAAGACTACAGATTAGACAGCCTTATAGATGGCATAGAGAAGGAATAGGTTTTTAACTTAATGTATCAATGTACATTTATGATCAAGCTTTGGTTTGATCCGAACATGTGAAATGATTTTGTCATCGCAGGATTTTGGCTTTAACCTCCAGACCAATAATGGTGGAGTGTTTCTGGATACGTAGGACAAAAGGAAGTATCCTTCCGGAAATCAGGCAACCCAGTCATTGTGCTCGAATAGACAAAAAAATTCGAGTTCGGGATGTATGTTATATTACATATGTAAGAAACATATTCCAAGGAAAATAGTTCCGCTAAAGGTTCCTTTCCTTGGGTCGGCATATTATGATTACACGTGCCGGGGCATGTGGTCCGTAGTATGGAACAACCGTCTTGAAGTGCTTAGAGATGATTGCAATACAGCAACAATCTTTCATTTTAGTGCCGACCAATTATTCCCTTAAGAACGCTAGCTTTTGGCTTCACCCGTCTAAGGTACATATCCGGATGACCCGGTTGTAACAATCGCATAGGTGCTCCCTTTATTCCCTAGCCGAACAATCAGGAACGTAGGGAATAAGCATAGGAGCGAGGCAACCCAGCTTGGCAAAAAACTTAAGTCATAGAGGTGCATATAATGGCAAGAAAGGATGTATATCCGCAAACGACACATGTATTTTGAGCTCTAGGCTTGATATAATAATAAGCTTCTACTTACAGAAGCCCCAGTCGTGGCGGGGTGTATACATTTAAGGATGTGTACCCCTCAAGTGTTTGGCCTATCTGAACACACCATGGGAAACGTATAAAAACGAAAAAAAGAAAAAAATGAAAAAGAGACAAAAGAACGAATAAGAATCATGGTCGTACTTATGCGTAGAATCTTCGGAGCCAGGCAACGTTTCAAGGGTTCGTCTCTAAGCGATTGTCTGATGCATTGCGAAGGTGGTAGGCTCCTGCTGGTAGCTGGAACTATGTCGGTATTTCCCTGGAGAGGGAGGGATGATGTAGCACAGCGACGGTAGGTATTTCCCTCAGTTATGAAACCAAGGTATCGAACCAGTAGGAGAACCAAGCAACACAATGTAAGCAGCACCTGCACACAAATAACAACACCTCGCAACCCGATGTGTTAAAGGGGTTGTCAATCCCTTCCGAGGTACGGCGCCTCAAGATAGGCAAATGGACGTGAGGTAAATTGTAGTAGATTGATAGATCAAACGCCAAATAAAATAAATAAAGATAGAACAAGGTATTTTTGGATTTTTGGTTTAATAGATCTGAATAAAAATGCAAAGGAAAAGTAGATCTCAAGGCAAATATATGAGAAAGAAGACCCGGGGCCCGTAGGTTTCACTAGTGACTTCTCTCGAGAAAAATAGCAAATGGTGGGTAAACAAATTACTGTTGGGAAATTGATAAAACTTTAAATAATTATGGCGATATCCAGGCGATGATCATTACATAGGCATCACGTCCAAGATTAGTAGACCGACTCCTTCCTGCATCTACTACTATTACTCCACACATCGGCCACTATCCAGCATGCATCTAGTGTATTCCGTTCATGGAAAAACGGAGTAATGCAATAAGAATGATGACATGATGTAGACAAGATCCGTTTATCTATAAGGCAGTAGATATAGATCTCGTCATTTTATCCTTAGTAGCAATGATACATACGTGTCGGTTCCCTTTTTATCATTGGGATCAAGCACCGTAAGATCAAACCCACTACCGGGCACCTCTTCCCATTGCAAGATAAATACATCAAGTTGGCCAAACAAAACCCAAATATCAGAGAAGAAATACGAGGCTATAAGAGATCATGCATATAAGAGATCAAAGAAACTCAAATAACTTTCATGGATATAAAAAGATATGACTGGTCATAAACTCGAAGTTCATCAGATCCCAACAAACACACTGCAAAAGAGTTACATCATATGGATCTCCAAGAGACCATTGTATTGAGAATTCAGCGAGAGAGAGAGAGAGAGAGAGAGTCATCTAGCTACTAACTACGGACCCGAATGTCTACAAAGAACTACTCACGCATCATCGGAGAGGCACCAATGGAAGTCGTGAACCCCTCCGTGATGGTGTCTAGATTGGATCCGGTGGTTCTAGACTCTACGGCGGCTGGATGAATATTTCGTCGATGCCTCTAGGGTTTCTGGAATATTGTGGTATTTATAGAGCAAAGAGGCGGTCCGGGGGCACCCGAGGTGGGACAACCCACCAGGGCACACCTGGGCCTCCTGGCGCACCCTGGTGGGTTGTGCCCCCCTCGGGGCACCCCCCAGGTGCAACCAATTCCCATTTCCTTCCTTCTGGCCCATAAAAAATCTTCGTAAAGTTTCATGGAATTTGGACTCCGTTTGATATTGATTTTCTGCGATGTAAAAAACATGGAAAAACAGCAACTGGCACTTGGCACTATGTCAATATGTTAGTACCAAAAATGATATAAAATGATTACACAACATCCAAGATTGATAATAAAACAACATGGAACAATCAAAAATTATAGATACATTGGAGACGTATGAGCATCCCCAAGCTTAACGCCTACTCGTCCTCGGGTAGGTAAGTGATAAAAACAGATTTTTTGATGTGGAGTGTTCTTCATCAAGTCATATCATATTCTTTTCTTTGTAGCATGGACATTTGGACTTTTATGTGATTCAAAGCAATTGTCTAGTTTTGACATAATAATTTAGATACTCAAGCATATCAACAAGTTATCCCTCCCTAGCCCATCATGCTCAAATATTGATCTATTCATGAAACACACTCGGATACTAACTACACTCAATACTTGAGCATGATCATATTGCCTCCTGGTTGGTGCTTTTATGAGAGAAGATGGAGACTAAAATTTCAAAAAAAATAAAAATTGCATAAAGTAAAAGAAAGGTCCTTCGCAGAGGGGAGTAAGGATTTGTAGAGGTGCCAGAGCTCAAAGCAAAAAAATAGAGATAAACACATTTTGAGAGGTGTATCCGTCCCACCAACGAAAACGACTTAGAGTTCCCAACACTTTCCATGCTAGATATGCCATAGGCGGTTCCCAAACAGAAAATAAAGTTTATTCCTTTTTCCACCATAACTTTCACTTTTGATGGCTAACCGTATCCACGGGTGCCCTCCATACCAACACTTTCCAAGGAGTTTTATTATTTGACAACATAAAGTAAATTTATTTTTTTCATTTCGGGACTGGGCATCCCTAATACCTTTGCCTTACTCTCACGCAATGACAAGTGAATAAACACTCATCTTGAGAGTAACACATCTAGCATGGAAAATATTAACCACCCCTCACCGCACCGCGAGCGAAACAAACACACAAAAGAGAAGTTTATATTGAAAATTGGAGATGGCTTATGCAAATTTTCTTAGAATGGCAAAAGAATACCGCATATAGGTAGATATAGTGGAGTCATGTGGCAAAACTGGTTTAAAGGATTTTGGATGCACAAGTAGAGGTCATACTTGGTGCAAAATGAAGGCTAGCAAAAAGGTTGAGAAGCGACCGACCAAGAAACGAATAATCTCATAAGCAAGCATTAAGCATAATTAACACTGAATAATGCACCACAAGTAGGATATAATTTTCATTGCATGATTATTGACTTTCGTGCATGCATATGGAATCACAAACCTTAACACCAATATTCTTACTAGAGCACAATTACTCATCAACATAACTCACATATCACATCATCATATCTCAAAACTATTACTAAGAATGAAGTTTATTTTGTCCAATGATCTTCATGACATTTTTTTCTTTATCCTTCTTGGATATCTATCACTTTGGTACTAATTTTCATGTGTTGCTTTTCATAAGCTCGAAAAAATATAAGTGAAGATCATGAGCATAACAAATTTTCTTTCTCTCAAAATAATTTTAAGTGAATCAAGAGAGAATTTATTCAAAATTTTACTAACTCTCAAACAAATATAAGTTAAGCAAGAGAGCATTTCATCAAAAATAACAAAGCACACCATGCTCAAAAAGATATAAGTGATGCACTAGAGCAAGTCCTAGCTCATAAAAGATTTAAGTGAAGCATATAGAGCAATTCTAATGAGTCATGATATAATTTTGGCTCTCTCAAATAGGTGTGTCCATCAAGGATTTATGACTTAAAACACAAAATAAAACAAGCAAAGACACATATCATACAAGATGCTCCAAGCAAAACACATATCATGTGACGAATAAAAATATAGTCTCGAGTAAAATACCGATAGTTGTTGGAAGAAAGCGGGGATGCCACTCTGGGGCATCCCCAAGATTATTTGGTTGCTCATTCTTGGATAATAGACCACTACTATAAGAATAATAAACTTGAACTTGAAAACCTTCCTTCATCCATCGTAAGATAACCCAAAACTTGAAAACTTCAATCACACAAAACTCAACAAAAACCTTCGTGAGATCTGTTAGTATAAGAATAATAAACCAATTCATATTTTGTTTTTGTATTATATCTAATCTATTCCAACTTTTCTGTGGCAGAAACTCACAAAGAAAACCATAGAGCCATCAAAATAAGCACACAACACAAAGAAAACAGAATCTGTCAAAACAGAACAGTCTGTAGCAATCTGACTATTTCAAATACTTCTGTAACTCCAAAAATTATGCAAAATTAGGAAGACCTGAGAAATTTTTATATTGATCTACTGCAATTGGAATGGGTATTTTATCGCTCTCTAGTAAAAATGATAATTGTTTTCGTGAGCGCAAAACTTTCTGGTTTTTTCAGCAAGATCAAACAACTATTGCCCAAGAAGATCCTAAAGGCTTTACTTGGCACGAACACTAATTAAAACATAAAAAACACAACCATAACAGTAGCATAATTGTCCTAACACTCAAGAACAGAAAGCAAAAAGCAAAAATAAATTTTATTCATTGGGTTTCCTCCCAACAAGCGCTATAGTTTTACGCCCTTAGCTAGGCATAAAGCAAGGATCTAAGTTTTGTCATCTTTGTCCAACTCTTCAATCAAACACTTAGAATCCCCTAAAGATTTAGCATAGAGATTTTCAATAACAACACTCCTAGGAATAAATTCAAAGATTTCATTCTTGCAAAAAGGATCTCTTATCACTTCAACAAAATCAGGGTGAATACTAATCATCTTAAGATCTAATTTATTGCTATCACTAGAAATTCCACCCTTGTTCCTAGATCTCCTACTCTTTACAGGAGTTTCCTCAATAATTTTAGCGGTAGTAAAATTCATGCTTAGATTACTAAAGATTTCTTCCAATTTATCGATCTGAGATGGGCTTTCTTCTATTCTTTCATGGATTAAAGTACCCCTCTCTTTTAACAACTTAAAGATATCGCCCGCTTTTGACCCAAGATTAGTAGCAAAATTATGCACCTTTTTATGTATAATTTCCATATGATCTTCGGTGAGCATTTTCTTTTCAATAGCATCTAGTATTTCCATAACATGCTCAAGAGTCAAAATTGTTTCACTAACCATAAGAGGTGGTGAGGCCACTAAATTTCTCAGAGCATTAAGAGCATCAAAAGGAGGACTCATTAAGAAATTTCCACCGGTAATCGTATCAAGGATGAATCTATACCAAGAGGTTATGCCAACATAAAAACAACGCAGAAGCACAATGGTAGATTGCTTGCGGATAGATCTATTATGAGCATTGCAAATTCTATACCAAGCATCTTTTAAACTTTCTCCTCCCCTTTGTTTAAAGTTGAGAACCTCGTTCTAGGGAGTGCAAGCAATAGAGGAGGAATTATCCATAACGGCAAACAAGATCTCACACACAAAAACAGATCCGGCAAGAAAACGGCGAACGGAAAAAGAGAGGCAAATAAAACGGCAAATTTTTGTGAAGTGGGGAGAGGAAAACGAGAGGAAAATGGAAAATAATGTAAATTGCAAGGAGATGAGATTTGTGATTAGGAACCTGGTTATGTTGAAGATCCTCCCCGACAACGGCGCCATAAATTATCCTTGATGGTAGCTGGAACTACGTCGGTATTTCCCTGGAGAGGAAGGGATGATGTAGGACAGCGACGGTAGATATTTCCCTCAGTTATGAAACCAAGGTATCGAACCAGTAGGAGAACCAAGCAACAGAATGTAAGCAACACCTGCACACAAATAACAGCACCTCGCAACCCAACGTGTTAAAGGGGTTGTCAATCCCTTCCGGGGTACGACGCCTCAAGATAGGCAAACGGACGTGAGGTAAATTGTATTAGATTGATAGATCGAACGCCAAATAAAGTAAATAAAGATAAAACGCAGCAAGGTATTTTTGGATTTTTGGTTTAATAGATCTGAATAAAATGCAAAGGAAAAGTAGATCTCAAGGCAAATATATAAGAAAGAAGGGGGCCGTAGGTTTCACTAGTGGCTTCTCTTGAGAAAAATAGCAAACGGTGGGTAAACAAATTATTGTTGGGCAATTGATAGAACTTCAAATAATTATGACGATATCCAGACAATGATCATTACATAGGCATCACGTCCAAGATTAGTAGACCGACTCCTGCCTGCATCTACTACTATTACTCCACACATCGACCGCTATCCAGCATGCATCTAGTGTATTAAGTTCATGGAAAAACGGAGTAATGCAATAAGAACGATGACATGATGTAGACAAGATCTGTTTACCTATATGGTGGTAGATATAGATCTCGTCTTTTTATCCTTAGTAGCAACGATACATACATGTCGGTTCCCTTTCTGTCACTGGGATCAAGCACTGTAAGATCGAACCCACTACCGGGCACCTCTTCCCATTGCAAGATAAATAGATCAAGTTGGCCAAACAAAACCCAAATATTGGAGAAGAAACACGAGGCTATAAGAGATCATGCATATAAGAGATCAAAGGAACTCAAATAGTTTTCATGGATATAAAAAGATATGACTAATCATAAACTCGAAGTTCTTCATATCCCAACTCAAATAGTTTTCATGCATATAAGAGGCACCAATGGAAGTGGTGAACCCCTTCGTGATGGTGTCTATATTGGATCTGGTGGTTCTGGACTCTGCGGCAGCTGGATGAATATTTCATCAATGCCTCTAGGGTTACTGGAATATTGTGGTATTTATAGAGAAAAGAGGCAGTCCGGGGGGCACCAGAAATGGGCATAACCCACAAGGGCGCGCCTGGGACTCCTGGCGCGCCTTGGTGGATTGTGCCCCCCTCGGGGCACCCCCCAGGTGCAACCAGGGCCCATTGCCTTCCTTCTAGCCCATAAAAAATCTCCGTAAAGTTTCGTGGCATTTGGACTCCGTTTGACATTGATTTTCTACGATGTAAAAAACATGGAAAAAATAGCAACTGGCACATGGCACTATGTCAATAGGTTAGTACCAAAAAATGATATAAATGACTATAAAATGATTATAAAACATCCAAGATTGATAATAAAACAGCATGGAACAATCAAAAATTATAGATACGTTGGAGACGTATTAGCTCCTCCCATTAGAACTTCATCTATAATGAAGGGACCTTCCCATTTTTGTTTGAGTTTGTGCTTTTTCTTCTCTGGGAGGCGTAAAACGAGATCACCGACGTTGTAAGTCTTTTCCCGCACTTCTCTGCTTTGGTATCTTCGAGCTTGTTGTTGATAAAATGCGGAACGGGCTTTTGCGACATCGCGCTCCTCCTCTAGGCCATCTAAGTCGTCCTACCGATCGAGCTCGGCCTCTCTCTCTCTTCATACATGCGCACTCGAGGTGAATCATGAATAATGTCGCAGGGCAAGACAGCCTCTGCACCATACACCATGAAGAATGGTGTGTATCCGGTCGTGCGGTTGGGCGTGGTCCGCAGCCCCTAGAGTACGGAATCAAGTTCCTCGACCCAATGTTTATCTGACTCCTTTAGGGATTGCAATAGTATAGGTTTGATGCCGCTCATTATCAGGCCATTGGCTCGCTCGACTTGACCGTTTGTTTGAGGGTGATATACGGAGGCGTAATCGAGCAATCCTTTAGTGATTGCACTAGTCTAGGTTTGATGCCGCTCATTATCAGGCCATTGGCTCGCTCGACTTGACCGTTTGTTTGAGGGTGATATACGGAGGCGTAATCGAGCATGATGCCCAGGTTAGCACACTAATTTATTACCTCATCGGCTGTGAAGTTAGAGCCATTGTCAGTAATGATGTTGTGCGGGACACCATAACGGTGTATGACACCGGATATAAAGTCTATCATCGGTCCGGCTTCAACTGTTTTTACTGGTTTGGCCTGTATCCACTTAGTGAATCTATCCACCATGACCAGTAAATATTTCTTCTTATGGCCTCCCCCTTTAAGGGGTCCGACCATGTCTAGCCCCTAGACCGCAAAAGGCCAGGTAATGGGGATAGTTCGTAGGGCACTGGGAAGCATATGACTTTAATTGGCGAAGAGCTCACATCCTACACAGCGCTATACAAGGTCCTATGCATCTGCTTGGGCCGTGGGCCAGAAGAAGCCTATACGGAAGGCTTTGCTTACAAGGGCCCGAGCTGCGACGTGATGGCCGCCGAGGCCAGCATGTATTTCGGCCAAGAGTTGCTATCCCTCCTCTTCGGAGATACATCTTTAAAGAACTCCAGTAGTGCTTTTCTTGTAGAGTTCTCCTTCGTGAACTTTGTAGGCCTTGGATCGTCGAACTATGCGAAAGGCCTCATTCTGATCATTAGGGCGCTCCTGCCTATTAAGGTAGGCCAAGAAGGGTTTGGTCCATGGAGTAATAACCGCCATGATTACATGAGCGAAAGGTGTTGGCTCAGTGCCCGAGCCCCCGATGATATCTGAATCGTGTTCGGCCTCCGGGGGTGTGATCGGCGTCGAACTGGTATTTCCGCTCTCATCTTGCCATACCACAGATGGCTTGAAAAGCCTTTCCAAAAAGGTGTTAGGCGGGTCGGGATCGCATTTAGCGCCCATTCGAGCAAGGATGTCTGTTGCTTGATTACTATCTCGTGCCACATGATGAAACTCGAGCCCCTCAAATCGAGCTGATATTCTAAGTATGGCGTTGCGGTAGGCCGCCATCTTTGGATCTTTTGCATCGAATTCTCCATTTATTTGAGATATCGTGAGGTTCGAATCCCCACGCACCTCAAGGTGTTGTATGCCCATGGAAATGGCCATCCTGATGTCTACTACACAACCTTCTTCTTGTAGACGTTGTTGGGCCTCCAAGTGCAGAGGTTTGTAGGACAATAGCAAATTTCCCTCAAGTGGATGAACTAAGGTTTATCAATCTGTAGGAGGCGTAGGATGAAGATGGTCTCTCTCAAGCAACCCGGCAAACAAAGAGTCTCTTGTATCCCCAACACACCCAATACAATGGTAAATTGTATAGGTGCACTAGTTCGACGAAGAGATGGTGATACAAGTGCAATATGGATAGTAGATAAAGGTATTTGTAATCTGAATTTATAAAAACAGCAAGGTAACGAATGATAAAAGTGAGCGTAAATGGTATTGCAATGCTAGGAAACAAGGCCTAGGGTTCATACTTTCACTAGTGCAAGTCCTCTCAACAACAATATCATAATTGGATCGCATAACTATCCCTCAACATGCAACAAAGAGTCACTCAAAAGTCAGTAATAGCGGAGAATGAACAAAGAGATTATGGTAGGGTATGAAACCACCTCAAAGCTATCCTTTCCAATCAATCCGTTGGGCTATTCCTATAAGTGTCACAAACAGCCCTAGAGTTCATACTAGAATAACACCTTAAGACACAAATGAACCAAAACCCTAATGTCACCTAGATACTCCAATGTCACCTCAAGTATCCGTGGGTATGATTATACGATATGCATCACACAATCTCAGATTCATCTATTCAACCAACACAAAGGACCTCAAAGAGTGCCCCAAAGTTCTACCGGAGAATCACGACGAAAACGTGTGCCAACCCCTATGCATAGGTTCATGGGCGGAACCCGCAAGTTGATCACCAAAACACACATCAAGTGAATCACGTGATATCCCATTGTCACCACAGATATCCACGGCAAGACATACATCAAGTGTTCTCAAACGTTTAAAGACTCAATCCGATAAGATAACTTCAAAGGGGAAACTCAATTAATCACAAGAGAGTAGAGGGGGGAAGAAACATCATAGGATCCAAATATAATAGCAAAGCTCACGATACATCAAGATCGTATCACCTCAAGAACACGAGAGAGAGAGAGAGAGAGAGAGAGAGAGATCAAACACATAGCTACTGGTACATAGCCTCAGCCCCGAGGGAGAACTACTCCCTCCTCATCATGGAGAGCACCGGGATGATGAAGATGGCCACCGGAGAAGGATTCCCCCTCCGGCAGGGTGCCGAAACGGGTCTAGATTGGCTTTCGGTGGCTACGGAGGCTTCTAGCGGTGGAACTCCCGATCTATTGTGCTCACGGATGTTTTTAGGGTATATGGAGATATATAGGCGGAAGAAGTACGTCAGGGGGGCACGAGGGGCTCACGAGGGTGGAGGGCGCGCCTAGGGGGGTGGGCGCGCCCCCCTGCCTCGTGACCTCCTCGCAGATCCCCCGACGTGCACTCCAAGTCTTCTAGGCTTCTTTCCTTCCAAAAAAGAGTTCCGTGAAGTTTCAGGTCAATTGGACTCCGTTTGATTTTCCTTTTCTTCGAAACCCTAAAACAGGGTAAAAACAGAAACTGGCACTGGGCTCTGGGTTAATAGGTTAGTCCCAAAAATGATATAAAAGTGTATAATAAAGCCCATAAACATTCAAAACAGTAGATAATATAGCATGGAGCAATCAAAAATTATAGATACGTTGGAGACGTATCACATCCGTAGTCCATGCAGGAGCGCTTCATATTCGGCAGCATTATTGGAGTCCGTATACATGATTTGTAATACATAACGGACTGTGTCCCCCGTAGGGGATGTTAGGGTGACACCAGCCCCCAATCTGGCTAACATTTTGGAGTCGTGGAAGTACATCACCCAATTGGAGTATGTGTTGTACTCTTTAGGGAGTTAGGCTTCTGTCCATTCGGCCACAAAGTCGGCCAACCCCTGAGATTTATTAGCTCGGTGTGGCTTGTATGTTATTTCAAATGGTAAGAGCTCGATAGCCCATTTGGCAATGCGACCGGTGGCATCTCAATTGTTTATGATGTCATTGAGTGGCACTTCAGAAGCCACCATGATCGAGCACTCTTGAAAGTAGTGCCTGTGACGCCCCCGATTCAATCGTACACTAATCATGCACGCAAATGTGTACGATCAAGATCAGGGACTCACGGGAAGATATCACAACACAACTCTACAAATAAAATAAGTCATACAAGCATCATAATACAAGCCAGGGGCCTCGAGGGCTCGAATACAAGTGCTCGATCATAGACGAGTCAGCGGAAGCAACAATATCTGAGTACAGACATAAGTTAAACAAGTTGCCATAAGATGGCTAGCACAAACTGGGATACAGATCGAAAGAGGCGCAGGCCTCCTGCCTGGGATCCTCCTAGGTCACTCCTGGTCGTCGTCAGCAGGCAGCACGTAGTAGTAGGCACCTCCGGTGTAGTAGGGGTCGTCGTCGACGGTGGCGTCTGGCTCCTGGACTCCAGCATCTGGTTGCGACAACCAGGAAGAAAGGAAAGGGGAAAAGGGGGGGAGAAAGCAACCGTGAGTACTCATCCAAAGTACTCGCAAGCAAGGAACTACACTACATATGCATGGGTATATGTGTAAAGGGCCATATCAGTGGACTGAACTGCAGAATGCCAGAATAAGAGGGGGATAGCTAATCCTGTCGAAGACTACGCTTCTGGCAGCCTCCGTCTTGCAGCATGTAGGAGAGAGTAGATTGAAGTCCTCCAAGTAGCATCTTCAAGTAGCATCTCCAAGCAGCATCTCCAAGTAGCATCGCATAGCATAATCCTACCCGGCGATCCTCTCCTCGTCGCCCTGCGGAAAAGCGATCACCGGGTTGTCTGTGGAACTTGGAAGGGTGTGTTTTATTAAGTATCCGGTTCTAGTTGTCATAAGGTCAAGGTACAACTCCAAGTCATCCTGTTACCGAAGATCACGGCTATTCGAATAGATTAACTTCCCTGCAGGGGTGCACCACATAGCCCAACACGCTCGATCCCATTTGGCCGGACACACTTTCCTGGGTCATGCCCGGCCTCGGAAGATCAACACGTCGCAGCCCCACCTAGGCAAAACAGAGAGGCCAGCACGCCGGTCTAAACCTAAGCGCACAGGGGTCTGGGCCCATCGCCCATAGCACACCTGCACGTTGCGTGGGCGGCAGGAAGCAGAACTAGCCCCCTTAATACAAGAGCAGGCTTACGTTCCAATCCGGCGCGCGCCGCTCCGTCGCTGACGTCTGAAGTGCTTCGGCTGATACCACGACGTCGGGATACCCATAACTACTCCCACGTAGATGGTTAGTGCGTATAGGCTCATAGCCAGACTCAGATCAAATACCAAGATCTCGTTAAACGTGTTAAGTATCCGCGAACGCCGATCAGGGCCAGGCCCACCTGTCTCCTAGGTGGACTCAACCTGCCCTGTCGCTCCGCCACAAAGTAACAGTCGGGGGCCGTCGGGAACTCAGGCCCACCTCTACCGGGATGGAGCCACCTGTCCTTTCAGCCCCCTCGTCAGAATCACTTGCGGGTACTCAATGAGCTGACCCGACTTTAGTCACCATATGTATAGTATGTATGTATGTATAGTATATACTCGTGATCACCTCCCAAGTGATCACGGCCCGATAGTATAGCAAGGCAGACTGACAAGAATGTAGGGCCAATGATGATAAACTAGCATCCTATACTAAGCATTTAGGATTGCAGGTAAGGTATCAACAGATGTAGCGACAATGTCAGGCTATGCATCAGAATAGGATTAACGAAAGCAGTAACATGCTACACTACTCTAATGCAAGCAGTATAGAGGAGAATAGGCGATATCTGGTGATCAAGGGGGGGGGGGCTTGCCTGGTTGCTCTGGCAAGAGAGAGGGGTCGTCAACTCCGTAGTCGAACTGGTCAGCAGCAGCGTCGGTCTCGTAGACTACCGGAGAGAAGAGGGGGAAGAAATAATGAATATAGAGCAAACAAAGCATCACAAAATATAACAAGGCAATACGCGGTGTTCGGTGTGCCCTAACGCGGTAGTAGGTGATACCGGTGAAGGGGGGGAAAACATCCGGGAAAGTATTCCCGGTGTTTCGTGTTTTCGGGCAGAGGAGCCGGAGGGGGAAAGTTGCGGGTTCGATAGGTTAGGGGGGTGTGGCGGACGAACGGACTGC